>NC_141690.1:162485729-163085729 GCF_964263255.1 Lissotriton vulgaris
TCATAAACAGATTTATAAATAACAAGATGCAAGCATTCACAAATGGCCTCTCAGAACCGGTTAAATGGAGGAGCGTTAGTGTGAACGATGGTGAGTTTCAATGACACTCTAGCACTCCACAAAAGGAGTTTTAAAACCATTTCTCAACCTCATTAACTTCTTGATGCCTGATATTTTCGGAAGTTGCACGGGGCGCAGCTTGGGTGAGAGAGAGACTCGTGCACGCTGACCGGCTCACATCCCAGTATGGGCTATTAAAAAACTAGCCGTGAGCGTTTACATCCCGAAACCGGGGGGCGGGACTTCAGTCTTCTGCAAGAAGCCCGCGCCCACGGAGTGGATGGCCCAGAGGAGCAGTGGTGACGCGGGGCTCCCATGCCTGAGGGAGAGTCCCGTAGTGGCAGCAGAAGTCAGGAGTGGCGGCTGAGGCCGCTGATGCGGTAAGTGGGTCTTAGTTGTGGGGGGGAGGGGAAGTGGGGGGGCGGCGGCAGCGGTGTGTGTATGTGTGTGTGTGTGTGTGTGTGTGCGTGTGGAGGCGCGGCAGCGGTGTGTGTATGTGTGTCTGTGCATGTGTGTGCGCGCGTGTGTGTGCCCTCGGCCGGCCTGTGTAAGCGCGTCCACAGACCCCGATCGGCTTGTGCACCGGTCTGTACAACTTGGGAGGGAAAACAACAACAATAGGTCTCGCTGGCGACAGCGCTTTCGCGCTGCAACGCCAGGCGAGACCTAAAAATTGCAAATGTACAAGTTGTAAAGTCACGAAAGGAAGAGATATAAAGGGATAAACTCTAAGAATCACATAGGAATGGTACTGCTAAGGTCTACTGCATATACTAGTGGTTAGAGTTATCTCTATGTATATGTTTATATATATATTACCTACTGGCAGTCGCCAGTAGGTAGTTATAGTTAGTATTTTTTCAATGCAAAATCTCAAAATTCTATTGTGAATAACTTTGACGCCGGTTGACGAATTTGCCTGAAAATTTCCTCAAATTTGCCTCGCGGAGCTCCGGTCCTTCCTTGAAAGTTTTGGGGGGGATTCGTCAAGCGGGGGCCGAGATAACCCGAACGGCTGAATGGATTTCCACCAAACTTGGCAAAATTGTAGGGACTGGTAGCCCGATGTGCCTTTGCTATGTCTCAAGATATGTGCTCCAGTGGATTTTGAGTAATTTAGGTTAAAAAAAATATATATATCTATGGCTGCGCCCCGGTACGCGCACCGGGGAGCGCAGCGGGCGCGACACGCGAGGTGCGCACAGAAAGCTGATTGGCTCTCGGGTGTCTGTAAACATTCGAAACAGTCCGGACCGGCCGCCATCTTGTGTCTCGGTAGGATAGAGACACAAGAGGTGGGAAAAAAAAGGGGAAGTGACCATAAGGGGGCAGGGTAGACCCCCCCTGAACCCCTAGGTTTGATGTGGGGGCTATAAAAGGGCCCGCTGTGCAAATAAAATATATATATATTTTTTGATTTGTGCGGGGGAGCCCCCGGTACGCGCACCGGGGAGCGGACCCGGGAGCGGCCCATGGGGAAAGAAGAATGACAGAGTTTTTAAAAAAATGTAGCTTTTTTTATAAATTGGAGGTAGTTCTAAAAAAAAACTGTTTTTTTTCTTCTTTTTGTTGTTTTATATATTTTTTGTGTTTTTGGAACATTTTGTACTTTTTTTGGCTTTTATGAACTATTTTATATTTTTTTGCTATTTTTATGGGGAGAAACGAAAAAACAGGGAATTGAAAATGGCTCAACTGGAGCAAAAAAAAACAACAACAAAAAATTCGGGTTTTTTGGGGCATTTGTGGTTGTCCCCAGCAAGGACGATGAGCTTTATGCTCAGTTCACCATTGGAGATGGTCTTACCACAATGAATACATGTTATTCGGAAATCCGCAAACCGTGGCTGAATGCAAGGGATCGTCTCCCTTGCCTCTGGTCCCGATGGAGTGGGTTGCTTTCTTTTGGAGGTGGTGCTTGAAGATTGGGGAGGGTTACTGGCCAGTTCCCTCATGTCTGCAGCAGAATAGTTGATCGGATGACTGCGCTGCATGTGGCGAATCATGGTGTTGTTTCCAAAAGAGTATTTTTTATTAGGGTTCCCCCTTGAAAGTTCCATGCCACAGATTAGGGAAGTCACCTTGGCCGCATTGACTTTTTTCTTTCCCTCTGGGATCGAAAAAAACTCCCATACAATGTGTGGTCTTGGCTGGTATGGGGTATTGTGTTCTTGCAGCCACCTTCTCCTCCCCTCCTCCTCCTCCTCCTCCTCCTCTTGTTGACCACCAATGTAATCTTGTGGTGGTCCTCTTGGTGGTTGTGGTGGTGGTGGTGCAGATGCTCCAGCTGCTGCTGCTACTGTAGCCATTTCAAAGTACAAAATATATCTCAAAGATTGCAAAACAGGTCTTCCTAAGTCAAAGGACAAAGTCAGAATAAGGAAAAAAGGTGGGGTCTTTCATCATTTGGAAAAAAAAAAGGCCTGAACCAATGAGAAGTGTTATTTTCAGGTCACAAGACCAGGGATTTCATCATTATAAAACCAAAACTGTTCTGCACCAATAAAAAGTGTTATTTTCAGGTCACATGACCGACGCTCTTACGCGGCGCGCCCCGGGTCGCGTAAGCCCGTCGGATGTTTACGTTGCGCGATCGTATTCGCTCGAGTGCTTCCGGGTGCGCTTACGCCGTGCGTATCACGTGGACGTGGCTACGCGATACGTCACAATGATGTTTTCATTCGCGGCAAAAGCGCTAACGGGACGCTCTCCGGAGCGCGCCCTGGGACGCTTCAAAAGACTACGCTTTCCGGAACGCTCACCGGGGCGCGCCCCGAGAGCGCTACAGGGTAAAAAAATAAAAATATATATATATACATTAAAAAAAATTGTTTTAAATACAAATAAAATATAGGATTCATTCATTTTCAAAAATATTACATTTCATAGCTATAGACATTTGCTATTAACAAAATTTTGAAATTTAAAGAAAAAAACATAGGTTTGGGGCCTTATATATAGTTAGGAATTAGCATTTAAAAAACCTATGAAATTCACTGAAAAAACCATAGGTTTCACACCAGTTATAGTTAGGAATTAGCATTAAAAAAACCTATGAAATTCACTGAAAAAACCATAGGTTTCACATACGTTATAGTTAGGAATTAGCATTTAAAAAACCTATTAAATTCACTGAAAAAAACATAGGTTTCACACCAGTTATAGTTAGCTGGAAATTTTACTGACATAAAACCATTGAAATTCCCACGTTATAGTTAGTTGGACTCACTATAACTTGCGCGCCTGCAATGCACTGCTGATGACGTCACATATAACATCACTCATGACATGGTCAGTGACATCACTCATGACATCACTGATGACACCATCCTTGTGACAGACTGACAGACCTCCTTTCAGTGTAATGTAACCCTTGAAACTCATATTCAAAAATAGAAACTAAAATGTTCATAAAAATGGAGATACCCATACCAATTACAACAACCAATTCAGTAATTCCACCATCTAGATACACATCCACTCAGTCACCAACAGTTCTATATAGTCACTCATACATATACTCACTCATCATATGTAGTGATACACCTATACATCCTGTTACACACCGACAGTCATCCAAAAGTTACTCACACACATACTCACACATGCAAATAAACTATTGAACATTAATTTATTTGCATATACAAGTATACACAGACTAGCACATTACTTCTAAGGAAACTTACACATACTTACTCTTGTGGTGTTCCAAACAACTGGGCGATGCTGCAGGCCAGCCTCGCAGCGCACAAAATCAGCCTGCTGTTCTCAGACTCTCAAAATAGGGCTATCAAATCCTCGTTATGATGCGGTCACATAAAATTTTCTTCTGTGCAAACACGTTTGTATTATTTCACATCTAACTTTTGTTTGACTGGACTTTTACAAGCAAGTTTCCCATGATCAGAAGTAAAGAAGCGATATCAAAATGTAGGCAGTTTCTCACACAAAGTCGTTTAAGCTTCTAAATGATCCCACTTGACTTGATTGACACAATGGTGCGGTGAAAGCACACTACCAAGGAGTTGTGGGCACTTTAGTTGCGCCTCTGATCGAGCTGGTGTGGGGATGCCAGGCGTACTGGGAGCGCATTAGCTTGATTAAGAACGCATGCTCATCCGGTACGTCTGGTCACCCTACCTTTGAGTCCCGAAAATAAAGGCCCATAGAGACCCCGTTCGAGGACTCCCAAAATAAAACTGGGGTGTCAGACCCCCACAGACCCCTCCACTTAAAACCCTGACGTAGACGAAATACTGCTAACATCCGCTTCGATGGAACAATATGTTTTCATAAAGTTTTGCTTCTTTCTGGTCTTGCAGCAGATTTATACAGTAGTAACTTATCACACAGAGAAATAAATTGATTTGCCCGGAATCACCAAATAATGCGCAGCTGAGACTTGAACCGGATCCCCAGCTCTCGAGCCAGCAGCTCTCTGACTTCTAAACCACATCGTTCCCACTCTGTGATACTTGTTATTCATGCCCCTTCAATGCTTTCACCTGAGATTCATCTATAATATTCCACTCAGGAACATTAGACACGGCAGCACATAGTGTACTAAATAGTTTACTCCCTCCAGAGAGCAGCTTTACCTTGTTTCTCATGGAGCACCACCGTGAACAGAGCCGGTGAGTCGGAAGCGCACGAGAGCATCCGAGGCTTCAGCTGCTGCAGCTTTGGTGTAATTGCTAATGTTATGTGACTCGCTTTCCTGAGTGAGTATACACATTGACCTGCCGGAGCGGCTGCTATGGGAGCGTAGTATCTCTCTTGCCATTGCTAGCACCAGTGCACCCCTCTGATGCTGGCCCTTCTGTTCACCCTGCTCCCCACCATATTCCTTACTGCCTCGGGCAGCTACAGCCATGCGTCATCAGCCTTCGTCAAGTCTGCTCAAAAGGGTGGTGCGCTGCGTTGCTTCATTGTTCACGAGCTGCACAATTTAGGGCAGTCCCCACTCCCCAGCTCTGGTTTGTATTAAAGGTACAGTCGTATTTTAGACCAATGGCTTCCAAAATGTATCATACTGTGTGTAAACGCAAACCTGGAAGCCCTTCTGAAACCGTTCTGCCAGGCAGAGCCTACCCTTACTTTTTTTTTACTGAAGATCTATGCACAGTTATATACACAGGGGAGTGTAGTAGCAACCATCACATTTTAAAAACGTCCTATGCTTACGCCCCATTGTTTCAGAGATACAGTCAGATAACAGCATTTGCCCAATATTACACATCGTGGAGAAGCTGCGATTACACACCCGGCTTTTATATAATAATGGTTCCTTGGCCATTTTCTTGCCCTGCGACAGATCCTTATTAGTTAGCACTGTTAGCCCCTGGAGACAACTGCTATTCCGTTGGCCGCTTGAAAGACACACCGTTCACAGTAAGGAAACTTTGATTTTGGGGATTTCAAATATTTAACAGAATAGCTACACTGCATGTCACGACTTTCTTTTTTAACTTTAAGTTATATTGCACAGCAGCTCCACTGCTCTGCAATATGTTAAAAAAATTGACAAATTCAATAGAATTCGCGTAGGCGAAACCTATTGGCTTTGCCAATGCTTATTTTGTGAGCGAAGCTTGATCTAATTGCACTGCTGTCGCTGCCTGTGTTGTACGACTGTTAGCTTCATTGATTATTAAAAAAACAAAATACTAAGTGTTACACCTGGGGGTCTCTAGTAGGCTGAGGTAGGTACCTAAGTCCAAATAGGGACCCTTGCTTCTAGTCAGGGAAAGGAGGGACACACTGTTAGATAACCCCTGCTCACCCCCTGGTAGCTTGGCACGAGCAGCCAGGCTTATCTCCAAGGCAATATGTAAAGTATTTGCAACCACACTCCCAGTGCACAGTGATAACACCACAAATGGACACCACATTGATTTAGGAAAATAGCGGTATCTTTATCAAGTAGAAATACAATGAGACCAAACAATAAAAATATCCAGCATATGCGTATTCATAATATTTCACTGGGCCGGTTATTCGGACAACAATCACCTGTAGGTTCTTGCAGTATTAATGAGCAGTTCACGATGATCTAATAGAGTCCTAATGCAATGCTATGCAGTTCGTAATGCAAGAATAATGCAGTTCGTAATGCAAGAATAATGCGGTTCATAATGCAAGAATATTGCAGTTCGTAATGTAAGAATAAGGCAGTTCGTAATGCAAGAATAATGCGGTTCATAATGCAAGAATATTGCAGTTCGTAATGTAAGAATAAGGCAGTTTGTAATGCAAGAATAATGTGGTTTGTAATGCAAGAATAAGACAGTTTGTAATACAAGAATAATGCAGTTCGTAATGCAAGAATCAGACTATAAGCCAATCTGCGGGATCAGCTAGGGCACCACTAGGCCCCAACAACGGAGACAACGGTTGTGAACTTAAAGGGGCGGCCCCGGTACTGCTGGGCAGGTATGGGCCGCTCAGGAACTCAGCGCGTCTAACACGGGGCAGTGGGAGAGAGATCAGAGCACACATGTACTACTCCTGCACGCCTCCCCAGGCAACTCCGCTTGCGGCTCCCGACCAGAGTCCAAGCCATACCTGGGTGTTGCGCTGCCTCGCTCTCTCTCTCTCTCGCTCTCTCTCTCTCTCTCTCCGCTCATCAGACATTCTGCTGGGCGGTCCTTAGCTTCCACAAATCCTTTAGCACCTTGCGGCTGGGCCGGCGGCGGCGATCCTTACTCACAACCTTAGTTACTATGATGGCTTGGGCCACTAACATCAGTGCAGCAGCACGGACGATGTTTCAAGCTGCAGGGCAATGCGGTCACGTGGAAAATAGTAAACAGTACTACAGACCACACGGCAGTCTTAGGCGTGCAAAGGCACCACGCACCAAGCGTTGCTGAGACACGGTTGGAAAAGTTGATGTTCCTGAGTTTCCACAACAGGGGACCAGCTCTCCTCGGGCCCTTGGAGACAAGTTACTTAAGAACACAGCACATAGCGAAGTTCTTTCAAGCAGGGGGACACAACACAACCCTTGCCCTCTCCTTAGTCAAATCAGCAAACTGCAGGCCAGCCCCAGAACACACAGCAAGGGTAGCCCTTCTCTTCAGTCTTTTCAGCTGTTCTTCTTTGGCAGAGGTTCCTCTTGATTACAAAGTAGTTTTTCAGGCTTGAGTTCAGTCTTGAGTTCAGGGGTTTCAGCTCTCACATTTATACCCCTGAATGTCTTTGAAGTCTTTGTGTTCAGGGGGCTCTGAGCCCGGTCCGAACCAGACCTGGGTGTCTTCGAGCCGGTGCACACCCTCTTCCTTTGAAAGTGAGTGTCTGGGGCCGAGACGCTCTGCAGGAGGTGGAGCCATCCTTTCAAGGCAGCAAAACACAGCCCTCTTCACATCCAGGTAGCTACTCGTCCCACCCACATCAAATGCAGGCCAGTCTGTTGCTGTCTCACCTCCTCCTCCCTGGGTTCAGGACACTCACGAGACCCTGTCACATCCAGCCCTGGCACACATAGTGCAATTTACTAGGGACTTTACTAGTAAGTACAGAACTCTGGTGGCCAACGGAGATGGGCCCGCCCCCTTCACCCAGTCACTCGGCAAAAAATCTTGGAGTGAGATGGGATGATAACTTGTCCTTTACATCCCATATCCAACAAGTCGCCGGATGCTGCCTGAGCAAGCTGAGAAACCTCCGAAAAATCCTAAGACTCCTACCGGAGAGCTGCAGAAAAACGGTTGTCCACGCGACTGTCACCTCCCGGCTGGATTATGCCAATGGTTTATACCTTGGCCTCCCAAAATACCTGACTCACAAGCTTCAGGTAGTTCAAAATGCGGCTGCGAGACTGCTACTGCGAATCCCTTTCAAGCAGTCAGTCTCTCCGCATCTTCGAACCCTGCATTGGCTGCCAGTTGCCAACAGAATAAAATTCAAAGCTCTGACGCTGGCGTTCAGATCTCTGCATGGCTCCTGCCCACAATACCTGAAAAACCGCCTTCCAAGATACTTCCAAAGTCGCGCACTACGGTCCAACGACCGTGTCCAACTGGCCGTCCCGCGCGCAAAAAAGGCCCGACTAGGCGGTCGGACCTTTTCAGCAAACGTCTCCGCTCTGTGGAACTCCCTGCCACAAGCAATCCAACAGGCCCCTTCCGAACCCTGCTTTAAGAAATTACTAAAGACCTGGCTCTTCACCCAGCCACGCTAGCTTTCCTATCTTTGGCCCAGGTCACTTGTGTTCTACTAGCGCCGGGACACCTCCTCGTGAGGTAGCTGTTTGCGCTGTATAAAATCCAGTATTATTATTATTATTATTAAGACAAAGATACCAATTATGGACAATCAATTACCATAATACTTTATAGAGGGAGCACTTGCACTTTGACACAGATCAGCAGTGGCAAAGTGCCCAAAGCATCTAAGCCAGCAAAACGAAATCCATCACAGCATCAAAAATAGAGGAGGTAGAGGCAAAAAGTCTGGGTAACCACGCCAAGAAATGCCAGGTCCAACACTAAGCAAAATCAATTGGTTTTGACAGCACTTCCTTATTCTCTCTTTCTGTGAGCAACCCACTCAAAAGTAAGAGGCCCAATTTCAGTCACATAAAATAGCTAAACGATATCTCAGCCACTGCATTTTCCGCATAATTATTGATTTGCAACACATTTCATCATCTGTTGCATAATTGGTACATTTCACTCATATTGACTTTATGACATGGATATTGAAGGAATTAAAGATTAGTTGCCCATGCAGGGATTGAAACTTGAGGGTACAAGTTAGAAACAGATTCATGCAGTGGGTGCATTAGCTCATGCAGCAATCTTACTGCACAGGAATCCTGTAGCTGCATGTTACACATGGATCATTGTAACAGGGTTTTAGAAAGATTCTGTGCTCTACTTTAACCCACTGAATTGTCCCAGTAGGGGAGGAAACAGCCACTACCCAGCCACTACTATAGAGTCTAGACTGCATTCCATTCCATCTCATGTTTGCTCACTGTGTCACTAGACATGGTCAACCATGTGGAAACTAGCATTAGTTCTGCTCCAAATGGAAGAGTTTAGCCTGAACAGCCAGGACAGAGTCAGGTAAATATACAAGTCCAAAACTCACTGCACAACGTGACTCAAACTGCATCTCACTGATGAGGCCCAACAAGGTTGAAATGAGTTGTGGGTGCTTGTGCTCCTGTTCAGGTTCAGTTGAGTTGAGAAATTATAGCCTAGTAATTCAAGTTCAGTCGTGACATGGGGGCCTAGTGGTTGGCATCCCTCATTCACTCTGGTGTGCGGCAAAGACTGATTTGCATTCTGATCATATTCACCCTCTCAGAGGAACTGAGGCATCTTTAACCCGTTAAGCGCGCGCAAACATTCCGCCCCAGTGCGGACGTTCAATTGCGCTAACGGGATTCGGACGTCCAACGGTCGTGCGCAGCACTAGCGAGGTAGTGCACGCGACGACCGTTGGACGTTGGAAGCACTGAACGGGTTAATGTAATAAACATTGCTGCAGTGTGGCAAAAGAAGGAGATTGTGGATTATCATTTGGGGAGGGCACTGACCACCTCAAGGAACTGATGACACTAACTGTGTGTGGTCATACAAGACAGTACATCAAGTAAACAACTTAGGACCATGAAGAAGCACAGTAGACCAAGTAAAGGATGAGTAGGATGATAAACGTAAGCATTTTGTTATTTCACCTAAAGCCCAACTAGTTGTGCTTGACATAGTTAAGTTTTAATAATAACTCATCATGAGAATTATTTAATAAGTAATGGTTCACACTTCTTATGCCAGTGTTAAGGGATGGAATTGTCTCTCATTCCATCCCAGCTAATCATAGATCAGTATGTACCAATTATCTCATTAATATCAATACCTCTCAAACCACATAAACATTCAATCCTTCAGATATTCCCTATTTAACTGCAGGTCCGCCACCTCACTGTCATCTTCTCTGATAATCTAAATGTGCTTGCCATTACTGACATTTGATTCTCCCATGCAGCCATGCCTCTCATTGACCTCCTATTTCTGCTCCGTTCCTTTTCAACCTATGTGTTAATGTTTGGGTAGGGTGTTAGAGGATCGAAGCAGGGTATCCTCCAGATTGGGCACCAGCAAGATCCTGCTCTTCAGTATCCGGATGACCCAGGCCCGAATACCTAGGGGTCTGCAATCACTAGTTGAAACTTTCGCTAACTACATGGCTGAACTGGACTTAAGAGTTAATTTGGCCAAGACTTTCCATATAGAATGCCGCCTGAAGTTGATTAATGAAAGAGAGGTTAATCCAATGGATTAGGTATATGAAAGCTTTCTGTAGCAGGCTGGCTAGAATGCAACTCATTAGGGATCCTGCTTTCCTTCATAAGGTAAGCAAGATGGAAATCAAATCCATCTTAATTAATTTGTTGGAGGAAGAAAGATTCAACAAGGAATGAGGGAAGCCTAGTGTTTTAATAATGGTATTAAATTCTATTATGTGCATGTACACAATATGCAACATAGATTTGTTTTAGCAGGGTTTAGATGTAATGTTATCCATCGCCTTGAGTCATTCCCAAGTGCGAATAATTGGTCTTCTGTAGTTGATAAGTGTCCTTGTGATGGTGTTCAAGAACAATGCACTTTGCACTTTTTATTTTTTGTAAATTACATGAGTTGCCTAGAAAACAAATGCCGAAACGTATATTGCGAAATCATGAATTCAGACAATGCAAGCCAACTGTGATTTTTCTTCAACAACTACATAACCTAGAAATCTGCTTAGCTGTTGCTCCATTTTTATGGTATGTTTTTTCTATAGGTCATAAATAGGATAGGTAGTATCATCGAATGATTTATTTATGAAATTATAGGTAACTATTTGCAATTGTGTAATTATGTAATCTTTTTATGATATGTATTGATGGGCTGGTTTTTATGGTTCTCATGTAAAAAAAGAATACAACTTTTTGATTTGAATCGACATCCTATTTCCCACAAAATATAGAATATTCCACCTGGCCAGAACTGGCAAGAGTGGAGGTGGAATGTAAAATCTCTACATAGAACCCATATGGTGTTTGTTAATCATTATTGTACCAACCAATTTCGACTCCTCACAGTGAACATTGGCATTTAAACCAGCTCGGAAACCAAATTATAAATCTTTTTCAAAAACCCTTGGAAATTTTACATATTTATGGAGGAACTTAATGAGGAAAGGAGAGACCAATTATACTCTTCTTGTAAGCACATCCCAGTTGGTGACTTCGATGTCCCATGGATCACATCAACAAACACATACTTCTCAAATAAATTAATTCAGCCAAGAGAACAACTATATCCAGTGCTGCAACTTTCCCAAAAATGCTAAGGAGTCTTCATCAGATTTTGTAATTTTGAAATAAGGCCATCATCTTAACTATAATCCTATCCCTATCATCTCGTAAGACCGATGTGAGGTATTTTTCTTAATTCTCTATGTAATGTAATGTGCACTTATATAGCGCTGCTGTCACCCAAAGGGTATCCTGGCACTTAAATTACCGAAGCAGTGAGGACAGAGCAGAATAATCTTAGATAACTATCTGGGGAATAGTCGAGTTTTCAGTTCCTTCCTAAACCGTGACATGGCATTTAGTTGCCCGAGTTCCAGGGGTAGGGCATTCCATAACTTGGCTGCATTAAAGCTAAATGATCTTCCACCCATTCAAACTTTTTTAGCTTGGGGAACGCAGACCAAGTTCGCAGAGGAAGAGCGCAGAGATCTGGCAGGGGAATACCATACAAATTTTCTTTGTAGGATTTTAGGCCCAGTTTGATGTACAGCCCTGTGAACAACACAAAGTGCTTTAAAGTGTACTCTTTGTACAACGGTCAGTCAGTGGAGAGCTTTTAAGGCCAGGGAGGCCGAAGCTCCACGTGGCCGGGTCAATGCCAATTTAGCCGCCATGGTCTGTATTCTTTGTAGTTTCTTTAGCAAAGAGCCTGGTGCACCCAGAAGGGTGCTCAGGACAATACTCCGTACCACTAAAGGTCTAACAAGAGTGGGTAAAAACGGAAGGATCTTGGGAAGGGCTCTAAGCAGATATAGACAGGTGATCTCGGTTTTGTTCACCTGAGTCCAGTTGTAAGTTGCTATCCAACACCACTCCCACATTATGTACTGTATTGGTGGGCACAGAAGAATTATTAGACAGATCCGGCCAGAAGTCTGGTGGGAGGGGGCGTTGAATTTTGTCTGACATTCAGCACATAACTTCAGTTTTTTTCCCCATTGAATTGTAAGGAGTTCTCTTTCAGCCAGGCTGCTGTTCTATGCAGGCAATTGTGAAATTTTTCTAGGAAGACTAAATCATCCCCATCAACCGCGAAGACAAGCTGTATGTCATCTGCACAGTTGATGACATCAATTCCAAAAGATTTTACTAAACTGAAGATCGGGTGAAGATAAACATTAAACAAGATTGGGCTGATGGCCGAGCCCTAAGGAACTCCTTGTTTAACATCCCTGAACTGAGAAATGAACAAAAATAGCGTCACTGCCTGCTGTCTGTTGGAAAGATCGGAATGCAGCCAATCTCTCCTTCCCCCCCCCCCCCCTCCCCCCCCCTACAACATCCAATTTCTCCAGCTTCAATCAGGATCTGATGGTTGACAGTATCGAATGCGGCTGACATGTGAAGCAGCACCAAAAAGGCTGCCTGACCACTGTCAGCCCGCATTCTTGGGCCATCCAAAACTGCAACCAAGGCAGTCTCGGTTCCATGTGCAGGACGAAACCCGAATTGGGCTTCGTCCAGCAACTCGTTATCCTCGATGTATCTTGAGAGAGATTTTGGCACTACCCTCTCCAGAATCTTAATTGGGTAGGGCAGCAAGGAAATTGGTCTATAGTTAGCGGGGCATTGGGGATCCAGTGACGCCTTTTTTAGCAATGGGGAAATGACTGCTTTTTTCCAACAGTCCAGAACTACAGCATTGCTTAAAGATTGACAGCAAACGTGGTAAAGGTGCGGAAGAAGTTCGCTGCCAAAAGATTTCCAGAATTTATGGGGGAGTTGGTCCAAAGGAGAACCTGAGGAAATACCAGCAGCAATTGCGTTAAATTCCTCTAATGAGGGAACCTGGAAATGGTACAGGACTGTCAAATGTTCCCTTTCATTTATACACCAAATTGTTAACATGTCATTTCCAGTATGCTGGCACATATCGTTGTTTCCCGAAGGTTTAAGACCATTTAAGATTTTACTGATTTTCTCCTCAAAGAAAAGTGCCAAATTATCACATAGTTCCTGTGATGCTGGAATGTTAGGTTTAGCACATTCTGGATTGGCCAGGCCTTTCACTAGGCCAAAGAGAGTTTGAAACTTATTAGTTGAGTCTAAAATAGTCTCCTCAAGATGATTGGCCTTGGCCTTGCCTATCAGCTCCTTGTAGGTTTAAAGTAAGTTTTTTAAAACTGCTTTATCTGATTCCAGATAATTCCTCCTCCACTTCCTTTCCGCTTGTTTGCAATTAGTCTTCATCGACCTAAGTTCTTCGTTGTACCAGGGAGCGGAAGGTTTTAAACGGCTTTTAACTTTCCTTAGAGGTGCTAATTGAACCAATTAACTGGTGATCTGATGGCATAAGTTCAGATAATTCACTGCCACCGAATCATGCAGGACATAACTGTCATCAACAAGCCTGGGGAGGTCCGTCAATTTTGTTATTTTGGACCATTCCCTCCTGGTATGAGTAGATGACCTACCACCATCATATGATTATCAATTTTAATGGTCTGTCCAGCATTGAGGGAGTATTTCCTTTACAACTAGATTAAGGTCAAGCACATGGCTCCTCTGGTGAGTAGATTGTAACACCAGCTGTTGTAAGTTTACATTCTTACAGGACTGGCAAAGTTCCTTAACAGCTGTGTCTAAACTGCCATTCTCTCATAGGTTCAAATCTCCAAGATAAATAACTTAGAGTGAGAGTTTGATCAGTTATATATGATATCAGTCAGTTCTTGATAAACATGGGCAGCGCTCCCTGGTGGTCTGTAACACAGTAAGCCAGGGTTAGACCTGTCAGCCCTTCAGGTGGTCCCTCCTACTTATTTATTTATTTTTGTTCCCCTTCTGCCTCCTAACCCTTGTTCTTTTTATTTCCACTGGAATTTTTAGGTGTTGTCCCAGGGGCTAGGTACTCCTTGATCCTAAAATCTTTCTTAGGCCTAGAAGCCCAACTGTTAACCTGAAAATTTAGTTTTACAAAATGGTGGCTTGTAACTTCCAGAACTGCTCACCTCAGAAAATGGACCCATAGGGTAACATAGGGACACTCTAGAACCTTCCAGCTGGTTCTAGTGGCCTGAGGCTAGCCTATATAAGGCCAGGGACAGGGCAGCCATTATGTAGAGTGTCCAGAGTACCTGAGAGAACCTTGTAAGGAGTGAAGCATTAGTGTAGGGAGGCCAGCACAGTGATAAGAGGTAGATTGTCCCTAGGTTCAGCTGCCCTACTTTGCTGACGTAGCCCCCTATCTTCTGACTGAGCCCTGATAGACTGTATCGTTTTTAGGCTCCTAAAAGCCATAGAGCCTCCTACCTTAAGACGACGTTAACGGACTAGGGAAGACCACAGGGGACAGGTCCTGAATAAAAAGGAGATTCTCCTGCCCTGGTTTTTCCCCCTTTCTCCTGAGTGACCCCGCCGGTAATGCTCGCTGTGGAACTGTGGGGTTAGGAACATCTTTGCTCCTTTCCTGAGTGACTTCCTGTTCATAAGGAAATAGACCTACCCGGTGGCGCTTGGTGAGTGGCTACTTCGTCATCATTCCACTGACGCTAATTCCTGGGCCCCTGTTGTGGAAAGTCAGCCGGGAGGGTCTGCCTGAGGTCAGTGGAGCAGCGAGCGCAGCAGACCGTATTGCGGAGAACAGCGAGGCAGGCAAGCGGGTTTCCGGAAGAGAAAGGGGCGTGAAACTGAAGGGGCCCGGCCTGCGTCGTTCCCCCCCCCCTCTGACGAACGCGAGGAGGGCGGGACACGGAGCAGGGAGCTGTGAGGAAGACTTGGCGTAGCCCCGACCCCATCAGCTGCTTTGCATTCCGCAGCGCCGGGGGCGGAAACCACAAGGAGCTGAGTTACCGGTGGATCGAGGCAGCAGGAACAAGTGTGGGACCGCCTCCAACCACGCGGTAAGACCGAGGAGTGGAGAGCGGGCCCCCGGGTCAGAAAGGGCCTCTTACCCGGCTTTGGGGTAGTGGAGGGAGGGGTGAGCCTTCCGAATTTGACTGGAAAGTCCGCCTTCACTGACTAACAGCTGACGGGCTTGGAGCAATTTCTTTTTCCGCTGTTGTGGTAATCGAGTAAACCAAACTCATGGAGTGTGCGACATCATAACTGTCTAGTCGTACACGAAAAGGCTGCCTGCAGGAAAGCATTCCACAGGGTGAAGGGCAACTTGCAGCCTTAGGAGAACAGGGTTACTGCTATAAGGCCAAACAATTGGTGCTGACGAATGGAACTGTGAACAGCTTGTAATGTTAATCTGGACAGTGTAAACTAAAAAGGCTGGTTGGGGACAAAGAGAATATTCTGGTTGAGGGCTTATCGGAGCACCATTCCCTTTAGGCCTGGTATTACTGCACTATTCGAGGGACTGTTGTTTGTAACCTCAGGTTCAATATTGCAATGAGTGTACATGGTTAATGAATAAGCCTAGCCTAACGGTAAGAGAGATCTAAGCTTGTTAAATGCCAGGTCCGTGACATATAAATATTTTGCTTGTCTAAAAAGAAGGAATTATTGTAGAACCCTCCTGTCAGAGTGATGGGGAGGGAAATGTCATTAATGTTTGATAAAATTGTCCTATTGCCAATAATTTCATGTGGAGCTATTTTGTGCTGAAACTAAAAGTCTGCTAAGTAACAAAGAAAAACAAGAGATTATTTTTATAAAACAGCTCGTATTTTTCCAACTCTGGTGTAGAGTCATTCTTTTTCTAGTGGATGTGCACTGAGAGACTGTTGATGTGAAGCAAGCTGTGTGCAATCTGCCTTGGAGTTTAGACTTAACTGCTCTGTGCTAAGCTACCCTATGTAGTCTAGGACTCCTGGTCTAACAGCCAGTATACAGGACGCCACTGGTGCCTTTAAGTGAGAACCCTAATGACTCAATTCCCGGCACGTCCACTGTGCAGAGTGGGGTAATATTCCAGATATCTTTATAAATGTAACCCACTCCTCCACCTCTTCCATCCCGCCTGGGCTTATGAGGAATTTTGTAGCCTGGAGGACATGCTATTCCCAACTCCACTTCACTATCTATTCGTGTCCAAGTTTCGGTAAGAAACAGGACATCAAGATCATAATCATTCAATAAGATGGAGATGTCCACATGATGTTTATTCAAGGATCTAACATTGAGCAATCCACAGTTACCCCAACAGTACTTTCTTGAAGGGATGCTTACCCGACCTTGTGCCATTTTCATTACCCGTGGACCCAGCTCTCCGAGTATCAAGCCGGACACGCTCGTCACTAGAATAGACCAAACGGGGGTTAACTGGGGCAGCTTGTCTTGCGCTAAGCACGTCCGAGGCGCGGACGGGCGCAGACGGGCTTGCCTTTGGCATGCCGTCGCTACGCCCACTGTGCGCGCCCGCTGCGCGCTTGCATCACCTCCATTAAATAGGGAGAATGCAGGTGTAACAGCTAGAACGCTACCCAAGATGACGTCGCCCCGGTGACTCGCTCTGACAGATGAGTACACCAGCACATCAAGGGAGCGTGAATGCAAGTGACTGTGTAGCAGCAGAAAGAGGTAGGAAGTGCAAAGAAACAGAATTATTATTAATAAAGAGCGTATTTATAAACAAGCACAGTATAAAACACAAAATGTCCCCTGAAAATGTTGCAGCCTAAAGTGCCCAGCACACTAAAATTAGCGCTGCGATAATTAGGTATTAGTTTAGGTCCTACAGTTCCTTAAAAAAACTGCTATGTTAAAAAAAACATTTTGATAAACAATTTTATTGTTTTCTTATTGTATAACAGGTCACAGTGGAATCGATAGAAACCATAGTCAGCTATAACAAACCACCATTGTATACATCTGAGTAATGAATGACACTGTCATAAATACATGCCACAATCACGTCAACACTTTAAGCATGAATCTATATCCACAGTATTAATCCATTTGCCCCACACCCTGTCATGTTTGACACAATATGAACTAAAGATGGGCAATCTTTTAAGTGATGTCAGCTTTTAAGAGAAAATTACCATTGATCCAAGTGCAAAACTTTTATTTAAAATCCAATGTCTAACTAATGAGGCTTTATTAGCTGGAGACATATGTGAGTGAAAAAGAGTTTGAATTCCTTAACATCAAAGATCCAAAAATGCCAAGCATTTATGAAATTTCAAAAATTCATAAAAACTCCAAGGATCAACCATATCATCCTATTGTGGCGACCATTGGATCAGTTACTGAACCATTATCCAAATATATAGACAACTTTCTGCGGACCAGCATACCCGTTATTCCATCCCATATTAAGGACACTAAAAAACATCATTAATAAAGTGGAAAATCTTCCCTTTTATCCGCAATGTCATACTCTGGTAACATTGGACATAGAGTCCTTGTACAGTAAGGAAACCCAGTTAGAGGCACGTGAAGCGGTGGCGTGGGTCATAAACACTTATAACATCACCTGTCCAAAAATCTTTTTACTAGAATGTCTTCAGATTTGATTTGATTGTTCAATTTATAGAGCGCAGCGAATGCCTGGAGGCGTCTTGGCGCTGAGGACTCAGGGAGTTCGAAGCTAGTATGTAAATGGAACTAGATATCAGTTTGGAAAAGCCAGGTTTTTACTTTTTTTCTAAATGCTGGAAGATATGAGCTATTTTTTAATTGTTAGCGGAAGTAGGTTCCAAAGCCTGGCGGCTCCCAACAAAAAGCTCCTTCCTCCCCAACGGCTCTGCCTGCACCTGGGCACTTGCAACAGTCTACGTTGTGCAGATTTGAGGTTCCTGGATGGTGCATAGTATATTATACGTGAGGTTAGATAAGCAGGGCCCTTTCCATGCAGTGCCTTAAATGTGATACAAAGAGTCTTAAAATAATCCTCTTCTTAACCGGGAGCCAATGCAGAGCTCCCAGCTGTTGAGAAACAGATTCATGCATAGGGATGTTCATTATCAGTCTGGCTGCTGCATTCTGCAGGCGTTGCATCTTTTTCAGGAATTGGGTTTGGATCCCTACATATAGTGCATTGCCGTAATCCAGTCTTGAAAAGGCCAGCGTAGTCACCAGCATTTTTACTGCCTCCGACGGCACAAAAGGTCGAACCTTCCGAATCATTTTCAGAATTGACCAGAAACTGGAGGTAAGGCAATTTGTTTGGCTGTCAAGGTCAGCCTACAGTCAAACTTGATCCCAAGATTTTTTGCCTTAGTCCCCTAGAACTACAGCCCACCACCTCCGAGACCAAGTCAAAGGATTAGCGCCCAAAAGAAGCACTTCTGCCTTACTGCCATTCAGTTTAAGACAGTTGGATTGCATCCAAGAATTGACACGGGTCATGCAGTTCTTAAAGCGATCGGCTACCTCATCTTCGTTATTGTTGATGGACACAACAATCTGCGTGTCATTCGCATAAGAAATAACCGAAAAACCAAACTGTCTAATCAGAGTAGCCAACGGGGACACGTAAATATTGAACAGTGTAGGGCTCAACGGCGAGCCTTGTGGCAAACCGCACTAAAGGTTAAAGGTTTGGGAGCTGGCCTCACCCAATTCCACACGAAAAGATCTTTCTGTAAGATATGATGTTAGAAGGGTCAAGGCGAAATCTTTGACGCCCAGCTCAGATAGTCTATTGGAAAGGATTTTGTGGTTGACGGTATCGAAGGCCGACGACAGGTCTAATAGTATCAAGGCGGCCTTCCCGCCCTCGTCCAATGTCTTCCTTAGCTCCTCACTTGAAGCAATGAGGGCAGTTTCCGTTCCATGTCCCTCTCTAAACCCGAATTGGGAGTGGTCAAGCAGATTATTAGATGAAACAGAAGCGGTGAGCTGGGTGTTCAGTAAATTTTCAAGGACCTTAGAGCAGAAAGGAATTATGGAGATTGGCCGATAGTTATTAGGCTCGGCAGGGTCTAGATGAGGTTTTTTAGTAGAGGTAACACCAATGCAACCTTCCATAGTTCAGGGAGTTTTCCATGCTGTATTATTCCTGCGAATAGGTCACTCAATTGTTCGCCAAGGGTCTCTGGAAAGAGATGGAAGACTTTTGGAGGGCAGAAATCAGACGGAGCCCCTGATTTTGTGCCCATTATGATTTTAGTGATTTGATCCAAAGTTGGAGGGGTGAAGGCGAAGCCGGGAGAGCTCATTGTAAGGGTGCTCCTTTAGGATGTAGATTCAGCAGGAAGCTGGGTAAATGTTTTATATACTAATTCCACCTTATCGGCAAAAGTCTGACCCAAAACATTGCACAGTTCTGGGTTATTATCTGCTCTCTCCTTAGTCGGGAGTTTAGTACGTTTTTTGATGGTAGCAAAAAGCACTTTACTTGACTTTTTGGATATCAGTATTTTCTTAGTGAAATAGTTGCTTTTTTCTTCCACAATCAACTTTTTGTATGTGGCTAACGTCTGGGCATACTTCATTTTCAGATCTTTGTTATAATTATACCTCCATAGTTTTTCAGTTCCCCTACATAGTTGCTTCTGTTTCCTCAATTTATCAGAGAACCATGGTTCGGAGGCATTATTTCTTCGTGAGATAGTAGTTTTTAAAGGTGCTACTATATTAGAGACCTTAGTAATCCATGATGTTATGTTTTGCGCTGCCTGATTAGCTTCTACCTGTAAATTTGGTTTATTTAAACTTAAAGAGGTTTGCAGAAGGTCGGGTCAATCTTAGTCCAATCTCGGTACATGTGTGATGTCAAAGGCTTGATCCCTGTCTTGTTTTGGGCTAAGACTCTAATTATAAATATGACGGCCCTGTGGTCGGACCATTGTACTGGAAGAACCTCCTGTATTTTAATAATAGGGTTGGAAGTAATTGGCCATTGAGAATATGTCCGGCTATGTGCGTACTTTCTTTGACCAATTGTTCCATCCCTAAACCGGACAAGGTAACTATAAGTTCGGTGTTTTTAGGATCCGAAATAAGCTCTAAGTGGTGATTAAAATCACCAAGGATGGTGTAATTTACATAATTAATGCTAGTTTCCAACAAATGGGTTAAGTTTATCTACCAGAGAGGCTTGGACTTTTGGTGGGAGGTAAATCAATAGGCCATTCCATGCTTCATTGGGGCTCAGTTGTATCTGGAAAGATAGAAGCTCACAGTCAGGTGAGGTGCCCAGAGAAGATGTTATTATGGGTATGCCCTCTTTCGAGAGGATGGCCAACCCACCACCTCTTTTGTTAGATCTATCTACCCTAGTGATCTGGAAACCTGAGGGAAGAGCTAGGAGCAAATCTGGATCGGATGAATCGTTCGCCCAAGTTTCTGTGACAAATACTAGGTTGAGACTATGACTTTCAATCATTTCAGCCATCTCTATGTTATGCTTGATTAGTGAGCGGGTGTTCAATAGCATAGCTTTTAACTCTCTGGTAGCAACAGAATATGTTGGAACAGCTGGGGACCTAGCTTGTTTAGTTGTCATAAAGTCGAACTGCAGTTTGCAGTGTTCACATACATGAGGTTCCATTAAGGGATCGAACTTATGGCAGCGGGGGACGCTGGGCCAGGGCAGTGACTTATTAAGTCCTCTCTTGAGTATCCTCAACGGGCCTGAGTGTGGGGACCAGGGGTTCTGGCCTTCTGCCCGGGCCAGGCATGGACGGGCGCAGATGGGCTTGCCTTTAGCGTGCCACCGGCGCGCCCGCTGCGCACATCCGCTGTGCGTGCGCTTCAGGTTAACTTTAAGTACCGGTGGGCACGTGTGGGCTAGAGCGCTAACCCAACCGGAAGTTGTGTTTCCTCCTACAAGGCCCTCCGAGCAATCGGCACCAGCCGTGTCGGACCATGCCCAGGAGTGTACAGGTGGGAGATGTGTGGCTTAAGCAGTTTTAAAAACAAATTCTGACCTTAGCAGCAATATTTAAAAACCAAGTTCTGCTTAAACAAATTCCAGCAACAATTGTTACCAGCGCCGCGTAGCTAACAGCGTCTCCGCTGCGATTGTCTTATCTGAAAACACATTTGAATTTGGTAACACGCTATGTAAGCAAATCAAAGGTGTAAGCATGGGGGCATCCTACGCACTTTCAGCAACCAACATCTACATGGTATTGTTTGAAAAGAAATCTATTCACGACAAGATTGCACCATTTTACGAATATGTGTCACATTGGTCCCATTATATCGATGACATATTTCTCATTTGGATCAACACGGCTGAGTTACTATAGAGTTCCCGGTGAGGCTTAATTTGTGTGACACATTTTTTTAATTCATGGCACACATTAGTCATTACCAAGTAGAGTTCCTAGATATTTTAATTCGCCATAACAATGGTATTCTTGAAGTAGACCTTTATGTGAAACCCACAGCTAGAAACATTTTGTTGCAGTTCGAAAGCTACCATCCACGAGTGAAAAAACAAAGTATTCCTTTCGTACAGTACTTACGACTTCGTCCTAACTGTTCCAATCTTCAGGACTTTTGATCTCCAAACTAGCGCCATGAAAGAAAAATGTATCAAGAAAAATTATCCGAAATGCCTCATACGCGAATCTTTCAAACGAGCCAGATTTTATGACAGAGATCCCCCGGCTAAGATCACATCTTCGCTCGCTGGTAACACAACTTGTATGTGTCACCAAACATTCTATGATGAACAAAGCAGTGAGACAGATAGGATACTCTAATTGACACACTCTCAACACTCCAAGGAGGAAAGATTCCAAACTGCCAAAGCCACTCACAGAAATAAGAACATCAAAGATATGATTGTACACTCAGGCTTTGCTAAAGGTCCCGCTTTTGTTCAGAAAATATTGACGGCACTGCCCCTTGAAGGGAACTTTTAAATGTAATCAATGCAAAGCATGTGCGACTGCTATTGAAGGAAACAGTCTCACACATAATGGGTATACTGTACATGCTAACAAATTTACCAACTGCAAAATCAACAACCAGATCTACCTTTTGTTATGTCCTTGTAACTTAGGTCACGTTGGTGAGACAGCATGTGCACTGTCTACGCGATTAATGGAACATCGATTGGCAATAAGTATGTCGTAGCTAACGGCCTCTTCGGTTAAACTTTACCTAGACAAAGACCACAATGCCAATGACATCAGATGGCATATCTTAAAAAAAATTTAATTATGCAAAAATCCAAAAGTTGTGAAGTTCGTAAAAGGCTAGAGGTCTTTTGGATTTTTGTTCTTGATACACACAAAAGAGGACTCGCCAATGAAATTCAGTGGAAGAATGCTTTCAGATATGGTACTTAGATCTGACAGTATCTCTCCATATGATATAAGCCTTCCCTTTTACTTTTGGACACCGGTCCCATCGAAGGTTGCACGTGACTTTTTTGCGCCTTCAAGTCCGATGATGCTAGTTCCATCATCTGCATTTAAGATCTTTATTTTCGTTGTAACATTTCCTCCGTTGTTTATTCCCATGATTGAGCATTACGGCATAAGAATTTTGATTCCCACTAAATCATGCAGAGAATGTTATTTGAGCCCATTCTGAGTTATTCATTCTCCATTAGAATTTTACTCTCTGTTTTAACCATTTTGCCAAGTGCCGTAATGCCCCAGCGTGGTTGGTTTGTATTGTATATTTTTTTAGTTAAGTCTGCTGACATTTCACAGTCCCGATCAGTTTCCATATGTTTTCTTTTACTGTGACAGAGTCTTTCTTTTATGTTCAAACTCCGCACGTAAGTTTCCACCCGACGTCTCAAATTTGACTTGTTGAAGTACGTAGTTTAGCCGCTTGCAAGACACTATTCAAATTCCTTTAAGCCTTTCCTTGCTCAAGTCTTGCAAAATATCCTTTGTTTGACTGAGACGTAAGTGAAGTGTGAGCAGATCTCTGAGACCGCGAGTTAGGTTGTTAGCTCTTGTAAAGAATTCATTGATATATAACCTATGTTGTTATCACTGGACTCCCTATTTTGTCCCACATACGCGTCAAAGCATTTACCTATGGTTTCGTTATTTTCTCTTCTCCCTAGCTTTGTTTGATCGAGACATTAGGTGAGTGAAGTGTGGGTAGATTTTTTAGACTGCGCGTTAGGTCGTTAGCTCTTTAAGAGTTAATCTGTTGGGCTGTCTAGTACCTTATTTTTGTCGGGACGACATAAACTTTCATTGCTATATAACTAATGTTGTTATCATTTGACTCCCTGTTTTGTCCCAAATGCACACTAAAGCTGATAATCATGGTTTCGTTGTTTTCTGTGCTCCTTGGCTAGTTGAGCGCTTGAGTCCGGAGACTATCTCGATTGGTGATACCCCCTGTAGTGATGCTTATCTTCTTTAGAGCTGTGGGCTTGTGCTGTAGAATGTGATATTAGAATGTTAGCATGTCATGTAGTATGATTCTTAGAGTGTTTGCCAGACCTGTATTCTACTTCGAGCTGGCAGCACCTTTAATACTTACTGCTTGGGAATTCCGAGCAAAACTTACAACCGGGTAAAACCGTGAGTTTACTGTTATTTGCACACACATTCCCAAGGTTAGGGTACGCCTTAGGGTGCGTATACTGCCTAGGAATCTCGCATTTCTTTATGGTCCTGATTAAAGCTTTGCGAAACATAGCAGTTTGAAAGCAGAAACATGTCGACCTTTTAACACACAAAGGACATATCTGACTCGAATTGATTGTCAATAATGTCCGAACCACCATTTTTAATACTGGTAGTCTGACTCTTTATTAAATTCACTTTGGAGTACAGCCTGCCATTTTTTTATTTCACTTTTTGAACACTGTTTCACTTCACGTCTTTTTCAAACCTGCTCCGCTGTAATACAGGCGTGGTAGCATACCAAGGAGACACTCGGTCTCCCTGATAAAACCCTATGATGAAGCATGTCATCAACTATGTTGATGAGTGAGGGTTTTACTTATAAATACTAATCATTCCAGTTTGACACTCTTCTGTGTCCTTCCTTTATGTAATTCAGTTTCTCCTTAAACAGCATCTGCGGTTTTTTGGAGAATATTTATCCGGGTAGGCACACCTTGGGTACTGCATTTTTTTCTTATTTTTTCCTTCTTTCCAATGTCTTTGTCGCTCCTTTGTTGTTTCTAAGTATTTTGATTGGGGAATAGGATTGTCTTGTATCCCTAGCTCTCTTGTTGTTTTTGATATACTTCAGTTGCCAGTCACAGAGTGGCAGTATTGGACCTACGATGAGCAAGCCCAGCACAAAGGGGGTAGCTTGGCTCAAGTGACAAGGCAAGTGAAGGCTTTAGTGACATTCTGCGGTCCTCTCAATGACAGTACCTCTGTCTGACTCCTCCTCCTCTACCGTTCCCTCCGGATGCGCTTCCACCCAGGCTCGCAGACTAATACGGAGCTCCTCTCTTTTGGCCCCTCGCCTAACGAACACTCCCCTTTCCTGACAGAAATCCTTGAGCTGCGCCACAGTATAGGTCTCCAGCTCTGACATGTCGAATTCCATCTTGCAAGTGAAAAGTGTGGACAACCACCCTGAAGTAGGTTACAAGGATAGGAAACTCTGAGGGTCACCTCCACCCACCTCCAGAAGAGAATTTGGAAAAAGCAAAATATTGAATTGGAGGGCCGCTGGGAGGAAACTCCGGGTGTGTACCTGTGGGGCACACTGAATTATTATGGGGTCCAAAACAAGCACGGCTCGTAATCCCACCCGCTGAGCACCAATTTTATGTTGGACCTGCGATGGGCAAGCCCAGCACAAAGGGGGTAGCTTGGCTCAAGTGACAAGGTAAGTGAAAGCTTTAGTGTTAAGCCGGCTCTGACCCAATAATAACTCCCTGTACAGTCACCAAAAAGAAGGACACCACACCACTGCTGTAGAAAAATATGATTCCTTTATATAAAAATTCTCTATTGTGAATAGGGTTCAATTGGGAAAGCACATACACATTTCTTTTAGTCACACATTTCTGGGTTTCAATTTTAAAATAAATACCATAAATAATATCAAGAATAAATATCACCAATAAATAGAATAAATATCACTAATAAATAGAATAAATATCAGGAATAAATATCACTTTTGTAAAGCAGAATAAATACTGGTTCACTTAAATAAACAACCACATGTTCATTCTGGTATCGCTGCCACCATTTAAATACTTCAGAAACATTACACTTGCAATACGTTTCAGTTTGGAAAGATTACTCTTACAGTTTGTGTTGGTTTCAATGATAATGCATATGGGCTTCTCTGGGCACAGAATGAGTTTTGGGACTCTTTAAGATTCAATCAGGGAGTATGCGCGTGTATCTAAAAGGCAAGGAAACACAGTGAATACGTCATTTACACTCTGCTGCCACCGGGATGAGATCTCTGCTTGCCGGTGGGGTCTAAGCGTGCCTACGGGCTTGTCACCGCTAGCACTAGGGCGGCATCAGTTCAAAGTCTTTAGACTGACGAACGGGTTGCTGGATAGGTCACACAATCTTCGCGCTCAGTCAAGTAAATGCCGGTTCACAGTTCTTTCACAACGCTGCTCCCCACCTGAAGAAACGGGCCCACCTCACATTGGCTGCAATCAGGAAGCGATTCAGTCAGGGCACAGCACTTCTCACGCCAGCGACGGGGTTCTCAGGGGCTCCACGGACCTCCCTCCGACTTCCTCATACAGGGGTGGTTCCCGCCCACAGCTACAGCTGCCGATTCACTGGGGAGGGGCAGAGACACTAGTCCCGCCCAACGAAGGCCGGCCTTTCCCCGCCCCGGCTCACCTCCTCACCTTCAGTCCGCGCAGGAAGCACTCTACGCTGGTGGGGCTCGGAGACGTCCTCGCTCCTCGCTGGAGGCGCCTGTCGCGAAGGGGGCACAGGAGACGATCGCGGCGAACTTGCTCTCGCCTCGCGACACGCGGAGTCTGTCGCAATTCACCACCGGGGGGCGGGGAGGCACACGAAATTGGCCACAGTCTCTTGAGGGTAATGAGGCACTTGCTGGGCGGGCGCTGTAGGCGCAAGGTCACCGCTCAAGTAGTTGACTGGAACGCCAGTCAGAATCAACGCCAATGACCTTTGCTACTATACTGCCTGGGCTTCCAGCCACCTCAGGGGTCAACAGGGCAGGTGTCAATCTGGTGTCAAGTCTGGAATCTCCTTCTTCTTCTTAAGGTCAATTCTGGTTCAATCTCTTTCTTCATCTAAAATGGCCGCCAGGGACTGGACCTTATATAGTTTGAGTTTGAGTTTGAGTTTTAAAAGTTTTATATAGCGCTCTTTCACCGGCGGTTTCATGGCGCTGTAACTGGCAGATCTCCACAAGGGACAAGGGGTGGAGGACAGGGGAAAGGAACTACATGAAGATTTTACTGAAAAAATAAGCTTTAAGTTTCTTACGAAACTGGGAATATGAGGTAAGGGATCTGAGCTCCAAGGGTAATGAATTCCAGAGAGCTGGGGCAAGGGTCGCAAATTTTGACCCCCCCCCACTTTTTCCGACGAAACCGGGGAACTGTCAGCAGAAATTTGGAAGAGGATCGGAGCTCCCTGGCTGGAAGGTAAGGGACAATCTCTGAGGAAATGAAGGCAGGGGCCGTGCCCAGTCGAGCCTGGTAGGTGATGGTCGCAAGCTTGAACTGGACACGTTCCAGAACCGGGAGCCAGTGTAAGGTTTTCTAGGAGGGGAGTGACATGTGAGGATTTTGGAAGGTTAAAGACCAACCGAGCCGCCTGGTTTTGAATCATCTGCAACCGCCTGAGACTATATGCAGGTATGCCTGCATATAGGGCGTTGCCATAATCCAGGCGGGAGATGACCATCGCAAGGATGATCAGCTTCAAGGCCTCGAAGGTGAAAAATCGAGAGACCTTGCGGATGGTGCGGAGAGAAAGAAAAGAAGAAGAAACCACAGAGCTGACCTGGGAGTGAAGGGTGAGGTGAGAGTTGAGTTTGATGCCTAAAGTTTTGACCGAGGTAGAGGGGACCGGAGGGAGACCAAGGGAGGGGGGCCAAAAAAGTGAAGACCAGGGACTGGACGAACCACCCGTCAACACCAGCTCGGTCTTGTCGGGGTTGAGTTTCAGGTGGTTGAAATCCATCCAGTCCCGGATAAAAATCATAGTGGACTGGAAATTAGAAATAGAGGCAGAAGATGAAGAGAGGTTGAAAACAAGTTGGAGATCCTCCGCATAGTTATATACGGTGACCTCCATTTGTTCTAAAGAAAAAATAAGGGGAGAAATATAAAGGTTAAACAGAAGAGGTGAGAGGGAGGAACCTTGGGGGACCCCGCACTGAACCTTCCGGAAGTCCGCAGAGAAGTCACCCAGGCGAACCGCCTGGGTGCGGTCCCTCAGGAAGGAGGACAACCATACCAGGGCCGTACCCCCGATCCCCGCCGCCCCGACACGGGAGAGTAAGATGGTGTGATCCACCGTGTCAAAGGCGGCAGAGAGATCGAGGAGGACTAATGCCTGGAATTGATTGGTGTCCCTCCCCTCCCTGAGGTTGTCGAGGACCGAAAGGACTACGGACTCCGTAGAGTGTGCGGGGCGAAAGCCAGCCTGACGGGAAGCCAATACCCCATTCTCTTCGACGAATGCCCTGAGGCGCTGGCACGAGCCAGAAGGTTCTAGAACCTTCTCTGGCTATGCCAATGACATTGCACTTTTGAGGTGTATTTAGGACCTAGCAGCCACCATACTGTGGTTCTAGAGCAGCCATTTTGTGTACCTGAGGGAAATAAAGGAATTCCTGTCAGGAATGCGCGCCAAACAAAAGGGCGCCAAAACCTCCAAAGGCCAATGTTCATGGAGGCTCCAATGGGAGTCACTCTCATGAGGAAAAAGGATGACCACCATTTTAGGGTCATTCATACACGTTGCCAATCCCAGTCTATAATGCCACAGGTTTCGCCAGGTGCCTTGTAAATAGGTGCCAAAAACTTGGTGAGCAACTGGGCGTCAAGGAACATCTAGCCCCATGAAACAGCACATAAAAAGTCCTGGTAGACAAAGAAAAGCGACAAATTTTGGGAGGTACAGGGGAACAAAAAAAATCATAGTGGTGAGGGGACTCTCAGAAGCAGACGGGTCTAACAGGCAGTATAAGTCGAAGCATAATATTCTGCAAAGGTTTGAGCAATCTCCAAGGGGGCACAGTGGGTGCATCCCTTTGCCGTGGACTATTTCTGGTATAACTGTGCTCAGTAATGGTCAGGACGCTAGCCAATACAGCAGCTTCCCATTCTTGTCTCCTCAACTGTAGGCACAGGCCGTTAAGGCCGGCTAAATCTGCTTGCGATGTTCAAAATTATAGACGACTCCAATACAATTTTTTAATGGCATTGCATGCTCGTACCCCTACACCTGTCAGCTTCCTTTGATACTATTGCCCACAACATCCTCTTCCATGCTTTACAAAAACAGATAGGGCTTTCAGTGTACAGCACTTATTGGTTCGATTCCCGCCTCTCTAACAGGACCCAGAGCATCTATCCACACAAAGCTGTCCGCTTAGGTGTACATTAATTTTCCATCCTTGCTTTCGTACTGTACAAATTGTACATTTAACCTTTTCGGAAATATTTGTCTCAACATATGCATATGCAAACTCCTTAGCCATTTGCATGTCCCGCAACTTCGATATAAGTTACAGATACAATTGACCCTGAGGGATAAGGGTGGTGCCTTGGGACAGAGGGCACTCTCGAAGCTTGCACACAATAGAATTTCTTTGATAAAAAAACATTTGTTACATCTTCTGAGTTGGTGCCTATGGTAGGCGTATTGGTCCCTATGTCCGGCTTTTGTGTTTATATTAATTATGCATTACCTACCTCAAAGCCATCCTCCACTCGTCAGCTAGGCTGGTCACAGGCCCGCGAAACAGTGACCAAATAACACCTGCCCTCTGATCTCTAAAAGCTAACACTATGGAAGTTAACACTCAATACATTCATTTATATCCATTTATGAAGGTTTGCATCTAAATTCCTCTCTCTAACTCACTCAAAAACTAGAACTGTCTGAAAACACACATGTCCGAAAGAAGCTCAAACTCTTTCTCTCAACGCATAGCAATTCAAAAAGCCTTCACCCTCAAATGCCCTTTCTCGGGGAATGCCTCTACAATATGAAATGTGCTTCCCAAGGATACATGACCTATCCCTTACTCCCAATTTTCAAACTCGAGCTTAAATTTCATTTATTGAATCTTGTCAAATTCATTTATCAATTGGTTTTAATTAAAAAAAAAGTCTCATTTCACCATGCAATTTCATAACAAGACCTACATCGCCCTTTCTTCTGTTTTCTAATGTACAATGCCAATTACCGTTGTGTGAACTGGCCATGGTACAGAGTGCTGTCACACTTACAGGATCAAGCAGACCTATAATAAGAGCTATAAATAAATACATTCACGTATTGCCTGTGGGTTCAAAAAAGTGCAAATCCCAAGAACTCACAGCAACGATGAGTCGTTATCTGAATCTCTGCTTAAAATGTGAGCACTGAAGGAATGTCGTTGAAAGGAACAGAGGTCTGTCTTGCCAACATGAACGACTCGCCATAAAAGTGGGAAAGATAACTCGTGTTGAATGCTCTCCTGTGTATTGCAAGAAATGACCACAAAGGAAAACAATTATTGCAGGAGTTCTACCTATCTCCTCAACAAAGCACTCGTACCAACCAAACCTAACTCACTCAAGATATAGTTTCTCTGTTAAGAATATAATTCTTTGATCGCACATTGACAGGCAGAAGTTTAAAAGGGCTCATCTGCTGCTTTCAAATCTACTTTGTCGGTGTTCTCATATGTTGCCATGTCCTATGTGTGGAACGTTGGTGAGAGTGTGAGTCAGTTGGTGGATGGGCTGAGCAGCAGGCAGGTTGCTCCTGGTGGGGCTCTGCTTTACATCTTAACAATTAATCCTGAATAAACCTACTTAAGCAATCAACATGGAACCGTATCATCATTCATTCACTACAGTAACCTTTGCCTCCAGATAGTAGAGATGACAAGGCAACATCATCGAAAGCTGCAAAGTCCATTTTAACAAACAGATCAACTATTTCGTAACGTTTCAGGATAATAACTTCAGAAAACACATTTCTAGTTAACAGAATTGCTTTAAAGAAATTAGAACTCGCTAAGAACCGGACTATCGACTTGTTAAATTCTGTTGTACATTAGCAAACCTTACATTTTTATGGCTATTAATAATACTGAACCCGGGACAAAATGCTCATTTGAAGCGCAAGGAATCTAGAATCACAAATATGCATAAATGAGAAGCCACACTAGCTGTCAATGCACAAAGTGCAATCGCCTCCTCAGGCTGATGATGCAGGATTTTCCCAGGACAGATAGTTAGTATCCTTTTAGTCTATTCCATAAAATAATATTATTTGTACTACAGACAAGACATTACCTTCCTCTGAAGCGTCAAGCTGATCCCGAGTTACTGAGTCCACAACAAGCTCGAACACATCATGTACTATAACTGGCTTGACAGCTTCATTCACTAATGAGTATGCAACTCAATGTAATTCGAGTGGCTAATTGATGAAATAAACATAGACGACGGACTAAATACATGCCTGTAAATTCGGGAAGTATTCAGAGCAACTTTCATAACGGGGAATAAAGAAGACGTGTAACCAGTGCGATCTTCCAATACTTACCGCCCTTGATGAATCAGTAGATTACAAAAGTGAATAAATATTAGGCTATCAAGTGGTTTTTTTTTTATAAAAGCGAGATCGTTGACACCACAAAACGTTATTCTTTTATTTTTGTAATTCACATAGCAGCAAATACCAATTTCACTCTTTGTTTTATTTTGTGGAGCAGATTTTCTCTAAACATTCGTAGGACTGAGGACATTTACCTTATTTTTTTATGTCGTTTCAATAAAATATACACAATTCACACCGTCCAAGATGGTGTTAACATTCAAATAAGTAAGAGGCAACACTTTCAGCACTGGTCCCTCTTTTGTGTCCATTCTTGTTCCAAAGAGTCGATTTCAATTGAGAAGGCTGTTATGAAATAACAATATGTCCAACAGCGAGACCGGCGAATAAGTTGTTTCTTGTGTGTTAAGGAACCTATGCTTTCACCTCATCTGCTCAGTGTTTGTACGGTGTGTTTAAACAACACATCGACCAGAAACGTAGCCTGGTTCTAAGATGTCTGCTTCTGTGATAGGCTACTAAATACATTTTCTGACAGCTGCACGCCTGTGTCTGAACTACAATAGGGTTTTCGCGGCTGGACTTGAGTCGTGAAGAAAACAATGGTGATTCTAGGGCAGTGCACGGTGAGAGGAAGCCCTTCGGTACTACCCGCCGGCTTCTGGGCTGCTGTTGACGTGTGGGTGCAGAAGCCACAAGTGGTGAACAGGAGGCTATGCGGATCCCAAAGCCATCAGGATGCAGATAGCGACCGCTGGTTGGCCTCGGTAAAGAATGACTTCTGCGATTCGGGGGGCTGCGAGGAGGACGTGGAAATTCTTCGCAGTATTGCTGATCAGGGGGATCTTGCGGAGGTGCTGCCGAGGATCCTTATCCCAAAGGCAAACCCACACTACTCTTCAGTGCCCAGCAGTGAGCTGGTAATTAAAGGTATCTTGTATAAAGCATGCACGTGTCCTGCTTTGTTTTTTTTTTTTTTTTGCAGTTAGTGCTTTTTACGACATTTGTAAATTTAAATGTTTTGAATAACACCAAAGTGATACCGTAGCAGTATGTCCTTCACTTTTGCATGCGAGATCAACCCATAGGTCTGTAGTTTTTCACATTAAAACAAGCATTTGCAATGCAATAGGTCTCGCATTTGCGAGATTTGGAGCTATTGGCATTATAAATAACACTGCTTTTTATTTATGTGTTGAAAAACCTGCAATAATATAATAATAAAAAGCATTGTCATTTCCAATGCCAACAGGTCAAAGTTTTGAAAATGCGAGACCTATTAAATCGCATATGCTTGTTATGTGTATTGGTAGCAAAGAAAGAGGTGCTCGTGTTATTGTGAAAGCGGGCACCCGTGTTGTTATTCTTAAAGCGGGTGCCGTGCTGAAAAAGTAAAGCGCGGCGCCCAGGGGCGGAACGTAGAGCTTTCTCCGACGAACCTACTACTCCTTCCGTGTGACCCTTACTAGGTTATATCCCAATAAAAGTTTTGCTAGCCTGACACCGGTCAGAACTGGTCGCTCCTCTCGCAGCTCGCCCCAGCCATTTGTGCCAGCGACCTGCAACCTGCCCTGCGATCTGTGCCAGCGACCCGCATTATTATTATTATTATTATTATTAAAAGGCTCTTCTATAGCGCATGGCTACTCGGAAGCATCCCAGCGCTTAGGATCCCAGCATTGTGCCCTGCATCCTGCCCTGCCTTCCGTGCCAGCGACCCACATTGTGCCCTACCATAGTGCCTGATATCGTTGCCTGCATTAACATCTATTGTGCCAGCTGATTGTGCCTGCCTGCGACTGTATTTTATATTGTGCCAGCTGATTGTGCCTGCGATTGTCTGTCTTGTGCCCACGACCTCCCAGCATTGTTGTTGTGCCTTAGCCCGTCCACGCCGCCGCTGCTTCCCTGCAGCCCCACCCCTGCTCCCTCCAGCTCCTACTGACCATCCTACCCCGCCCCCCGCCTCCCAGCTGACCCTCCCTCCCACAAACATACCTTAAGCAGATAGCGCAAGACTAGGAGCTGTGTCCAGCCTGACTCCGGTCAGAACTGGTCGCTCCTCTCGCAGCTCGCCCCAGCCCTTTGTGCCAGCGACCTGCATCCTGCCCTGCCATCTGTGCCAGCGACCCGCATTGTGCCCTGCATCCTGCCCTGCCTTCCGTGCCAGCGACCCGCATTGTGCCCTACCATAGTGCCTGGTATCGTTGCCTGCATTAACATCTATTGTGCCAGCTGATTGTGCCTGCCTGCGACCGTATTTTATATTGTGCCAGCTGATTGTGCCTGCGATTGTCTGTCTTGTGCCCACGACCTCCCAGCATTGTTGTTGTGCCTTAGCCCGTCCACGCCGCCGCTGCTCCCCTGCAGCCCGACCCACGCTCACTCCAGCTCCTACTGACCATCCTACCCCGCCCCCCGGCTCCTACTGACCATCCTACCCCGCCCCCCAGCTGACCCTCCCTCCCACAAACATACCTTAAGCAGATAGCGCGAGACTAGGAGCTGTGTCCAGCCTGACTCCGGTCAGAACTGGTCGCTCCTCTCGCAGCTCTCCCCAGCCATTTGTGCCAGCGACCTGCATCATGCCCTGCCATCTGTGCCAGCGACCCGCATTGTGCCCTGCATCCTGCCCTGCCTTCCGTGCCAGCAACCCGCATTGTGCCCTACCATAGTGCCTGGTATCGTTGCCTGCATTAATATCTATTGTGCCAGCTGATTGTGCCTGCCTGCGACCGTATTTTATATTGTGCCAGCTGATTGTGCCTGCGATTGTCTGTCTTGTGCCCACGACCTCCCAGCATTGTTGTTGTGCCTTAGCCCGTCCACGCCGCTGCTGCTCCCCTGCAGCCCCACCCCCGCTCCCTCCAGCTCCTACTGACCATACTACCCCGCCCCCCAGCTGACCCTCCCTCGCTCCGCCCCCCTCCACTATCCATTTATGACAGATGCCTTTGCGCGCAGCGTTCACGCGCAGCGGTCGCGCCCATTGCTCGCCGAAGGTGCGCCAAAGGCAAGCCCGTCTACGCCCGGACCGCGCCCAGTGCCAGACCCCTGGCCCCCCCGATTCCCATTCGACCCGCATTACTTATGACGCCGCAACCCTCTCAGCCCTTAACCCCAGCCGACTCCCAAACTGCCACCAAGCCGCCCCAGGACACACCCATGGACCCTTCAACTGCCTCTCCTGCAAATTCGACTGCATCAAGACCCACACCAAATCCGCAAACTCCAAACAGAGATCCGCCACTAACCACCTAAAGTGCATCCTAATCAACACCCGCTCAGTCCACAGACACTCCATTGAACTTTGGAACCTACTCGACACTACATCGCCGGACGTCGCCTTGCTCACAGAAACATGGATGAACGCCTCATCAGCGCTCGACATCGCCATAGCCATCCCGGACGGCTACAAGATCATCCGAAAGGACCGCACCAACCAAACAGGAGGAGGCATCGCCATCGTCCATAAGAACACCATCCGCATCACGACCAGCTCCGATGACCACCTCGCTTCCGGCGAACACCTCCACTTCCAGATTCACACCGACCACAAAACCACACTCAGAGGCACCCTCATCTACAGACCACCAGGACCCCGCACACAATTCAGCGAAGACATTGCTGACTTCATCAGCCCACATGCCCTCCCTTCCGAGAATTACATTCTACTGGGAGACCTCAACTTCCACCTTGAAAAGAGAAACGACAACAACACCACCACCCTTCTGGATAACTTGGCCAATCTAGGACTCAAATGACTTGTAGACACCCCCACCCACTACGCCGGACACACGCTCGACCCTATCTTCACCTCCAGCAAACACATCTCCTTCGATCACACCACAGCTCTCCATTGGACGGACCACAGCTGCGTTCACTTCAACTACAAAAAGTCCACGACCCACAACCCCCCACAACCTATTCCGCTAAGAAATTGGAACAAAATGACCACCGAACACCTCTTCACATCGCTTCAACAAAACCCCCCTGCCAAATCATCGGACCCAAACCAAACAGCAACTAACCTCACCCAATGGATCACCCATAGCGGCGACGAACTTGCACCCTTGAAAAACCGAATTATCAAGCAAGGCAGCAAAAAAGCCCCCTGGTTCAACGATGACCTCAAGAATTCCAAGAAGTCCTGCCGCACTCTCGAGAAAACCTGGAGAAAAAACCCAACCTCTGATAACCTAGCCACCTTCAAGAACGCCACCCGCAAACACCACCAACTAATCCGATCCACCAAGAAATCAGCATTCAAGGATCGATTGCACAACAATGCCCAAAACAGCAAGGAACTATTCAACATCGTCAAAGAATTTACTAACCCCACCGCCGGCACCAACGACATTTCTCCCTCCCAAGACCTCTGCGACTCTCTATCCTCATTCTTCCACAACAAAATCGCCGAAATACATAACAGCTTTGAAAACCAGTCCGTAGACTCGTCCACTCCACCCATTTCCGAACCAACACCGCCCTCTAACAACCTTAACGCCTGGAATGCAATCACCACTGAAGACACCATCCGCCTGATGAACTCCATCCACTCAGGAACGCCAACCGACCCATGTCCTCACCACATTTTCAACAAAGCAGGCTCCATCATCGCACCCCATCTCCGAGACGTCATCAACTGCTTCCTCAACTCCGCTACCTTTCCGGAAATCTGGACACATGCCGAACTCAGCGCCCTTCTGAAGAAACCCACGGCAGACCCCTCCGAACTTAAGAACTACCGCCCCATCTCACTCCTCCCATTCCCCGCCAAAGTCATTGAGAAAGCCGTCAACAGTCAGCTCGCAGCCTTCCTCGAATCCAACAAATCCCTTGATCCCTCACAATCCGGCTTCCGAGCCAAACACAGCACCGAAACCGCCCTCATCGCAGCAACAGACGACATCCGAACGCTACTGGACAACGGAGAAACAGTTGCCCTCATCTTACTTGACCTCTCCGCAGCCTTCGACACAGTCTGCCACAGCACCCTCATACAACGACTCAGCAACGTCGGAATACATGGAAAAGCACTGGAATGGATCATATCGTTCCTTGCCGGAAGAACCCAGAGAGTCCGCCTCCCCCCTTCAAATCAGAGGCCACCGAAGTCATCTGCGGCGTACCTCAAGGATCATCACTCAGTCCCACCCTCTTCAACGTATACATGAGTCCCCTAGCATCCATCGCGCGCCAACACAACCTCAACATCATCTCCTACGCAGACGACACCCAGCTGATCCTCTCCCTTACCAAAGACCCGAACACCGCCAAAACCAACCTACACGAAGGAATGAAAGAAGTAGCCGAGTGGATGAAGAACAGCCGCTTAAAACTGAACTCGGACAAAACGGAAGTCCTCATCTTAGGCTCATCCCCCTCGGCCTGGGATGACTCCTGGTGGCCACCAGCCCTGGGAACCGCACCCACTCCAACGGATCACGCACGCAACCTGGGCTTCATCCTGGACTCCTCCCTCTCGATGACCAGACAAGCCAATGCCGTCTCATCATCCTGCTTCAACATCCTACGCATGCTCAAAAAAGTCTTCCGCTGGATCCCCACTGAAACAAGAAAGACGGTCACCCATGAACTGGTCACCAGCCGACTGGATTACGGAAACACCCTCTACGCCGGAACCACAGCCAAACTACAGAAAAAACTTCAACGCATCCATAACGCATCAGCCAGACTCATACTGGACATCCCTCGCCATGCTCACATCTCCGACCACCTGAAAGATCTCCACTGGCTCCCTATCAACAAAAGAATAACGTTCCGTCTCCTCACCCACGCACACAAAGCCCTCTATGACCTAGGACCCGAATGCCTCAACACGAGAGTGTCCTTCTACACCCCCACCCGCCAACTACGATCATCCAATAAAGCCCTCGCTGCAATTCCGCGCATCCACAGTTCCACCATGGGAGGAAGATCCTTCTCCTACTTAGCGGCTAAGACCTGGAACTCTCTCCCCACCCACCTCCGCCTTACTCAGAACCACCTCTCCTTCAGAAAGCAACTAAAAACCTGGATATTCGATAAGTAAATGCACCCGCCTCCCCAAGCGCCTTGAGACCCTCTGGGTGAGTAGTGCGCTATATACATTTCTGAACTTTAACTTGAACTATCATTCATTCAATTATTCATACAGAAAACCCTAATTAGCGCTTCCAGTTCTGCCTAACCATGCACTAAGTTTCTTCGAGCCACTGACCTCACTGCGAGGTGGATTCTCCTCACCACCCGCTATTCTGCCCCCGGGGATTCCAGACAAACATATAACAATCACTAACGTTGTGTTAATACATAGATCAATATAACAGCATTTCACCAAAAATATTTCAAAAACATTTAATAATATTTCAAAGCAATTTTGCATTTGATCGATTCTTTTAGCAGCAAATAACATTTTAGCAGCAATTATTTTTTACACAGTTATCAGCAATTAACCTACCTACCTATCTTAACTAGTCCTTAACCATCATTCTGCTATCAGAAAATTACTGATAGAGCGCGCAGGTCACCCGACTATTTTGTTACCAAATATGCACACTTAGGCCCATAATTTATTTATTACACTTATTTAATCGGGTAACCTAACTCTACTACCAGTAACCCTGTTCCTTTCCATTTATTTCCAATGTACCTGACTTACCAATCCTCGTCTCAGGTACCTAAGATCCCAATGGATCAAGGAACTAGCTGTAAAGATAAGCAGTCATCACAATACAATATAAAATAAAAAATGTTTGCACTCTTTATAATCACCACAGACTCAGGAAGTTTTGAAAACCTTTATCTAATCATCATCATCATCATCATCATCATATGTCATGAGCAAAAGATTAACACAAATAAGACTATCTATAACTAGAATTAGAAATATCGTATAGCTATGAATAAGGCAGACAATATTATTCATTTAGGAATCGGAAAATAAAGGGAATGTGAAAATAAGGAACATGCTAATTTAGATCAACAGACTTTCACAACTTCACAAAAGGCAGGTAAAGAAAGGGAACATGCTAAATCAAAGTAGACTTTCGTTATTCACTAACTGTTAAAAGGAAATGAAACTTATGCAATTAGATTTATCCAGCTGTGCTTATTTTCTATAGGGAGGGTAAGAATGGAACATAAACTATAAAAGAAAACGATTTAGCATTTGGCTAAAGGTAGGTAGAAAAGTGGAACATGCTAATAGACAATTAATGCATGAAAATCTCATTTATAAAGGGACAGGGGAGAAAAAGGAACGTATATGAAATTATGCTTTGCAATATTCGAGAATTAGAAATGCAAATATAGATAAGCAATCACCCACACAGACTTTATATTTACCTAGGATAGAGTGAAGACCAACCCTGGCCACGGGTCAGTTTGGAAAAGACGGGAAAGGACCCTCAAGGATTTAGATGCCAGTAGGCGAGCAGGTACAGCTCATGGACAGTCAGGACAGGCTAACCCCAGAATTTGGATCAGGACCGGGTTCACCAAAGGGTACAACCAACACCCGCAGCTTCGGTTGCAACGCCTGCGCTACTCCCCCTCTGCAAGGAATCTGCCAATAACCCCGATTGGGTTCTCGAACCTCCCAGCAAAGTGCTTCGCCAGCACTTTAAGTCTGCATAAACCCCAAATGGGTTTTTCGAACCTCCCAACAGAGTGCTTCGCAGCTCTCTGAGTTCAGTCACCTATAAAGTGCGTTGGGTCAGTGACAGGTCAGCTATTCGGACAAGTTGGACAATTTCTCTAGCTAAACCTACGCTAGTTATACTGTTTTTCGGGTCAGTGTACCACCCCCCAATGTTGCAAGTGTAAGAAACCCCAAATTCTGATTGGACAAAGGAGGAGGTTAGGTCATCACACCACCTAAAATTTAGACTTTCTCAGGCTTAACATTCAATCTTGGTACCCACCCCTTATTCTCTGAGTTCCGATGACATATGTTTTCACCTAACAATGGTGAATATTATTTTCATATAAAATTGTTACAAATGTATTACAGCTTGGCTTCTTCGACTAGGTTAGAGCTGTCTTCCCAGGCACATCTTGGTTTGGGTTACCATCTGGCTTCTGTCCAAAGGTCATTTTCTGTGGAGACTCGCAGATCTCGCGCAGACTCAGATTCAAGCAAGCCACGTTAGAACAGGCCAAGTTTCGAAGTGTTATATGAAATGGAAAAGAATAGTTTTAATACATAGAATAAATGATTTCACTGTATACCATGAGTTGCTATATTATTCCCATTACTTTATAATAACTAAAGCATTAAGTATTAGGCAGAACAAACAGTTTTGCGAAAGCTGCAATGCAAGCTCTGAGCATGTGAGAACACAGAACGGCCATATCAGCTGTATTGCGCATGAGCAACAAATTCCCACCAGAACTGCGAGTACGTCTCGTCACATGGGTATGACCGACGCATGCGCAGTCTACATTCCCGCGTAGCAGCAGCCATTTTAATTGCAAGCGTATTAGGTTTAGTAAATACATAGGCAAGCGTCACTGGGACACCCCCGTGTAGTGAAAAAATGTGTAATATTAGTAAAAAAATCATGTTTATTACTTTATTAACATTATTTGAGGTTCTTGATACAAGCAAGTCGCTTAACGTGCGAATCCTTGCTCCATCAATGTCATTAACATATGAAGGTAAGCCCAATTATTTGATTTAATTGTGGGCCATAGCCTTCCTCTCTATATGTGACCGTTCAACCATACTGGTTAAATCTTTATATCGCGCGCTCACCTTGTGCCTCTTTTAAAATCAAATGGCGCATGCAGTCATACCTGTGTACAGTCCAGCGAGGCTTCAGTGCATCTTCTGTGACGTCGGCTGGTCTCTTCGACGTCAGTTACGATGAGGAGTGTCTGCCCGGCATAACCAGTCATGCATCATTTGCTCACCGCTGATGCAGTTCGATGCAGCAGAATATCGCAAGTACTCTCGTTGGTTTCAACGTCTCTCTCGTTTATTTGATCGTTTCTTGAAGTGGCATTTTCCTTTTTGTGGTCCACTCCCTGAGAGTCGAAAAGCTCTGTGTTCACCGACTGTTCTCAATCAACCTTGCACCGTGACACTTGTCTAGTGTCAGCTGTCTACATTAATGGAGAAAATTACCATTTATTATGCTTCAAATGGATTAAACAGTAATTTAAACAATACTGTGACATGTTGGCAATTGGCAAGTATTAGGAAGTGCACTACAGTCTTTATTGCAAGTCATGTGTTATATATACACACTGTGTTTTACACTATTCTATAATTTTGCTCATGCGGTAATTGGTGTTTTGCTTACCTGGTTTGTTTTAGATTTGGCCTATCTAGATATTTTGGGACACTAAGTTTTATCTTTTCTTGTAGGGTAGGTGCTGGTCTCCATACATTGGTTATTTCTTCAGTGTGGGTGTGCGCACACCTTTTCAGTGTTCCTACCCTACACGTTTTTTTTCTGTTGTGCCTAATATTAATGTTACTCTTGCATCCCCCTTTACTTATGTTTATTTAGCAGTGCGAGTTGTTTTTATTCTCTTGCTCCTGTAGTTTTCATACATTAGTTTGTGATGTGCAAATGGTTTTTTACCTATACTTGTGTGCCCTTGTGCCTTTGAGCGATGAGTTATTGTTAGAACTGGGGGTCTCTAGTTGGCAAAGGTAGGTACCACTGTCCAAATAGGGACCCTTGCTTCTAGTCAGGGCAAGGAGATAACCCTCTTAGATAACCCCTGCTCGCCCTCTAGGTAGCTTGGCCTGAGCAGTCTAGGCTAACCAGAGGCAATGCGTAAAGTATTTGTACCAACACTCACAGTAACACAGTGAAAACACCACAAACTGATTCCACAACAGTTTAGGAAAATAAAGATATTTATTCTAAACTACACAAGACCAAAACGACAAAAATCCAACATACACAGTTCAAGAATATGGTTTCAAAAGAGTTCTTCAGGTTGTAATCAAAGTGCTTTAAGTTGCGTTAAAATAATCCACAGATGCGTGAAAAGTTCACAGTTGCGTCACGTTAGTACCTTTTAGATGCAACAAAGTTCCCCAAGCAGGAAGCTGGTGCGGTGGAAACAAGCGATGCGTTACTCCTGAGACCCTGGGGAGGCGATGCGACAGCCCCGCTGCAGCAGCGGGCGAGTTGCGACGAATCCGGTCTGTATGGGGAGGAAGGCCGCTTGCGTGGATTCCGGTGCGTAGGTTCCGTAGGAAGTCTGTTCTCGCAAAGGCACGATGCAATGATCTCGTAGGGGCTGCGACGATCTCCGGTGCGACGATGCGCGGTCCAGCGGTGATCCTCTCTCTCGCAGCTCCTTGATGCGATGGTTCTGCGACGATGCTCGCAGCGACGTGATGCGGTCCGCAAGCAAGCGGTGCGGTGATCTCACCCAGCGACGACAGGCTCTGCGACGACACTCGCAGCGATGTTCGATTCTCCCGCACCGGTCTGGTGCGTCCCGCAAACGAGGGATGCGACGGCTCTGGCAGCGGCGTCAGGCGCTGCGCCGGTCTCGACCTTCGTAGCGGCTGGAAACTTCTCGCACTGTCGGGGATGCGCTCCGCAAGCGAGCGATGCGACACTTTTCAGATTCAAAAGTCTCTCAAGCTTGGTTTCAAGCTTCCCAGCTCAGGTTCAACTTCCAGAGGCCCCACAACTGGATCAAGCACTCTAGGAAGGACAGAACTCTCTCAGCAGAGTTCAGGGAAACTGGGGGTGAAGTCCTTTTGTTCCTGGGACTTCAAAAACAGGGAGCCAGCTCTACTCAGGCCCTTGGAGATTCCTTCAAGACAGGGGACACAGCTCACAGCAAAGTCCTTCCCCTCTCCTTGGCAGCAAAGCAACAGCAGGTCAGTCCAGCAGAGCAACAGCAGGACAGTCTTCCTTCTTCAGAGTCAGCTTTCTCCTTGGCAGAGGTTCTTTCTTGATTCCAGGATGATCTAATTTTCTGTTGTCAGGGGTCCTGTACTTATACCCCTAAAGTCTTTGTTCTCTCTGTGCATGTGGGCCCTGAGCCCGGTCTGAACCAGTTCTGGGTGGATCCTGAGCACTTTGTTTTGCTGGCTGCATCTTTCCTTTTTGATGGCCAGGGTCCTCGGCCGCCCAGCAGGAGGTGGAGCCAGCATTGTGGCAGGCAGGCACAGCCCTATTCAGCCCAGGTGCTAACTCCTCCCACCACTCAGGTTGCAATTGCATTCATTCAGCCTAGTGCTGACTCATCCAGCCTCTGGGGGAATTCCCTAGCCCCTGTCACTCACAAACCAGACAGTCAATACACAAACAGGCCCAGGCACACAGAAGGGTCAGACAAGAGAACAGCAACTTTCTAAAAGTGCTGTTCTCAAACACAGGATTTAAAAACCACCTTTCCTAAAAGATGTGTTATTAAATTCTGAGTTCAGGGATACTAGATACGTATGTCCTATATTGTTCCTATGGGAAGAAATGCTGTTAACCACTGTAGCCAGCATCCCCCATGTTAACCTATGGAGCAAGATAGCCTTACAATAGTGAAAAACGAAAATGGCTGTAATTCACTACCAGAGCATGGTACCTGCACTAGTACATGCTCTACCTTTCACATACACTGCACCCTGCCCAGGGGGGTACCTTGGGCCTTCCATAGGGTTGACTGATGTGCACGAAAAGGGAAGGGTTAGGCCTGGTCAGTGGGGACACTGACCAGGAGGACATGGCAGTTTCTAAACTGCCCATAGGCACTGCAGTGGCAGGCCTGAGACACCATTTTTAGAGCTACTCCTGTGGGTGGCACAATCAGTGCTGCAGGCCCACTAGTAGCATTTGTCATCACCAGCCCTGGCACACCCCGTGCATTTTACTAGGGACTTCATGGTGATACAAATATGCCAATCATGTATTTCCAATCAGAATAACAATTTACATAGAGAGCATATGCACTTTAACACTGATCAGCAGTGGTAAAGTGCGCAGAGTCCTATTGCCAACAACCACGGGTCAGGAAAAATAAGGGAGGAAGAAGCAAAAAGTTTAGGGATGACCCTGCAAGAAGGGCCAGTTCCAACAGTTATGTACCCATACTTTTGAGCCTTTGTGCCTTTATGCGATGGGTTATTTACCCATACTGTTGTGCCTTTGTACCTTGTGCCCATGTGCGATGGGTTAAGTATCTTTACTTTTGGGCCTCTGTGCCTTTATGCGATGGGTCATTTATGGTACCCTATACTTTGTGCAATGGGTCATATATCCCATACAGTTATGGAGGTGTGCAGAGAGTGAGTGTCTAGATATTTATCTTCTCCCTTTTGTCTTTCACTCTCTCAGTCCTGCACTATTTTCTCTATGGTGTGGCATGTAGAAACTTGGTTGGGTGTTGTACTATCTCAGCCTTTAGTTACGCTACTGCCTTGCACCTTTTTACATAGTGCCTTCACTCTTACTAAACAACGATCCATTCATAGCTTTCTATTGTTTGTTTTTCTCCAAGGGAAGGGGATGTGTGCCATCCTGTAACTGTTTGCACTGTTTCATCCTTCCCTCATTCTAGTCATTCTACTACCCATTCTTTTCTTTCTTTCTTGCTAATATGAACTGTGTGCAATATTGCAAGTATTATCATTTTTATTTTGAAATTGCAATGTTGCAAATTATTGTGTTTTATTGCTGTTGAAGGGAAGGGGATATGTTATACCTTGAATCATCTCCTTCTTAGCTGCTCAGCCAGAATGGATGTGATGTCTGCGTGTAATGTTGGAATGCTTGATGACAGAGAGAGTAGAATGTGAGTGTGCCTGGTTGTGTGTGGAGAATGACAGTTGAAGAGAGTGGGCTGAGCAGCAACCATGCAGCTCCTGGTGGGACCTTCCATAAGACCTCCTTAAGACCTTCACAGGACCTTTACAATACCTACTTAAGACTTCTATGGAACCTGTAACAAATAACCAATAAACCTCTTACATGGAAAATACCTCCTGGCTACCTGTGGTCATCTGTGGAATTTACCTTACAACAGTTTGCAACCTTCTGATGAGTTCGTTGTTGATCCGGGCATAGAAGGCTTTTCATTCTGAAGTGTCTGCTTTTGTATACCGATTAGTGAAGCAAGAGTCTCCTGCTTATGTTTTAGGAATGGAAATCGATGTGTGTTAAAGCGCTATTTTGCACATTTTGAACATCTAACTAGTAAATGTCTCCGCTGAAGTGCTTGCTAATAACATATGATGGAGCTTTGAAGCCACTATTTCAGAGCATTGGTGGCTTCATCCATAAGAAGTCGATAAATTGAGCACCATTAAGTTGTGTAGAATTAACCATTTGCAATGCTTACAAATGGAAAGCGTGTGGTAGGAAATGCTAAATATAATGTAAAAAAGGATCTGCAAAAGTTGTTTAAATTATGTTAGAAGTATGAAACTGCTACCTATCAAAATATCCTCCCTTTGCCGACTAATTGCAGATATTTCTAATGGAGTTGCGACATTTATACCCCTGAAGAAAGTGGAAGAAGAACATGTTCAAGTGAACAGAAGCAATGTTTATCAAATTCGTCTTTCACATGCCAAGGATGACGAATGGTGAGTTTCCATTCAAGTATGTATGTATATCCTGTTCACAACTGACATTTGGAACACAACAGTCTCTAATTACTGGCAAACAATACCCCTTGCGAACCTGTGGTATAGACATCCATTTTTATGTAATCTAATTAATCTTGACTAATTATTATATCTAATTAATTTATTTTAAAAAATGTGTTAGTAATACTCACACCAATGTGTGTACAGATTCCCGCTCTCATTTAGGTCATTACTGATTTCTGGTCCTGTCTCAGTTACACTAGGCTCACAGCAACCCGTTTTCCAACCTACACACTTAGCTTTGAAAAGGAGAACATTTGAAAGAAAGTTTGATTTGCGAGGACTGGTAAGGCGTAGGTATGGGACATTCCAATAAGGTGGAGGAGCGTCGCTCCACAGCTTTTAAGCAGTGACACAAGGGAAAAGAGAATGATATTAACTTGTGTTACTATCATTTTATTTTCATCTACTTCCCCCCTCTTTGTGTTAGGGAGCTGGGGCAGTGAAGGAGTGGTAGCACGCTCCTAAAGTGCGCAGTGACTGCTTGGCCAGCCCTCTCAGTCGCTTAAAGCAGTCTTACGCTCTTCGCATGTTTTCCTTGCAGGCTGCATTACCGCCTACATGGAGAACATGCCCAGGTCCCTAGTCAGCGTCTGAGCGCCGAAACACGGCGTTCAGACCAATCACAACGCTGCTAAGGCAGCGTTTCGATTCGCTGACTGGTAGCCTGGGTGTGCTTCCGGTAATGCCAAGGGAGTGAGAACTACCGAGGCGAGGAAGCAGCCTTAAGGTAAGATTTTATTCCCTCTTTCTCGAGTTCTCATCCCCACCCGCCCCCCCCTTCCTCCGATCAGTGCCGGGCGCGACTGATGTTGTTGTTTCTGACATTTTATATTCAGAGAAACAACAGGTTTGTGTATAATTGTGTCAAATAGGCTGTGGAGGTATACTATATGTGGTCAGATTCATCCTTTGGGTGTATCGCACAACACTCCCTAGGGTCATTGGCTAGGTAGAGCAACATATAATGTGATTCTTCGGACATGATTAAGGGAGCATAGGGTCAGAGTGCTTAAAGTTGAAGAGCGCAATATATCAGTTGGACCAAGGTCAGATAAAGTAAAGGTCGAAGTAAGGGTAAGTAAGGAAATGTGTTCAGTTGTGTGTTGAACAAATTAGGCCTAGTTCCCAATATATTGCCAGGCTTTGTAAAAAATAACATTAAAAAAAGAGACCAAAAAAGGTGTTAGTTATGAGTTGAAGGGTAAAGCTTTGAATGGAGAGTAGTGGAATGGCAAGGAAATATAGAAGCAAGAGGATACAATATTTAGATGTAAGGGTTGGAAACAAATCACAAGGAGCAGGGACGACCCTGCTTGTGGTTTCTATTCAGCCCACCAGTGGCCCAATCAGATGGACAGAGGGGATAGAAAATATGAGCAGCGGAGTCTCATAGTGAAACAACAAGATTGAAGAATTGCAAAGAGGCGAATGCAGCGGCCTTCCTTTTTATTTTTTTAAAGAACTTTTTATTGGGATAACAAGCACAGAAATCAAACATTCAATAACAATCAATGATTAAAACAAAAACAAAAAAATTCAAGAACTGTGGTTAATTCCCCAAACATTTTTCACAATTTTTCTCCCCTCCACCCCGGCGGATCCATCCTTCCCCCAGCAACCCAATTCAGCAAAAACAAGGAGAAAACAAAAACAAAAAAAACAGAAAAACAGAATAAGAATAAAATAATACAATAATACAATAAATGGGCACATGGAGAAAAAAAAGAAAATATAAATATGTCTTTGTCTACCAGACATAGGCAGCCAGAGCTTCTCCCCTTTCTCTCTAGCCGGCCTTCCTCTCCTCTTCACCACCTCCATTTCCCAATTATATATAGACAGTAATTTATTAAGCCAAACATTTTCAGTCGGAGGGATTACATCTAGCCATACTGTGGCTATACATAGACGATAGACAGCCATGGCAACAAATACGAGTTTCTTATAATTTTCATCCATTGCGTGATCAGAAATACCCAACATGACAGTCAACGGGGTAAATATAAAAAAAAAAAACAGGATTCCACTCAGCCTTAGTTCGATTTTAGATAGTAATTGAAAGAGTTTGGAACAGGTCGCGAACATATGGGTGCTATCCGCAGCCACTTATCCACAGCGCGGACAACTAATACCGGTGGTGCCCCCCCACCTATGTATTCGGGCCCGGGTAACATACAAATCACATCAAGTTTTAAGGCACTGTACTTGTAAATTGGCAGATATGCATGACATTTGGCTATAGTACAGAGAGTCCTCCCAGTCCCCCTGCCCAGCCTTTACCTGTACTTGCCATCGTTCAAAATGTTTAGCTAAATCATCCCCCATTCTTTCCGTAATGACTTTATGAATAGCAGCGGTTTTTGGTATTGTGTTTCTGAACATTTCTAACAAGGGGATTTGTCCCCAATTATGGCATTTCTTATCTAAAAAGTCCCTAACCTGTAGAAATGTAAAGAAATCCATTTACCAATCCCAAACCGTTCCTTAAAAACATCAAAAGAAAGTATACAGTCCCCGGACAAAAAATCCCCAATACAATCCCTTTTGCCCTCCATATGCGAAAGTAACCATCATTAAAAATATCAGAGCAGAGTGGTATTGCTGCCAAAAGGGGTATACCTATGCATACGGGAATTCCAGCCTTTTTCCTGACTGCCGTCCAGACTTTATATACGCTGACCAGCACCTTGAACTTGACCCTCTTAAAATGGGCAAAATCAATCTCTCGCAATAGCAAACCTCTGGCCTTTACCCCACAAATAAGTTGAAAAATAGAGCTTCCAAAGTCATCTGGATTAGGGCCATTTAACAGTTCGGCAGAATACTTCAAGGTGGTGGCCCAGTAATAGATCTGAAAATTGGGAACGGACCACCCCCCTCGATCTCTCAGCAAAGTCATGTATCGTAAAGCCCGTCTTGGGCGCTGCCCCGCCCATAAAAACCAGGAAATTACCTGATAACATTTCCGGAACCAAGCTTTACTGAATTCCAGAGGGATAGCCCTGAAATAATAAAGAATTTTTGGCAATAAAATCATTTTGATAACGTTACTTTACCCCATAAGTGTCAAGTGTAGATTACTCATTCTTTTAGTATCAGTTTTCATTTTTCCTAAAAGTGGCACGAGATTTAGATCAACAATTGTGGCTAGGTCGAAACTAATTTCGACCCCGAGATATCTTGCTCTAGGTACAATCCGTGGATCAACAATATCTACCTTCTCATTAATCACTATTTGAGTTTTGCTTTCATTCATATGGTAGCCAGAGACTTCCCCAAATAGAGATGTTATAGCCCCAAGCTCGGCTAGAGTATCCTGTGGAGCTGGAGTAACTATTGCTAGGTCGTCAGCATATCCTAACATTTTTACCTCCCCTCCTGGAGCACATACAGGTTGAATTGCCTGGCTCTCTTGTATTAATCTGATTAGGGGGTCAATATAGATTGCAAATAGCAAAGGAGAGCAGGGGCAGCCTTGCCTGGTACCCCGCTCTATGCTGATCCCTCCAGAATAGGCTCCCTTTAGTTCTATCTTGGCTACAGGATCTAAATACATGCCTTTTATAGCCCGAATATACCCTTCCACAATTCCATAGTATTTCATAACTGCCCATAAAAAAGGCCAGGAGACCCTATCGAAAGCTTTTTCGGCGTCAAGTAAAATTAGCGCCATAGGGTCTCCTGTCACCTTGGTGTAATCAAATTAAGTTATGACTCTACGGATGTGGTCTATAGTTTCTCGACCCAGAACAAAACCATGTTGATTATGTGATACTAATTTTTTAATGACCGAGGCCAGTCTATTCGCAAAAATCTTAAAATAAATGTTGACGTCGATATTAATCTAAGTAATTGGCCGGTAAGCTCCTAGGTCAGTGGCTGGCTTGCCTTTCCTTTAAAAAAAAACAATTATGGCAAATCTCCATGAATCGGGTGGAGGTTCCCCCCCCTGAATCAAGCTAAATAGCTCCAACAAGATTGGGGCAAGCTGCATGGCGAATTTAAAAATAAATTCTCCTGGCAAAAAGTCAAGCCCAACAGCTTTACCGGATGGAATTTATTCTAGAACCTTACCAACCTCACCTAAGGTGATTGGTGCTTCCAGCATACCCAGATCTATGGGGGACAGAGGTTCAATTGGAACTTGATCTAGGAATCCCGCTATCTCATCCTGCAAAGTTAAGATATTAATCCTTTCCTTTGAGTATAGTCTCTGGTAGAATTTTTCAAAAGCTAGAAGAATAGCATCGGAATCTTTTACAAATCCAATATCTGGATCATTGATTCCCATGATTTGGGCTTGAGCTTCCTTTTCCCTGATACGTAGAGCAAGAGTATGTCCTGTTCTCTCATTGCTTTCGTACATTTGCGTGCGCCAGGTAAGATAACTGGCAGCTGACTTACTAGCTAAGATCTCAGTTATGGCAGCTCTAGAAGTTACAATCTGCATTTTTGCTGCCTCAATATCCCCTTTTTCCAAAATCACCTGGCCCAGGTTTAATTCGACTCTGCTCAATTCCGCATATAGATTATTTATCTTATCCTTCTCTTGTTTTTGAGCCTGCCATCCGATCTGTGTAGTCTCCCCTCTGACCCCGGCTTTTAATGTGTCCCAAACAAATTGAGGATTAGTGCTGCCCTGATTTTCCGCAAAAAAACCTAGTGATCCAGATACCTATATGCTCCACATATTGGTTATCACTCAATAGAGTCCGATTAAAAGTCCAGCTGGACTTATTCTTTGAACACTTGGGTGAGAGTTCCAGAACCAACGAATTATGATTGGACATAACCTTGGGACTTTTCTGAATGTTGCAACCCGCCACCAAATTATGAGAAATAAAAATATAATCTAGCCTGGAATGTGATTGATGTGGGGCGGAGTAATATGTACACCCGTCTTCCCCGCTTATTATTGCAGCCCAAACATCTACTAGCCCATGGAGCTCTCTTATTTGGCACAGAGACCTAAAGACATTCGGTTTCCGCCCCTGGTAACCTGCTACGGATGGATTCTGTACAGCCCAACCCAGATTTATATTGAAATCACCACAAATAATCAGTGGGAGCAGCCAACCCACCAATTCAGTATTCAGCCAGTCATATACCTCAGTAGCATCCAATACCGGGCCATAAACAGAGCAAAGAGTGAAAACATTATTATCTATAACACATTGAGCTAGGGCCCATCTACCATATTTGTCTGAGATTGAGCGTGGGAAGTTCGCCAAACCCCTGCGGGCAAATATAGCAACACCCCTAGTCTTAGTCTCCTGTTTAGAGCATATCACCAACTGAAACCCATCTAATTTCAAAATTTGGCTTTTACTAGCTTGAATATGAGTCTCCTGGAGACAGATAATATCGGCCCTGAGAATTCGAATGTCCTCTTTAATCCTGCCCCGCTTGGCTGGGTCATTCAAACCACATATATTAATCGTGGCTATCCGGCCTCCCCCCATTGATTATATATTTATTTATATATATATATATATATATATATATATAGCGGGCATGCTGAGCGAGATTGAGCCTCTATAAACACACTTGTTTGACACCATCTCTGGGTTCCTCTCTTCATTTGTTCAGGACTGCGCGATATCTGGCAGTGTTGGAGATTGGGACGAGTTTTTCTTTGATATATATATATATATATATATATATATATCAATGTTGTACTCACAATAAACACAACGAAGGCCTACAAGAAGCACATAAATTCTGATAGCTACTTTCCACATGCTCATTACCTTACACCCCTTAATAATGATCCGGCACCCCCGAGCCCCTCCCCCGAATACAGCGACCTTCCTACAGTTAAAGACATGTTAGGGGAAGTGTTGTAAAGGATGGGGAAGAAAACAATGTTATTAGAAGCTTAAAATAGGAGTATATTATAAAAGATAATTTATTAGAGTGTATATAGTAAAAATAATTAAAAGTTGAAGAAATGTATCAAATTATTTGATAATTTGTTCTGCTTCAGTAAATGCAACCTATTCCAAGCAACAAAAGAGTATGTGTATATCTTGCCATATTCCACGGAATATAATGACAATCAGAACATGGAGGGAAAACGTTATTTGCTGGTTTATGAAACGGTGTTAAAGTTTTATTGCCAACAAGAAGAAACCACAGCTATCCCTAGGTACTCAATAGTCTGCTGCAACATATTTCTTAAAGGTCCTTTAGAATACAATGGATCCCAGATATTGCAGAGTAATTGAGGTGCAGCTACCTATGCCTCTTCCTCATTGTAATTGAGAGGGTTGGCTGGCTAGGTTCTGGTGAACTAATCCCTAACACAGTTTGAGTTTCTCATAGTGCATTAAATGCTGTATCTTGTTTTAGCACGCTCAGTTAGGAAAGGAACACTGGAAAAAAACATATTGTGATTTAGAAGATGCACATCGAACCCACTATGTTTTTCCCGCTACAGTAAAATAACTGAATGAAAAACAGACCTATTTGGTCATAGAATTAATGAGTATCTTATAAGGTCCCGATGATCTTTCCTGTTAATTATAGGACTATTCGCTTGTCCTTTTTGTTGGTTATTGAATTGCTACTCTGTGAACTTCTCCGAATTGTTTTATTCTTTAAAAACTGCCTATGTTAAGAGCAGGAGCTCTCCCCTGACCATTCCATTGTTTAAAGAAAAAAAGACAGAAGTGTGATGTAGTTAACGATCATCTTCTAATGGCCTTTCCTTTTCTTTTGTAGGTTTATTTCTGTTTTAGCTCTATGCTTAGATGGCTGGAAATCAGATGGAGTTGTTTACCCAAAACCAGAGTGGCTGGTAAATGAACTTCTGCCCAAACTGGCTAAGTGGTCTGCCGAGCCCAAGACAAGTGATTTCAAAAGCACCTTGTCCCTCATTTCTGTAATACGATACAGCAAGCTTTATCAGGAGCTGAAAGAAAAGTATAAAGAAATGGTTAAGGTAAATGCGAAAATCATGTTGGACATAACTACTTGGGCTTGGCTGTAGTCTGTATATCGAGTAGGAAAGATTGCCTGCCGTAATATAGTAGGCAAAATAGAGAGGACCAAAATATGAAGGTGGTAAGTGCATATAGGTAGGCATAGATATACTATTCTTAACTCCACATCTACATACCTTGAATATATATACATTGTCGAGTTACATATTAGTGGAGTCTGCACATTCCTTTACATACTTACCTGTTTGATTTTTTGCCCGTGATACTATGATAGGATGTTATTCCCTACTACATATTCTGTATCTCCACTTTTGCCCTATCATAGTTTACATTCGAAGTGCAAGCGTTTTACAGATAGGACAAGAGTGGTACAGTAAGCAATATATTTTAAAAAATTGTCTATTTGGAGATAATAATTAATGGCTGTATCTTGGGACAAAAAGTACTTGCACGTTATTCCCACCCTGTTCGTATACCCGGAGGCATGATATCTTGTTTCAACAGGCATTGGCATAGCCAATAGGTCTTGCCTTTGGGACCTTATAAGTATTTAGTTATACAGCACAATATCCTTGATGCAACAACATCAACTGTTGCATGGCTAAACACTTAAAAGGTACCAAAGGCAAGACCTACTGGCTATGCCAATGCTTGTTTGGCTAGTTGTTGACCTGCTTTATGTTCAGGTGAGCTGGTTTTTACTATTGATTTTTATGATATTAAAGCAAACATTGCCTGCACCAGACTCAAATCAGTGCAGTTTTCCATATCTTACAAAAAACCTACACGGTATATCTTTACAAGTTTGAAAACTGCCCCATGGGACACTATTCTACCTAATTAACTCACTAATGGGGCTCCTTTTATTTTGGTACTGAGCCTATTTTCTTTCCCTGTCTGATGCTGCATGTTTGGCAGGGCCACTGGCATTATGCAATTGTGCAGCAGCGGCAATTTCTGCAGAATTATGCATTTGACGCATTTGCCACATAATCGACCATCTGCTGCAAAATCTACAGATTTTAACAACAAAAGTGCTTTCTTTCTCAAACGGTTCAAAAGTTACTAAAAATGCAGACACGTCTTGCTGCATGTGGGAAGGCCCTTTGAAAATCTGGAATAGTCAACTTTCTTTTTCCCACTGCTAAATGTGGGTGTTAAATTGGTACTAATGAGGTGCAACCAGTGCCCAAACAGTGTTAACAAGTTTAAAAATGGCAACACAAATGAAGTAATACTATTTCAAAACGTGCCAGATTATGCTGCCTAGTTTGCCCTTTCTTGTCACATAATTTACTAACCCAGCCACATAATGTAACCTTCTTCTGCAGCATAATTGCAGTGGTCCTGATGTTAGAGTAATCAATGGTAGTGATTTTGTTCCTGTTTATATTTCACATGCCCTCCTTAATCTTGCATTCCCCTAGAGTGGTAGCTATTTCCAGCAATTGTGTTTCTGTATTTCATCTCACAGCATATTACTTTTGGATGATAAACCCTTTGTACTGAGTTCCCTCCAGGTGTTTATAACAGGCTACAGTTGAGCACCTTGGAGTTGAGGCTGCAGGCAGTACAACTTTCACACTGGGCCTGACCGTGGGTCAAAAAGGTGTTCAGATTACATGATCATTCAAAAATATGGCCTCTCTGCAGAGCAGAAAGCGCAATGGTCCTGTATTCCAGTTGTGATTCTATTCGAATGTGTGTGAAGGAGCTACTTATTTTTCAAAACAACAAGACCGGCCCTGTATAGGAGCAAAGAGAGGAGTAGTCATCATCATTGTGTTAGCTCACCCAGAGGAACCCAGAAATGCGCAAGGACACAGAAGGCCACACACGGATGTCGCCAGCTTGGATTAGAGTTTAGAGAGGCAATCGCGGGACAGAACAGTGCCCGCCAAAAGGCACTTCCGCACTGCAGATGAGGGGAGCAAAGAAGTCCACGCGGACGGTGCGCGCTGCTGAAGGGCAGAAGAGAAGCGTGGGGTGGGGGCGGGGGCAGAGGACGACAGAGTACAGGGCAAAAGTAACCCCTAGCTTCACAAACAGCCGTGGTGCGTAGTAAGTATATGGGGGCAGAAATTGTATGGACAGCCTATCCGAGGGTGCCGATTGGCAGGAGACATTCAAATACGACAACAGATGTTAATGCACAACTGGGAACCCCAATGCTTCCACCAGGCGCGTGGGCAGAGTATCTGGTGAAAGAAAGAGGAGGTGGTAAGGACTGATGGAGCAGCTTCAGAAAGCACGAGTCTGGGCCGCCTTGCGACAGTATTCCTGTGCTCGGTAGGTCTCTCAGTTTTCACTCTAGTGACAACCATGTCTACATGCAAACATAGTCTATTTGGGGGGGTTTCCCAGTCCTGACCCGGTTAGGCTGCCCTGACTAATAGTTTCGGGTATGAACAATGCTTCTATATTTGTACAGAAAGAGAACCTAACCGAGTCAGGACTGGGAATCCCCCCCCCCCCCCCAAATAGCATATGCTTTTGATATTCATTATTAGAGTGCCAGGGTACAATCAGTTGTATAAACACTTGACGAAGAGTCCTCTGGAACTGTCGTTGATCCAACAACCGTGGTAGTGGGATGTTAATGTTACCTGGAGGGGCACCAGAACTACAAGAAAACAAATGTATTTTTAAAATAACTATTGCAATTTAAACATTCCATGTTGAATTGTTAGTGCGATTGTCAAAACCACCGCTACTTTTGCTGTGTTATCATGCAAACATAGTCTTATTGGACTTTTAGGAAGGTGGGTGCATTAGGCACACCCTGTTGTATACCAAGGAATGTGCACAGGATGGGAAGCTCCGAAACATGTATTTGAAAACCTTGCAACTATAGTCCCCGCTATACGTTTATGCACATTAGTTGCCGTTGTGATAAAGATGGGTAGAACCAATATATCTCCTAAATTATTACAAATGAAATAAGTCTGGGTGGAGGGGGGGTACTTGTGCCGATGTAATCAAGGTAGTTGTATTTAAATATAAGGGGACGTTATGGAACCTTGTGCCCAGATGCAGAGAGCACTAAATACTGAAAACCAAGGTTAAAGGTCATGATAGCTTTGTTTTCAGACCAAATCTATCACCGTAGGGATTAGGATGAGAGATAAGACTGGAGGTTCCCCTATGGCACAGATGTCATGTGCACCCCCTCCCACCTCTGCCTCCCACCCTCCAGAGGTTCTGCTGCCTTGTAATCACGGGGCAAACATCGGTTTGAGTAATGCCAGAGCCTGGCATTCCTCAGGAGAGCAGGGCTGGTTCAACAGCAGAGACAGGTACACTCGAGCAGGAATCTGACTGGTAACTCGTACGTTTTTGCATAAATTAACGATTGCACATGCACTGACGAAGCATAATTCAACGGCGCAGACATTAGTGCAGGCTTTTGAAGCACTCAAGTGGGCATCTGACAAAATTACAAATATGATGAATTCATTATTGTAATTAAATATTCTAAGAATTCTATTGAACGCAGCACGGCACTTCCAAAGATGCAGGGGCACTCCGCGAGCGTCGCTCTGACCAGAGGCACCAGGGGCTGATTATCTCAGGAAACAAGCATTGGTCTAGTGATGCGCGAAAAATTGAAAGTGAAGTGCGGGGACGAACGGGAGTTTTGAGCGTGCGTGAAAGTAAAAGAGATCGCACGTGCATGTGTGCGTAACAGCAAGCTGGTGGCTGCCTTTGGTAGCACTTGAAATATCCACTTACTAAATGTCTCGCCAGTGCATCGCATGCGCTGGTTCTAGCGAGACCTAAAAACGTATATTTAATAATGTTGTTTAGTGCTCATGGTCAAAAGCTCAGACTTGACTTTGAACAGACCAAAGATTTTGTTTAATTTAACTTTAACCGATATGTTTTTCCAGAGCTCTTTAATGAAGTTAATATATAATTATTAGCCATTCTCCCAGACATTTGAAGTCGCAGGTCTAACCCAGCTGTATCACAGGTGAGTTTGGATATCTTCCCACCTCTAAACAAGACTCTGGGTCCACTGTCTAAGGTGGTAAGTAGATTCCCCAATCTTTTTGACCTTCTGGGCAGCTGACCAATCAGTAAAGACTTAAAAGATTGAAAGCAATGTTATTTTATGAAAAGAAAACCTTAACCACAGTTGGTGTACAGTGAAAGTCCTAATCTATCAATGAATTCAGACATATCAATTTAAGTAACAAAATAACACAAATGCGGTTGCACACTGTTCTCAAGTACTAATTGACTACTTAGCTGTCCTGTTGATAAATTATACGATCTCGACTTGCTCACCAAAACCAATTGATTCTTTGTCGAGTTTGGGGCCTGATTGAGATCACCAGCTATCTTGATAAAAACTTAGATGTAAGAAATTGGGTTGGTTGACTGGGGTGTGAGCCCATGGCAATGCACAACCGCTATCCTTGTCAGGATAAGGCACAAGCAAACCCCATAATAACCTAAGCTCAACCCCTGGTAGCGTGGCACAGAGTGTAAGGCTTACCTTGGAAGTAATGTGTAAAGTATATGTGCAACACTTCAAATAGTAACACAATGAAAACACACCACAAAACAAGCCCACAACAGAGTTGGACAAATAACGTAATTTTTAATAAATAAAAGAAGACCAAAACAACAAATATCCAATTGGTAGAACCGGAGATATTGAATTTGAAAGTTTTTAGAGAAAATAGAATCAAAAGGCATAAAGCGCTTACTGTGGATATCTGGTTGCACCGGACAGGACAAAGTCACAAGTTCAGGTCGACTCTGATGGGGTGTGGGAGACTACAGGGACTCAGTTAGGCCAGCAGAAGAGAGTACCTTAAATCCTTGGTTGCAGAGTGTTGCGTGGATCCGCGTGACGATGTGTCGCTCTGCTAAATCGATGCAGTGAGATCGTGGTCCTGGCTCCTTTTCCTTCGATGATCATGTTGACATGGCTTTGAATGTGAAGTCGGGCTTCGGGGATGCAGCAAGTAGTCTGGGCAATGCGTGGGTTCCCAAAAGAGGCGAGGCTGCCATTCAAAGTCCGTTGTCATTGTCAACTCTGCCATCGATGAGAGATACGAGGGTATGTGCTGCGGATGTGTTGCGCAGTAGCTGTTCTGCAGGCGATGCTGGCTGCAGTGGCGATGCAAGTCTTTGCTGCGGAATCCACTCATGCAGCTGCTGAGATGCGTCTGTTCTGCTCTGTGTTGCACCGCCCAACAGAGGAGATGCTTTGGCTTAGCTGGTTCTACAGAGCCTCGCAAAGCAACTTACGCCCACTTCCAAGGGTCCAGGACTGGGGTGCTCCACTTGGCAGAATAGACTCGAAGATGGCGGAATCCAGGTGCAGATACAAGACTGTTGAAAAACTGTTATGTCCCTGAGGCTACAGATCAGGAGGTCAAACAACAAGCCCTTGGAATCACTCTGGATTCTGGGTGTAAGAGCTGCAGGTCCAGTCCTTCTCACCCAGGCAAGTGGGCAGCAGGCTGTAGGTCAGCACAGCAAAGCAGAAGCCCAGCAGAGTGGCAGTCCTTCAGCAGCACAGCAGTCATTCTTCCTGGCAGAGTATCCATACATCCAGAATTGTACTAAGAGTTGATGTCTGTGATCCAGTATTTATGTCCATTTGTGCCTTTGAAGAAGGTAAAAGCTTTTAGAGCCATGACTTTGAAGTGACTAGATGCCTTGCCCTGGCTCCAGAGTAACTACATGGGGTATGCAGGCCTTTGTGTGGAGACAGGACACAGCCTATTCGGGTGTAAGTGAGGCTGGGCCCAGCTCCTCCCTCCCATCCTGGAAGGAATTACGTATTCAGTCCCACCTAAGCTCCCATTGTGTGTAGCTGTCTAGGAGGAATACACAAAGCTCAACTGCCAATTAAACCCAAACTTGTGATCAGAGGCAGGCTGCAGGCATCAAATTTCTAAGGCAAGAAAATGCCAACTCTCTAAAAATAATAGAATGCTGAACAATGCAAACATTCACCCCCCCTCACAAAGATCTGGATTTAATCATTGTTCTTTTGCTTATCATGCCACCTCAGTTTGGACCCAGCCATATGCAAATCAGTCTTGACCCTGTGCCTCATGGGAAAGTCTACCCCGAACTACCAAGCCAGGTCCTCCCTGGATTAGGCTTGTATTTGCACCCTAAGTTGGAAGGGCATGCCCAGACTTGTGTCCTGTGCTTGCTGCACCACTATATTCAAGCTAGCCTGGCTGATGAGGGGTGATGCCCTGAAACTAGTCCCAGGATGCTTGTTTCCGCACCAGGGAGGACCTGGCTTGGCAGTTTGGGCTGAACTGTTCCTATGAGAAATAGGGTCAAGACTGATTTGCTTATGGCTGGGTCCAAACTGGGGTGGCGTGGTGAGCAAAAGAACGATGGATTAAACCTAGATCTTTGTGACTGGGGGTGAATGTTTGCATTGTTCAGCATTCCATCCATCAATTGTTCAATTTGCAACTTTCTAAAAAGGGCATTTTCAGAATTGTAATTCGAAATTCGACTTTAACATGAGTTAGGATCTGAAATCAGAATTCCAGAGACAACAAACATGAAGTGGTCTTCCCATTTGAAAATTACACTTCTAAAATTAATAATGCACCTCCAGTATTATCCTATGCGAGAGATTGGCCTTACAGCAGTGAAAAACTAATTTAAGAGTTTTTCACTACCAGGACATGTAAAACTTAATAGTACATGTCATACTTTTTAAATACATTACACCCACCCTCTGGGATTTCCAGGGCCTACCCTCGGTGTGTCTTATAAACATTAAAAAGGAAGGTGTGGGCTTAGCAGCAGGTTTGTTTTGCCAGGTTGAAATGGCAGTTTAATACTGCACACACAGGCTCTGCAGTGGAAGGCCTGAGACATGTTTAAAAGGTTACTTAAGTGAGTGGCACAATCCGTGCTGCAGACCCATTAGTAGCATTTAATTTACAAGGCACAGGTAGTACCACTTTACTGGAGACTTACAAGTAAATTAAATGTGCCAATTGGGGATAAGTCAATATTACCATCTTTAGAGGAGAGAGCTCAAGCAGAGTTGTAATACCAGCAAAAACGAGGTCAGAAAAAGTGGACCGGGAAGGCGATAAGTTCGGGGGAAGACCACCGCAAGATTGACAGGTCTAGCAATAGAATACAAATAGTTTAGCCAATAAGGAAGGAAAGTAAGGGTCTAAAATAGTCAAAACAAGGTTCTCCATGTTCACAATTTAGGGACATGCCCATGAATATAACTTTATCTTCCTGAAAACTGGATATTTGATGATCTGTGTTTCCTATCAACACGGGTGTACAGTACCACAGTCGTGAAGGGGTGGACAGATATTGGTAGGCAGGTGACGGCCTAACCCACAGGAGCAATCAACGAATGAGGCCCTAGATACTATTACACACATTAGAATACCTCAGTCGGAAATTTTGACAGCTGGCTTAGTTCAGCAGTAAATGTCTTAGCCCCCAAAACCACCAAACAACTCCATAATAAACGTGTTAGCTCACCTTGGTATTCGACTGAGCTACGGCAAATTAAAATAACTTGTAGATGCAGGGAGCGTAATTGGAAATCAGATTATAGTGCTGATCATAAAAAAGACTATAATTGCGCCTTAGAAGATTATAAGGCAGCCATAAATCTGCCAAATCAGTCTACTTCACCGAAAAAATCCTGCAGGCAAAAAATTCCTCTAAGGAGCTGTTTAAAATAGTGACAGCGTTATCAAAATGTCCGGGTGATAGAGCATTTCTGCCGGACCAAATGTTTGTGGAACAGATGGGCTATCCACTGCTGCTTGTGTCTCAAAAACGAATACTGTAGATTCCGAGGATCACTGGGCATCTCTGCCAAGGTTGTCTTATTTTTCCACACTGGAGAAGGCTAAAGTTGCCAACCTGTTGTTAAATTTTAAATCAGGTTCACCTCTGGATCCATGTCCCCCTTACATAATACATCTGGTATCAGAAGAAGTAAGCTCCACCTTGACTCCTTTATTAAATTCAATCACATCTGGGGAGTTTCCCTCCTTGTGGAAAAAGGCATGCATCAGGCCTATCATAAAAAAGGCCTCCTTAGACCCCTCAGAGCCACAACACTACCGCCCAATTTCCTGTCTTCCATTACCATAAAAAATCTTGGAGAAAGCCGTGAACCTAGACCGCCAATTTCCTGTCTTCCATTGCCATCACAAATCTTGGCGAAAGCCATGAACCTAGAACTGACAGAATACCTGGATAGTAGTAATATTCTTGACTCCACACAACATGGCTTTCGCTCGCGGCACTCCACTGAGTCAGCTTTAACCATGGCCACAGAGGAGATCCGTAAGTGATTAATGGGGGAGGCAGAGCTGCACTCATCCAGTTAGATCTGACGGCAGCTTTTGATACTGTAAATCATGCAGTATTGCTGCGTCGATTAAAGGAAGCGGGTATAGAAGATGTGGCTCTGACTCTACTAACATCGTTTCTAACCTCACGAGAACAACTAATCCACTGGAATGGCCTGCAGTCGGGAATCTTCCATATCCCATGCAGAGTCCCTCAGGGCTCGGCCTTGTCTCCGACATTATTTAATTTATATGTCAGTCCTCTGGCTCGGGTAATCAAAGAGCACAGTATAATGTTGGTGTCGTACGCTGACGACACTCAACTAGTGGGCTCTGTGACACAAAATGTGGGGCTTACAGCTGAGAGATTTCGGGATTGCCTCACAGATGTAATGGCCTGGATGAATTCAAACTTTTAAAAGATAAATACAGAAAAAACTGAGGTCCTAGAGTTTGGGCAACTACCCTTGGTATGGAGCCAAGCGTGGAGGCCTACTTAAGCAGGCCCCTGTCCAGTCCCAGCCCAAGGTTAGGAACCATGGGATTAGTGCTTGACAAGGACCTTAAACTTGCCTCACAAATAAATCAAGTTTCCTCATCATGCTTTTTCACCTTAAAAATTTTACGGAATATTCTGCCCTTGATTCCTCTGTCACTTCGAAAAACAGTGGTCGAAGCCCTGGTTCTGTCAAGAATCGAATATTGTAACTCCCTATACTTAAAAGTTGGTAAGGGACAGACCAAAAAACTTCAATCCCTCCAGAATGCAGCGGCTCGGGTTTTACTTGGCCTACCCAAATAATACCCAACATCTGCGGTGATTAAGGAGTTACGCTGGCTTCCAGTCCATCATAGGGTGAACTTTAAAGCCCTATGCCTACTGCACAAGGCTATATATGGAGGAGGAACTGGGGATATTCAAACTTTGTTCTCGGTATGCCAGCTCCACCGCTCTCTCAGGTCAGCCAATACAGGATTGGTTTATGTCCCTAGAACAAAAAGAGTTAGATGGGGTGGAACGGGTTTCTCCTACCAAGCGTCCATCTTATGGAACTCCCTCCCTGTGACAATCTGGTTAGAATCCAACAGGGTCGTTTTTAGAAAAATGATAAAGACCTAGCTCTTCTCAAGGCCTTAAGATCTGTTGTTGTCTTCACCATATTTACTCAGCGCCAAGACGCCTCGGCATAAGAGCGCTTTATAAGTATCTCAGTCAGTCAGTCAGACCTTCTTCCAGCTGTTGGGATCTGGCTACAACACATGCCAGTCGAGCGCTAGACCTCTTCACTACAATGCTGGCTCTATGTGGCACTAGAACAATTTATTCAGGGTCTAGAACTAGACTATGGTCTGAAATGCTAGTAAATAGTGCACAAAATGAAAATACAGGATTAAAAAAAAAATTCTCTTGTCTTTGTCCCTGGCCTAGAATCGACTGTTCTGATGGTGCCAAGCAGAATAGTTTCTGGTCATTTTGTTATTAGCTTCAATATAGAAAATGTATGTTAGTATAGGTATAGAATTCTTCCTTAATTGGTAGTCCTCCATGAAAAACACATAATTCACATATCTTTGTTGAAAGGTTTTTTAAATTACTTGCATGGTATTTTCTGTGCATAGTAGCGATATAGTTGTAATGGAAAACAAGAAAGGAAGAAATTGGAGCTTGTAAAGCTGAATCTACGTACATAAAAATAATTGACTATGCTTAGGGATGCAATAGCAAAAACATATATGGCAATCACAGCCCAACTTACAGAGAATGTAACTATTTTAACGTGATGGAAATAATAATATAGCAATCGGCTTCAGTGAAAACTGACTTCAGCATTTGATGGAAGATCGCTGTAGTAAATGGCTTGACTGACTGTTGAATTGCTAATCTAATAGTACACCCAGTTCTGCTATAATGCCCAGAGATTACTTAAATAAAATGCCTTTGAAATGTCTGTAGGAATTAGCGTAACTATTTATTCTCTACTTAATATTTTCTAAATTAATGCGTTTATGATTACTAACCATGATAATGTCATACAAGTCATAGGAGACAAGAAGATGGTCTAAATATATGTGAATTAAAAGACCAATTGAGATTTTAAATATACACAAGCAGATAGACCGCTTTTTTGTCCGGATCGACTTGTCAATGCAAAATAAGGACCTACTTAACTAGTGGTATAAGAAAGAATTAAAAAATCTGTACTTTTGATTGCTGAAGCTCGAAGAGCACGAACACATGGTTTCTCGAATCGATCCATTTCTCTTACTAATATTTGGTGTAAAATATACCAAAAGGGTTCCATCTCTGCTTTTTCTTGCACCCGTTTTGGTTTCTCTCCCTTTTTAGGTCGAGCCTGCGTGGGCTGCGCATGCGTAGTGTCGCTGGCAAGATTTTACGTTTTTTGGTGAGTGTCAATATCAGGCTTTAAGCCCCGCCCCTCTTTCCCATTGGCTGGCATGACCGTTTATGCTAAAAGGTGGCCCGCCATTCGGAAAGAGCACTGTGCGACGTATATTTTTCTCTTTTTCAGACGGCCCACTTGGATGGGCTCATCTGAGTTCCTCACGTCGCGAAGGCTTTCTTATCTTTATGGGGCCAAAACACAGGCCCGATAAAGACAGGAAACCTTTCACGGCAGAAGGAAGGCAGGCCGCATGTTTATTTTTGCATTGTGCTTTCACTTTAAAAGCGCAATGCAAAAATAAACAGTGGGCTTGGGTGTTACACTGCCTTGCTGTCTTGTCGGGTGTGAAGTGTGCAGCCATTCCTGTCTTTCTTATCGCGTAACACTTACTGTCTGCTGACAACGGGGGACGGAAGCTGCATGTCCACTGAGTACCTGAAAACAAAGTTATGGGACTAAAATGCTGGCACCGACTTATCAGGTCTTTGTACCTGTGAGACACGTCAACTGCTCCTTGTTTAGGAGGATGGTCAGGTAAACCGTCACTCAGTGAAGACTGCAATCGGCTAAAACATGTTACCTAAGACCAGAGGCTGCGAGCTTGGGTGGGTGGGGAAAGAAAAGAGTGAATGTAGAAAAGGACCGACTCAATGGCCGTGTGTGCATGTATTTTTTACTACTTAATTTGTGTTATTGCATGATGCTGGAGAGATTGCCAGACCTAAAACAAATTGTAAACCCCCCACCCCACATCACTATTTCATAGCAAGGCCCGTTGCGACAAAAATGTTTTTCAGAGACATGTTGATGCTGACTGGGTAAAGCAACTGCCAAGAATGCCCATCATGGTAAATACACCTCATCTTGCACAGGCAATGGGATGGACAAGTTCTGTGCCAGTTTTCATTTATTTGCCTTCAAAGGGGATACTTGTTGTTTAACCTGCCACCCCAACCCGGTTAGGATTGTGTTACACATGAAAGTTTGGCTCCCGTGTTTCAGGGCAGCTAGTTTGTGATGGAAACCGCGTGGGGAGGGGTTAGGGGGTAAAGAAACAGATGAGGCCCAGACAGCCACCTTCCCCATCTGGGGCCCAGATGTTGCCATCATTTCCAGGAGTGGCTTCTCACTGGGTTTGTTGCATGTCCGCTTTGTGGGGTGGGGATACAGGAAGGGCAGGGAAACCCCACAGCTGTCACCTTCATGTTATGCAAGGGTGGGGGTCAGAGGTCAGACATGGAGATACTTTCACGCTCTTCTACACGGTATGTGTGTTCTCTTGCTGGCGGCGGCCCCCGGAGGTTGCACATACCTGTTGGGTGTGAGACCTGGAGGGACCCGGCCCAATTCATGGCCTGCCTCTAAACATCTAACACATTATCTACGTCTCTGTCTCTCTGGAGACAGCATTTTCTTTCCTCTGGCACGGTCAATATTTTAACAGCTGTATACACCGCCTTCAGACACTTACACATAAAACAGCAAATAGTTAGCACATGCGTGACCATCGCTCTGTGCACACTGCAGAGAGGCCAGTGACCGGATGGGCTTGTAGCCAGACCCACCGGCAGGCACTGTGAGAATCTCTCCCTACCTTCAGCCCCAGCACTTTCTTAGAAGTTCTCAGTAACTCCTGCCATGAAGCCCCACTCACGCCTGAAAAGCACTAAGACACATACAGGTGCTTAAAGTACTGCACACAAAAAAAGACTACAGAAACACAACAAATGAATGCAAGATGAAGTAAATATGTAAAATGTAAACATGGACATCATCGCTGACATGTTGATTGCCATAACGTTGTTAAGAAAGGACCAGTGATGTTGACCTTCAAACTTAAGGATGTGAATATAAGGCATGGTTGAAACCTGTTGGAGCATCAACTGCGAGAGAAAAGGTCTCCAGCTTTTAATGTTACGAGGAAGGGCGGGCCTCCAGTTTATAACAAGAAGTAAGGATTTGCGGCCCAAGTTAAGTAGAGAGAGGGGAGGAATCCCCGAAAGGGCCTACACATGTAATGTACATGGAATGTTACTTTGTAATATTGTGTATCTCTTTTATGTCTATGAATGGTATTATTACTCGAGCCACGGCACGCACTTTTGAAGAATGTTTATCTTCAAAAGTGCATCTCTTGTGGTCAATGTTTTCCAGTGTTTTCCAACTGCTTAATGTCTCATTGAGCAGTTCGACGTTGGACCATACAGATGTACTCCTGTTGTTTGCTGCCATCTACTACAGAATAAACTACTAGATGGAATATCAACTACCGTTTCATCTTCAATTTATTCCTGCATCATTTATGTAAGGATTACCTTCCAATTTTGGCGACGAGGGTAAAAGCAGCAAAACAACCAATTTTTGTGCACGCTGTCGTCTTCACATGAGGATCTCAGTTTCATCGAAGAACTCTGTGTGTCTTCTTCAGTGAAAAGCCGGAGGAATTGCGTCTTAAGGTGACTCGGCGGTGGATTTTCGGCATTTCTGTGAGTTTTTATCGAGCGATTGGCCTCAACTGCTGTCACTCATGACGCATAGCACGACATCATAGTGACAAGCTCAATTAGGCCTTCCATCGCATCACTACGCTGAGTATCTCCACGTCATCACGTTTAACGTGATCACGCACCGGCGGCCATTTTGATTTCGCAAAAGGAAGCTGTTTCTATGGTAACAGCTCGATTTTCACGGAGAGACATTTTACAGGATTTCTCGATTTGAAATTGACGAAGCGCTTAGCGTTTTGTTAGTGTTTCACTTCACACGACTCAGGTTCGTTATCATTTACATTTTTAAAGTCATTTTAGACTACTTATTTTAAAAAACGAAAACGGACTGCTCTGGTACAGACCTGAGGTACTGTCAGTCATTTGATTAAAACTTTAAAAAGATTTATTTTTAAACATGGCAGATCATCAGCAGATTGTTACTTTGAATCATTTTCTTCCTTCACCTGGTAAGCTCAAGGAAACATGGAAGTCATGGTATAAAAGTTTTGAGAGTTACTTGATTGCAATTGGGGCAGATGAGTACTCAGCCAAAAGGAAGCTTGCTATTTTATAGTCGTGTACGTAGCGCTGGACGACAAATCTACGATAATCTTCCACCCTCTGTAGCTCCTCCAGGAAATGGGGATGGATGGAGGGAGTTCACTGATGCAACTTTAAGACTTAATAAAAAATTTCTAGAAGAACTCAGTGTCATGCTGGAGCGATTTAACTTTATGAGAAGGAAACAGGAACAGCATGAATCTGTTGAAGAGTTTATTTCCGCACTCAGAAATTTAGCGGCAGGCTGCAACTTTGGCGCATATTTAGATACTGTACTCAGAGACCAGTTTGTTTACAAGTGTTATCATAAGAAAATCCAGGAAAGGATTTTGAGTTGTCGTGATCCGTCCCTGTCAGAAGTAGTAGACATGGCGAAAAGTGTTGAAAGATCCATTATTTCCTCGAGATGTATTTCTGAAGGAAATATTCCGTCTATTCAAACTGATATACAGGTCAATGCTATTAATTCTAAAAACAAGGATGTGAAACATTTTCAAAAAAAGTCTGGTTCATTCTGCTACAGATGTGGGTCTAAGACACACCTTAGTAATAGCCCAATTTGTCCAGCACTGGGCAAGAGGTGTACGTTTTGCAACAAAGTTGGGCATTTCCACACTGTTTTTAGAAATAGGAAGACAGTTCAAGTCAGCACTCTATCTTCTTTTAATAATACTGATATAGATGTTTCTGTTCTTGAATCATCATTGGATAATATTAATGTTAACACTGTTGAAATTAATGCTTTTGATGCATGTTTGAATGTCTTACAAGAAAATAACATACTGTCTGTTGACTTGGTTGATAAGTCTCCCAACAGTAGTCGTGTTAAAGATCCAACTTGTGTGGTATTAATTGATCATATTAACTTAGACATGATGGCTGATTCTGGTGCTCCTGTAACCATCATTTCTGAGGTTTTATTTAACACTCATTGGTCCTCAAAAGTAAGCCTACTACCATTGGATATTGTTCCTAAAGCATACGGTGGTAAGGATATCGACATGTTGGGTTATTTTTTAACAGAAATTACATGTTTGGGTAGATGTACTGAAACTAAAGTGTATGTAGCCATTGATGGTAAATGTATAGTTGGTTGGCAGGACCTTGCGAAAATGGGTCTTAAATTAGTTCCTAGTTCGGACTCTCCAGACCAGGTAAATGATGCATCTATTTCTGTTGTGGATAATATTGAGGATTCTGTTATTTATGATGTGATTTCTGAGTTTCCGAAAGTTTTTAATGATTCTGTTGGAAGAATCAAAAATTTTGAACACTTGATTAGACTCAAACCAAATGCTGTTCCAGTTGTTTATAAGTTAAGGAACATTCCTCTCAATGTCAGAGATGATTTAAAAAAGGTCTTAGATAAAATGGTGTCTGAAGGCATTATTGAGTCCACTGACTCATCACTTTGGGTCAGCCCAATTGTTGTTGTTAAAAAAAGGGACTCCAGTATTCGCCTATGTGCGAATCTTCGCTCTTTGAACCAGAACATCATTGTGGACTGCCATCCCTTACCGAAAAGTCAGGATCTGCTCACTGGCATTTCGGGTTCAAGAATCTTTTCGCTTCTTGATCTCAGAAGTGCCTATCATCAGATTCCCCTTACTAGAGCCTGATCAGAACTGACCAAATTTATCGGATGTATGACGGGATGTATGACGTTACAATGCAGGTTATTACAACGCCTGCCTTTACAACGCGGTTTTTACATCGCAATCCATTACAACGCATAGCGCTTTGGGGTGCTGGATAGTGAAAGGTTTAATTTACTATTCCAACACCAGTCCCCGTGGACACTAGGGAAGGTGTTGGATAGTAAATTAAACTTATTCCCTATCCTAGAGCGCCCCCCAGCGCAATGCGTTGTAATGGTTTGCATTGTAATGACCGCCTTGTAATGGTAGTGCGTTGTAAAAGTTTCGTTGTAAAGGTTGTTCACCAAATTTATCACTTCATTCGGAGCGTTTAGGAATTTGAGACTTCCCTTTGGATTGGCATCCGCGGCAAGTGTCTTCCAGAAATTTATGGACATTATTTAAAATGATGTTGAGTGTGTCAGGACGATGTTTCGGTACACTCAAAGTCCAAAGGTGAACATCTCAAGACTTTAAGGGAAGTTTTGTCACGCCTCAGCAAGGTTGGTATAACTTTGGGAGAGAAGAAGTGCACATTTTTTGTAAATGAGTTAGATTATCTTGGGCATTGTATCTCTGCTGAAAGGTTAAGACCCAAGGTTTCCCTCACAAAAGCTATTTCCGATGTTCCCATTCCTAAGGATAAAGACTCCTTGAAGTCTTTCTTGGGTCTGGCGGAATATTATTCTAGATTTGTGCAGAATTATTCTCAACTTGTTCAACCTCTTCGCATTCTCTTTAAAAAGGATGCAAAATTAGTCTGGTCTCAGGATGCAGATTGTGCATTTAATTTGGTTAAAAATGTTATTGTTGAGGCACCAGCTTGGTCCTCTTTCACTCCCGGTTTGAAATGCACAATTTCTGTGGATGTCAGTCAGAAGGGTCTGGGAGCGGTACTATGTCAATGGTGTGGTGCTAAGGAGTACTCCATTGGTTTTGCATCAAGATCTTTGAGTCGTGCTGAGTCCAACTATAGCATCATTGAGAGAGAAGCCCTTGCCTGTTCATGGGCTGTGGAGAAATGTAAACTTACATTTGGGGGTCTCATTTCACACTGTTAAGTGATCATAAGCCCCTGTTGCATCTCCTTAATGGGAATGGCACAGGGAAAGCCTCTGCTAGACTTGTTAGGGTTCTGTCGAGACTCCACAAGTACAATTTTACCATACAACCCATCTCTGGAGGTAACAATCTGAGGGCGGATGCGCTTTCAAGACTGCCTTTGGAGAATGATGATAATGGTAAAAGTTATTGTGATGATATAGAATGTGTTGTAGCTTCTATAGCGGAGTTAGTTCTTTCTCCTTTTTCGATTTCAGAGGCTGATTGGGTTAAAAGTTACTCTGAGGATACCCTTTTAGTTGCAGTTAAAAATATGATTGTTTCAGGCTGGCCCAAGGTTCGTGCCCTACCTGCCTCTTTGAAGTCTTATGCTCAAATTTCTGATGAACTCTCCATTATTAATGAAGTGATTTTCAGAGGAGATCAATGTATTCCTCCTTTTAACCTTCGCAGGAAACTTTTTCTTGCTGCTCATCAGGACCATTTGGGTATTGGAGGCACGTCCCGTAAGTTGAAAGAACACTTTTGGTGGCCTGGCCTGGATAAAGATGTCACTTTATGGTTAAACGCTTGTGATACCTGTTTGGTTTCAGACAAACATTGGAAGACCCCTCATTTACCACCTCATACTGTTCCTTTACCAGAAGAGGCTTGGGACAAGTTAGCCATTGATTTTGCTGGACCGTTTGAAATTTTATCTCCTGACAAACGTTACATTATATTACTTATTGATTACCACTCTAAATGGGTAGAGTTTGACTTTTTCGAGAGTCAGAATTCATTTTCTGTTGTCAATTTTTTGAAGAAAATATTTCTCTCGGAAGGTCCGCCTAGAGAAATTGTGAGTGATAATGCTTCTCACTTTTGTTCTTCCATGGTTCAAGATTTTTTGAAATTGTATGGCGTAAAACACCTCAGAGTAGCACTTTACTCTCCTTCCTCTAATGGTTTAGGGGAGAGATTTAATAGATTTATCAAGGAAGGAATTCAGACTGCTATTTCTTCTAATGTGGATGTAGAAGACTTTCTTAGAAAAAAAGGTGCATTCTTATTTAGTTACTCCACATTCCACTACAGGGATTTCGCCTTTTAGGTTGTTTAAAAAACGGAATCCCAATGGGAATATTTGTCCATCTTGGATCAAAGATTTAAATACAAAAGGTGGGCTTTGCTTAGCAAGTTGTGATAAAGCTGTTGTCAAAGAAAATGTGTCTATTCATCAGAGAGATCAGAAAAGGAACTTTGATTCCAAGGTTTTGTGTACCCTGCAGACCTTTAAGGTTGGTGATTGGGTTATGGTTAAAACCCATGACAGGGTTAAAAAAGGCATCTCCAATTTTTCCCTACCTACTCAGGTTCTCAAAGTTTCTAAAGGTTCACTTTTTCTCAAAAAAAAGGGGTGGTGGAACAAGCGTGTGATTGTTAAACTTACTCTTGAGCAGGCTATAAAGATATTTCCATCTAAACGTGTTGATGAAGGTCCTTCCTGTTCTTATTTTCCTTTGGGCACTTCTTCTGATGTTAATTGTCAACATTCTTCACAGGTCTTGCACACTTTAAATGATACGCCTTCTTCATGTGTTGAGTTTGCTAATGATTCTCACGTTATATCAAGCTCATCCATCACTTCTCCTATTATCTCAACTAGAGAACATAGAAATTGTTCTTATCCTTCACGATTCAAAGATTTCTGTTTGTCTTAACTAGTTTTGTTTTCCTTTGACTTTTTTTATTTTATTGTATAAAAAGGGAGAAGATGTAATGTACATGGAATGTTACTTTGCAATATTGTGCATCTCTTTTATGTCTATGAATGGTATTATTACTCGAGCCACGGCACGCACTTTTGAAGAATGTTCATCTTCAAAAGTGCATCTCTCGTGGTCAATGTTTTCCAGTGTCCTCCAACTGCTTAATGTCTCATTGAGCATTTGGACGTTGGACCATACAGACATACTCCTGTTGTTTGCTGCCATCTACTACAGAATAAACTTCTAGATGGAATATCAACTACCTTTTCTTCTTCAATTTATTCCTGCATCATTTATGTAAGGATTACCTTCACAACACAGATCAGGGGCCGCCGGGAGCGATGCGGCCAGACCAAATAATCTGCGAGGGGAGTTGACAGCCCACTGTCTGTCCCTGCGCTGGTAGCTCTCGCCCCCCTGGGCTTCTCGTTTGTGTACAGCGCGCTGGGAGGCACCAAAATGCGGGTCCGAAGAAGCTTAGGGCCCCAGCCACCTCTCAAGATAGGTGTTGCACTGTTTTTGTTTGTTAACCCCTTCGATGCTGGTGACAAAGCCAGCTCGTCATGGGCGTTACCTGCGCTGCGCGCATGGCGAGCTGGCTTTGTCACGTAAGGCTCTTTTTTGAAATTTCAGCGCACAGCGGGAAAACCCGCTAGCTGGCATGCGGTTAAGTTGGGGAGGGTGAGACAGGTCGGAGTTATACTAACCAGTGTTCCCACGCGGCCATGAAAATTGCAGCGCAGGACAGACCGTCACTGCGCGGGGCAGCAGCTCGTGAGATGGCAAGTGATCTGTGCAGTTCTCGCTGAACTGGGATGAAAAACTAGAATTCAGAAAGGGAGACGGCTCCAGCTAAACTTATTTGAACCATTGAGCTGCCTTCTTGAGTAGTCTACCTAGGCGACGACTGCGTGCATGTATTTTTAAAGAATTACTTCGGGAACCTTGCACTGAACCGTTGTGTATCTGCAGTAGTGGCCTCGCTCTTAATCTTTACCAGGTCGATCTAATGAGCGCTATTTAGGTGTAGAATAACGCCTATATTTCCTGCCCCTTACTTGTATTTGTGAAATAAAGATCGTCTCACCTCCATATTTATTTACTGTAGTTAGTGTTGATGGTCTGGTGCTTCCCATCAGTTTTGTTTTTCAAATTCACGGAATGTGCCATCGACTCAGCTTCTGAGGGGGCAGGGGTGGGGGGTGGGGGGTTATCCGTTTCTAGATACAGACTTGGCTTACTTGGTATATTGTTTATCTGAATTTTCAACCCAATTTTACCAAATTTTGGTTATGGTTATTAATTCACTTTGAGTGGCCCGCACATGCATCCATCGGAACCAGCATATTAGTAAAACTGCAGTTTAAATGTGACAAAAAAGTGCGAGCATTATCCAGAACTCGCCACTTAACGATCGCATACGTACCTCAAAAAAAGGACAAGCAATTAGAGCCCCCGATTATGTGTTTTTATTTTAATTATGAAGCATTAATCAGTGTGCCAGTAGTCCGTTTCCATTTACTCCCAGTTAAGCAAGAGTTAACTGAATGCAGTGCTGCTTGCCCGTGGGAACAGTTGCGTCAGAGATAACACTTATAGTTATGATTATCCCGGTGAAAGGGCAACGCAGAGTCGGGCAGCAGGGCAGGATCTGCCCATGTGGACCCAGTTATGTCACAGGCCCTTGTAAACTGAACGTCTCCGCCTCGTTTATCTTGAAAAACCACACGAGGAGCTTGCATGTCTTGTCCTAAAAACAGATGTAAAAAAAACATAATTCGGAAGCCCCAATAAAGTTATACGAAATGAAGTACTCCCTCTCCCCTGCCCCCCCTCCCCGCCCCCCCTCAACCCCATACGCCGCCTGCAGAATGTCATGAAGGCCCCGAGTCACCGATATCTCAAATATTCAATGACTTCAGGCTGAATGGGAGTCCCCTGAGGGGTTGCGGCGCCCGTACTCTGCAAGGGTCTGTATTATGCCCCTGAGCAGCCTCTTTAATGATTGCATGCATCATCTTTGCTGCATTTGCTATTTGTCTGCTGTTCAACAGCGGCACCAGAAACCAAAAGAAGTCGAAGACCCAAAACGTGGTGGTACTTTGATTTTAATTGGCGTGCTTTTTTCTGGAGCTTGCATCACTTTGCCTAATGAGCTGAAAGTATGTAGCTTCAGTCTGTGTGTATTTTGCATACAGGAGTATGCTGATTTCATACCTCGCTACACCTTGTACCTGGATTTTGCAACACACACGTACACAACTAAACACCTTCACCACAGCTTTAATGGAATAGGAACCAACTCCGCTATCCAAACTCTGATCTCAACTCTCTGCATACCAATTTGTGCTACTAGGACCCTCTACATGCTCCTTATGCAGTCCCGTACACAATCTTCGCTTCTAGCAATCACTTTGTAACTTCATTCTCTTCAAAAAGTTAACCATGAGCATTATTGTCCATTCTTGCTGCTTGCCATCTCCCATCCTTCTATCCCACTTCCTTACCCTAACCTTTAACCACCATCTCGTCACAAGTCCTGCTCACCCTCTTCTTAGCCCCGGCTTCCTCCGTCCAACTAAATATTTTCACCCTACGCTATTAAATCAATCTCCCTGCAACTACATTTTCCCTGCATATGCTTGCTTCTTGCTAGTAACTACCCTCCCTGCTTCACGATGGCTTGTATCCACACTAACTGCTTAGTAGATGTCTTTGCCCTCAGGCGTCTTAACCTTTCTCATGGATCCAACATCTTTGAATGACTAGCACTCGCAGTCTTATCATCACCCCCTCCAACAGTATTGGATATAAACCGCTGCAGTCAGTCCTTCACAGATTATACCTCACCGAGTTGGTACTCTGTCATATCTCAGGCGTCTTCATCACATCCCCACCACAACCACTTGTCTTCTTCACTTTTTTCCTAGACTCCTGCCTCATTTAATGCCGATGGTTTTCTATGGTAAGCTGAGTCTGCGCTGGCCCTCCAATGCACTAAGCTCTTCTGCGTTACTTCTTACCTGGCCAGTCAATCCTTCTGAGTGCATTGACGTTCCCTTATCTCTTGGGCCACCTTCTGCCATTGGGCATCCATGAGTCTGTCTGGGGCTCTCCTGGCATTACACCTTTTGATAATGAAATCTCTCAATTTGGGATATTTTCACCTCTTTGATCCCAGGGCGACCAAACGCTTTAACCAAGCTGGCCAAGTAGATTGCCAAGCCATCTCACCTCACATCATCCGCACCACTTGCCTTGATGTGGTTGGACAGGAGATTGTTCTGCAGCTCCTAAAGCGAGCACAGTCAACTAGGATTCATCTACTGCTGACCAACCAGTTTTCCTTGTCACTGTAACCCCAGAGTGCCCTGTCATGATTCCTGCTTGGCTCCCAGCCTTGGCTTTGAGGGCCACGCCCAGAGCGGCTCCTTGAAGCCACCAATACACTGCACTACGTCATTGTAATTGCATTTAGATAGCGCTTACTACCCATGACGAGCGGTTGAAGCGCTTTTCGGCGAGCAGAATGCTACTCTGGGACACAAAAAGTACTAGTGGTGAATTAGCATAGTTCTGCAGCTCCCCCTCATTCGAGGGACCTGTCCCTCGTCTGTGCCTCAGAGACCGCCATTCTGCTCTTTGCATCAAACGGGGCCGAAGAAACCTGCGTCTCACTCAACATTTCCATGCCGCCTGCAGGTATGTAAACACTTGTTATGATGAAGGACGCCTGCCGTGTTTCTTGAACCCCCTGCCCCACCCCCTCCCTCTGGGTCTCTCTTCCCTAAAGTTTCACTTTGCCCTGATGACTCACTCAATCGAAAAATGACACACTGAAGCAAGCAGCAATGTGAAAACAACCCAGAAAAACACCAAAATTACACATACAAGGAAATGAGTTACAGAAATATGAGGACAAAACGGTGTTTGTGCAGACACCGGATACAGACCTAAACATTCAGGACGAGCAACCTGTAACGAAGAAGCCCCCGGCTGCAGCCCACAGACTACGTTTACAAATGATCTAAAACTATTTGCATACTGCGCACTAATAAATGATCTTGTTACTTATCCCCAGGAGTATCTGCATTTAAATGAGCTTAATTTTTCTCCGTTGTATGCTTGAGAAAAGACCCAAACACCGCTGTTTTTTTTCCCATCCAAATGTCTACATAATTTTTTTTGTTCTTCAGCAATATTTTCCCTTAGCACACATAGGACCTCTCTCTTCTCACTAGCTTTAGAACATTAGGCTATGCTAGCACCACACAACGCTGACATGTTTCAGCTCGAAGTCTTTGTCAGATCCTCAGCCTTCTTCAGCAGTTCTTCAGTTTGTAGGAATACATGGAATTGTTAAAATGTGTCTAAGGTAAATGGCTGAGAGGCACCAATGGGGAGTGGCGGCTGGGTGAAGGACTCAGAGCAGATGAAGATTGCATTTAGTTCTGTGAGCTGGCTAGTTTCGATGCGGCGGCTCAGAGAAGGCATTGCATAGCCAGGGTCTTTGGACTATAAAGAGTCTGCCTCCCTATAGCTGCAGTTGATGTGGAGATGTGGAACAGGTATGAGCAGATGAGAGCAGAGATCACAGAAGACTGTATTGTTATATTCATTTGTAGAGGTGGAAGAGCGATTTCACGTGGGGGAGTAGAGGTCAGAGATCCAGATATTGAGATGGAAGCCTGCAGAGGTGAGTCCGGGGTTTCAAAGGCATTAGAATTCCATACCTGTTACCACCATGACTGTGTTGTGGAATACTTCAGTCAGGGATTTGATTTCTTTTTTGTCCTGGTAAGTTGTACCAAGTTGGCGGAATTAAGGCAAGCATTGACAGTTTTCTCACACTTTTACTCAGTGGTCATAACCCCCCTTGAAGAGGAGGGTGAGTTGAAGAAGAAGGAGGTAGCGAAACAAGGTTGTATATTTAGATTTTTACTTTGGTGTTATTTGGGTTGATTGGCTGACATAGCATGAGTGGTGATTTGTTGGTAGGGAGGTTGATGGTTCCTTCTGCAGAGCAGAATCTTTCATTTTGGGCTGATTTTCTGTCATGGCATGAGTGTGATTTGTTGGTGGGGTGGGGTTGGCAGTACCTTCTACATAGCAGAACCTTTCATTTTGGATTGATTACTGCCTTTGCATGAGTGGCCATTTGTTGGTGGGGAGGTTGTTGGTACCTTCTGCAGAGCAGTACCTTTCCTTTTGGCTTGATTGGCTGTCTTGTGTGAATGGAGATTTGTTGGTGTTAAGGTTGTCGGTACATCTTGCATAGCAGAACCTTTCCTTTTGGATTGATTGCGGTCTTGGCATGAATGGTGATTTGTTGGCGGGGAGCTTGACGGTGCCATCTGTAGGGGAGAACATTTCCTTTTGGGCTGATTGGCTTTCTTGGCGTGAGTGGTGATTTGTTGGTGCATATGTTGGGGGTACCTTCTGCAGAGGAGAAAATTTCCTTTTGGGTTGATTAGCTGTAAAAGCATCAGTGGTGATTTGTTCACACTTAGGCTGGCAGTACCTTCTGCAGAGCAGAACCTTTCCTTTTGGATTGATTGCTGTTCTGGCATGACTGGTGATTTGTTGGTGGGGAGGGTAGCACTAAGTTTTGCAGAGCGGAACCTTTGCTTTTGAGCTGTTAAGTTTCTGGAAGCTCCTGTCCACTCTGGTGCTGGGACTCTCCTTGGAGTTCAGGGCTCAAGTCCTAAACAAGCATTTGCAATGCAATAGGTCTCGCCTTTGTGAGAGTTTGAGCTATTGGTATTGTAAATGACAGTGCCTTCCATTTATGTGTTTTGAAAACCTGTAAGCGGTGCGTAAACACACACTTTGCACTTATAGTCTTTGCTTATGAGAAGCAAGGCTGGCAGTAAAAGAGGCGTAGTTACTGCCAGACTTGCTTCTCGTAAGCAACGACTATAAGTAAAAAGTGCATGTTTACGCACCGCTTGCAGGTTTTCAAAAAACATAAATAAAAGGCATTGTCATTTACAATGCCAATAACTCAAACTTTCGCAAAGGCGAGACCTATTGCATTGCAAATGCATGTTGCTAACTTCCTATCAAACTTATTCTTTCCTTTATATACTCTTTCTATCAGTCATCGAGAAGAACACATGGAGCCTGTAAATAAGTCAATTCTACTCACGGTACTGACTGTACTCCTAATCAACTCTTTTTCTGCAGACCACCCAACCTCCATCCCTTTTTTTTTTTTTAGGTATGACCGGAGAGAAACAGAACTGAAGATTAGCAACCCTGTTGACCATGTTGTGGTGGATGGGGTTTTGCTTTAATGGATTTGTGGATGATCCTGGGCATGCTTCGTTTTCAATCTAACATCCTGTGCTTGTGTCTTTAATTTGGTATTTCAATTTTACGCTAGTTTTCAGATGGAAAGTTCGTCCAGGACCGGGTTGGAATTATCACCAGTCCGTCGATATCGTCCCCTATATCACTCATTCAGCCCTGAAGAGTCACGGGTAACTACCCGATTTGGCGAAACACTTGTCGGCTGGTTTCATGTTCTCTGGATCTCCTCTGCAAGTAGAACCAGGATCACTTATAAAGCAAAAAAGAAACAACCCCTTGTGAATGATCTTATTTTATTTTTATACCTATGATTACTTCTCAAGGAACTGTTTGCGTGTGCTCTGAACCCTGCTTGTAAATATTGCCAGTTGTTGCCGCTCCTCCTCAGACGCCTGTTTGAAAAAAAGGGAGCAACTTGTTTAAGCCGATCTCCTTTTTTGTAAATCAGCATAATATTGATCCCTTCCAGGCTTCAGGGGTTTTCTGAGGGTATAAGCGGTATTAAATAGTGGATTCAGTAACATTGCCCAGCCCTCTGTAGTGGATTGGCAGATCCCCATAGGGTGACCATTTGGGCCCGGCGCCCCACTTGATTTAATGGATTTTATTAGTCTTCTAATATCCCTTGGTTGGATTGGGGTTTGATGTTTTATTTTTTCTTTCCATCTCCAGCGCCTTGACGCCTTTGGGCAAAGTTGCGCTATACAGGGCTCAAATCATCATCATCATGTTCACCTCTGTTCAATGGGACTAGGGCCATGGTCGATGTTATATTATGTGTCTGGAACTGAGTTCTTACATGGTTCTCCCAGACAGGGGCTGAGACAGCATTTGTCCTCCAGGGGTCCAAGAGATTTTAATCTGTTCACATACTCCCAAAACGAGCTAAAGAGCCTTCTCTGAGCATGATGAATAACTTTTTCCATTCCTTGTCTTGCTGAGCGCATTTCAGGGCCCAGATGTTTTTTTTGTGAGTTTTCCTTGCTTCCTTTACTGCCAATAATTTTCTGTGAGTTGAGTTTAATTTCAACAGACGGGGATTTCTTCCTCAGGTTCTTCCATGTGAGATTAATGGTTCGTTCCAAGAGATTTTTTTATGTCACTTGGCAACTTTTGAGATCGCTTTGAAAGGCCTTTATGGCCCTGAAGAAGTACTCCCAGCTCTCTGGTCATGAAATCCCAATTTGTAAAAAGAAAATTCCCCGGCATTTCCTGTGATCGGAGGTTCACCTCATTGAGCCAGTTCGTCACCTGGGGCTAATAAAATGGTTGCCATTTTATTCGTTTCACCATGTTAATGAGTTCATCTTCTGTGGAGTGGCCTATCTCTTGGCCTGTATCTGCTATCTGGTGATTTAAGTTCAGATTTATTACCAGGGGATTGTGATCGCGTTCTGTGCGATTTGCGATGGCTAAGCTCTGAAGATGATTAATCAAGCCACTTGAAATGAAGATGTAGTCGATTGAGGAGGTTTTCTTAAACGTGGGACAGACATCCGGAGTCTGATTTTCTGATTTTAGGCCATATCTGATTAATACATTGTTAAATTTATCGCATTCGCTATTACTCTGTCCTGCATTATGTCGACGGCCCAAATATTTGGTGTCAAAATCGCATACCAACAGGATTTTGTGCGCGGGATAAGATTCGATGACTGTCTTGATGGTCGAGCACAGGTTGCTCAGGGCGAGTGCTTTTGATGTTTTACAGGGATTCAGGTAGCAATTTATGAGGACCAATGAGAAAGCCTTCTGAATGCTTCTCAGGCCTTTAATGGCTAGGGATTGTATGTTCTAATGGGCCTGCATGTCAGCAGAGATCGAGACCATAAGAGATTGCTTTAGAAAGATCGAAAGGCCCCCTGATGGCCTCCCAAATAAGCTTGTTTGTGTTTCTGATTGAAAGCATTCATGATACCCATAGATTGCTGTTGAAGTGAGTGACCAGGTCTCCTGGAGACAGATAATGTCATTGTTGTTTAGGAAGTCACGCCCATGTTTAGAACAGAGTGTTGAGGCCAGCCCGCCACATTCCAAGAGATGATGGTGAGTTGGTCTTTTAATACCAATTTTCCATGCTGAATGGGCATTACAGTTGGCCTTAGTGAAAGTTCTCTAGTACTAGGTAACGTAAAGGAAGTTATTATCCTTAAGAGCTGAATTTGTTGTTGCCCCCTCGGAATTCTTGTCTACGGGGTGCCAGATGATTGTCCGGTCTTTTTTGTCACAGTGGATCGTTAATGGATTGGATGCTCGTGTTGTACTTACTAGCCAATCATGGGTTGCCCCTCAAGCTCCCTTCAGTGTACATTTTCCAGCGGGAAGTCTCTAGACCTTGATTAGGACGTGCAGGTATGTCCTTGGCCCGGTGGGCTCTAATTCTAGGCCCCATTCGTCAAAAATGGACTCTTCTTTGAGGATGGCATCTCTGGTGGCAGTTGAGTTCCAGGTTGTGATAATGGATTCAGGTGCCCTTCACCCCGATATATGGGCACATTTTACTGAGTGTAATTTCACTGAAGTTAGGTGCTTTAGAGAAGGTATATGTTGAATTTGTTTTAATAAGTTCCTTCTATTCAAAATATCAGCTGGTCCGCTAAAGATGTAATGAGGAATAAATATTAGGCCGGCAGATGAGTTTTCATCCTTTTTTTTTTCTCCTTTCCCTCTGGTACGGGGATGTAAGACTTGCCCCAATGGATGATACTGGAGAGCTGAACTTTCACGTACTCCCTGGCCTGTTTCCTCACAGTCCCTTAACTCTGGGTACCAGCTAGCGCTTCCTTGTGTGTGTAGCGAGAGGCTATGGCTTTTCTTCCATGTAACCTTTTTCTCCGCAGATGGTTTCATAAATTGAGATGGGCTAGGATTTCTTGTGCGATCTCGTGTATTTGTATTCCCCCTCAGCAAGGTTTCCTGCACCTGTTCGTCGTCCCTTGTAAAGTTAACCGTTGTCCGCATGAGTATTCATTGAGGAGGTTTGGTCTGTGGTCATTGTTGATGGACTGATGGAAGTGGAAGACAAGGTAGAAATGGTATATATATCATTCTGTGCGGCTGCTGTTCTTACATTGGAAGGGATACCTGGGGCCATAATTCGACCCACTTGCCTGTTTGGAGGATGGTTTCCACTCTCGCTGTTTAGTAGTTTTCCTGTGCTGGCCTGATGTATCGCTGGAGTTTCAGCCAGGGGTCCAACCATTCCCATTGAGTGTGTTGGAATCGATGGACAATCACCTCACATGCCATTTACTAGTTTGTCTGTTTTTGGTATTCTTTGGGTACTCTGAGTATTTCCTCGTGTCGGTGAAGACTCCTTAGGTTTTGCCTCGCGAAAAAGATGCGCTCACCTCTTGAGATCTATATGGGAGACAGGAACGGCCTCCGTCTTTCATTGGCTAGCTCCATAAATGGAGACTAGCCATTGGAAGACGGGCCTGTCCGTCAATGCCGGAGGAGACACGGGGGCGTTCCCGAGATTCTTTGGCTTTTGCCGACGTCACGCGACGTCAGGCGAAAGCCGGGAACGCCCCCGAATCTGTTCCGGCATTGCCGGCACCCGCCTTCCTGCTCCGGTGTCTCCCGCCGTCCGTGTCCTCTCCCGCCCCCCTCGATGAACAGCCGGCATTGCCGGCACCCGCCTTCCTGCTGTAAGGGTGAGCCGAGGTGCATTTAATAAAATTACTGTGATTGTTTCCAGCATGTATCCCTCGATATCTTATTCCTCTCCCGCCCCCCTCCCCCCGTCCCTCTCGATGAACAGCCGGCATTGCCGGCACCTGCCTTCCTGTGCCCCGTTCCCGCCCCCCTACCGCTGCCTCGGTTTAGTTGGTGCTCTCCGCATTTCATCTGAAACCCTCAGCCATCTCACAGGAGGATAACTGTCGGGCTGAACAGCAGTTGCGTGAAGTATGATTGTTTCCAGCATGTATCCCTCGATATCTTATTCCTCTCCCGCCCCCCTCCCCCCAACCCCCCCCCCCCCGTCCCTCTCGATGAACAGCCGGCATTGCCGGCACCCGCCTTCCCTTCAGAGTGCAGATTCAGAGTGGAGCTTCAGAGTGGAGCTTCAGAGTGGAGCTTCAGAGTGGAGCTTCAGAGTGGAGATTCAGAGTGGAGATTCAGAGTGCAGCTTCAGAGTGCAGCTTCAGAGTGCAGCTTCAGAGTGCAGCTTCAGAGTGCAGCTTCAGAGTGGAGCTTCAGAGTGGAGCTTCAGAGTGGAGCTTCAGAGTGGAGCTTCAAAGTGGAGCTTCAGAGTGGAGCTTCAGAGTGGAGCTTCAGAGTGGAGCTTCAGAGTGCAGAGTGGAGCTTCAGAGTGCAGATTCAGAGCTTCAGAGTGGAGCTTCAGAGTGGAGCTTCAGAGTGGAGCTGCAGAGTGGAGCTGCAGAGTGGAGCTGCAGAGTGGAGCTGCAGAGTGGAGCTGCAGAGTGGAGCTTCAGAGTGGAGCTTCAGAGTGCAGAGTGGAGCTTCAGAGTGGAGCTTCAGAGTGCAGAGTGGAGCTTCAGAGTGGAGCTTCAGAGTGCAGAGTGGAGCTTCAGAGTGGAGCTTCAGAGTGCAGAGTGGAGCTTCAGAGTGCAGAGTGGAGCTTCAGAGTGGAGCTTCAGAGTGGAGCTTCAGAGTGGAGCTTCAGAGTGGAGCTTCAGAGTGGAGCTTCAGAGTGGAGCTTCAGAGTGGAGCTTCAGAGTGGAGCTTCAGAGTGCAGAGTGGAGCTTCAGAGTGCAAATTCAGAGTGCAGAGTGGAGCTTCAGAGTGCAGATTCAGAGTGCAGAGTGGAGCTTCAGAGTGGAGCTTCAGAGTGGAGCTTCAGAGTGGAGCTTCAGAGTGGAGCTTCAGAGTGGAGCTTCAGAGTGGAGCTTCAGAGTGCAGAGTGGAGCTTCAGAGTGGAGCTTCAGAGTGGAGCTTCAGAGTGGAGCTTCAGAGTGGAGCTTCAGAGTGGAGCTGCAGAGTGGAGCTGCAGAGTGGAGCTGCAGAGTGGAGCTGCAGAGTGGAGCTGCAGAGTGGAGCTGCAGAGTGGAGCTGCAGAGTGGAGCTGCAGAGTGGAGCTGCAGAGTGGAGCTTCAGAGTGGAGCTTCAGAGTGCAAATTCAGAGTGCAGAGTGGAGCTTCAGAGTGCAGATTCAGAGTGCAGAGTGGAGCTTCAGAGTGGAGCTTCAGAGTGGAGCTTCAGAGTGGAGCTTCAGAGTGGAGCTTCAGAGTGGAGCTTCAGAGTGGAGCTTCAGAGTGCAGAGTGGAGCTTCAGAGGGGAGCTTCAGAGTGCAGAGTGGAGCTTCAGAGTGCAGAGTGGAGCTTCAGAGTGCAGAGTGGAGCTTCAGAGTGCAGAGTGGAGCTTCAGAGTGCAGAGTGGAGCTTCAGAGTGCAGAGTGGAGCTTCAGAGTGGAGCTTCAGAGTGGAGCTTCAGAGTGGAGCTTCAGAGTGGAGCTTCAGAGTGGAGCTTCAGAGTGGAGCTTCAGAGTGGAGCTTCAGAGTGGAGCTTCAGAGTGCAGAGTGGAGCTTCAGAGTGCAGAGTGGAGCTTCAGAGTGGAGCTTCAGAGTGGAGCTTCAGAGTGGAGCTTCAGAGTGGAGCTTCAGAGTGGAGCTTCAGAGTGGAGCTTCAGAGTGGAGCTTCAGAGTGGAGCTTCAGAGTGGAGCTTCAGAGTGCAGAGTGGAGCTTCAGAGTGGAGCTTCAGAGTGCAGAGTGGAGCTTCAGAGTGGAGCTTCAGAGTGCAGAGTGGAGCTTCAGAGTGGAGCTTCAGAGTGCAGAGTGGAGCTTCAGAGTGGAGCTTCAGAGTGCAGAGTGGAGCTTCAGAGTGGAGCTTCAGAGTGCAGAGTGGAGATTCAGAGTGCAGATTCAGAGTGCAGAGTGGAGCTTCAGAGTGGAGCTTCAGAGTGGAGCTTCAGAGTGGAGCTTCAGAGTGGAGCTTCAGAGTGGAGCTTCAGAGTGGAGCTTCAGAGTGGAGCTTCAGAGTGCAGAGTGGAGCTTCAGAGTGGAGCTTCAGAGTGGAGCTTCAGAGTGGAGCTTCAGAGTGGAGCTTCAGAGTGGAGATTCAGAGTGCAGAGTGGAGATTCAGAGTGGAGATTCAGAGTGCAGAGTGGAGATTCAGAGTGGAGATTCAGAGTGCAGAGTGGAGATTCAGAGTGCAGATTCAGAGTGCAGAGTGGAGCTTCAGAGTGGAGCTTCAGAGTGGAGCTTCAGAGTGGAGCTTCAGAGTGGAGCTTCAGAGTGGAGCTTCAGAGTGCAGAGTGGAGCTTCAGAGTGGAGCTTCAGAGTGCAGAGTGGAGCTTCAGAGTGGAGCTTCAGAGTGGAGCTTCAGAGTGGAGCTTCAGAGTGGAGCTTCAGAGTGGAGCTTCAGAGGGGAGCTTCAGAGGGGAGCTTCAGAGTGGAGCTTCAGAGGGGAGCTTCAGAGTGCAGAGTGGAGCTTCAGAGGGGAGCTTCAGAGTGCAGAGTGGAGCTTCAGAGGGGAGCTTCAGAGTGCAGAGTGGAGCTTCAGAAGGGAGCTTCAGAAGGGAGCTTCAGAGTGGAGCTTCAGAGTGGAGCTTCAGAGTGGAGCTTCAGAGTGGAGCTTCAGAGTGGAGCTTCAGAGTGGAGCTTCAGAGTGGAGGTGCAGAGTGGAGCTTCAGAGTGGAGGTGCAGAGTGGAGGTGCAGAGTGGAGCTTCAGAGTGGAGGTGCAGAGTGGAGCTTCAGAGTGCAGAGTGGAGCTTCAGAGTGCAGAGTGGAGCTTCAGAGGGGAGCTTCAGAGTGCAGAGTGGAGCTTCAGAGGGGAGCTTCAGAGTGCAGAGTGGAGCTTCAGAGTGCAGAGTGGAGCTTCAGAGTGGAGCTTCAGAGTGGAGCTTCAGAGTGGAGCTTCAGAGTGGAGCTTCAGAGTGGAGCTTCAGAGTGGAGCTTCAGAGTGGAGCTTCAGAGTGGAGGTGCAGAGTGGAGCTTCAGAGTGCAGAGTGGAGCTTCAGAGTGCAGAGTGGAGCTTCAGAGTGCAGAGTGGAGCTTCAGAGTGCAGAGTGGAGCTTCAGAGTGCAGAGTGGAGCTTCAGAGTGCAGAGTGGAGCTTCAGAGTGCAGATTCAGAGTGCAGAGTGGAGATTCAGAGTGGAGCTTCAGAGTGCAGAGTGGAGCTTCAGAGTGCAGAGTGGAGCTTCAGAGTGGAGCTTCAGAGTGGAGCTTCAGAGTGGAGCTTCAGAGTGGAGAGTGGAGCTTCAGAGTGGAGCTTCAGAGTGGAGAGTGGAGCTTCAGAGTGGAGAGTGGAGCTTCAGAGTGGAGCTTCAGAGTGGAGCTTCAGAGTGGAGCTTCAGAGTGGAGCTTCAGAGTGGAGCTTCAGAGTGGAGCTTCAGAGTGGAGCTTCAGAGTGCAGAGTGGAGCTTCAGAGTGCAGAGTGGAGCTTCAGAGTGCAGAGTGGAGCTTCAGAGTGCAGAGTGGAGATTCAGAGTGGAGATTCAGAGTGGAGCTTCAGAGTGGAGCTTCAGAGTGGAGCTTCAGAGTGGAGCTTCAGAGTGGAGCTTCAGAGTGGAGCTTCAGAGTGGAGCTTCAGAGTGGAGAGTGGAGCTTCAGAGTGGAGCTTCAGAGTGGAGAGTGGAGCTTCAGAGTGCAGAGTGGAGCTTCAGAGGGGAGCTTCAGAGTGCAGAGTGGAGCTTCAGAGGGGAGCTTCAGAGTGCAGAGTGGAGCTTCAGAGTGGAGCTTCAGAGTGGAGCTTCAGAGTGGAGCTTCAGAGTGGAGCTTCAGAGTGGAGGTGCAGAGTGGAGCTTCAGAGTGCAGAGTGGAGCTTCAGAGTGCAGAGTGGAGCTTCAGAGTGCAGAGTGGAGCTTCAGAGTGCAGAGTGGAGCTTCAGAGTGCAGAGTGGAGCTTCAGAGTGCAGATTCAGAGTGCAGAGTGGAGATTCAGAGTGGAGCTTCAGAGTGCAGAGTGGAGCTTCAGAGTGCAGAGTGGAGCTTCAGAGTGGAGCTTCAGAGTGGAGCTTCAGAGTGGAGCTTCAGAGTGGAGCTTCAGAGTGGAGCTTCAGAGTGGAGCTTCAGAGTGGAGCTTCAGAGTGGAGCTTCAGAGTGGAGCTTCAGAGTGGAGAGTGGAGCTTCAGAGTGGAGAGTGGAGCTTCAGAGTGGAGCTTCAGAGTGGAGCTTCAGAGTGGAGCTTCAGAGTGGAGCTTCAGAGTGGAGCTTCAGAGTGCAGAGTGGAGCTTCAGAGTGCAGAGTGGAGCTTCAGAGTGCAGAGTGGAGCTTCAGAGTGCAGAGTGGAGATTCAGAGTGGAGATTCAGAGTGGAGCTTCAGAGTGGAGCTTCAGAGTGGAGCTTCAGAGTGGAGCTTCAGAGTGGAGCTTCAGAGTGGAGCTTCAGAGTGGAGAGTGGAGCTTCAGAGTGGAGCTTCAGAGTGGAGAGTGGAGCTTCAGAGTGGAGAGTGGAGCTTCAGAGTGGAGCTTCAGAGTGGAGAGTGGAGCTTCAGAGTGGAGAGTGGAGCTTCAGAGTGGAGCTTCAGAGTGGAGAGTGGAGCTTCAGAGTGGAGAGTGGAGCTTCAGAGTGGAGCTTCAGAGTGCAGAGTGGAGCTTCAGAGTGGAGCTTCAGAGTGCAGAGTGGAGCTTCAGAGTGGAGCTTCAGAGTGCAGAGTGGAGCTTCAGAGTGGAGCTTCAGAGTGCAGAGTGGAGCTTCAGAGTGGAGATTCAGAGTGCAGAGTGGAGCTTCAGAGTGCAGAGTGGAGCTTCAGAGTGGAGCTTCAGAGTGGAGCTTCAGAGTGGAGCTTCAGAGTGGAGCTTCAGAGTGGAGCTTCAGAGTGGAGCTTCAGAGTGCAGAGTGGAGCTTCAGAGTGCAGAGTGGAGCTTCAGAGTGCAGAGTGGAGCTTCAGAGTGCAGATTCAGAGTGCAGAGTGCAGATTCAGAGTGGAGCTTCAGAGTGCAGAGTGGAGCTTCAGAGTGCAGAGTGGAGCTTCAGAGTGCAGATTCAGAGTGCAGAGTGGAGCTTCAGAGTGCAGAGTGGAGCTTCAGAGTGCAGAGTGGAACTGCAGAGTGGAGCTTCAGAGTGCAGAGTGCAGATTCAGAGTGCAGAGTGGAGCTTCAGAGTGCAGAGTGGAGCTTCAGAGTGCAGAGTGGAGCTTCAGAGTGCAGATTCAGAGTGCAGAGTGCAGATTCAGAGTGGAGCTTCAGAGTGCAGAGTGGAGCTTCAGAGTGCAGAGTGGAGCTTCAGAGTGCAGAGTGGAGCTTCAGAGTGCAGAGTGGAGCTTCAGAGTGCAGATTCAGAGTGCAGAGTGCAGAGTGCAGATTCAGAGTGGAGCTTCAGAGTGCAGAGTGGAGCTTCAGAGTGCAGAGTGGAGCTTCAGAGTGCAGAGTGGAGCTTCAGAGTGCAGAGTGGAGCTTCAGAGTGGAGCTTCAGAGTGCAGAGTGGAGCTTCAGAGTGCAGAGTGGAGCTTCAGAGTGCAGAGTGGAGCTTCAGAGTGCAGAGTGGAACTGCAGAGTGGAGCTTCAGAGTGCAGAGTGGAAATTCAGAGTGGAGCTTCAGAGTGCAGAGTGGAGCTTCAGAGTGCAGAGTGGAGCTTCAGAGTGCAGAGTGGAGCTTCAGAGTGCAGAGTGGAGCTTCAGAGTGGAGATTCAGAGTGGAGATTCAGAGTGCAGCTTCAGAGTGGAGCTTCAGAGTGGAGCTTCAGAGTGGAGCTTCAGAGTGCAGAGTGGAGCTTCAGAGTGTCAAGAGCAATGCCAATAGCTCTAACTTTAACAAAGGCAAAACCATTGCATTGTAAATGCTTGTTCTGTATGTTAACAACTAAGTGATTGGAGCGTGAATTAGAACCTGGATTAGGTCTTTTATTGAAAATGGGGAAAAGTTTGACCGGATTTCCTTGTTGTGTAATTGTGTGTGCTCTTTGTCCGAGGCCTGTTGTCACCTGAAAACTTTTTTGTAGGCGCTTTTTTTTGTGGAGTTTTTTCAGCTTCTTTTTTGCTCTTGATAGAGGAGCGTCCCCCGAGACATGAATACTAGGACAGGGCTCGAAAATTCCACTTGGCCGCTCGCATAGTCAAGCTAAATTTAAAAAGGTCGAGCTGTTTTTAGGTCCTACTCGCCCTTTCTGGCGAGTACGAAAACAAACCAACTTTTGTCCTCCGTCTGTGAAAACGGAGCACATGTGACAAGATAACAAGATTTATCTTGCTCAGTTAATGAGCAATAAAGATGCCTTTAAATCTTATCTTGTTACATTTGCTCGGCTTTCACAGATGGAGGTCAAGTAGGTTGCAGTAAGGTCGAGTCATTTTTTAAGGTACTAGTCCTGCAGGACTAGTACAATTTTTTTTTATTTTTTCGAGCCCTGGAGGAGCTTGCTGTGAGTTGAGAGATTCCCCAGATACATGAGTATTAGGAGCTTACTGCGAATCAAGAGGAAGCTCTTCCGAAAGCGTGTGCATTAGGGATTTGCTTGCTGGGACTCTTGCTTAGATCTGAGTTTGTGTGGAGGCTTAGGCTGGCGCTGAAGTGAACATTACGTTCGTGCATTCATTGATGCGAGAACTTATTGCCTGATATATTCGTTCCCTTGTCTGCGTTATTTGGCTGGATGCGGCCTCTCTGATATCCTTTGGTATAATTGCAGGTGGTCCGTTCTTCCTAGCGTTGTTTTAGAAGGCCAACCTAATTTCCGGTAAGTTTGTCCATTTGTTGAGTGCCGGAGCATCATTGGCCCACTCCCGTCTGATCAAGTTTGTGTTTGATCGCCGTTAGCCTGTTCCCTAGAGCCAATAGTGTTGTTGCTATCGACTGAATCCGATCAATCTGGAGCACCATTTTTTGTGACTGCCAGAGTGGAACTTTGGCTATTGTGTATTGTTTGTATAGACAAAAATCTTCACAGTTCTAGTCTGCTGGACTTCCCATGCTACCTTGGTCATTGCTCACTTCGTGTAAATGGAGTGGCGATAGGTAATTAGTATGTGTAGCACACATAATGTCTAGCCCTGGTGTTTGTGCTAGAGATGCTTCCATTTGCGTGTCTATTTGGGCTTCTAAAGTTAATAAAAATTCCTGCGATAGGCCCCCCTGGACAGGAACAGGTGTGATCCTTTGCGTCTGCTCTTCTTCTGGGGCTTTTACTTCTGGGGAGATTGGCGGGCTTAGCTGAATAACCGTTCCCTGTGCTGAGGCGTGAACTTGAGCTGTTTACGGTATGGTATCTCCCCCAGCCGGCCTGAGTGAATCTCCGACTTGTTGGAGTGTGGGATGGGAAATTGATCTTCGTGAGTCCTTAGGCTGGGTCTGTTCTGAGCTCAGTGAGGCTGCCCTATTTAAAGATCGAGAACATCTAGATTTTTCCCTTGGATCCTTCTTACTGTTACTGTTGTGTTTTTGATTACCGGTGGAATGTGAAGAATGAGTGATTCTTTGAAAGAAACTTTGAATTTTTCCCTGTGTGGAAGAGCGCACGGGCATAGTTGCTGGTCCGTCTTTGGATGGTCTCCAGTTCAGATGAATGCCCGTTTCCATTTCTGTTTCTGTTTTACGTTCCATCTGTAGGTGGGTATGTGAGTGTTTGTTTGTGAGTGGTACCCAAAGGGTCTGATACTGGGCCACCTTGCCCCCCTTCAGCCAAGCCTGGGCAATCTCTTGCTTTGTCAATTTGCCCCTTCCTACACGTGCCTCTGCCTGGGTATCGCTTTTTGACCATCCTTGAACTGTTCCGTGAGCCTTTCTTATTTCGATCTTTCACCTTAATTGCTGATGCCTAGAGGTGGCGAGAGAGTGTCACTGCTGGAAAAAAATCAGCTGAGTACTCCTTCGCCGCTCCCTGGACCGGGGGTTCCTCTATGCGCTAACCACTGGCGAGACTGGACTTTGCGCCAGAAACGCCAAAGTGCCAAGGCAGCAGGAGGCAAGTGGCTGGAGGAGATGACGGCAAATGACGGCAGGCTCTCAATGCGGTTGCCAGGCCCAAGGCTCAGGTAAGTGGGACTCTACAGGGCAGGTGCAGGCTGCACCTGGAACTAACCGGTCCACCTCCGCACCCCCCCAATGGATCACTCTCTGCGGCATCTGCTGACAGAGGTCGCACTCATCTCAGTACTCCCGGATCCACCTCTGGATCTCTCAGGTCCCCCAGCTCACCTCTCTGTCCCACAAATACTGTGAAGCTGTTGGGCTTCTGGTTACAGCCTAGCAATTCCCCTGTCCTTTGAAGTGGCGGGGTTCAATTCCTGCTGTATCTCTGTTCCTTGCAACAGCAGCAGCAGCCGGTCGTGGCTCACTCGCTTCTGGAAGTCAGGCTCAGGTGCGCCACGGGGGTGCTGAGACTCAACCGCGGCTGCACCAGCCCACAAGAGCCGCTCGCCACTGCTCACCGCCGGCAAAGGCAAAAGACCACCTAGTCCGCGAGCAGGGACCGGGGCCAGCGGGCAACCAACGAGAGGCCGGCGGGACCTGCAGGCCGGGAGAGGCTTTGCGATGCAAAGATGTGGCGTCCTCTCCGCTCACTCGCTCACAGCGTTGGTGTGAAAACGTGGACTGGATTCACAAGCCACTATAGAATGCACCCCAGCTGAAATCATTCCAGTATTTGTTACACAAGCAAAATCACTATACATTTGTCAATATTTGCTATGTAACCTTGAATTTTGGTGTATTCTGGTTGAGGAAGGTTGTGAGCAGGTGAATCGAGCAGATTTTCAGAGAAAGAACTGACTATTCGAAATGTTCTATGTGTAAGGCTTGTAAGTGATCTGTTTCTGCGCGCATTGATACTCACATCTGTGCCCCTTATTCAGCAAAATGATCTCGTATTTGGTCATGTTTAGAGTAACACAATGTACCTGCAGTGCTGTCAGGTTAGTGTTGATCTCTCCTTTTCATCTTAAAACTATGCAAAGCCCTCTATTGTTCCATAATGATGTTACCACTACTACTTAATGTGAAAATGTTATCAGATGAGAAGACTGATTGTGCTTTTAACATATTTTTCCAAAGGTGTGGCCCGAAGTAACTGATCCTGAGAAGTTTGTATATGAAGATGTTGCCATTGCTACCTACTTGTTGGTAAGATACAAATTTGAATGCATTAACGGCTCAATTGTGACAAATATTGCTATGTTTGTCCTCTCTTTTTAGGTCTCGGCCTGCGAAGATTTGATGTTTTCTAGAGTAGGGGCTTAAACACGCCCCTCTTCTCCATTGGCTGGCTTGCTAAACGGAGGCCAGCCATTGGAGGAGAGGGGCGTCTGTCCGTTTAAGTCCCGTCTTTTTGGGATTGAGGGGTGTGTTTTTTGGGTTCTTTCTCTCCCTCACGTCATCGGTGCAAAACACTCCCCCCCCCATCACGCTGCCTGCATGCCCAAGTCGTCTCTCTGATTGGTTGACAACTACCAAATAAACACTACCATTGGTGTTCCTTATTACCAATCAGAGAGCAGACTGGCGCGTACAGGCAGCGTGAGCAGACCACAGGCGATATGGATACTGGCGCCACCCCGCTCACGGTGCCTCCCCCTCCCTCCCTCAGTGGGGGCTGCACGGCCGACCTTCTGCATGGAGGAAACACGCCGTCCCAGTCTGGGACGGCGGGCCCCTGGTGGCCGTCGGAGCCTGCCACAGTCCGAAATCTAACTTGACACTTGCCTCTGGCAGTCGCGCAGGGCAGCCCTACCGGGAGGCCGAATTGTATCTGTATATCCCCCCAGTTCCTGCCTGTCGCTCTCATTCGCTCTTTGCGGCAGCAACAGGGCGGAGCTGGTGGGTCTCGTCCAATTAGTTACCCCCTTCCGCCCCACACACAAAGATACCATTAGATCGACACCCTCTTTCCCCCTGCACCCTACTCGCACCAAGGTACGGGGGATTCAGGGCCTGCGCAGCTTTTGTGCTGGTGTAGGGGAACGGGTGTTCGTTTCACTTTCTGATGTCTTGGGCGGCTCAGTGCTGCAGGCGGCCGAGCCCCCTCTCGGTACGTCACTGTGCCCCTGTAGAAGGGCCTGACCTCGGTTTCCTAATCCCCTTTCCCTGTGCAGTCCCTTGCTGATGTGACGTCACGGGCCTTGTCTTTTGTTTATGGTTTGCAGGCGTTGCTGGGTATGGCGTCATATGCTTCCCTGGTCTGTGTGCAGGCTGGAAATTCGCTGAGAGGGTTGCAGCTGCGCTCTTGGGTTGTGGAAAGTGACAGTAGCCACGATGTGACATCACGGCCTGAGTTCAATGTAGGCCAAGAGGGTACAGTGTGACGTCATCCACGGAGTCCATTCTTTGGGGGGTGGGGTGACATTTAGAAGACGTTCTACTTGAATCTGTGCGGTGCACGAGCCTTGTGTTTTTTCTGCCCTATATGTGTTGTTCCTAGCAAGTAGGTATGACATGACAGGCATTCAATCCTACCTTTTTACATAGTGGGAAGGGGAGTCTTGCCTTTTAAGTTGTCAGCACTCTGTGCACAAGTACGCTATGTATAGTTAACTTGTCTGGCATTCAAAATGCTGCTTTTCTGTATGGGCGATATATGTGGTTTGGAGTTTGCCTTTCAAACTTTCGCAGATCTGTTTCAATACTTTAAAGGTATAAATAGAAGAGAGGGGCTCCTAATAACCCTTAGGGAAATAGAGCACCAATATACTGTAAAGTAAAGCCAAAGGGTTTTCCCTATGGGAGATATTATTTCCTGCTTCTAAAGCAGGACTCAAAACGACAAACTCAATTCACACCATTCATCTATCTTGCATTTTGTTGGATGGGTGAACACTTACCAGAAAGGAACACAAACAGTCTATTTTTTAAATAAGTATACAACTTATTATAAATAAAAGCATATGGATTCCAAGTTAAAACCACAAAGTACACAAATAAAACCACCTAATGTGGATGTGGAGAAAATTTTTTGAAAAAGACACTACTATCTATCTTAGTTATGTCATTTCGGGCCCTCGTTTGTCAACATTGGGGGAATAATATTCCTTTAAACCAGGTTATTTGTTGGCAACACCGAATATGACTTGATGAAAATGCGTTGACGCGTTTCGGATGCTTAAGTTGATAATGGCTTCCTTCTTCAGGACAGTCTCTATATGTTTTCTCCACTGAGTTGTATCATACCTAATGCACAAATAAAATATGGCTATTAGTGTCTTTTTCAAAAAAAATTCTCCACATCCACATTAGGTGGTTTTATTTGTGTACTTTGTGGTTTTAACTTGGAATCCATATTCTTTTATTTATAATAAATTGTATACTTTTTTAAAAAATAGACTGTTTGTGTTCCTTTCTGGTAAGAGTTCTCCCATCCAACAAAATGCAAGATAGATGAATGGTGTGAATTGAGTTTATCGTTTTGAGTCCTGATTTAGAAGCAGGAAATAATATCTCCCATAGGGAAAACCCTTTGGCTTTACTTTTCAATACTTTAAAGCCTAGCAGGTAGTTTCAATAACATGGCACAAACTGAGCATAGTGGTGTCTAATGGCGTGAGAGTGGTGTTATGCCATTTGCTACTAATGCTTCTTACAGTTTGTAGTCCAATGCTACGGTAGAACTGCATGGTCGTGATGCAACATCTAGTTAAAATGTTTACTATGTTTTGTAGCCGCAATGAATTTAGTGTCATTGTCCTAACAATATATGCAGTTTTCTCGTCTAGTACATAGAACGTCCCCCCCCCCCCCTTCACGGGAGGCGCAATGCACGCTGCCTGTCAAAACTCTATGCCTCTGTTCCCTGCTTGTGATCGTTTTTTAGTGCCTCTGTTCCCTGCTTGTGATCGTTTTCTGTTACTCTGTTCCCTGCTTGTGATCGTTTTTTTTTTAGTTCCTCTGTTCCCTGCTTGTGATCGTTTATTCTTGCCTCTGCTCCCTCCTTGTGATCGTTTATTCTTGCCTCTGTTCCCTGCTTGTGATTGTTTTTAGTGCCTCTGTTCCCTGCTTGTGATAGTTTATTCTTGCCTCTGTTCCCTGGGGCGTTACTGGGTAGTGGGCGTGTGGCTGACCTGGACTGTGTGTGTGTGTCTGTGGCTCTGTGTGGGTGGCTGTGTGTGTTGGGCTCTGTGTGTATGTGTGTTGGGCTCTGTGTGGGTGGCTGTGTGTGTTGGGCTCCGTGTGGGTGGCTGTGTGTGTTGAGCTCTGTGTGTGTGTGTGTGTGTGTGTGTTGAGCTCTGTGTGTGTGTGTTGAGCTCTGTGTGTGTGTGTGTTGGGCTCTGTTTGTGTGTGTTGGGCTCTGTGTGTTGGGCTCTGTGTGGGTGTGTGTTGGCTCTGTGGGTGTGGGTGATGCTCTGTGTCCGCCAATACTCTCTACTACTCTCTAATGCTCACCTATTGCCATTGTAAATGACAATACGATTTATTTATGTTTTAAAAAAACCAAAACATGAATGGTCATTTGCAATGCCAATAGCTCTAACTTTAACAAAGCCAAGACCATTGCATTGTAAATGCTTGTTTGTCTAGGTGTTGGTCTTTAATAAAGCCACCTACTATCTAGTGGCCTATTGTAGGTATAGAATGGCCTAATTGGTACAGAACAAACCTACCAAAAACCATCTACAAGTGAAATGAGGAACATGATCTTCAACTTCATTAGTTGTTGTTGCTTTTGTTTTCCCAAATTAATCAGGCCCGATAATCAGCACTGTTGTTGCTTGGTTCTGTGCTTTTCACTTTTCCAGATACATCATCCTAGAGCTGTTACCTTGAATAGCCACCACTTGTAAAAGAGTAACATACTGCTGGTTGCTCTTCAATGTCCAACCAGTCAGATTTGGCTGACCAGGTAGTTGTTATTATGGTAGATACTAAATACTAAAGGAAGTTTGTTCATGACCCAACATCTTTATGATAGAAGTTCATGTTATGAATAAATATTACTGTGGTTTAGCGCATATGAATTAGTGGTAAATGAATAGACCTCTCAGGCCCTCACATCATGGCACAAGTACTGATTCACTGATTAACTGCTTCCCTTGTACCTGTAATTGAAACTATCACCTAACATGTTCAGAAATCACATTCTCGCTGCTTCTCTATCAGTATTTTTTAAAAATATGTATGTTAGGCGACCTGCAACTCTTTATAACGTCTCATTACTTCCCAGCCAGGAGTGTAGTTTACAAATGCGCCTGTATAATTACATAAATACAGCAGTTATGTTCACATTTAATCAGCTGATTCAAAGTTTTGGTAAAGTTGTCCTGCTGTTAGTAGAGAAATGTATCCGCCACCAAATTCCAAATAAACTAGCTGAATAATGTATTTTTAAACATTACACCATAAAAGAAAAAAAGAGAAGCAAACCTCACAAGGGCAGCTTATAAAATTTTGAAAGTGATTTGCTTGTATTTCAAAATCCTTTTGAGTTCTTGTGGATCAGCTGTGTGCTTACCAATTCTGCTCCTGTGACATTGTGAGGCAGTACGGCCATTGGCTATAAGAACACAGGACATGATGTGGCCCAATGTCAAACAGTTTTCGATGCACTTAATGAGTGCAGGGAGAGGTGTGGCGCAGCGGCCAGAGCGACTGACTCGGGAGAGCGTCGATCTCCGGCGCTGGTGGCAACTGAGCAGCACCATGTGACTCTGGGCAATAGTTAACTTAATCTCCCCGAAAGCCCCCAGCGCCTTGAAACAATGAGCAAGTAACATCTATTCCTAACCCATGAGTTTAAATTAATGAACTCCTATTTGTAAAGCGTGAACATCTTGCCCCTTAATGATTAAGGGGTAATATGTTCACGCTTTACAAATAGGAATTCATTAATTTAAACTCATGGGTTAGTAATAGATGTTACTTACTCATTTAAAAAGAGGAATGAACTAAGCTCCTATTTGCAGACCCACAGAGTCTTCTTATTTGTTTTTGTTTCATTCCTGATGTAATCGTACTAAAGGTTTTAAACAGAACTGCTATATTGTTTATTTACTGGCATGCAATAAACAGGGTTACATCCACAGCTGAGCCAATAGTTGTATAATTTAACTGGTGAGGTCATAGCATAATAATGTAACCATGGTCCAGAAAGTCATGTCCAGTCTCTGTTATGTTCTGTTCGGTTATGTTGATTTGCATAGCACGGGTTATCACCTGGTAGTGAATCCAATCGCTGCAGCAGGAGTGTAGGCGTGGAAGCAGGGCCGGCTCTAGGGCGGTGCGATCGGTGCCACCGCACAGGGCGCTGACTTTGGGTAGAGGTTTCATTTTTGCAAGTTAATTCTCATTTTAAAAGCACCTGCTGCCGCTTCCTGGCCTTCAGCAATTATCAGACATCAATTAAAATGTCAAGATAACTCCGGTGATTAATCATCTTTCTGGGAAGAGACCAGCGGTTTGTTTAGTGGAAATTGTGACTAATCCTAAGGTAGTGCAGAGGGTTAAAATGCCTGCTGCTAAGAACGTGGACCATGGATAACAAATGCATAGAATGTAAATAGTTCAGTGGGTTACTGCTTCTGTAAGAGAGCTCTTTTTGGTACTTGTCGTTTATAACTCAAAATCCTAATATAGAACATTGAGCCATTAATTGTCATCAAAGAGCTGCATGCAAAAATAAACAAGACTTGGCAAAGCCAGTAGGTCTGAAATTGGTGGTCAGCTTTTTTGTTTTGTCAATGTGTGAATTGTTTTGGCATGGTTTTTTAAAAACCTTATTGGTGTGGGAGCTACCGGGCTCTCACCGTTATAACAAACATTGACAACAGCAAAAATTGGTTTTGGTCTCAAAAAGCACACACTACCACAGTAATTAATGGCACTGAACAAAACTACTTTGTGTGCCAATATGCTCCTTGTGAAAGAGCAGAATGCTGTCACAGTAAAGTCAGCTGATACAGAGAGAGACAGAATTTTAATAAACGCAAAAGAGTATGGTCATCACCAGAATAAATGATCCATTGTAGACATGAAAGAAAACAGAAAAATACAAACTACAGAGGATTTCTCATCACTTCAGCCAAAACAAAGTGCTGTACCAACCCCATTAACCCCTTCCATGCCCCTGACGAGCTGAGCTCGTCATGAGGCATACTGCTTGTGTGCTCATGACGAGCTGAGCTCGTCATGACCACACCCGTTTCTATTGACCTTCAGCACAGCAGAAGATCATCTCAAGCAGCCAAGGTGTTAATGAAGCCAGCGACCGAAGCAGAAGGCTGTTCGAGACAATCAATCACTGCATTAACCCTCTGCCAGACCCACCTATTTCTCACTCCACAGAAAAGTGCAATGCCACTAACTGCTTCTTCCATGAAAAAATACTGAATATCCGGCAGCACAGCAACAACACCAAACCTGCTTCCATTCTTGCATGCATCCCTTCCCATAGAACCCAGCAGCAGTCAGCCTTTAAAGTCCTATCTTTCCCAGATCTCCATGACATACTCCCTCAAAGCTACAACTTATGAAGAGATGCTCTTAAGACAGGCCATTCCTCCCTCTCCTAAAGAACCCTACACTAGACCCTAATGACCTCACCAACTATCTGCCCATCACTCCCATACCATTCATCTACATGATCATTGAAAAATCAGTCTGTGTTTCACTACAAGACCCCATCAGTGTTGACTATATCATTCACGACTACCAGTCAGGCTTCATGTCAGGCTGCAAAACGGAAACTGCTAGCTTACAAATCGTAGATGATGGTCACTTGACCACAGATGAAGATGACCCCCTGCCTTCTGATATTGCTGGACCTCTCAGTTGCCTTCAACACAGTAGACCATCCAACCCTCTTACGCACCCTGGAGTCCTAACTGGGATTTGTGGCAATGTCCTTTATTTGTTTTCCTCCCACCTTTCCAATCAACCCCAAGTTTATTCACATAGGCATGTCCAGGACACAAAAGAACCCTATCACTTTTAGAGTACCCCATGGTTTACATATTGTCTCTGGTGATCTTCAACCTAGTTATGTAGCCACTTGGTGCTCCATTCACAGATAACTGCAAAAAGAACAAATGATGGTCAGAATGCTGCAAATGGCAAACATTCATACCAGTACAGAGACCTGAGCCTAAATCCATCGTTTTTTTGCTCCCATGCCATTCCAGTTCAGACCCAGCCATATGCAAAACAGTCTTGACCCTGTTCCCTATATGAAGAGTCAAGGCTGAACTGCCAGGCCAGATCCTCCCTGGACTAGAAAAAACTCCATCTGGCACCCCATTGTGGCATCCTAAATGCTGTAGCATGTCTCACCCACAGCCTGAACAAATATGATAAAATCACACTCATTCTGATAAAGCTCCATTATTATTATTATTATTATTATTATTATTATTATTATTAATCGGGTTTTATAAAGCGCAAACAACCCAGAGGCCTCGTAGCGCTGAGTACAGTCATACTATTAAAAGAGGCCATTGGCTTCACTTCCCTTCCACATCATATTCAAAAGCAGTTGCATCATTTACAAAGCTATCCCGACCAGCACCTCTGCTTATCTTCCAGACAAGCTCACAAGCTCTGGTGGATTTTGGCACACCCTCACTCAGGACACCATCAGACTGCAAACTAATTGTATAAAAAAAAAACAAGACCGCAGGCCTTTTCTATCTATGCACCCACGAACTAGAACAACATCCCCATATCCATTAGGACCAGACCAACATTTAGCCCAATGCAAAAACAACAGTTGATGGACAGAATGCAGAACAATGCCCTACATTCAGCCCAGTACAGAGATCTGGGCCTAAATCCATCCTTTTTTTGCTCACCATGCCATTCCAGTTTGAACCCAGCCATATGCAAATCAGTCTTGACCCTGTGCCTCATGGGCACATTCCAGCCCGAACTGCCAAGCCAGGTCCTTCCCGGACTAAACCCAGATCTGTGACTGGAGGTGAATGTTTTGCCATTGTGCAACATTCCGTCCATCATCTTGTGTGTTTCAACATTTAGCCCATCCAGAGGAAAGCGTTGAAGATTTACCTCTATAAAGAACATGACATCATAATGATTTAATAATTCGCAAACTAGATTCCTTTCTCATTGACTTTTTGCTTGTCTTTTACCATGTACAGCTCTCTGCTGCCTTTTGGTTTGTGCTATAGAAATACCATATACATACAACTATATTAGAATAAAAGACCTCAGAGTATGTATATGTGTTGCACTTCCACCAAATAAGTTTATTCAGCCGACTGGTTCAGGTTGGTCATTTAGTACAATGAGGCACAAGTTGACCCTCTTCAGGCTTGAATGACCTGCTCAATTTTGATGTGAGCACTGTTAAAGATTCCGTTTGGGACTTTTTGGCTTTTGTTTGTTTGATCAACCTCCATTATTCAAATTGCTCTTCGTGATGCATGTTCTAAAAGGACATTCACAAATATTTGCCGCTGCGCCTTTCCTTGTGCCACAGTGGAACCTTAACTTGGTCTTGATTTGTTCCTCTTTTAATCCTCTACACAGCAGTACTTTGAGGCTCCTCCTCATGAAAAAGGTTTCTTTCTTACTGCAATCACTTCTGTCCGGCTGCAGGCTTTGTAAATATACCACCTTTTGTCCTGACAAACTGGTTCTTAGAACTAGTGCATCCTTTCTGCCGAACCTGGTGTGACCTTTTCATGTGGAGCATTCCTGCACGTTCGCAGAGTTCTATTCTCATCCACGCCCATCCAAGGATGAAGAGAGCTTCGCCTGTTGGATGTGCTCTTTCTTTTTATGTTGGTAGAACTATGGAGTACCATAATAATGGCCAACTATTTGCTGGGTTCTCTAATGCAAGAAAAAGAAGGCCTGTCCAAAAGCGAACGTTAGCCCAATGGATTGTCTTTTGCATTATTGCATCAATTTTCTTTTATATCTTGGCTAAAAAAGACCCGCTTTAGGACTCATTACACCAGAACGAAGGCTGCAACTACTGTTTTATCTCCAGGTATTCCGTCTTTGGATATCTGCCCGGCAGCCACGTGGGCTTCTGTCCATACCATTAGCATGCATTACTTTATCGATTCTCAAATCCGCAAATACGGACATTTTACCTGCTGTTTTTTGCAGGATCCGCTTCAGACCCTCCTCCTTGGAGCAGGGAACGTTGCTTTGGAATTGATCCTCACAGTGAGGAATCTGTGATTAAAAGTATGCATCAAAAGAATAAGCTCTTCCTGGTGGATTCTCTATCCAACTACAGATTTCTCACTTCCCTCCAGCTACCCTTTCTGTGGAGTGGGCTTTGGGGTATTTAAAACATAGAAAGTTAGCTCTCAGCTTACGATCAATCCTGTTTACTATGGTCCACCTTCTTGGGTGGGCATGGCATTTCTGCCAATAAAACTGTTATCAGCATGCAGGAGGGGCACCCCTATGCAGCTCTGTTTTACACAAAAAAAGTGAAGGGCCACATTCTTGAATTAATCTATCACACTAGTATCTACTCAGACTTAATCCCAGTCCATCATCTTTACGCGACTGTGTTGTAACGTCCAGAAGCAGAATGGAGTTGACATGGAGGTTAATGGTGGCATCTGTCAACAGACATGGACTGTTGCAAGTATTTTCAGATTCAGTCTGGTGCCTGTGGAGATTCATAAGGTGAGGACTCTGTGGTTAAGTTAAGAGTCCACCATAAAGAGCCTTATGTAATCAACATATTCTTTTGGCACAGGAAAAAAAAATCATTTGATTGGTAACTTTAGGGTCCTATTACTCGTGTCTGCATTTGGATCCTGAATCCTCTCTGATTTCACACCCATTCAGATTTCTCCATGTGCAGAACCAGTGTTAAGTAAACTATTTTATGAATAGCTGGGACTCGCTACTGGATCTTAAGGAGCGTAACAATACTAAAGCATATAGGTGCAATCAAACTGAATCAGATTGTAACATAGGTATATTCTTTGCAAGCACAAATATTTCCTGTCTTGAGAAAAGTTTGCAGTGTCTTTTTGGGTCATGATAAAATCAGGTTGCAGGCCACACTCTCGACAAGATAAAATAATTATAACACTCATTAGCACCCAGTACGGAAAATTGGGAGCAGGAAAGTCAATCCGAATGTTCAATTTGCTGGCTATATTTACTATTATATCTACCCGAGATGGAGAATTCGGTAGCTACCCGCTCCTCAGCTGCGCCTGGTGCTGGTGGGCAGAACCCCATCTTCCACACAATTTAACCACTGGTGTAAATTGTCAGCTTTGAAAAAATAGCTCCTCCTTTCTGCGCTGAACCAAAACCTCACTGATCCGAAGCTGTCGCTGCCACTCTGTCCCGAATCCTCCCATTCCTTGTCAAAGAGGAAATGTATTCCACAACCACCACTGGAAATTATAAAAAAATAAAGAAATTAACAAGTTTGTTGTTTTTACAGTTCTGCAGCATTTGGGCATGCATTCTATCCTTGGGAGGGGATTGAAGGGGCTGGCACAGAGTGGTAGTAAAACTGCATTTAGGCGGAGAGCTAAGGCTGCGGCCATCTGTAAGAGCCAATTTGCCCACAATTCCGTCGAGCTATAGTCACTGCTCATGAGGTGGAGGTGCTAATAGCCTTGCTGCCCTTGCTTCCATTGCAATACTTGGTTTTTATCACTCAGCTGTGGCCAGCAGGAGCGGGAAATACCTTTTAAGTAAGTATCTACAGTACTCCGTTATCGCTCCCTTTGAAGATTGTTTTGGTATATCGACAGCCCTAATGAAGGCATTCATAGAAAGCTTCTTACCCAACAGTTAAGCCTGAGGGAGTACCACCGCACTCTACGGAAAGGATTATTGTGGTAATTCCCATTTCCTAATCAGTCTTCGCTCTGGAAATTTATTTTGAACTGTTTTTCGATTTAAAAATATTGGTATATTCAAACATTGACATTTACAATATTTAATTGATGCCTAATTTTCATGTTCCTTTTTAAATATTTCTTTTTTAATATTTAATATTTTTAGATCCTTTGGGAAGATGAACGAACAGAAAAGAAGTTAACCAGAAAGCAGTCCTTCGTAGACTTGGGTTGTGGAAATGGCCTTTTGGTTCATATTTTGAGCAACGAAGGGGTAAGTTCCCTTTTAGTTTTACAAATAAGAAAATAGTTAGGATCTCAATTTTGAGACTTGACAAGAACGAGCGTTGTAGGATTTGAATAAAGGTAGGTAGCCATTCAAATCCCGTTCTGAAGGTTTCAGATTTGGGGGCGGGAGGGTCAAAGAGCAGATAGGGACTTCTGGACCCCTACCATAATGGCTGCGGTTGTTTGCTACTGGTATCCTGGTGCCAGTACTATGTAAAATCTTTTTCACTCTTGATTGTCAGCCTACTGAGAGCAAGCAGTCAATGGCTGCTCTGTAATGCAGTGTGGGTGAAAAGACCTTAGAACTCTATCAACCAATAGATTTAATAATGTATTTCATGGCCCAGTGCTTATATTTGAAGTAAAGGAAACTACTGTAATCTCATAGTAGCGCTACATTGTAAACAGTTCAATGGGACTGTGATACAGGATTGAATGTAAGCCACTTTTATCAGTTATGTGCTACACACACCTGTCCTGGTATTCTCTCCCCGCTATGTCCGGATCCCATGACAACAGTCCCCACAGGTCGAGATAAGTCACAGGTCCAAATGATGTCAAATCCTTTTATTGGTAAGTTGTGTAATTATGTCTAATGTCCTTTGCCCCTTTCATTTACTTTGTCAGAAGTTTCAGGTTTACACAACATATTCATCTCCACGCATTGGCGTCTCCTGCTGGCTAAGCCCTGTGTTTACCTGCTGGTCCTCCTTGTACGTGGTGAATAGTATTCATGTACTTTTGCATTTAGCACTTATGATGAATCTCTCTTTCTGCTATGACCATTATGATGTTTTTGTATTTTCAACCTCATTACGGACATTATGGCTTTAAATTCACAACAGTGTATCTTTACACTATTTGATAATTCACTTTATGTCTCCAGTTCGCATTAGCAACTCCAATACTGCTGGCGAATCCCTCTAGTGACATCGACTTTATCCTCTCACTCTCTCATTGTCACTATACTGTTTTCATTCACTAAACTAACACAAGATGGCCGCCACGTTTTCCCTTTGGCTATTCCCACGGAGTCTGTCCTTTATTTCACATATCCTTTTTAATACTAACTCTCTCCGAGTAAACTACACCGCACTCGTTAATTGAAACGCCCGGAGACGCTGAGCAACGATCACCGCTACCGGTGGTGAGTAACTCACACGTATCTCTTTCACATGCTGTATACCCGTAATTCACGGTTAATTCAGCTTTATTATAATATTTTTTCCCCAGATCGTCCTGACTGCTTTTTCACCGCAAACATGGTTTTCAATTAGTCACTCACCCGGTAAGCCTCTTCACCTCTAGCGCACTCGCCACTAGTTTATTTAGCATTATGCTACTACAAATATTTTAACATCTGTTCTTCTCACCGTCTTTTCGTTCATTGAAATCACGCTGAGTGTTCCGGTAAGCATTTTTTCACCGAACACTGGTTAACATTCACAGCCACTAACTGAGCATTTCCGCTAGCCGTACACCTATAGTGGTTACTAAACATCACGTTTCTGATATTTTCTTTTTTGGTATCCACTGGTAATCCTTTATGTTCCCACGGACAACTCGAATTTTCTTATCGAACTTGGAATGATTATCACCCTTAGCGGTTTCTCTTTCCTCCTCCTCCTTATTCCCCTGACCCTGATTACTTACCTTTTTTCTTTGGTTTCTAAATCCTATAGTTTTTAATATTCTTCAACTAATAGTATCATTTGAAAACGTGGGGCTACTAACTTTACGTTATTTTGCCTGCTGCCTTTGCAAACAAATGTCCTGACGTGTATATATTACTTTGTACAGATTCCCCTGACGAAGGGCGTGTTGTTTTTGCCCGAAATGCATTGGGATTTATGATTTGAAACTCAACGTGTATCTTCAAGGACCTTTACCTATGAATTTGGAAATTGAAAAATCTGAATTTACATAAAAATATGTGATTCTAAATCAAAAGGACTATTTATGTTCAACTTATTGAAATTGCTTATTGTGAAATTCAAGTTAATACTGACAAATATGCTTTTGAAATGTGATTGAAAACATTGTTTAATTTAGTACACTCAGTTAGAGGGACCTGTAGCAGTGCACTGGGACAACCAGATCTTCATCCGGTTTCCTCCTTTGTAATTTCCAATAGGCCCGCAGAACCTATTTTCCCGCTGCACGCATTGTTCTACTATTGATATAAATAATTTGAAATTGTAACAATTCTGCATAAATTAGTTAATTGAGTGCAAGACGGTTGCCACACTCTTCTCATTCTTCTACTTATGCCTGTTGGCATAAGCGACCTGTGCAGTGGCACCTGTAGTTTCAGTGGTCGCAGCATCAGGAGAATCTCCCAGACAAGGTCCAGATTTTGTAGGTAACTGCAAAAGATCTTCAGTTGTGGACGCCTCAGGGTAGCTATCGCGCTCTACAAATACTCTTTTTCGTTTCATTTCATTTCATTAACGAACCAGAATTATGTCAGTGTCAGACCGCTCTCCCTTTCCTTGCCAGAGCTGACTGTAGTGACAGATGCATTGCTCCTGGGCTGAGGGGGGCCATCTTGGAGAGGTGGAGATCAGACGACTCTGGTCTCCTGCAGTGTCCGAGCTCCACATACATCAACCTGCTGGAGCTCTGGACGATTCTCTTGGCATTGGCAAACTAACTTAAAGATGCCTAGTGGATCGTGAATAGCATTTCCATCTGGAGGTGGTGCAAGGCCTCTTTTAGCAATGGGGAGACCCTTGGTTAGAATTGTTCGCCACTGCCGAGAATGCACAATGTCAGCAGTTTTTGTGCACCGAAGTTTCCAAGGTGACTCTCGTTTGGAGATGCTTTTCATTTTGAGTAGAGCTCCGGCCTTTCCACCAATACCACTCCTGCCCAGAGTTCACAAGAAGAACAGGAACGATCGGACCCAAGTCTTTCTTGTGGCTCCTTATTGGGCATGGAGAGTCTGGTATCTTGAGCTGTCAGGTTCTCCAGTCAGGTTGCCTCTTCGAGAGGATCTGCATACCCTCCACCTTCATGCATGGAGAGTGAGCGGCGACAGTTGACGGCTTTCAACCTTCCTCCCAAAGTCTGTAATCTTATTCTGGCATCCCTCCATATAGTTTGGATATGCCTGCCATTGGTACAAGTTTGGGTCATGATGTGCTTTCTTCAACATTGAACCGACCGTCTCTCTTTAAGTCACCTGTTGTGTGGCTTAAAGGCCTGCGGCATATGTTTCCCCCTACACCACTCATTATGTATACCTCAGTGGGACCTCAACGTGGTCCTCACCTTTGTAGTTTGTGCACCATTTGAGCCTCTACACAAATGCTCTCTTAGGCTTTTGAAAATAACTGCCTTTTTAGTGTCCATAACATCGGGCTGGATGGTCAGGGAATTGCAGGCACACTCCTCACAATCTCCTTATACCAACTTCTACCTGGACAAGCTGATTCCCTTCCATGTAGACCAGAGCATCACCCTGCCTACCTTTTCTTTGGGAAGTCTGTGCAGAAGAGATCCATTTCACGATTGATTGTTCCATGCATTAAGATCTCCTTTGCATTCGCAAAGAAACAGCCCTTGTAGTGTGAAGTAGTGTGGCTCACTGGTTAGAGGCCAGAAACCGGTCCCCGGTAGCTTGTCTCCTTTCTGGTGAAGAATTGGCTTGGTAGTTTAGTCTGCCCTGTTCCCATGATGCACTGGGCCAGGGACAGACTGATTTGCATATAGCCAGGTTCTGAGCTGGGATGATGCAGTGAGATAAATAACGGTGATGGATCAAGCCCTGATCTTTGGACTGGGTAAGAGTGGTCTGCTTAATTCAGACACTCTGTTCATCACCACCCCCCTTTTCTGAATCGTCACTGGTTAGAGGCGGCAGACCCGAGAGCAGAGGACGGCCCGGGACCAGGGTTCGATTCCCGACGCGGCAGGTTTCTGGACCAGGGTCAGCGGACTCGATAATTCTCTCGCCTCGGTGCCCACTCTGATCAGCGATCACACTCGGCAACTCTGGGCACTAGCTTGCCTCATCTTCACTAACGGCCCCACCAGACCGCCGGGGATGCCTGGTCTCACCCTGGAGATACCCATTAAGGGACCATCTCTCAGGGAAGCCAGGAAGGGTTTCGCAGCGGTCGAAGCGCGGAGGTACCCCTTTGGGAGTGATTCCAGCGCTATATAAGCACACAATTAATTAATTAATTAATTACAGGCTTACTCCACCAGAGCCAGCGCTGCGACCTCTGCTTTAGCGCTCGGCGTCCTGGTCCTGGACATTTGTCAGGCATAACGTGGAAATCCCTGCACACGTTCACCAAGCACTACTGCCTGGACAGTCAGGCTCGATGTGACAGGCTGTTCGCCCGTTTCTAATTTAATTGGCTTTGCAGTCCCACCTTTTGGGAGGTATTGCTTGGATAGCTATTCTATGGTAAGGAATCTGCGGCTAGAAGCCTCTATCAGATGAACACGTTACTTTCCTTCTGTAACCCCTTATCTGGTAAAGACTCTATTACAATGGTTAGGGACTCCCTTCGCAGGGCTTTAGCATGTGACACCATTGTTTAGTTCTCATTGTGTGTTAAATGTGAAGAAATTCAGGTAGCGTTGCACTTTTTAAGTGTTTAATAAGGGAATGAGCGGGGAAGAAGAAACAACCCACAACCGCTAATTTTAGTACTCTTGTCGTAACTGCCAAAGTAAACAGTTAGAGCAGGGCAGACAAGAACACCAGAATGCAAAGTGAACATTAAATGAAAACAGCGCCCGAGGACAGGCGCACAGGGAAGACAAGTTGTTCTTAAAGAGACAAGAACAACTTGTCATTACAACATCACCTCCTTAGTTTTGACAAACCAAGAAAAATATGTTGTAACATTACAATTAATGGATAACATAATACAAATAACAAACTATACAATATAAATAAATGCAAACAATAAGTGGAACTGAGAAATCAGATTAAATAATAATCTCTAAATCTCTGAGGAAGAGAAGCATTGCGAGGCAATCTGTGAGGAGTCACCGGAATCAAACAATCTTCAGTTAACAACTGCAAGTTGGAGGAACCACTTTGTCTTGATTCAATAGTTGGAGAAGCAACATGAGGAAAATCATTGATACAAACATCCTCATTAATATGAACATCATTATTCAATGAAGAAGAAACAGGATTGTCAAAACTGAAGTCCATACCAGAGTTTCCTCCATAATACTCTGACATAGATGTAATTTTTAAAGCTTGATCAGCTGTGATTCTTGTTCCTCCTGTTCCGCCACCCTCTACCATCCAACAGAACATCCCCTTTCGAAGCTCTGATAACTCTGACAGATAGGGTGAACTTGGATTCTCTTTTTTTTTAATCAAAACCCAATCACCAACAGTAAATAAGACATCTTTAGTGTTCTTTAAATTCTGACGGTAAATTAAAAAGGCTGAATGTTTTCGCTTGACAGTATCCTTTACTGTTTCTAAACTGCCCTGGGAACTGCAAGGAGGATTAGTTAAATCTCTCACCCAAGCAGGACATAAATGTGAACTGGCAAGTCTGTTACGCAATAATCTAAAAGGAGAAACACCGGTGGTGCTTTGAGGAGTTGTATTGTAAGCCCACAATTTGTGTTTTAAAAATTCCTCCACATGAAAACCACCAGACAGAGCAGTTTGAATCCCCTCCTTCAAAAATGTGTTGATTCGTTCTACCAGGCCATTGGAAGAAGGGGAATATAACGCAACAGTAAGGTGTTTAATTCCCAAATCTTGAACAAACTTCAACAGCTGGTGAGATTTAAATTGTGTGCCATTGGGCAGTCACCAGTTCTCTCGGTGGACCTTCAATTTCAAAAATCATTTTCAAAAATGTAATTACAGTATTAGTATCAGGTGACGAAACAAATCAAAGTACACCCACTTAAACATGTAATCAATCAACTAAGAGGTGCCTTTTGTTACTGCGAAGAAGTTCGAAAGGCCCCGCAAAGTCAAGAGCTACTTTTTCCCATGGAGAATCAGGTATGGGAACCATGTGTAGATTGGGTTCAGATAATTTCCAATGCTTATCGGAAATTAAACGTGCTGCAATCAGAAATCCATTTTTTTATTTGGGAATCCAGACCAGGCCACCAGTAGAACTGTTTTAAATTGCGAATGGTTGCAGAAACACCCATGTGACCTTCATGACTCTTCTTGAATAACAATTCCCTAAGATTAGTGGGAGGAATTAATGAGTCATGACGAAGCAAATTGATAAATTATCTGAAACTTGTGCAAAAGGTTCATCACCAGGAGAAAGATTTCTCTCATGAGGCCAACCTTGCTTGATGTGAGTAATAACTTGCTGGAGGAAGACATCCTTACCAAGTGCTGATAACCATGTCTCTCTGGAAAAGGAAGAGTTCTCATCAACAGTATCCTCAATGAGAGCCACAACACACTGTGCTTCCTCTGCCTCAGGCAGAGAAAAATCTTTGATGGGCATTCGGGAAAGGCAATCAGCACGTCCATTTTTGCCACAAGGTAAGTATTGAATAGAAAAATTGTATTCCTGCAGTCTAAAAAGCATGCGCACTAGTCTGGCCATTACCACTTAGCATGTAAATAAAGAGGCTTGTGGTCAGTGAAAACTTTGAACTGGGTACCCCATAGATAAGTTTTGAATTTTTCAACTGCCCAGGCACAGGCAAGTGCCTCTTTCTCAATTGTACTGTAATTCACTTCTGAGAACAGTAGGGAACTTGAGACATAAGCAATGGTATGTTCATTACTCCCAACATATTGCGACAGAACAGCACCTAAGCCCAATTGACTAGCATCAACTGTTGAGCAGCACAATTGACCAGCAGTAAAGGGTGACAAAATGGGTGCAGAAGTGATTAAAGTTTTGATCTCAGAAAATGATTTCTGCACTTCATCAGGCCAAACAAATGTTTTTTCCTTACGTAATAGGTCCCTTAAAGGCTGAACAATTAAAGCGTACCCATGAATGAAACGAGAGTAGTACTCGCACAATCCAAGAAATTAACGAAGAATGTCCTTGTTTGTTGGAGGTGTGGGGTCTTTAATGGCAAAGATGAGAGACATCTTGGGACTAATACCTTGTTTGGAAATGCAGTGACCAAGATAATCTAATTGATCGACCATAAACTTACAATTCTCCTTTCTGAGAATAATGCCCACCTTCTCAAAAACAGATAACGCTCTTTCCAGAATAAGATTGTGTTCTCTTGCACACTCCGCCAAAATAAGGACATCATCTTGGAAAGCTTGCGCACCCGATATGAATTTAAGAATGGTGTCCATACATTTTTTGAACACACTTGCTGCAGAGGCAAAACCAAAAGGCATACGCAAGAACTTGAATGCACCAAAAGGTGTTATGAAGGTGGTGAGGTCTTGACTCTCTGCAGCAAGTGGTATCTGATGGTAAGCGGATCTAAGATCCAGCAAAGAAAAAACTTTTGCCTTCCCCAAATTGGCTAAAAGGTCCTGTACTTTATGTAAAGGGTGACAGTCGATAATTATATTTTTATTTAGGGTACGTAAGTCCACACAGAGGCGGATCTCGCCTGTCTTCTTTTTAACTATGACAACCGGACTGACCCATTCCGCGGAGTCTGTTGCTTTAATGACGCCTTCTTTGCAAAGTTTGTCCAGTAAAAGTTTGAGATCATGTCTGACACTAAGCGGAACCGACCTCACTTTATAGACAACTGGATAGGCATTTTCTTTAAGCTTGATCAAATGTTCAAATTAACAAATGTTACAAATTTTTTCTGAAAACTATTTTGAAATCTGTTAACATTAAGTACATTCATTTCCACATCACTTTCAATGAAATTCATCGAATGTTCACCCAGATCAATAGGATTCTCTGCACCGGGAACTAGAATGATGCCCAAAATCTTTCCAGCCTATTATATTTTTTCCCTTAATGGCCACATAGATCTTGGTTGTAATTTGTCTACCCAAACAGGACAGAACACCAATGAAATAGCCTAACCTATTAATATCCTGATCCCCAAAACCTTTCGGGTGAATATCTGTTTCAAACAATTTTGCCTCTTTCCACTTGTCTGCAAATAACCAATCAACGATAATAGTAATTGGTGTACCTGAGTCCGCCATAATTTCTATGGGCACATGAGCCACCATAGGTTGACTGAACGGGCCTTTGATACTAATCTGATCCGGGTTTTCATTAGAAATTGTAAGTACTACTTTAGCTTAAACACGTGCACACGTATCAGGAGTGGCCTCTAATGAGCTAATTCTGACAGTGTTTTTTGAGCTTTTACAAACGGACAAAAAATGCCTCATCTTACCACATTTGGTGCATCGCTTAAAAGAAGCAGGACAATTCGGAATATATAGCCCAAATGGTTGTGCAAACCACACCTGTAACAAAATGTGTTAGGGTTTTTAAATGATACTCTTCTGTGTTTATTCCTCTCATCAATTATGGATATATGATCACCTTCATCTGGGATGACTGATACCAAAGTACTGCTAAAAGAAGAATCATTAGACATTGCTTTAAAAGAAATCATTGATCTCTCTCTATGCTTTTGTCCATTTCTATTGTTTCACTTAATGTGGGATCCCTACATCCCAATAATCTTTCCATGTCAATTCCGAAAAATGGCTACAAAACGTCTGAGACGGTCGGTGGGTTGTTTGGACACATACAGATCGTCGTGGAATGTGAAGAAATCCAGGAAGTGTTGCACCTTTTAAGTTTTTTTTAAGGTAATGAGCGTGGGGAAGAAACAACCCACAACCGCTCATTCTGGTGCTCTCGTTTTAACTGCCAAAGTAAACAGTTAGAGCAGGGCAGATGAGAACACCAGAATGCGAAGTGGACATTAAATGAAAACAGCGCCCGTGAACAGGCGCACGGGGAAGACAAGTTGTTCTTAAAGAGACAAGAACAACTTGCCATTACAACATTGTGGCGCTGCACTGCTGGCGTAGAAAGTCTCAAAAGTAACTGATGTCAGCTCGCCGAGATGGCGTCTTTACAGGTACTAAGTATCACTTCTGATGCTGATGCGCAGCCGAACAACACCACCTACCCCAGCTCAGGGGGACTGCTTGAAAATCTTCCAGATCCAGTCACAATACAGCAACCAGTGAGGGAGCAGCCTGCCGGACAGGAGTGACGAGCACAGCACAGAGATAGATATAAAGAGCACAATTTAGAGATTCTTGTAGGAAGCACACTGCATGAAAGGAGTGAGGGGAAAGAACAATGAGGGAGGGAGAGAGAGAGAGGGAGTAGACACCATAGACAGGAGAGTTGGAGTAGAGGTCAGAGGGAACGAGTGCACAAGCAAAGACTGGAGAGAGAGAGAGAGCAGAGCACTGAGATAAAAGCTGCAGATGTGTACTGGAGCCACGGGCAAGCGAAGTTATAACTAGACAAGCTGACACAAGTGGAGTTCCATGTTTGTACTTAACAAGAACAAACGAAAGACTCATACAAAATTTGCCTGGTAGAGCATGGGTTCAGTGATGGGGTAGAACAGGACAAACGCAGGTACCTGGTGATGAAGGGATATACACGTCCACAGGCACCCTCTAGGTACAGTGATAGATGTTGGAATACTGTGACCCGCACATGAGAGCACAAGTTGCCTGGCATAGATGGGCACACAAAAACTGAAGCTACAGGCAGTTACCTGGACGCCATTAGAACCAGAAATTATGACCCTTCTTGCTGACAGACCACAACTCGCTTAATGCTGCTTAGAAATTTCTTTCCCGAACCTTACCAGATTCTAATTGAAATTTAAAGACCTAATATGAACCTGAAACAAGTCCTGAGGAAGCCCTGGTCCGAATGACCACGGAAGGGCGAAACACGTGTTGGCTGTTTGAAAGCTCTCTTTGCCTTAACATGCAATGAATATTGAACACATAAAGATAAATACATATATGTGAAACTACAACCTGGATTCTGAAAACATTTCTTCATCAAGAATGTACTGAGGAATAGGAGATGGCACTCACCCACCCCCTACTGGCTATATGTATATGTGTGTACACTGACTGTGCTACAGACACTTTAGAAAGGACCAGTAAAAAAGGCAACATTTTCAAACCAATACTCGCTCTTGTGAGTGAACTTATATGACAGAACTTCAGTTCAGGGTAACATATCTGAACGTTATTTGTGTTTCAGCTTCGATTATTAAATGTTCATTCATCGGGAATTGCATGTGTTACAACAAAGTACAGTGAGACCGCTCTCCACTTTTGTGAGGGCTTTTCGGAGTGAGTGAGGCACCAGCAGAGCATGGGACCCTTTGACAGGCATGGGGACGGTCGTCTCTCTTTCTGGCGCAGCAGGGCGTAATGCGAGGTCCTGTGCTACAAGTTTGTGGGGGTGGGGGGACTTCAGAGGGCCCTATTTATCAAGCACATAAGTCATCTTTGTACTGCTCGCATCTTAGAGGGGCCCTACTTCTGCATATTTGTGAAAAATCACACTAGTGATCGTAGTGGCAACATCAAATTTGGATTATTGCAATGGTATCTATACGTAATTTGAAAAATATCAATACCACCCATCCTTTGTTTGGTCAGAGATAAACGGCTGCCCCATTGGATCACAGTAACCGCTGTCTCATTCCAATGCTTTACGGCCGTGGTTCCCAAACTGTGCGCCGCGGCACCCTGGTGCGCCGTTATGAGTTGCCAGGGGCGCCGCGACTCGATATGGGCAACATGCAGAGTGGAGCTGCAGGGGCTCTTAGAAAGGGTGAAACAACGGCGAGGCCTCATTAACATGCAAAAGGTCTTTTAAAGACCTGTAAGTGCTCGGGTGCGGCTATGTGTGCACCCGGGATGCTGTCTCATCCTGGGCTGCCACACACGATGGGGAGGCAGAGGAGGGGGGGTAGGGGTCGGGGGCTGAAGCCCTTTGAATCCAATGGGTGTTGCGCATCAGAGTCTGAGGGCACAAAGATAAGACATGGAATGCTTTATTTTCTGCGTGAAGTTGTCCCCCACAAAATTTGTAGAAATTATAATCTTTAATGCCTTATCCCATAATTTCTGCATCTTTATTTACAAGGACCATAGCCCTTGGAACTTTCACTTGTCACTTATCCTTGTGGAAAAATATACCGGAACGTCTGCTCTGGCATGTGACAGCCCTGCTTAACAATATGCACACCTAACATTGCGAGTATGGAATGTATTTTCCTTGTGGGGAACTCCACTTTCACACGATTTAAGCATGGAAAAGGTTTTTGCTAATCGGGCCCTAGGATTGTGAGGCTAGTCCTGGGGTCCGAACAAGCTCTGTGGGCTCCTGGCCTTCCTTATATCGTTTATTGCTTGCTCCATGCTGGAGCAAGCAATAATTTTCTGCTGACTTTTGAGTCACCGGCTTCTGCTGAAAACTGACAGCAGGAATAAGAAAGCAATTTGTAGCATTTAATCAACTGCAGCCTTCCGTCGTGACGTCATAATCACACCGCTGCTATTTAAGGGTATTTTAATCGTTGAATGGATGATAAACTCTTAAATGCTACTCCGAGCTAAAGTGCTATTTTAACACAGGTGGCTGTTTATACCAATTGGTAAGATTAGAGAGGGAGTATTGTTTGACCCAGTACAGAGATCGGATTGGTTCATTTACACATGTTATGTTTGGGGTGAGTAGTATTGCTAGTCATGTGAAATAAATACTTACTGATGATGCCAGAGTTCCACAGTAGATGTGAGGGCAGGCCCGGGTCTCTGCTGAAGCAATTCCTTTATCATACATCAGGGGTAACAAGTGCTATATCAATGCAAACCTTTTTTCCCCTTCTATCTCTCCGCTATCCTTCTCACTCCAAATAACTGACTAATATTCACCACTAAAATTACTTCATATTTCACCATATTAATTCACCACTAATCCTTAGTAGGCTTCCTGAATAGCGTGCGTCAACAAGCGCTATATAAATGCAAACCTTTTTCCTCCTCTAACCTTCTGCTATCATTCCAAATCCAAATGACTGACTAACCTATCCACCACTTAAAATGTACTTGCATGTTTCACTATACTAATTCAACACTAATCCTCTATGGGCAGTTTCAGGGCAGGAGGTAGAATGGAGGAAAGGGGCAGGCTCAGAGCACGAATGGAGCAGGCATGGAGGAAAGGGGCAATCTCAGGGCACGTAGGGAGAATGGAGGAAAGGGGCAGTCTCAGGGCACGAAGGGAGAAAGCATGAAGGAAAGGGTCAGTCTCAGGGCACGAAGGGAGCAGGCATGGAGGAAAGGGGCAGTCTCAGGGCACGAAGGGAGCAGGCATGGAGGAAAGGGGCAGTCTTCGGGCACGAAGGGAGCAGGCATGGAGGAAAGGGGCAGTCTCAGGGCACGAAGTGAGAAGGCATGGAGGAAAGGCATGGACAGACGAGGTAGTTTGAGAGCACGAAGGGGGCTGGGATGGACAGAAGGGAAAGTCTGAAAGCACAGTGGGAGCAGGCATTGCCAGATGGGTCAATCAGGGGGCACAAATGGAGCAGTCATGGTCACAAGGAGCAGACTGAGTGCACGAAGAAAGGAGGCATGCACGGAAGGGGCAGTCTGAGAGCTCGGGGGCAGGCATGGACAGAGGGGGAAGTCAGGGGTATGGGGCAGGCACGGACAGCAGGGTAGTCTGAGGGCACGACGGAAGCAGGCATGGACACTAGGAGCAGACTAAGTGTGCGAAGGGAGCAGGCATGGATAGAAGACACAGTCAGAGGACACGAAGGGAGCAGGCATGGAAAGAAGTGACAGTCTCAAGACACGAAGGGGACAGACATGGGTAGAGGGGGCAGGAGAGGTCACAAAGGGAGCAAGCATGGGCAGAACGGGCACTTCTAGAGCAGGGCCAGCCAAAAGGCATAAAACAGAGAAGGGGAGACATCCGGGGGCAGGGGGAGAGGGTTGGCAGAGGGGAGAGGGTTGGCAGGGTTCTGGCAGACAGGGGGAGGGGTGTATTAAATGAATTTCGGCGTGCGTTTTTGCCTGTTGGGTGCATTTTTCCTCCAGTATGCAATGATAACACTGTCTTAACTTGGTGGAATTTAACTCCAGATTAACAGAGAGTTCTACTGGGTTTGGTCTAGAATAGATTCGAAAAATGATGATGGCCCTGTCTGTAAACGCACATTTGAAGATGTTTTTGTAAACAAAATACACTTTTTTTAAATTTCATTGTAAATGCATATTCCATATATTCAATAGGGAATATGCATCTACAATTACATAAAAAGAAAGTGTATTTTGTTTAAAAACATCTTCAAATATGCGATAACAGACAGGGCCATTGTCATTTTTCTAAACTATTCTAGACCAAACCCAGTAGAACTCTCGGATGGTCCTTGAAAGGGGAAGGCATTCAAATATTAATGAAACATCAGTATGGTCACTGGCTTCAATACATCCTCCCACGCCTGAGTTCACAACGCATTTACATTCTCGATGAGGGAAAACGTATCAGCACATAAAGCAAAAGTTTGTTTTTCCCCTTTTACAACTGTAATCTTTTTATTTTGTTACAAATATGATAAAATACCTTCATTGCATCCCAATTAAATTAGGGAAACAACAGGAAGTACTCCCGAGGTCGGGCTTACATCCCCACCCACCCATCCACCCGTAAAAAAATGGGGGGAAACACGGCCAACTGACAATTAGATCAAGGGAGCCACGGGTCAAATAAGTTTGGGAACCACTGCTTTACGGGGATGCACCCCGAGATGCATTGCTAAGTGTACTGGGGGCATATGGCTATCACATCAACATTAATTGCCTATGGCCACTGGTAATTGCGGGTCATGGTAAATAAATGTTCGCCATCAGTTGGTGCAGCCAGTGCTGGTGGCATCCTGTGCCTTCTTGGACTTTGTTTCATTGCCTATGGGGGAGGCATGTCAGATGTGAGGGGCCTGCAATGCTGGAGGGGGGTGGGGGACGGGTTCATCAAGGCCAGCACCACTCCGCGTGCATGGGCATCCCATCCATCGCTCGCCACTCCCGCGAGAGCTTCAAGTGTACGGGGAGACCGAGAGCACTGGTAGCACAGCAGCACAAACTGCATTCTGATATTTAGTTTCCATTATTTAATAATGCAAAGATTGCCAACGGCACCATATAAACTATTTAGACATTGTAAAATGTGGCAATATACTGAGTAGTAGAGTAGCTACATAACAGTAAACTAACATGCAAAGTATATACACACTAATTTAGGCCTTGGCTGTTTTTGCTGGAGCTTAATACAAGTATGTTTTGTATAAATCAATCGGCTATATATTCATAAACTGTGCAGATGCTGCCATCTAGCGGTGGCACCTGGAATTTCATTTTGGCTTTTTAAATCGAACATTTTGGGTGTCTAGTAAAATTAGCAGTAGACAGCAGGACCAGCTGGCTGACTTGGTTAGCAGGCGTGCAATCCTCCTGTAAGCCAAAGCCTTTCAAAACGGTCAGAAAAATGTCTCCTACAATAAAAAGTTCTGCCTAAGCTATACCATCCGTCGTAATTTTTTGTGGGGGGGGGGGGGCAATACTGAGGTATAAATATCAAAACCACGGTGGTGTAGGTGGCATATTTCTCTCAAGGCTTCTCTGACGCATCTATTTCACGTCTAAAGTATTAACACGAGTAAATTTACGCATAGAAAGGCTGTACCTGTACCTACCGCTATTTAGCTTTACTTCTTGTTAGCCAGAATCCATGGAAACTCCAGTCGTTGTTGGTTTATTGGGGTGGATCAGCCCCGCGGCGAACAGTCTTGGGAAGTACGTGATGGCAGTGTTCAGAAGTTGGTTTTAACTCTATGAAGAACGCAACAAAATCCTTCCTGTTCTCTCTGCAATGGAATGTATTCCTGCTCTTCGCAGAAGTAACTTTGTGAGAAGTAATCTGCACAATGAAGAGCGGACCCGGAAAGGGAAGCCTGATCTTAAAAGGACGGCGGCTAACACGCCCGCATTTGGTTGCTCTGTCTTGCAGGACTACCTGGTCTAAAATGTCCACAGTCCTTCCTCCGGGTGATGGCATTGCTTGGGTATCTGTTCAAAGGTAAGGAATTTGCTGCTAGATGTCTCTATCAGATGGGCAAGTTTCTTACCTTCGGTAACGCCTTATCTGGTAGAGACATGATCTAGCGGCAGTTTCCCTGCCGACTCACCCATCCTCCCAGCACTGCGGATTGGTTCTAGTATCGAGGGCTTTTTTCCTTCAAGGGCCCTAGTTGCCTTTTCTAACACACCACAGTCAGTCACTTCATGGCTGCACGCTTCTGGCGTGCAAAGTCGTGAAAAGTACTGACAGCAGAGTGCCAGTGTGGCAGTTATTTTGATGGCGCGGACGTCACAACAACAATGAACACAACACCTATTTTTTTTTTTTTTAACTCTTTATTCGTGACTGTTACAGGATGACATACATTTCTGTACATTTTCTTATCACAACATACATCAGTCTTTTCCGTTTTCAAACCCAGAAACTTGTGGGAACAGTGCATTTCAGTTACAAATTGCTTGTCAGAGCATTCCCGGGATGATTCCCATACGTACTCCGTACCCTCCAGAATCGTGTCCGTCATAAGTAGCATACCCCAACTGTCCCTTCCTCCCCAACCGCCCACCCACCCCCTGTCTCCTGGTCGTTCTCACTCGTACACTCCACATCCCGGGTCAAGGTGGCACTATGTATGTCTGAAGTGGTAAAAACCGTAGGTCTGGTCTAGCCCCTGTGAGTCACACTGGTGCCCTTAAGCCTCGTCCCCCTCCCGCCACATTTGTGAGTTCATCCCACCGGGCCTCCCGAGCTGTTCAGGTCTATCTCCTCCAGGTCTATCATCATTAAGTCCCATTCCTGAGCTATAGGATATTTGCGCAGGCCCTTGCTCTCCTCGTCTCGCAGCGCTGCGGATTCTGCCTTGCCCCATTTCAGCAAGTCGCTGCGCCACATTTCTATCTGCGGGGCCCATGAACACAACACCTATGACGTCAGGCAGAGTCAACCGACGCCACTTACCGGCACACAGGGGTGCTGCTATCAAATGTCTTTCAGATCCAACCTATCGCCTAGAAGTTCGAAGGTATGGAATCTGCGGCTAAATAATGTCTCTACCAGATAAGGCGTTACCGAAGGAAGTAACTTCTCCGTTTTGGGTAAATCCAGCACTTGGCTGGACAAGGCAGTTTGCTTGTATATTAACATGTGGCATTTTTTCTGTAGTCCGGTCTATAACGGCATTTAGCAAGAGGAACCACATCTTCTGGAGCAACATTTTTGTGGCAACTTTTCCCTGGTGACTTTCATTGCAGTATGACAACTTGTTGACATGATGTTTCATGCGTGGCAGTGCAAATTACAACAATACTGCAGCTGAGAAAGACAATTCTCACTTATTTGAACTTGTCCTCCCCATCCTCTGGAAGACATCTCCTGCATTGTGTCTCCACCCGTGATCTGACATGATTTGACAAACTTCGAGGTCACTGGCTGTCTTTTCTCAGATGTTGTTAATTGATGTTCTGGCTAGGTCTCGAAGTGGGCAGATGGGTTCCTTGCAAAATATTTTGAAAAATTGGACAACGAAATGTGTTCCTGCTTACTTCATTTCTGGACAATCTATGACAAATGTAATGTTTACAAGTGCAGCCGCATAACATACCCAGTAACGTTTCGTACAAATAGCTTGATCTGTGACTGAGGCTTTTGTTTTGTAATATCTGCTCCTAGATAATGATCCTGCATTTCTCCTGTAATAATACAGTCCATTACACATTTTAGCACAGTGGTAAGGGACTGGATGTAAGAAGAAGAAAAATCTGGGACCTGTATGGAGAACAGACTAACCTGGAGGTACATTTTATGTCATGAGATATTTTACATTATTGTAATATTTTGGTTCTCTCCAAGTCGCTTCTATAACATATATTTTCCTTTCAATTCATGTAAATTACAAATATATAGTACATAATGTATTTAATATAATTGTTGACATTGTAACATACATAATCTGCTAATATCATGCTGCCAGAGGAAAAACGGTGTTCCTATCAGCAAGAACAAAGGAAGCAGGCATTGACGGTGCTAATTTTTTTAGATTTGGCATCTTGACATTTTTTCTCAGTCTTCAGTATGACAGACAGCAATCGCAGAACAAGTAAGTAATGGGCTTCAGCAATGCCAGCATCTCTCTCACAGACCGTACCAGCAGCATTGCAAAATTCACACCAACAAACAAACACTTTATATAATAGAGGTACAGTAGTGTTAGACCCCCACAATCAGACATCCAATAAGCAGCCGTAATTTAGGCGGCATCTATGGAAGCTTCACGAGGAGACGCAGAACTAATACATTCTGTGCAGTATCAGTTCAAAATATACACACACACCCTCACAACTTGGCCCTATGAGAGAGTCTATTCTAACATGGGTCACCAGAGTCTGGCTGCCTTCTGCCGACTGCCTTTATGAAACAGACTGACCAAGAAAGGCACCCAATAAACAACATCTGCTCGCTTCACATTTGCCCATCTACTGATGGCAAGCAGGGCTTTGTAGCCACTAAATACTGTTCCTGGTGCTCATACACTCCCCAGTGCCTTATCACCTATAAGTAACTGCTAACATTTCCTCATCCAATCATATCAATCAATCAGTACATGTGTAGAGCGCACAACTCACCTGTGAGGGTCTGTGAGGGTGCTGCTACTGCTCGAACATCCAGGTCTTGAGGAGTCTCCTGAAGGCCAATAGGTCTTGGGTCTGTCGTTGGCGGATGGGGAAGGGTGTTCCAGGTGGGAGAACGATCTGCCACCGCGGTTGCTTGACGGATGCTGGGGGCGGTGGTGAGGTTGGCGGAGTGAAGCTGGCGGTTCAGGGTGTAGAAGGTGAGTCGTTCGTTGAGGTACGCTGGTCCGGAGTTGTGTAGAGCGTTGTGTGCGTGGGTGAGGAGCTTGAAGGTGATCCTCTTGTTGACGGGGAGCCAGTGGTCTTTCAGGTGTACTGTGATGTGGCTGTGGCGTGGGATGTGGAGGATGAGGCGTGCGGAGGCGTTCTCTATGCGTTGTAGTCGTTTCTGGTGTTTGGCTAATGTTCCTCCATTGAGAGTGTTGCCATAGTCCAGTCTGCTGGTGACAAGGGCCTGGGTGACTGAGACAACAGTGCAGAACCATGTGCAACACAGGCAGTGAATAACTGTCAATCACTTCACCAGATTACACCATGTTCACATCAGTAATCAAATATTTGTACTCTTTTGAGTGACTGTTCATCCTGCCTGCCTCAACATGGGTGTGTCTTTACATAAAACAAATCAGTACTACATGAGTTTCCAGAAGTATTGGTCTTTGGAAGAAGCATGTCCTCAGCAAAGGGACTTATTCAGACTAAGTATAGCCCAGGTCAGCTACTCCAGTTAAATTCAACCATATAGAATTATGTTTAAACCAAGCAGGCAATTGATCAAGTCGAATCACACATCCCAGTCCACTTGGGCTATATAAATTATGCATGTTTGAGATCAAGAATTTTGAACTTTGAATCATGCACAGTGTCAGAATTGATAACCATGTCCACTAGCTACGATAACAAAGACATAGTAAGCCTTTCTAGTTTACTGTGGCACTTGGAAGGTGAACGGGTATTTAAGGCACCTAAAAAATGGAGCTTGTTGTTGTGAGCAAGGCTACAAGTTAGCTGAGATGGGTTAACCTTTGCCACTTGGGTAAATAAATGGGCCCTTCAAGCAAACCCTAGTGCCGGCCTTTCTATGTGAGCAGTGAGAGTGATGACTGATAACCATGACGTGGTCCTTGTACAAAGCTGAGCACCCCTTTCTGCTTTGGTGCATGCTTACAAACTGGCAGTCTGGTGTCGTGACCTGACCACTCACCTAAAATGCAGGACAGCTCAAAGGGACAAGAGAAAGACACTGCTACGCCTAGCCACCTGGTCCAGCCGGGCTTCCGTTCTTCGTAATTGCAGTGGACGACACCAGTGTTTCTTCAATCAGTTCTTCTGGGTATCAACAAGGGGACAGAGATTAGTGATGCACCTATGGGGAGAACTAGAGTCTCATGTGCAAGTTAACCAAAGACATATAATCACCTGATACCTTGGTTGACTCTCTTGGAACTACCTCTGTACTTGGTTCTGTGTTTCTAGCACTCTGAGGTTGTGGATAAATGTCCATTTACAGTTAAACTACCACACTCTACACATGAAGTCCTTATAGACAGGGTTCTCTTCATAAAGAGAGAACTCACTCATACACATGCAATCAAAACTGGGCAAAATAACATAAGATAAACCAAAATATGGACTCTGGGAACACTTTGAGGCAACCACCTCTTGGGCATGCAAGCTGTTGTTTTTTTAACGCACCCGAGTTCCTAAACACAATGCTCAATAATTAGGAGGTCTCCCAACAATGTTTATAATGATGCGCAGATTATAATGCAGGTATGTTCTAGGCTAGAGCGCACAAAGCACAGTCACTGCAGGAGGTCAAGAGCCTACAAAATGACAGCGCCTTATCAAAAGTCAAAGTGGTTACTTGCATTCATCCCACAACAGTTTAGCTCTCTCAACAAGCGCAGTATTACACTTAGCTGAACGTTGAACCGCTCCTGAAGTCGCCAGATGTGCCTGTTGATGAGCCAAGGGAAAATAGCCAGCTGTGCCGGATGTTCAATTAATCAATCCGGGTCCTTTTAAAGCATAACTTTTCACCTGTAAAGGTCTCAAGGCGCAGGGGAGGGAGTCTGCAGATCAGTCAAAGAGCCCAGTCTTGAGGTCCTTCCTGAATTGAGGCAGTGCCAGTGATTGCCTGAGGTACAGAGGTAGGGAGTTCCAGGTCTTCGCCGCAAGGTTGGAGAGGAATCTTCTTCCAGCCGATTTCTTGCGGGTCCGTGGAAAAGTGGCCAGGGCCAGATGAGTGTAGCGAAGGTGTCTGGTGGGTGTGTAGAAGGAGAGGCGATGATTGAGTCCAGGTCCTGTGTTGTGCAGGGCTTTGTAGGCATGCATGAGGAGATTAAAGGGGATTCTCTTGTTGATTGGGATCCAGTGGAAGTCTCTCAGATGACCGAAGATGTGGTTTTGGTGGGGGATGTGCAGGATAAAACTGGTGGAAACATTCTGGATGCACTGCAATTTCTTTTGGAGTTTTTGGGTTGTGCTGGTATAGAGTGTGTTGCTGTAGTCAAGCTTGTTGCTGACAAGCACCTGGATGATGGTTCTCCTGGATTTGATGGGGATCCATTTGAAGGTCTTTCGGAGTAGGTAGAGCGTGTGGAAGCAGGAGGACAATACAACGTTTATTTGGCGGTTCATAGAGAGCGAGGTGTCTAAGATGATGCAGAGGTTTGAAGCTCACCAGCAGAAACGAAGCCTAAATGTTGGAGGAAGGCTGCTGAACAGGAATCTGCTGCCAGCATGCCAGGAAATGAAGCCAGGCAGGCTTGACTTCACTATTTATAGCCAATCAGGGAGCCGTTGGAGGGCCACGTGTCCTGAGGAGTGCAACGTGGAGTTACCTAGCAACGGGTTTAACAAAGTATAATGCCTCTTCCAGAGCTCGTGCCAAATGGTCCATGCCCAACAAGCCTTGGTATGGCCATCAACAATGCATAAACTTCCATAAGAAAAAAACAGCATATTATGCACACTGCCTGCTTAGCATGGGATAGAGGTGTATGAAGACTAACCAAAACTGAGGAAATGGCTAATTAGTGACCCCCTGGGGATGTTGCCAAATAAGGTAGGGCACAGTCTGCGGATTCCTGACAGCCGCCCCCTCCCATAAAAAGTGTATATAATTTACACTGAATAAAAGAAAGGTTACAGGGACATTATAGTTGGGCTCAGATGTTACGCACACAAAACCATAGAAATTCAGCAGTTGAAGTTACCTGAGCTATTTATATTTTACGCCCTCGCAATGCACTGCTTATGACCTCAGATATTACATCACTCATGACATGTTCTTTCTGCCTACAAGCCGATACTAGCTTATCCCAAGAGGACAATTGAATCTCTTTGGTCCGATGGTGAAGGGCTGTCTTATATACCGCTCTACACTGTTGGACTGTATGGCTATCTCTTGGTGTCTCCTTCAAAGCCTTGTGTAAATCAGCAGAGGCTTTTTGATAAGATGTGCCAAACCATTTTGCATTCTGATTAACAGGAGTAATTGACTTTCTTAGTAGTTTGCAGTCTATTATACCAGTTGGACAAATCGGTTTACTATGACCTGTTGGTCACCGGTGGTAGTAAGACAATTGAGCTGTGTATTCATATGACTGACCCACAGCTCTGTTGTAAGGCCTAAGGGCTGTTAGGTCAACATTCCTCTGATCCAAACGGAGGGCTTGCACCTTAACCCTTGGCTACCCCTTTGGCTCTTCAACCCCCAGATAAATATCTAAATCAAACCATAGGGGTTTATGATTACTAAATATACTTTTTTCCATTCCACCCTTGAAGACACGGCCCACTAGGTTTAAAGAGTCAATAAGGTGGGAGAGAGCTTTAGTTCTCTGATCTGTAAGTGGATATGCACACTCTGTTAACTGTCAAGAGGTTGGGAGGAGAAGTTTTCACAAGGCACATACTCTATGTGGAAATATCTGGAAAAAAAAGTATGTATGACAAGATGATGAGAGGGAGAGAAGGTGGTGCATCACGATCAGCAGCTAGACCATCAGTGGGACCCTTACCACCCAACCAGATAGTTACCATCTCTGCTGTTTCACCAAAACTTCAAGACATGGTAACTCATTGTGGCAAATTCCATATGCCAGTTGCACTAAAAATGTCATCTGCTGCCCAGTAAATGGATGCTGTCCAAAAGCATAATTGTATTATTGTTTCACCTGACGTTATACCTTCCATTCCTCTTTAAACACAAGTAGATAGCTGAAAAGCAAATATAGAATGCATTTAACTTTACATTACATACCAGTACATTTCACACTATAAGCAAGTGAGTAGATACATAAGTGATTATGTCAGTGTGTAAATGTCTGAGTAAAGGTGTATAAATTGGTATATGAGTGGCTGCACAGGTGGTTGACTGGGTGTGCGAGTGGTTGAGTGGATATGTGAGTGAGTGCATCAGTGCCTCTGTGGGCGTTGCACTGGATGTTAAGTAGCTGTGTGTGAGACTGCGTGTGTTAGGGACTGTATGAGTGTCTAGGTATGTAAGTGGCTGCATGGATTGGTAACTGGCTGTGTTAGTGGGTGTTTGAGTGTGTAACTTTGAGTGTGCAAGTGTGTGAGTGGATATGTAGGGCCTCTGTCACTGTCTTACTGGGTGTGTGAGGGGCTCTATGATTTTGTAAATAGGTATGTGAGTGTATGGGGGTGACTAGGTGTATAACTGGTTCTGTGGGTGTGTAAGAGTGTGTGTAACTGTCAGAGTGGCGGGTACATGAATGAATTAATAGGTGTGTGAGTGGATGTAGCAGTGCCTGTATGGGCGTGTGAATGACAATGTAAGTGGATGTAATGGTGAGTAAATGGGTTTGTGATTTAGTGTGTCAGTCACTGTCTGCTAAATGAGTGGTGGGTATATAAGTGCTTTTGTGGGAGTGAAACTGGATGTGAAAGTGAATGCCTAAATGTTTGAGTGGGTCCATATTACATACTATTAAATTACATACTATAAGCAACCCCCCACATATAATTTCAAACAAATTAATTCATACTGGCTTAATAAGTATAATTTTAGTAGAACTATTCCTCTTCCGCGTTTTCAGCTCACTATATATGTTTAGTTAATGTTCTCATCTAACCTCCCTTCTGTTTTGCCTTTTACTGTAGTGTCTAGGAACTAAACATTTTCTTTCAGCTTATATACACTCATAGTTTTGCTGTTTACTGAGTACTAGGAAGAGTGGCATTGACAGGGACCTAGGCTTACAGAATATAGACATTACTTGGGTTGGCCAGAGAGGGTTAAAGTGACATAACTTGCGGCCTTTGGTTGAAAGCATTACAGAGTGCCAACATCCAGACCTTATGATTGTGCTCTGTGTTGGCAATGACCTAGGCACAATAACTAGATTAGAACTGTAAATCCTAATGAAGGATACCCTTGCGAAATTAATGTCACTTTTCCCACATACTGTTTTAGTGTTGTCCAAATACAGAAGAGGCAGTGGTCAACCCAATTTTGTCCACATACAGAGAAAACCAGGAAACATATCAATAAAGCTGTTTTAGCATTTCTACTAGACAACATCATGGGCTCTAAATACCATAACAACGTTGTCACTTTTCCCACATACTGCCTTGGTGTTCTCCCACATTTGCCAAAGACAGAAGTGATAGTGGTCAACCCAATTCTGTCAGCAGTTAGAGAAAACCAGGAAACATGTCAATAAAGCTGTTTCTTCCTTTCCACAAGACCACAACAGGGGCTCTATATACCATAACAACTTATGCTTCGACATCACCGAATATATCGAAGAGACAGGATCCATTTCACAGTCACGAGGGAGTTCCTCAACAACTTAAGACTGCATCCTGTTCTATGTGTAATTATCATCTACACACCATAAAAACAAAGGCTCTTTTCAGAGTCAACCCTTTTCCCAAACACTGGTTCTTTTTGTTTTCAAATCTTTCTTCTAATTTCTCATGTGGGACTGCCGTGGATCCCATGCCAAATAAAGGGTCTGCTGGCTATATTGCAGATGGATCGGCGACGGATCAGCAGATCCGCTCCCCACCAATAGCTCACATTGAATACAAAACAACATATTTAATACAAACATGTCTTATGATTTATATTGCTATATCACTGCCTGTGTGGGGGTGTGTGAGTAGTTGTGTAAATAACTGTGTGGGTGTGTGAGGGGCTAACTGGGTGTGTGAGCGGGTGTGTTAGTGGCTGTGTGGGTGTTCAACTGGGTGTGAGAGTGACTATGTAGCTATCTAGTGCCTATGTAGGCGTGTGAGTGTTTTTCGGGATCTGGGACTTGGTGTGTAAGTGACTGTATGGGTGTGTAAGTGTGAATAGTTTTGTGGGTATGTAAGTGATTCTGTGAGTGGGTGTGTCACTAGCTTTATGAGTGTGTATGTGAGTGTGTGTGTGTCTGAGTGGGTGTGTGAGTTCCTGTGTGGGTTTCAGTGGATATAAGAGTAGTTCTCTGGGTCTTTATTGGGTGTGTGAGTGGCTGTATGAGTGTGTAAATGGGTGTGTGAGTGGTGTCTTGGTCTCCGAAGGGGTGTGTGAGTGGGCCTGGGTCTCCGAGTAGGTGTGTGAGTGGCTGTATGGGTGTGTGAGTGGTTCTCTGGGTGGATGTATCAGTGACTGTATGGGTGTGTGAGTGACTGAATGGATGTGTGACCTGGTATGTTAGTGTCTGTGTGGCTCTGTGGTTCGGTGTGTGATTGAGTCTCTGAGTGTATGTATCCTTGTCTGTATGGGTGTGTAAGTAGTTATCTGGGCCTCTGAGTAGGTATTTGAGAAGCTGCGTGGATGTGTAAGTGGGCGTGTGATGTGTGAATGTATGAGTGGGTGTGCGAGTGGCTGAGTGGGTGCTTGAGGGAGTGTGTCAGTGGTTTTGCTCAATGGGTTTGTGAGTGGGTATGTAAGTGGCTTTGTGGGTCTATGAGTGGGTGTGTAAGTGCCTGTATGGGTGTTAATGTGGCTGTGTGTGATTGGGTGTGTGAGTGCCTGTGTGGGTCTGTGAGTGGGTGTGTTTTTGGATCTCTGGGTCTTTTGTCTTTAATAACTCCAAAGCTACTGAAAAGATTTACACCAAATTACAAAAATCACTCTTTCTGGACCAATATCTAGTTTTTTGCCAAATTTGGTGTAGTCGTTTCTAAAATGCCTAGGGGAAATTGCATGGGGAAACACATTTTGGGACCCCCTTTTTCTTGCCCCTTTAATTGACGAATCACCCCAAAACTTTCCACACCAGCTGATGTGACTGGCAAACTAGTTTTGAAAATTTGGTGAAGATTCTTTAAATGGCTCCAAAGTTATTATTAAAACGGAAAAACATTTTGGTGAACATGTCAGTGACAACATTAATGTTTTGATAAAAAAAAGAATTCACCACTTATATTTAGCAGGGCTAACTATAACTTGCGTCCACGCCATGCATGGCTCATGACCTCATATATTACATCTCTCATGACATGTTCTATATGATCATCAATAACATCACTTGCTTTTGTTGCTTCACCAGACTATTGTTTTTCCAGAAAGTGCATATAACATATTCATACATGAAGGAGCTGTTGTTCAGCAGGCTTAATTCATTGGTCTGTTAAATTATCTTCACAAGTTATTTCATCCCACCACAGCATACAGAATAGGGCAATGCTATAGTCCACTATAACCACAGGTTCCCTTCTCTTTAAGTAACTGCACAAAGTGTGTGAAACATTACTTACATCCATCTAGACCCTTCCTATGTAGTAATAAAACTGGTTCCAATTTGGATTTTTAATTTGAGTTTTTTTAATATCAAAATTGCATAGCTGCTAATTATTGTGTCTGCACTTTGGGTGCCTAGTTAGACTGCGATTTATTTAATGCCCCTTTTTTACATTTATAGAGTGTTTGTCACAGTGCAGCATTTAAGTGGCTTGCGATTTAAGTTCTTGGCTGGGTGGTGATTTATTCTTGGCTCTTTCACAAATAATAAAAAAACTCACTAATAAAAGGGCTATATCAGTGAATGTTTTTAAATCGAAAATGTTTAACGCAAGCATATGGCGGGCATGAATAGATGGTTGCATGGTTTCTTTTTGTCTTATTCTTTTTTTGTGGCACATTCTTGCTATAAACCGAGCTGCAATTAGCCATCACAACAGCCTGCCAAGACCAGACCTTTGGCTTTGTGAATGCTTATTTGTTTTGTTTTTCCAACTATTCTCAGCTGCAAAGCAGTAATAATTAGTACACTTATGTAGCACACATATCATCTGTTAATTGTCATTGGGTGCTGGTAGATTTATACCTTTATTACTTAATTAATTTGTGGTCCTTTGATTCCCTATGACAGATTAGTAGTGCAGTGGATGCAACAAGATACTAATCTGGCTTGCAGGGTTCAAGACAGGCGAGACAAGGTTGAAGTTAGGTAGTTATCATTTGTCCTGGTTTAGTAATTGCACTTCTCTATTAGACCATTATGCACTGTAACCATGTGTTGTGTAATTGTAATTTATTTCTTGATCTGTACATATAATTACCTGCCCATGCAGAGGCTTTCCATTGCGAGCTTTGATTCGAAAATGAATTGAGAGCAGATGTATCTTGCTGTGCTCCATCTCTTCCAAGAACTGCCTTTAGCAGTCTCTTCTGATTAAATGACTCACTGAATGGAAGATACTGGTTGCCAGCTAAACTACAGAGAGGTTTTGTATTAGAATGTTAGTATTTACAGTGCATCTCATGGATTTAGCTTGTTATCTACTATTTGGTTTTCATTAGTATCCATCTGGTAGCAGTTCAAATCTGCCCATGAAGTATCTTTAGAATGTGATTATCCTGACTCTGAATGAGGTGCAGTACTCTAATGGATTGCAAGTGGAACACGTGGGCCAGGTGTAAAGACTTCCAGATTCATTGTTGCAGTCCAGCCTGCTGATATCATGCTGAGACAGTTTGTGCTTGCTTTTATTCCACTAGTAAGGGGATCACTGCTACAGCTTTATATTTGGAAGCACGAGTCAGGTGCTGAATTGAGGAATACATAGGAAAGCAACAAACAATCAGCACTACGCCTTTCTTATATAGGGCTTTTTTCTCTGAGAGAACCCCTGTAGCATTGAATGTTTATAACTGTTTAATTGACACTACCTTGATTTAGATAGACCTCACGGTAGGAGTGTGTTTAAATTAAATTCACCAATACATACAATAATGTTGAGATTTGCACACATCACAGTACATCTGAAGTGGCATCTAAACAATGTTTTATTGTTAAGTAGTATGTGCATTGCAAGTATTGCTCTCCCTTAAATCTGGTATCTACCTAATGTGTTTCAAGTCTGCATGGTACTGCCTTTACTAAATAATGAAAAGGATACAACAGCTCTCATTTGATGTTTAGCTACTGCCCATTGTCTTGACTTCATGCTTTGCCAATACTTCAATACCTTGTTTTCAATTTCCCTAGCCTATAGTTTCCCTCTGATAACCTACTACGTCCCTTCTGATAGGCTTTTCTTGCTTGACTCTCATTAGTGGCCTGGATTTTCACCACCCTGAACTATATCGATAACTCTGAGAGTGGGGAAAGTCCGGGGCATTAAAAGTGAGACCATAAAGTCTCCTTAGAAATGAGGAATTACCAGGGAAATTAGTAATTATGGGATTTGAATCTTCCATTAATTCTCCATTTTTCCGGGATGTCACACATAGATTTTGGCGGCCTGCAGTAGGCTAAGTCTCCATGTAAAAATAAACAGATCACTGAAAACACTCTTGGTCTCATAATTTGAATGGTGCTGGTAACTGCGGTTACTGGGCCCATCAATTAAAAGGTCTTGCTAAAGAGGGCTTTTCTCGCTTTCACACATATGTAATTTCATCATCTCCGCTTTTGCCAATGGTCCCTCATCCGTACTTGTATTCCTTAGTCTATTTGCTGCACCTAAAAACTGTTGATCACCTACTTTACTATCCTTGCTTTTACCGAAGGCATATTGCATCAGTCATTAAGGGGTTCTACTCTTACTTCTTTAACATTTCTTCATTAGTTGCTTGGAACTGTAAGTTATCTTCGCCCTCCTCACTAACAGAAGATGTCCTCAAGGCTCAGTCCTGGGTTTTTTGTGACATTATTTCTTCATGTGGTTTTTCATACCATCATTATGTGAAAGAATAGCAAATCTCACTTCTGTCCAGCCCCCTGTCCTCCTTCAGCTGATAGCCAATTATTTTATGGACATTAGTCATTGTATTAGTCTTCAATCACTCATGTTGCACTAATCCACGATGAAAGTCCAATACTTTCCTTCTTCAGCTGTATCACTCTCCCTACCTTAACCATTATATTTTCTTCCCAAACACTGGTGGCCTTTGCCACGGTTGACCATGACACTCTGATACAAAGACTCTATGAAGCCGGCATAGAGGGTACTGATCTAGACTGGATTACATCCTACCTTCGCATCAGAACTAATGTCATCCATACTCCCCTTTTCTCGTCCAAACCGTACTTCACAAAAGCAGGGGTCCCTCAAGGCTCTATTGTCTCACCCATGCTTTTCAACGTCTACTTGAAGTATTTACCAGCACTGATCAATCAATTTCACCTCACATGGTATAACTATGCAGTTGGAACGTCAATGGGCTCGGGGATAAACTTAAACGCACCATGGTGCTTCAGTTCATCAAGCGCAACCAGCCTGACGCAGTGCTATTACAAGAGACTCATCTGTTGGGTAATGCCTGTCACGCTCTGAATAGGTATGGCTATGCTTTGGTAACTCACTCTGGTTTCACCACTGGGTCCCGGGGTGTGGGCATCCTTCTTCAACGCACCTTTCCCTTCCTTCCCGACCACACAGACACAGACCCGCAGGGCCGATTTGCCACAATCTCGGGTAAGTGGGAGGGGCGCAGGTTGACTCAAATGTCCCTCCAGGTCTCCAGTCGCAGGCATACACTGACCTTGGTAAACTCCTCCTATCCCTCCCGGACGGACAGCTGTTCATAGGGGGGGGACTTCAATGCAGTAGTTTCCGGTACGCTAGACAGACACCCACCCAGGGAGATTCCTAGGGGACAGAGATGGTTGGGAGATTTCCTAGAGACGTTTGGCCTCGCAGACATATGGCGCCTGACACACCCCACCGACACACAATACACTTATTTTTTGGGGCCGCACCACTCCTTCTCCCGCCTAGACCACATCCTTACTCCTCCACACCAAGATACGATTATCTCTGACCACTCGCCGGTTATGGCCCACCTAACTGTGGGTAACAGGCGGGAGGGGTGCGTGGCACTGATTAATGCCTGGTACCTCCGCAATGAAGACCTACGCAAGGCGCTGACCCTTTCAATAACAAATTACTTTGAAAGCAACGACAGTTCAGTGGCGTCGGCGATTACACTGTGGGAGGCCTTTAAAACGGTCCTCAGAGGGGAGGCCCTGTCGGTAATTGCGGGCCGGCGGAAGGAAACGGAGGCACAACTCGTGACAATTGAGGCAGACCTTGGGCCGCTGGAGGTGGTGGTGCGTACTGAGGACACGCCCAGGGCGCGTCATCAGCTGTCCCTCAAGACAGCGGAATATCAGGCGATGGTGTTGGAAAAAGCGAGGAAGATGGCTGCCTCCAGAGAGGGCAGGATACGGTGTCACATGAACTCCTTCTCGGCCGCCTGAGAGATGTGGGCATAGGAGGTGCGGCTATGTCATGGTTGCAAAGCTTTCTTTCGGGTCGCTCACAAGGTGTTTAGCTGGGCTCCCACTCTTCCACCCTTAGGGAGCTCACTAAGGGAGTGCCACAGGGCTCATGCCTAAGCCCCACGCTTTTTAACGTGTATGTGGCCCACTTAGCAAACATTATAGGATCATATGGGTTCACCCCGGTGTCATACGCTGATGACACCCAGCTTTTATTTCCTTTCCAAACCCTCACACCCGCAATCCAAAAATCTTTTGCGGATGGAATGAGAGCAGTGGCACACTGGATGGCACAGAACTACCTCCAATGCAACGTGACCAAAACCGAGGTCATGCTGTTTGGGGGAGCAACTCTAACATGGTCCCCAGATTGGTGGCCCTTGGAGTTGGGACCTGTCCCAAGCCCGAAACAAACAGTTAAAAATCTTAGTATTAAGCTGGATCAGGCACTCCTACTTAAGGAACACACTACTCAAGTCACAGGTGCTTGTTTTCGTGTGGTTGGGCTGCTTCGACGCGTCTTTCCATTTTTGCCAGACAATCATAGGAAAACGCTTATTCAGACCTTAATAATAAGTAGGATGGACTACTGTAATGGCCTATATATATCGGCAAATGAGGAACAACTGGAAAAATTACAAGTAGTCCAAAACACTGTAGCAAGGCTAGCCTCAATGCCCCTCCCTGAACCCCTTCCCGTCCCCTTCTACACCAACTCCACTGGTTACCAGTAAAGCAGCGTGTTAAATTTAAGATATGTTGCACGATACATGAATGCCTGTTTGGCACTGCTCCCAGGTACTTAAAGGAAACATTTGTTCCATATACCCCTGGACGTACTCTGCGCTCCAGCAGCCATCAACTGCTTCAGGTCCCTAGGGTCAGAAGAGCCAGACAGGGTGGCCGAGCCCTTTCCTACAAAGGACCTGTTCTCTGGAACTCCCTACCCCCCGTGATGAAACAAATCCCCAGTCTTGAATCCTTTAGAAAAAACCTTAAAACATATCTCTTCACCCTGCCTTAGATAAAACTCCCTAGTGTTACAGCCAAAAAACCCAGATAGACACTAACCAGTGGAAGCACAAGCGCAGAGATATCCCTTCGGGAATTGAATCAGGCGCTTTATAAGTCCATAAATAAATAAATAAATAAATATGACCAGGGAGACAAGGCGGGTAAGCTCCTGGCATTGCTGGACAAAAAACAACAGGCGAGCAAGATAGTGGCTGAAATCTGCACACTGGATTTGCTAGTCACTATCGGGCTGTCTATAGCAGGGGGGCTGACCGGCCAGAAGAAGACTCAGACCCACTACTAGCTGACCTTATTATTATTATTATTATTATTATGTTTCTTATATAGCGCCAGAATCGACCCCCGAAGGGGTATCTCCGCGCTTGCCTTGGGAACCCGTCCTGGCTTTTCCCTGTGAGATAGCCCCTACAGGGCATCCCCAAGGTGAAAGCCAGGCATCCCGCCGTGGGGGGCCGTTGTGGAGATTAAGCAAGCTTAATGCCCAGAGTTGCAGAGTGTGAACCCATGATTAGGTCAGGCACCGAAGCGAGAATTATCGAGTCCATGGACATTTGAGTTCAAGACCCTGCCGCGTCGGGAATTGAACCCTGGTCCCGGGTCTGACCTCTGCTTCAGGGTCTGCCTGCTCTAACCAGTGAGCCACACTTCTCCACTAAGGATGCCTGCCCTCTCTGACGTGGAACGCGATCTACTCGAAGCGCCGCTCGCTGTGGCATAGGTTGAATGCGCCATCAGGGAACTCCGTCCTGGAAAGGCGCTGGGGCCGAACGCCTCCCGATTTAGCTTTACAAGCTCAAGCCCGATGGCATTAGCTCTTATCTCAAAAATATATTTGAAGAAAGCAAGTCCAAAGGGATCCTACCCCGCGACCAAAGGCTAGCAACCATTGTTGCGATTCCTAAGGAAGGGAAGCCTAGGGAGCTGTGCGCCTTGTACAGGCCTATCTCCCTGCTAAACGCAGAACCAAAAATACTGGCGAGAGTCCTTGCTAATAGGCTTCAGCCGGTCCTCAACTCCCTGGTGCATCCGGACCAATCCGGATTTATGCCCCATCGTAACACGGCACTTAATCTCCGGCGTTTGAATGGGGTACTAGGGAGAAGCCACACGATAGGTGAAGATGTAGTGGTGGTGTCGCTCCGCGCTACAATGGCCTTTGATACCCTCGAATGGCCATACATGATGGCGGTCCTTCGCAAACTGGGCTTTGGCCCAAGTTTTATCTCTTGGGTGCGGCTCCTTTATTCCGAGCCGCTTGCCCAGGTGGTCGTGAACAACAAGGTCTCAGAGGCCTTCACTCTGGAGAGGGGGACCCGCCAGGGGTGCCCACTCTTGCCCCTTCTGTTTGCCCTTTCCCTTGAGCCGCTGGCCACCTGGATCAGGCAGGATGTCTCCCTTAAAGGACTACGATGGGCTGAGGGCTGGGAGGACACGATCTCCCTGTACGCAGACGACATCCTCCTCTATCTCTCGAGACCCAGGAAGTCTTTGATCGTGGCTTTGGATATTTTTACAAGCTTTGGCAAAAACTCTGGCTACAGCATCAACTGGAGTAAATCCTGATTATATGTCCTTAGTGGTGCCACCCCCACACTTCCCACGTGAGTGTCCCATAAAGGTGGTCACTGAGGGCTTCACATATCTGGGCATCTTTGTGTCGAAAGACAAGACCGCCATGTAAGATAAAAACTTGCTCCCACCCCTCACGAGGCTTCGGCGCGACTCGGCTGCCTGGCAGAAGCTCCCGGTCTCCCTGTTGGACCGGGCAGCACTATTTAAAATGATGGTGCTACCCCGATTTCTTTACGCCTTGCAGAACTACCCTGACTTGATTTCCTCCTCATATTTCAAGGCTATTGAGGCGGCGCAGAGACACCTCCTGTGGTCCGGCTCACCCAGAATAGCTTTGGAAAAGCTGGCGCTGGGGTGGTACGACGGAGGGATTGCCCTGCCTGACATACGTAGATACTACTGGACCGCACATTTATCGGCCATTAACCAGGGCACATATTGCGACGGTAACGACTCAGGATATGGCATGGATAGGTGGCTCCTGCCCGGGGGAAGGGGGGGGGGGCGACGACTATGAAGCAGCGTTGTACTTACGTCCAGGCAAACATGCACCTACTGGGCCGACTCTCCGCAGAGTGCAGCTGTGGCATATTTTTCAACGACACATGGGTCGGCACAACAGACTCACCCTGGCCACTCCCCTCTGGGTTTCGGAACGGCTTGGCCTCTTGGGCCGTACGAAGGGGTTTCAGAACTGGGACCTTATCGGTATCTCCCAGATAGGAGATTTATGGGACTCTAACGGGGTCAAGTCATTTCCCTCCCTACAGACGACATACAAGCTAGCAGACACTGAGTATTTTCAGTACCTCCAAGTCCGTCACTCACTGCAGAAATATATCCCACAGGACACTGTCCCCCCACAGGCATTCCCCCTCGAGGATAGGTTGTTATATGGGCACATTCAGGAACATGCAATCTCTACAGAGAAGTTGATAAATAATCTTCCTGATCTGCTTCACGACCTTAAGAGACGATAGGAGGCTGATGGGCTGGATATTGATGAGGAAGAGTGGAGTTTTGCGCTAGTCTCCCCTAAGGAGGTGGCCATCTCGTCTAGGCTGCGTCTCATCCAGCTGAAAATCCTGCATCGAGTGTACATATCGAATACGAGGCTAAAAAGGATGGGCAGAAGCGGGAGTGATGAATGCAGAAGGGGGTGCGGAATGGGGGAAAGAGTTGCGCCCGAAGGTGAAGCGCTGCATTCTAAACATATGGGAGCCAATGGAATTACCAGCTAGAGGCAGGCTCTGGGTAACGCTCGGCCAAATGGTGGCCAAGCGTAACATTGCAAGACTCTGGGGGCAGCCACGCCACCACGTCTCTCTGAATGGAAACAAGATATGGACTGGTGCATGTTACAAAAGAAGATGGTGTATGTAGCCCGAGAGTGCGCCCGCAAATGGGGGGAAATATGGGACAATTGGAACGAATGTAGAGGTCACATCTGCGAGCCCCCCCAGACTAGGAGACCGGTACTTGAGGCTGAAGACTAATGACTGTGATTTATTTATCCTTTGCCACGATGATGATGTAACATTGGACCCCCATGTAAGATCTGCTGTATACATGGAAAAACCTCGAAATGTGACCTTGTTGGTCGTTGTTTGGTCTTAAATTCAATTAAAAGATTTGAAAAAAAACTAAAACAAAGGAACCTCTACTCTAGAGAGGCACCTAGCCTCAACTCCAAACGGACAATAAAAAAATCCTGGGTGGCACATCCTTCTCTGTTCAAGCAGCCAAACTATGGAACTCCATACCCCAACATAAGATCCACGGATACCCACCTTATCTTCAGAAAACTACACCAGAATTGTCTCTTCCCCATATAACCACCATACCCAAACAGAAATATACAGCATATCCCTCTGTATATAAGCCTTTGTTTGTACGATATATATGCACCTATATATGTGTATTGCTTTGTATAAACATGTAGAATAATTGTTTTAAAAAAATATAGATATCAACAGTTATGTTTTTAACATGTATATATAAGTGACTGCATAAATAAGTACATATTTTATCTTAACTATTTATCTACAATTGCTTCACTATTGAATTAAGAAAAAATATATATATATAAAATTAATTTAAAGTACATCAACACTTGAAAGCCGGAGTTTATTTAATGCATCTTTAATCTACATATACTACCTTCCTATCCCTTTCATGTACTTATGGATCTATATATTTATTACTTTTATTCTAATTCACCATATCCAATGCACTACCCTATTTCTCACCCTATACTGCTCTCAATATATCCTCTTCCTCAGCCCTCTGACTAATCTCAAACCTCTTCCTCCTACTCTTGATCTTAATCTCCATCTTGAGAACCTTGAAGACAAATCAGCCTCTACTTTTATTGAGGATATGAATCTTTTATTATTAAATTCACTTCCCACTCACATTTCTGGTCCTCTTCTTGACCCTATTTTGTTCTAATCTTTCTATTATTTCTATTTCACTTTCTGTCCTCTGCAGGACTGATAATTTTGCAGTTCCTTTTTCTTTTAAGCTTCCTGATTCCTCTTCCACTAGACAAACTTTACAGCTGAAAACCCTGAATTGCTCCAAACTTTTCTCTAAACAAAGTACTTGGGGATAATATTCCTTTTCTCAATCCTTCTCTCGACCAAGCTCAACTTAGTGTGCATTCCTGGCTCTTTTCAGCCACTGAAGCTGTTCTACCTCTTGTCTCTAAACAACACATCGCCCTGCACCTTGGTTTACCGACTCTCCTAAAGAAGAGAACAAGTGCTGTAAAATGTTAGAAAGGCAATGGAGGAAACAATATCTGATGTCAAACTAGAGTACTTGGGAGCATTAAAGAAATACCATGCTCTATGTAGATCGGCACATGCTGCCTTTTTCATAGATAAGATTTCCAGCTCCCTGCACTGCCAGAAAACTCTGTTTAAGGTAGTTAATCAACTCTCTGCCGCAAGTGCGTTTCTGCCTCCTCCTTCGCTCACTCAACCTCAATTTGTTAGCATTGTTCTTTTACAACAAAGTCAAGTCCATTCACGCACAACCCGCAATGGATGTTAGTTAACAAGGGAATATAATGTTTCTTTCTGGTTTCTTGGCAGCTTCCCATGAATTTCCCCTCAGAACTCTGCGTCTGAGCACTCTGAACAGATCAGCTGTTGGCCTATTTTGGATTCATTGAGCTCTATTAAGTCTGACTCTCCTGCTGATCCTCTCCCCCCTTCTAAACGCAATTGTTTGGACGACACGGTCCTTCCTATGATTCTTAATTTACTTAACAACTCCATAAGTACCGGTTTGGTCCCGAAGGGGTGGAAGCATGCTCTTGTCCTTTCGTTATTAAAAAAGGAAGTTCTTGACCCGCAATGTTGGTCCAATTTTCATCCTGTTTCTCTTCTTTCTGTGTTTTATAAAATTTTGCAGCAGTACATTAATACCTTACTTTCCTCTTTTGTTAAGACATCTAATTTGTTAAATCCGTCTCAGTCTGGATTCAGACATGGCCACAGTACTGAGTCTGCTCTCCTCGGGGTCACGGAGCACCTCAGACTACAACTCTACTCCAGGGGCTCCTCTACACTCATGCTGTTGGATTTGAGTGCGTCGTTTGATACGGTGTCTCATTCCATTTTGTTCGACCGCCTCGAAGCCTGTGGGATTGTGGGCTTGGCTCTGTAGTGGCTGAGGTCTTTCCTTACTGACCGTACCTTTCAGGTCTTCTCTAACATAGTGAGATCGCACACGCTAGAGCTAACCTCTGGAACTCCTCAGGGCTCTATTTTGAGCCCCTTCTGTTTTAAAATATATGTTTGCCCCTTGGCCAACATTGCAGAGAAGTAGAATTCGGGTCTGACTATCTTCTCCTATGCCCACGATACTCAGATTGTCTTCTCCCTTTCCTCTGCTTAGCACCAGGATCCTTTCTTATTGCAGTTTGGCCTTAGGAATATTTAAATGACTAGTAATGCCCTGAAGCTAAAAAGTTCCAAAACTGAGGTGCTCATTCTGGGCAATAACCCTGAGCTGTGGGGTATTAAACACTGGCCCAACTATTTGGGCCCCACGCATGTCCCCGTTTCCAAAATTAAGAACCTGGGCTTTATTATTGATCAAAAGCTCTCCCTTAAACCTCAGGTGTCCATGCAAACCTCATCCTGCTTTGCTGCTCTCAGATGGATTAAAATAATCCTTTGGTTAACCCCACTGGCAGCTCAGAGAACGGTCCGGCAGGCTTTGATGATATCCAGGTTGGACTACAGCAACGTCCTGTATTTGGGTGCTGATAAAGCCTCTTTACTCCAGCTACAAGTCATCCAGAACGCTGCTGCTCACCTTCATTTCCTCCTGCTTAGATCTGCCTCTGCTTCACCAAATTCACTAGCTTAAAATCAATAAGCGTATTGAGTTCAAGACCCTTTGCTACATGTTTTTTGTCAAATGGTGCCTTGCTCCTTCTTACATTAAAAATCTACTTACTCTTTATGCTCCTGCACGACAGCTGCGCTCTTCCAGCCTTTCATTGTTTTCAGTTCCCAGGTTCCGGCTCGTCCGTATGAGTGGTCGCTCCTTCTCCTGTCTTCACTCCAGGCACTGGAATGCCCCTTCGATTGATCTTAGAAACGGTCAGTCCCTGTTGGCCTTCCGTAAGACCTTAAAGACATTGCTGTTTAGTGACTTAGTCTGATTTCTTTGTGATCTTTGCCCTTTTATCTCTGTCTAGGTGTATCGACCTCCAAATGTCTAGCGCCGGGAAACTTTGCCGGGTATCTGTGCGCTTTATAAGTGTAATAATAATAATAATACTCTTTCCAATGCACTACCTTATTTCTCACCCTGTAACTCTATTGTTACATTCTCTACCTCCACTCTCTCATTCATCCCAAACCCCATACCTCTACTATGGCCCACAAAAGAACCCTTTCTAGACTCTTCCCTACTCTACACCTCCTTGCATCATTTCATACCTCCTTAATGTTTCTGATCCCCCCCAAAACAAGCCTTTCAAAACTCTCCCCTTTGACTCTTCCCCCACCACCTCCCTTTTACTCATCCCAAGCCCCCTCCTTCTACTATGGGCTCCAAAATAAAAATAAAAAGATTTCTAAATCCTTTCCTCTTCTATCCCACCACTATCCTTTTCAATCCAAATACAAGTCCACCACTCAAATTAATTACATATTTCACCATACTAATTCACCACTAATCCTTTATGGAATCTAGAGTAGCGTGCTACTTATCAAAAAAAGCACTTCAACACCTCACCAAGAATACTAAGCGCTACATAGATGCAATCCTTTTTCCTTCTTCTATCTCCCCGATATCTTTCTCAATCCAAATCACTGACTAACATATCCACCACCCAAATTTCTTTCATATTTTACTATACTAATTCAGCACTAATTCTTTATGGGTTACGGAGTAGCTTGCTACTCCCTGAAAAGCACTTTGACGCCTCATCAGGGGTAGTAAGCGAAATATAAATGCAATTACAATACAATACAATCATTCCTTACCTAGGTTATCATCTGAAACTGTGGACCATTCAAACTCTTGCAGTATCGATGTTTGATTGCACGGATAGCCTGTACCTCTGCTCCCCATACTACAAAAATTATAAAGGCTCTAAATTCATGCAGCAAGATTATTACTTAACCTCCACTAAAGGTGACCCATTACTCCTGTGCTTCTAGCATTACAATGGCTGCCTTTAGCGAGACGCTCAGCTTATTAAACTCCCTATCTCCTCTACAATACATCTATGGAAAATGCACAAGGTAGCTGCAATGAAAGTTCTAACAGGATTTCCAAAGCAGGACACTGCGCTCACGATTAACACATCATCTGGTTGTCCCTGTTTACAAGAAATGTCCTTTGGAAGATTCCCATTCTCAGTTCAAGCAACATTACTATTGAATTCCTTACCAGCCAAATTACAAAACATGCTAAATAATCTAAGGTGAAGGAATAATATCAAAACAACATTCACGGTTATCACAACACCTGGTCACCTCCAGATTCTCATGTATCTTTTCATCCTGTTCTCAATGAAGCAACCAGCTCTTGTCAATAGAGCAGTGAAGGTGGTCCCTCCCCTAGTTCATTCAGTCCCAAATGGTTTTATGCCAGGGTGAGAGATGAGGTACAACATCAGGTGACTGAAGCTGATATTGGCTGGCATATGAATTGCCGGGACCGATTTTACTTTGAAAATAAATATTCGCCATTGTAATGGGAACTACCTATTCTGAGTTCTTCACATAACAAACGTAGGCCCTAGCTCCTTGTTGAATATGAAGATCCTTTTGATGGACACAGTGAACCTGGTCAGACAAGGTCCAGGTACAATTTAAAAGTTGGTGGAGCTTTTTGCATTTCTGTAGCTCAGAACAGGAGGCCAGTCAACTAACCCTTGGAGTAAATCTGGAAGTCCTGGGTTCATGCAGAAACACAGGCCTCAAGCAGCAGGGTAGTCATCTGAGGGTACAATGCAGGCTTCAAGCAGCAGGGCAGTCCTCTCAAATACATGGTAGGCTTTCTGAGCACCGTCCACAGGTCCAGGAGTAAACTGTGGGTCTGATTTTTCTACCTGGTGCCAGCTTTGCAGTGGAAGAAACGTCGAAAGTGTTACCCCGCAGATGGTTCTGTTATTTCCTTCCTCTCTGCTCAGGCTCCAGGGGGTCTGGATGACAAAAGCCTATTGTGAAGTTCTCTATGAGTGTGCTGAGCCAGCACCTTTGAAATGGAAGTGGGGCAGACAACAACTCTGTCCTGCCCATCGTGGCAGTATGGCCCATCCTGCCAACCTGTAACTCCCCCTTTCCCCTTTGTCTCACTGTCTCAGAGGAATACACAAAGGCCAATTGCCACTCGGATCACAGTCATGTGACCCAGGACACAGGCTTTAGGCACCAAATGTTAGGACAAAAAACTAAAAACTTTCTAAAAGTGAAATTTTCATAATTGTGACTTAAAATGCAACTTTAACTTTATGGGGAATTTTAATTTAATAAGTATTGAGAGATTAAGCATGACATATCTACCTGTTTCCAAACAAAAGGTATCACTTATTAAATGTAATAAGGTAACCCAGTGTTATCCTGTTAGACAGACAGTCTCACAGTAGTGAAAAATGTACGTAAGAGTGTTTCACTACAGGACATGTAAAACTTAAAATCACATGTACATACAGTGTACCCTGTCCTATAGGCTATTTAGGGATGACGTATATGTAATAAAAAGGGAGTTTTAGGCCTTGCAAAAGGTTTATTTTGATCAGCAGTGGGTTCCCAAATAATGCATTAGGCCCAGGAGGCCTTTGTGCGTATGTAAAGATCGGTTGCAATCTGCCATATATGAAAACTGTTTATTTTGCCAGATCGAATTGCCAATTTAAAACTGCACACAGCCTCCAATAGCAGGCTTGTGACATGTTTTAAGAGGCTACTTAAGTGGGTGGCACAATAAGTGCTTCAGGCCCACTAGTAGCATTTGCTTTACCAACCCTGGGTACATGTAGTACCGCTTTACTAGGGACTTCTACATAAATGAAATGTGCCAATCATCTGAAGGCCAATATTACCATTTTTTAAGAAGTGAGCACAAGCTCTTTACCACAGGTTAGCAGTGGTAAATGTGCAGAGTATCCAAACCAGCACAAAAGGGTTCAGAAACAGGAGGTGTGAAGGCAGAATGTTTGGGTGTGACAATGCAGAGAAGGCCAAGTCCAACACTTGGTACACTGCACTATAATATGCAATGTCCCAGGCTTAGTTGTGGATCTTACATCCCAATGGGAGAAAGTTCTGGAAGCTTTTGAGGAGGAGGAACGGAGAGATGACAAGATGTCCTGGGGGAACATGTATTATTGACTAAATTACAATGAATCCACTTTAAATATCTGCACAGTGTATATTGCGCATCTGGGCGTCTGCAGAAGATGGGGTGGAGGTCATCTCCCAACTACCATAGCTGCAGTGATGATACTGGAGACTTCTTGCCCACTGTCTAGGGATGCTCAGTCATTCTGGGCTTTAGATGAAATATTGCCCACTCCTTAACTTAAGTGGTGGGAGATCCAGTTGATCTGTCCCTTAAGATGGGACCCCTCAGTGTAATAGATGAACTGGACTACACCAGAACTGGTCATTCTATTGTGGGGATGGTACTCTTGTTGGCTAAAACCAGATATTGCCAGGAACCTCCATTCAGTCCCACCTCCACTGTTGGGGGGCGGGAGATGAGGAAACATATTGGCTGAAAGCAACCAATCTTATGTTCTAGAGCGTGTCCCAAGAAGCATACCACAATATGGGGTTCTTGGTAGGACTACTTTCACATGTCTATTGTCATGGGGATGAGCCTTGCCTTTACACCGTTTTAAGTTGACATGAGCTTATTAGAAGTTTAAAAGCCATTTTTTCCTTTCTGCAGCCTCTTTGCACACGGCACACATTATTATAAATGTTTAGAGTTAAGCTAAGTGTTTTGCTTCACACGAGAATAATATGTTTTTCTATACTAGCAGCCTTGCTTGGTAAGCTTTGTCTGAACAGTGAGTGCGGAGACGTCAAGGTTATTTTAACACAGTGGTTGTTGTTCGGAATAATCAGCGCACGTTCTAGACATAACATATATGCAGCTGCAACCACCTCTGATTTTGGCACGTTTAATAATGCACTGCGTAGGCATGATCACACACACTTGGAGAACATTCGCATGTATGAAGGTTATTGCAGAAACTGATGTGATACATTTCTGCTGGGACCTGAGGTATGGGACCGCCCTTGTAATCCCAAGAGACCTTCTGTAGATATAAAATACCCTACTAGCAAGGGAGGGTGAAATATAGGTGTATTCTAAACCTGTTTCATTTAGCATTGTAACATGCTTTCTCCCTTTGTATTTTATGGAATAGTAACTATGCTGATAATCTTGTTGCTTATAATATGTCTGCTTGTATTAGCTAAGATACTGCGCATGAGAACACGGCATTAGAAATAAATATTTCAAACTTGCTTGTGTCTCTTTTTACTCCCTGTTTTGGACTGGTATGAGAGTATAATGAAAGAGTGTTCATTGCCTGAGGTAATCTAAGGTCCATGTTCTGGGTTTTCTAATCATTGGGGTTATGGAAGAACCAATGAGACACTGATTGCTAGTCTGGTAGGGGATTTTGGCTACTACGGTGAGTTTTGGCACACCCTAATTCACTGAGGTTCCAAGTCTGTATGCACAGTTCTCTGTAGGAGCAGAATCCCTGCTACATCATCCCCAACGCTGGTGGTCTTATTACATGACGCTTGAGTAGTACTTCCTTCAACCCTTAGCCCCTTCACTATTGTTTCAGTATAACAGTGGTGTTTGACAAACCCACCTATAGTTACATAGGTCTTTTCAAGCTTGAATCTTTCAAAACGGTTTCCTTTTGAATTACTACCCAGTTGTGCTACATTGTTTTACATTGTACCCTTTCTTCCCTGTGACACTATGGCTAGCATTGTTATACCGCAACATAGTCTCATTGCGGTTCGCAATCATTTGCAAACATTTAATGTAGGTTTGGAGGGCATGGCAGTGATTTTGGTAGTGAGTGTTGAGATTGCTTACCCGTTTGAGATTTTCTACTCTTGGGTGACGTTTCCTGCAGTTGATGCGGCTACGCAGGTTTTTCACACTTACAGTCACTTAGCCGTGCCCGGGGAATATGTCCTTATAGGACACAGGAGATTTCGATTTCTGCATGGCAGCACCGTCTTTGGTTTGATGGCGCCCTTCCCCACACTGTAACAGCAACTAGATTGGGTCCTTTGTCCATTCCGGGTGCTTCTTGGGCGGTTTTGGCTGGATTCACCCCGCATCCTCGTGCAGGGCTGGTTGCCGTTGCTGAATTACAGACCCTGTATGACTCTACTATTAGTGTGATTAGGGCCCTTGTTCAATATATTACCCGTAATTTCCAGGGCGGGGGCCCTGGAGTTGCAGCCCTTCCAGCTGGACCGAGCGGAATGAAGCTTAGTCCCGTGATGGTCAATGCAGTAATGGGCAAGCGTCCCCATGATAAGGATGATATGCCTTTTTGGCTTGCCGAGAAGTTTGACCAGCTGGCAGCAGTGTTTCCTAATTCGACTCCCGTAGAAAAACACAGGATTCCTACAATTAGTTTATCCAAGGACTTGGTACCAGAAGCCGGTGACTGCGAGTTATGGGGGAGAATTTTTGCAGTAGTGTACCTGTGGTGCTTCGGCACTCCGTTAATGGCTGCCCTTCCGACGGTCATTAAACGTGTTCGGTACAAACACGGACCTGAGGCTGCGGTTGAATTGGGAATGAGACTCGTTGGCACATTTGACGTAGTATCCAATCTCGTCCTTTCTAATGTTAAGGGAGATGCGGTGAACTTTCAAGTGGCTAATACCTTACGCGATGCCCCCGATGCTGAAAAACCCCGACAGTTACTGATAATTATTAAGGGCAGATTATAAAACCATTGGCCGCAATAGTTTAGGTATCAAGCCCTTTTCTGCTAAAGATAAAAAACAAACTCAGGGTGCGAAGTCTGAAACGGACGTTCAACCCACAGCTCCAAAGAAAAATTGGAACAGAAATAAAAAACAGGGGAAATAGCAACAGAAACAGGAGTCCCGTCCCCATCACCCGTGTCTGCGTCTACTGAGCGCGTTTATGAGTTGCGCGACCGCGCTACGATTAAGTCACCTGATAGATTTTTTAGGTTCCTGATCAACACTCTCCTCGTCTCCTCGTTCTTTACAGGACACATCGGCTTCTTCGTCCGGTGGTGGAAGCGGCGGAAGAGGTAGGGGTGGTCAGCAGAGTCGCTACCAGCCCCGCCCGAAAGACGTTAAAGGCAAGCACGAGGATTTTTCACAGAAAAGACCCCAGTTTCAGTAAAAGAAAGTCGCCGCTAAGGCCCTTGCGCCGGCTCTGTACCGTACGCACTGTGGTTGAGATACATTTTCCCCGCACCACGAGATTCCCTTACGGGCTGTGCCACAGCCTCAACCTCAATATCCCATCCGGCGTGAAGCTAAGGCTTCCATTGCGGAAATCCTTGAACAATTGAAATATCAAGGAGTGATTGAAACTTGCGTGACACCGATGAATAACCCACTTTTTACTGTGACCAAGCCTAACGGTTCGTACCGTTTGGTATTGGATTACCGGCATTTAAACTCGCATTGCCGTACTTGTGCAGTACAAAATACCCACGGCTCTGCTTTAGTGGATGGTCTTGTGCGAAAAAGGTTTAAAACCACACTTGACAATCCAACGTTTTTTTTTTGCCCACAATCTATCTGGTCTAAGTTCCCAATGGACCAGTTTTACCAGTGGCGGCAAACAGCGCCAACTTAAATGCCTGGCCATGGGCTATAAGAATAGTCCGGTTGTGTTTGCTGCCCGCATTGTCTCTCTCTTGGAGAGAATGGACCCAGATGCGTGTTCGTATGTTGATGACATCTATCTCACAGATGACGAAATATGGGCGCATCTGTGTCGCGTTGACCGCATAATTTGTAACTTTGTGGACTTCGGTTACAAACTCAACTTTGCAAAATCTCACATTACAGAGTACACAGTGTTGTTCCTGGGCTACGAGCTCAACGATGAAGGTCAAGGGTTGGCTCCTCACTTCTTGGAGAAATGCACACAGCTGCACGCTCCTAAAACACGGTAAAAATTACAGTCCTTGCTGGGATTTTTGAATTTCGGGCGTACCTATGTTCCTGAATATGCCCAGCGTATCAAGCCTTTATATGCTTTGATACAACCTACTTTTACCAAATCATGCTGGCTGCCTGAACATTCAGCCATTTTGCAATCTTTGCAGGCTGATCTTCTAGAATCTAAATTCTTACTGACTCATGATAACCAACCCAACCTGGTGATAAGAATCATACCTGGGGTGATGGGATTCACTTACCTTACTTTTAACAAAGGTTACACAGTGCCTATCGCTTACAAGTCACACTTGTACACTTCAGCTGAAATGCGGTTTTCCACTGTGGAGAAAGTTTTGACAGCAGTGCAAATGGCGATTCTTAAGGAACGTGCACTGTCGCAGGGAAAAAGCCTATTGGTTGTTACCCCGTATCCTGCCCTAGAGGCAGTGACGAAAGCCAGTGTACCAAATTCTAAAGTTTTGCACCCACGTTGGATACAATGGGAAGAATCATTGAAGTCTCTGGGTGTCACGTTTATTTGTGATGCCTCCATACAGTCACAAGTTTTTGCAGTATGAGTTTGTTCATCCTGCGCCATTGACAATGCAGCCTTTGAGGATTTCCATTGTATCATTTGCGCTGATGGTTCAGCGCAAGTTGCGCATGGGTCTAAACACGCAAACGTCTCAGCTTGTGCCATTGTGGTAGGTACCATGGTGAATGATGAATTCAAGTCCGATGTCGTGCATACACACACATTAGGGGACTGTACCGCACAATTGGCAGAGCACCGTGCTCTGTTGCTTGCATTGGAGTACGCTGATCCTGGTGCGACGACTCTTATTGTTAGTGATTCTTACTACTGTGTCCAGTCTTACAATGAAAACCTGTTCTTTTGGGTTCAGAATGATTTTCGTGATTCCAAGGGTAGCACGATAAAACATAAAATGATCTGGGTTCGAGTGGCTGAGCTTAAAGAGCAGTTGCCACTCGTGTATGTAATTCGGTCATCAGCGCAGGGGAGTTCACGCTGTTGGCAATAGTTTGGCCGATGAGGCCGCAAAGTCAGCAGTACCTACATATTTGGTTGCAGCAGTTACACGTTCCAAAAGTAAGATTGATGAGGACATCTTGGCGGCTGTAGCCGCTATTGAGAAGGGAAGTAAATATCCTAAGGGTTTCCCTTCGAAGTATATCACTTAAGTCCTGATAAAGTTCCTATTGTGAAAATACCGGACGTTGGTGAAAGACTAATTCCCAACGTGGACCGCAAGTCCACACTGATTACAGCTACTCACGAGGGTGTTGCGTCTGCGCATTCAGGCGTTTCGGCTACTGTATCTCAGTTACAACAACATTTCTGGTGGCGGGGACTGTACAAACAGACGCGTGATTATGTCCTTCAATGTGACATTTGCCAGCAGATTAAGCCTTAAACTGCTTTGTGTCCGCCCCAGACACAGTTGTACATGTCTAATAGACCACTTGGTTGTGTTTATTTAGATCACTGCGGTCCTTTTTCCTCTGATCCTGCGTATAAGTACATCTTAGTTGCAGTTGATTCTTGCACACGCTTTGTGTGGGTATGGCCACACCGCAGCGCTGATTCATGAACTGTCATAAGAGACTTACGTGTCTTTGTGGGGATTTTTGCCTGTGGCACGTTCCATTCGGATCAGTGTCCTGCTTTCGCCTCTAAGGCGTATAAGGATGCTATGACTTTGTTGGGGGTCCAAGTCAAGTTTTCATCTCTATACAGATCTGAGGGTAATAGTGTTGTGGAACGAATTAACCGAGATTTAAAGCAGTCTTTGACAGCTAGAGTTATAGGCACTGGCAGGAACTGGCTGGCCCACCTAAATAGCTTGCAACGTGCACTTAATAATCTCCCTAGAAGGTGTCTGGGAGGGCGAACCCGGTACAAAATGCTCTTTGGTATCAAAATGTTCGTCCCGGACCTTGACGGTCTAGACGAGGTGGCGGTAGCTGCCCCCTTTGACGTAGATGAACATTGTCATGTTTTACAGAATCTACAAGAGACTAGAGACAGTCTTGCAAAGGAACACTTCCCCTCCACATCTGATGCTGCGTTGCAGATTCCGGTAGTTGGCTGGCTTCCCCAAGTTGGAGAGCTGGTTCGAAAACAAGAAAGAATTTGGTCCCTCATATCGAGCTCCAGTTCCATTGTTTGGTGTGAAGGGCACAAGAACCGTCATTTTACCACCACTTCCAGGTCGTAAAGAAAAAAGGTACATCTCCATTGACAATGTCAAACTACACAGAGTGGCCGATTCTTCTTAGTATGACTCCAGCAGTCTCATGTCCATCGATTTTGAGGAATTCTGTTTTGGCCCCGGCTCTTAATCCCAGGCCTGATGTTGCCCTTGAGATGCCTGCAGTTTCTAGTCCTTTATTGAGTTCACCACCTGATGCTCACCTTGATGAGACTGAATACACCTACCCCACTGACTTATCGATGCCTGATTTGCAAACATGTTTGGCTACACAGTCCAGATTTTCATTTGACACTGACTCTGACACATCGAAGACCCCTTCAAAAATCTAAATTTTTGCCTCATGGTTTAAAAAAATTTTTTTGATTCCTCCTTGGACCTACATTTGGTTGCTGCTTTTTTCGATTTACCTGTTCATGTCTATTGGATTTGTGGTGTATTTTTTCCGCCTTGTCAAACGGATCCTATGTTGAAGAGAGATCATGTATTCAACATATTAATGGAAAATTGGCTCCCCATTCCTCATCACACAGATTGAAGAGGGACCTGGCTTTTGTTAACATAACTGCTTGGCCTGTCTAAGATGGGATTGTGTGGGATGCTATTAGTTTTCAAATTCACGGACCAACAGAGGTTATCAATGTCCCAAATGTCCTAAGGGTTTCTATGGGAGATGCGATTAACCACATGCGTGCGGGGGTTATTTTTACGCTGTGCGGCTTTTTTCGAAAAGCTGCGTTACATGACGAGCCCAGCTCGTCATCCGCACACGACCACCGTGGCTAATGACGAGCTGAGCTCGTCATCCGCATCGAAGGGGTTAAACAAAATATACGTTCTGATGATTGGGATGTTCAGGCCGTAGAAGCTTTGTTTTCTGAATTGAAATATGCTGCCTTTGATGCTGAAGATTTGTATCTATTCCGCAAATTATGGTGATTTGTTTTGTTATCAACACTTTGGCAATCACTACCTTCATAAAGCTAATACCAGGAGGAATACTGTTAATTATACACAATGGGAACACTGTCCCGCTCCTGTACAAGGCAGTTCCTCATCTCTTTTAAAGAGGTTCACTTACTTTACTGATTTTAATCAGTCAAATTCCAATGCATTTTTTTTTTAAATGACCGAAAAGTCCACTTCCAAGTTCGACTTACCCACACAAAATTATTGTATTCAAAGTCCTTGTTAGACCAATTGGCTGTTGGGCGCTACGAGCTGTGGAAAGATACTATTGATCTTAAATCTGTTTAGGGTTCTAAAGATTGGCAAGTGCAAGGCACCGAGGCTTTGCATCGTGTATGCCTCATCCCGAACCATATGTTGTTTTTGAACTCTACGATTTCACAAACGACTTGCTTTGGATTGGCTACTACTAAAAAATTAAATGCTCCTTATTTTCCTGAGTTAGAGGAATATTCCGGTTGGAATAATAATACCGAGTGTTCTATCAGAGAATTACAGACTCTGTTACTGAATTCTACCTTTAACATATCCAGTTTGTATCCTAAGGGTTGGTTGCTCTGGCACAGAAGTGCTGATTCTTGCCAGCATCGGTTTCTGGGTTTAGCTTCAGGCTACACACAGGTCAGGGTGGATCCCCGTTTTGAAAGTGGCCACTCTGTGACTACCTATTCTGTAGGCAAATTATGTCAAAGTTGGCTCAAACATTCCACTTTGGCGTCAGTTAAGCTGCAATTATCTAAATTGACTGAGGATGTTGATCTGAATGATTTTGTGAAGGGCCCGGCTTCCGGCAGATCTAAAATATGGATATATACTAATTACAATGAGGTTTGGAAACTGTACCGAATTAGAGCTATAGATCAAGCAAATTTGAAAAAAAGTGCTAGCAGTTGTAGATAACAGCATTAACACGCTTTCTTCCCGCATTTACACATTGGATAATATTGTTTCATCTGTTGTTGATATTGTGCAAGAAGATGTGTTTGTTTTGTACCATGGTCAAAATCAATTGCGTTCTATTATGCAGTTTGCCTGGACCTTGCAGACCTTAAAATATGGAAAAGTGCCATGGCACTACATGAATACTTCATCATTATTTGCCCCGTTTAATTTGACTGACAAGCAACGTTTTATGTCATTGAAAGATGCAACATTTTCTATGTTACACATTGAAAAGATCGAACCGTTACCTTTTTCTGTGGCCGAAACAAATTCTGCAACGTGGCTTATCGACAAATGGATAACTTTACCTTTTCCCCTTTTCAAGTTCGAGGCCTGTATGAAATTCTACGCAATAGGCAGATCTGAACCTCTGGGCACCGCTTAGCTTCATGAAGCTTGGTCAGTACCATTTACCAATTGGTGCCTTAGGGAGGGAAAAGAGGTTTACTTGAATGGCAAAGATTGCACTACAACACCAGATCACTCATTAATGTGTAGGAATATCCAATTACATGGCTCTTGTAACCAGAACGAGCCGAATTTAGCCTGTTTTTTGAAAGGTACACCGGCACCTGCTATCATACCCACATTCACTTTACTGGCAAATGGGAGTTATTTACTTTTAAATAATGAAGATTGTTGTGGAATGGTAGACTGAATTCCTTACGTGGTTACGGTCAGTGAGCGTGTAGCGTGTAGTTTGTTGTAAAAATGTAATGTTTCCTCCTCCGCGTGGGAAGCTTGATGTTTCCATCTGGCCAACGATTCCGACCTTGAAAGCAGAGTTCAACAAAATGAGTCGTATAAGAGCTCTATTGTCCCAAGAAGGAGTCGCACTCACATCTGCTCGTGAAACATTTGTCCTTCACGTGGCAAACACCCGCACAGAAGTGCATGCTTTATTAAATACGGTTTTTCCCTTGCAGTTCGGTGAGTTAATTCACACTATCTTTAATGCTTCCTCCACCACAGGGCTGGCTCACTTTTTTAAAGTTGTTAGCAGTGACCTTGTGACTTCTTTTCAAACTATATTTGGTGTGTTCCCGGCATTCTTTCATTCGATTTTTTCCAGCCTGTTTGGTGGGTTTCCCTTAATGCTAGCTCTGGCCGCAGGCGTACTTCTGTTGTTTTGTTTATTTCAAAATGGATGCACGTCCTGTGTTGCGAGAAGATCTGCACGACTGTTTCTGCTCCACATTCGAATGCTTGAATATTATGGAGCGCTGCCTCTTGCTACTTTGAGTGCAGCTTATGGATTATCTTTTCGATTTTCCTTTTTCACATGCGTTCAGCCTGTCTTTCATTGCCTGGGTTGCGATTTCGACTGGGCCCTGGATTTGTGTCTCTGCAATACAGTGTCTCCCAATGTGGATTATGCTCAGCTAATGTGCCCCTTAGTTGCTCATGAATTGCTTTGTACTGGCGGAGGGATTATGGCCTTCGCAGTGATGCATGGAGTTCTGGGACGTAAAATAAAAATAAATCGTAAATCATATGTTCTTTTATAGCGCCTTTCACCGTAAGGTCTCAAGGCGCTTGCTTTGGGAACCCGTCCTGGCCTTTTCCTGCGAGAGTACCCCTACTGGGCATCCCCAAGGTGAAGACCAGGCATCCCATCGCGGTGGGGCCGTAGTGGAGATTAAGCAAGCTATTGCCCAGAGTTGCAGAGTGTGAACCCACGATTCGAGTAGGCACCGAGGCGAGAATTATCAAGTCTGTGGACATTTTGAGCTCAAGGCCCTGCCGCGTCGGGGATTGAACCCTGGTCCCGGGTCTGACCTCTGCATCATGGACTGCCTCCTCTAACCGGTGAGCCACACTTCTCCACTTCTCTGTTGGAATGTTTTCACAGCGGCGCAAGATTTCTTAGCACGCAGCTTCATTGAAGAAACACCGAGTTGCCCTCTGATGGTGCTAAAGGCTCCGCTAATTGAGGAACATGTATGTTCTTTCCCTTTGCTGAATTGGATGGCTGAACTGTTTTCAGATGAGGACAGTGACTTCCTATTGGAGGCTGTTTAATACATATTTTGCATACACATTATTGGAGTGAGATGTGTTATCGCTTCTCTCTCTCTCACATGACTGATGTCACATGTTGGACATCCGATATATATATAAAAAAAAATTCTCGACTTCACTTTTTTCCACCCAGCCCTATTGGCTTCCGTATTTCAGTTGCTAAAATTGATAATTTATGGACTTTTTTCCCATTTTTTCCCTATGGCAATTTGAACTTGGTTCTGACTATCGTTCTTGAACTCTGCTTTCCAAAATTTCCCCCTTTTTCTTATCCGTGCTCGGATCAAGGGAGGGTGTCATGGGGATGAACTTTGCATTTACACTGTGTTAAGTTGACATGAGCTTATTAGAAGTTTAAACACCATTTTTTCCTTTCTGCAGCCTCTTTGCACACGGCACACATTATTATAAATGTTTAGAGTTAAGCTAAGCGTTTTGCTTCACATGAGAATAATATGTTTTTCTATACCAGCAGCCTTGCTTGGAAGGCTTTGTCTGAACAGTGAGTGCCGAGGCCTTCAAGGTTATTTCAACACAGTGGTTGTTGTTCGGACTGATCAGCGCACGTTCTAGACATAACATATATGCAGCTGCGGCCACCTCGGATTTTGGCGCGTTTAATAATGCACTGCGTGTAGGCATGATCAAACACACTTGGAGAAGATTTGCATGCAGAGAGTTGTTGCAGAAACTGATGTGATCCATTTCTGCTAGGACCAGAGGTATGGGGCCGCCCTTGTAATCCCAAGAGACCTTCTGTAGATTTAAAATAACTTACTAGCAAAGGAGGGTGAAATATAGGTATATTCTAAACCTGTTTCATTTAGCATTGTAACATGCTTTCTCCCTTTGTATTTTATGGAATAGTAACTATGCTGATAATCTTGTTGCTTATAATATGTCTGCTTGTATTAGCTAAGATACTGCGCATGAGAACACGGCATTAGAAATAAATATTTCAAACTTGCTCGTGTCTTTTTTTTACTCCCTGTTTTGGATTGGTATGAGAGTATAACGAAAGAGTGTTCATGTTTTCCACATTGCCTGAGGTAATCTAAGTTCCATGTTCTGGGTTGTCTAATCATTGGGGTTATGGAAGAACCAATGAGACACTGATTGCTAGTCTGGTAGGGGATTTTGGCTACTAAGGTGAGTTTTGGCACACCCTAATTCACTGAGGTTCCAAGTCTCTATGCACAGTTCTGTGTAGGAGCAGAATCCCTGCTACACTATAGGATGCTCATGCGCTACTAACATGTTGGCAACCATGACGGGGAAAACCGTAAGTGAACCTGCAGACCTTACTGAGGCTGTACTTACTTTAGGAGACTTTAGTATGTTTTATTTTTATCTACCAAATGCATGTTATGTGTGTAATGGCAATGAAGTTGATTCTAAAAAATGAGTGTATTTGTGTAAGTGTCCCTCTAAATACAACATCTGGGACATACAGCAATTTTTGATGGGTGTCGCCAACGATACCCAGCTCATCCCCAGGGCAATCCTGCGCCAAGCACAGTTCTGCTGCCTCGCCTCCTCTACCACTAATTCTGCTATTCCAAGTGTCTTGACAATATCTTCTTTGTTTATTTACATATGAAGGAGATCCAGAATTACCAACAACATTCACCCTTCTGTCATCCAAGTAAATCTCACATCTAGGTAAATCTGTATTTTAACTGTCAATATTATTTATGTGGAAGGCCGCTTTCTTCACAACTTTTTGTATTCTGTGCTTTTGTACGCTTCTCCTAATTGCCTAACACACACTTCTCTATTTCTATTATAGTCCAGTTAATAAATACGTACATACATCCATACATGAAAAAAAGTATTTGGCGTGTCCGAGGCACTTGCATTGGCGGGCACACGGCAGGTTCGCCAATCCTGGTCAAATACTTTTCTTTTTTGCCAAGAAAAGAAAAGAACCGAGCCGTGGACACAATTCGTGCTCTGCTTGATTTATTGGCAACGAGAAACACCCAAAACGTTTCAAAGTTTACTCACTTATCTTTCATGGGTGAGGTTACATTGTAGCTATTTTTTAAAGGTACAACACATTTTGCAGAACGTGCACGTGATCTCTGAACATAGAAAAAACATTGCAGTTACGCTCACTGTTAGTAGCCTAGTATCAATAAAGATTTACGTACATTATGTTTTTTTAAGTAACACAAAAACAAAAAATGCAGTTTTTCAGTATTGGTTTTCACTTAATGTCATTGTTTATATTACTCGAGTGGTACAACCTCTCAGTTCGTCCGTTCTAAACAGACAGTCTCTTTGAACAAGACAATTCTGCCCAAGTGGGCCAGCCATTAGGAAAATAAATGGTAAATGTGGACATACCGTGTTCTCTAAACCAAAATTAAATATGTTTTAGGAAACATTTGTAAATTGTGACACTTCAAGCCAATTCTGCCCCAGTGGGCATAATCGATCCATGATAAATATGTTATTCAATCTTCACATCTAAAAATAAAAATAGAGAGTGCAACTTTTAGTAACAAAAAATAAGTGTTATATACAATTAAAACCATTAAAATCATAATTACATTATGGCTAGACAGCTCTAAATGGTTTCACAACAGATAAGCTTACAGATGAACTGAATGTTCCTCGTCAAGGTTAAGACCTTCAGGTTGCATCGTATTGTACTTGATGGTAAATTTGTAGTCTCCTTAGCTCCCTAATTCTGTTTCCTCCCCTCTCTTTTGCTTGAATACAGCCAAGAACATAACATTTCAAGAGGTTTGGGTTCTGATTGTGTACAGCTGAGAAATGGCATGCAATGGGATATTGGCGATCCAAATTCTTAATAGCCCTTAGGTGTTCGGGTACTCTTTTTTTCGCCTTGTGGAGCGTACTGCCTATAAAAAACTTGTTACATTACACTTTAGGGCATATATAGCATATTCTGTATTGCAATTCACATATTTCATTATTTTATGTGGTACGTTCTCTGGTGAAATTTTGAGACTTTTGCAATTTTCGCTGTGCTTACAGGCTTTACACTTGTTGCAAATGAAAAAGCCTTGAATTCCACAGTTCTTTTTCTTTTCCTTAATCAGACTTGAAAAAATTGAGGAAGAGATTAAAGACAAAAAAATAAAGAAAATATTATCGCGACAAAGTCGATTACGAAAAAGGACAGATTTTGACATTTGGTTAAAAAGTTTGACCTTACTGGTTTTATTTCCCTTACACAAAGTTTAGTGTGTTCTGTAGCTACTGTGATAAATATACCCTTTTTAAGATCAGGATTATCGGCCAGCAAGGTCTCTTGTACACAGGGGTTATTGGTGCACCACATTTGATGATACCTTATTAATGCATTGCACACATTTCAAATTTGTCTCTGTTTGTCATTCCACACAGCACTATCATTTAACACACTTTTTTCCCCACCCATTGTAATCATGCATCAAGTTTTGGAGCTTTAAGACAACATGTATTATTTGTGGTTTTCCATCCTCTTGAGTCCCATCGAAGCACCTCTTGTCTCTCCTTCACCAGACTGACCAAGTTTTCCATTAGACGTTGATTAACTTTACTTCTTATGCGACCCCCAACATGTTTTATGAGGCAGTGTAAACTTCTCACCCAGTGGCTATCAGATAGGATTCAGACAACTTTAACTGGTGTTTTCATATCAGTGCAAGCACTCGTGCATCATTTAAAAACATGACAGACTGTGACATACTACTGCCATGGTAATGCTAGGAATGGTACACCAATAAGCAAACAACTAAATAATGTAACAATCTAAATTAATTCATTGTCACAATAAGGTAAAATAATGCATTGACCTTACGAAGTAACAGTTAAAACATTATCTTGAGCCACAAAGCAACAGTAAACTACTTCACTGTTTGGTGATCCTTGTATGTTCACAGTTATCCCAGTAGAGCAGTGGTGGCTGGTAGGGGACAGTGGCGCAGGTGGGTTAGAAAAAAATAAAAAAACACTTACCTGTGGGTCGCCATCCGCTGCCTCTCCTCCTTGCTGAATCCTGCCTCCCAGAAGCACCCAGGCTCGCCTAGCCAATAACGATGCTACCTTACAGCAGTTTCATGAGTGGTCTGAGCGCTGTGGTTCGGCGCTCAGACGGGGACTGGGAGTCTGTGCATGTTCTCCACCCAGGCTGTACAATACAGCCGGTGGAGAACACGCAAAGTGCACATGGGAGGTTTGGCCGCCCAAACCGCCATGCACATTTAAGGTGCAGAAGCCACTCCTCTTCCCTCTAGGTCACGGGAGCCTAGCACCCTCTCTCCCGATCCCCCACTCCCCCGGCCCGCCCTAACATGGAGCTTGCAGCCAACGTAAAAATAAAGTGCTAATAATGTTCAGTTATTATCATTTTATTTTTCCTTTGCACTGCTCTTAGAGCAGTGATGCGATGCTCCTCTGCCCTGGCGGAGGAGCCGCCGCTGCAGTAGAGGGTATAACAATGGTTCCTCAATCAGTGAGGAAGAGCCAATGCATTCTCAGCCAATTCTTCCACCAGTTCAGTTCCGGAAAACTTGATGTGCTGTTTCCCTAGCCCAATCCACATCAAAGGCGGTGCCTCTGTTCACCCAATGGAATAGAGCTTGTTTATAGTTGTTGACAACTTCTCAGACCAACTTATTTCTCGACTCAGTTCTCTGTTTGTGAAATGGTAAGATCACAGCTTGGGCCTCAAACACCACTGAGTTCCCTGACAACTGCATTTATGTCTCTGCCTTTTCTTTGGACGTGCACCACCTATGATGTAGTCCCACGTTAAGTCTTAGCGTGATTCCACTGACCTGCTTGGAAACATTCAGGATTGCAAACATTGTGCACTGCGACTTGGAAGTTTTCACAAGAGCCTGCTTGTAGCATTTGCAACAACAGGAGCTGTTCCTTCTAACATCCTGGTGCATAGTAGAGACTAAGCAGACCATTAATAAAGTCTAACAGACCACCGAGACTTGCTGCTGGCCCTCTTCTCATTACCAAACAACTAGAGATAATGTGGTGAGCACTCCTCAGTCCCTCCCCCTCCCCCCGCCCTCCCCCATTAGCACCAATGCTTATGCCTGCTAGGAGAAGGCTCTATGGAGGTTTCCACAGTTTGTACTCTGGTTGAAGCAGTGTCTAGGTAGACCGTCTTATGGGTGATAGGGTTCAGTTGCCCCTTCCACAGCTGGGTTAAAATCTCATCACAAGGAAAAAATGAAAACTCTGAGTTGAGGTGAGAACATGTTTATTTGTTAAAAACATACTCCCCGAATGTTTCCAGAGAATGGAAGACAGTCTCCCATTGGTAATAAATCAAACTCTCCATAGACCGATGGATCAAATATGGGCACACAGTTTATGAAGCCTTTGTTAGCTATTTTGTTATTATCTCATTCATTTGATGGAAGCTTGTTAGTGTTGCTCTTAGTAATTTCTTAAGTTATGTAGCAGAGTTCTGCTTACCTAATGTAATTTAGGAATGTATGAGGTTACAACGCATACATTTACAACGCATGCCATTACAACGCAGTTTTTACATCGCAACATCCTTTACAACACACTCTATTACATCGCATGACACTACATCGCATTTTTAGAAACTACCTTTACAACGCATTCCATTACATCGCATTATACCTTTACAACACGTACCATTACATTGCATTTGAGGTAAGTATTGGATAGTATAGGGGTAAAAATTACTATTCTAACTCCAGGGGGTTCAACAGTAGGGTAAATGTTGGATGGTGTAGGGGTAAAAATTACTATTCTAACTCTAGGGGGTGCAACAGTAGCGTAAGTTTTGGATAGTGTAGGGGTATTATGCGTTGTAATGACATGCGTTGTAATGGTATGCGTTGTAATGCTTGCGTTGTAGTGACATGAGATGTAGTGACATGAGATGTAGCGTCATGCGATGTAGTGTCATGCGTTGTAATGCCTGCGTTGTAGTGGCATGCGCTGTAAAGGATATTGCGATGTAATGACTGCGTTGCAAGTGGTGTGCAATGTAATGGTTGCGTTGTAAAGGATGTTTCTCGTATTTTAGCATGTTACTGATTTCTCATTTTTCTATTTTAATTTACTTTATAATGATTATTACACAAACGTCCTCCTGCATCTATAGGAGTTGGGATCATTAGATCCCTTTTACGCAAAGCTAATGAAACCTGCTTTTAAACTGCTGCTTAGCCTATTTACGACAATGTGCATGAGATAATAACATGTGACTGTTGGCCTCCTTATCTCTTTGTATTATCATTTGGCATTTATTCAATAAATAAAAATATTTTCTTTTCTTTAGGAATGTGCAATTACACCAAATGATGACTTTTTATTCCCAGATGTTGACTGGTTAATTGGGAATCACTCTGATGAGCTAACTCCATGGTTACCGGTGATTGCAGCCAGGTATGTGACATAATAGTTATTTGCCGTAAAGAAAATGTATTGTTTAAGTCTGTTTTTAAAACAACGACTGGTTCAATCCACTATGTGGAGGAGTGAATGTTAATAAAAACGCATCACAAGTTAAAACTCCTACGGCAATGGAACTAGTGTGCAAAAACAAATCTTTTGATCTGATATATGAGTGAGTCACTGGTCAGGAGAAAATAAAGACCCTATACCCATGCAGAGACTCTGCTGATTTCAAACATAGGTGTAGAAGTGCTCAGATGTCTCCTTGGCTCTCCTTTATGTAGCTTGTCAAAAGCAGGAGATGTAAATAAACTAACCCAGTGGCCATACTGGTTTATTTTATATACCTATGTGTTGTGGCATATGATTGCATTTCGGCAAAAGTTCTACATAGTAGCAGGAAGACAGTGCCTATTGCGAAATTACTTGGCTTAATGTTTGGGTGCAAAACATATAATATGGAAGGTCTGGTGTTTGCAAATGTTGGTTGAGAGACAGTATAGAGACTTACAAGACATTAACACCAGGAGAGAAGTAAGGCATGAGAGAGTCAAGACAGGAGATTAGTAACAGTTTGACCTAAGTCTTGATGGTGGGTTCAAATGACTATATAGAGCGGCTAGATCATGAATCACTTGGTCATCAGGGAGCTAATTCCAGTGATTAAGCTTTCCTAGATCAATGAAAGGAACAAGAGACTCTGGATGAAGGCTTAGGAGAGCCAATGAGGGTAAGAGTTATGGATCAGTTGCCGTTTCTGGTCAGCATTTGAAATGGGTAACTAGGAGAAAAGCTGTTAAAAGGTTTTGCAATCAATCATTAGTAACTTGTACATTATTTGTTTCTTTTGTTGCTGAGAACCAACCAATTTGGTGATGACGTTCACCTATTGGGCTGTGCTTGGGTAGATTATTAAGATCCTACTAGCAAAGTTAAGAACTATGTCCAATCGTAAGAATTAATAAAGGGAAATATCTCCTAGTACAGTAATCTAATTGGGTAAGGACCAGTGCTGAGAATAACGTTTGGCCATGTATATTGTGATGCAGGGACCCAACTCATTTTTCAAATTTTCTTTTGTATGTCTTCAAGCACTTGTAATTTGTCAACAGTGGCTGAGTTTGTTACAAAGGACTGCAGACTTATTATCGGTTTAAAGTATATGATAAATAATGTAGGAATTATAGTATCTGCAGAAAATATTATAGAAATTGAACTATATGGAGAAAAATTAATGATTTCAGTGTTTGAAAAGATGAACTTAAGGCAATGAACTGCTTCAGCTGCAAGTATCTACTTTGAGCCTTTAGATTGAAGATAGGTGGCAATGGAAGGAAAAGGGAAAATGAAAAGAGAAAACAAAATATTAAATGATATCCTTTAGAAAGGGAAGAGTACAGAGCATTTGGGATCTCCAGCTGGTGGATAGTTTGGTGGGGAGTGCTGTATTCTTTGTTAGTGTTTACTTATCTTAGTAACAGCTGCTCGGCAACAGCAAGCTTTCACTACTGGAATCCTGTATGTTGGAGTCCAGGAGACGGTAGCCTTTGCTGTTGAGGAGACAGCTGTTGGGGGTTGCTCCTGATAACTTGAATAAACCTTCTTATCAAATATCCGGGAAGTCCTGTCTTAAAAAATGGCGACGGGGATGAGCTAAAGTAGGAGTAGGTTATCATTTTATGGGGATTTTGTGAGTATTTATTTCATTTTTACTCGGAGACCCGAAGACCCCCAGCAGCAAGAGAAATTGCCTCATGATGCAGTTGGTGAAATTTTGTAAGTAAAAATATTTAATTACTTACATAGTAACCTTTTAGTTGCTTGCCGCCCGTGAAGAAGAGCACGAGCTGTGAGGACGCTTATCTTTGGATGCACATGCTGAGAAGACGTCGGAGCGAGAGTCAATCTACAAGCTGGTATAGTACTTGAACGCAACTTGGCAGGCGCGAGTCCTTGACCTGCATTTTAGAGAGCACGAGTCCAAGTGTGCCCCATTTAAACCCTGCTGAAGCGCGTTGACCTTTTCATCGCTAGTCCAGGTGTGCGCCATTCAAATTTCGCTGGAGCGCGTTGACTTCTTTTGTTTTCCTGCGTCCTCTGCGCCATACGTCTACCTGATGTGACCTTATACAGGAGGTCACGTAGACGTGCCGCCATATTCATTGGCATACAAACACCAGGAATTGAAGACACATGACGTTATTGCTATTTGCCAACCACGATTTTTTTATTATAAAAAAATTATACAAGCATCGCATAGAAGTCAACGGTGATAGGCACACAGCCTATCTTACATGCTCATAGTTTTGTGAATTGTTAAACTACAAGTATACTTTGGAGTACGACATTGGGCACAGACAGAGTAGTATTAATTCAGAAGTTTCTTTTACTTTTAAACAGTGACATTGAAAACAAACAGGTCTTTATTAACTCTAAAATTTTGTAGAAAGCACAGTGGTTTTACATTTAAATTATTTATTCATTAACTCAGAAATGTAAGTAAATAAGCATTTTGCAGGAGATTTTTATAACATGACCTCACAAGTTATTGCTCCACCCCCCACCTTTCTTCCAGATCCTGGATCTCCTTGCATCTCTTGGGAAGACTGGAAAGAGTCTTTTACAATGTATCTGGAAGCTATTGGTGGTGAAGATTATGTTCCCAATAGGAAATTAGCGATTCTAAAACAGCATTTATTTGGGAGTGGAAGGAAAAAATGTATTAAAAACACTTCCTAAACCGTCTTCTGTATCAAGAAACGACAATGATGGATCCGTGATGAAGAAGATGCTTATGAAATGGCTTTAACAATGTTAGAAGAGAACTATGGCAAAAAGTTAAGCATTGTTTAATCGCAAACAACTGCATGGAGAAAAAATTTAGCAATATGTCGCAACCTTAAGAAGATTAGCAACAACTTGTAGGTTTAAAGACCTTAGAGATGAAATTATAAGAGATCAGATGATTAATGCTACGAATAACAAAAAGATCCAAGAAAAATTATTAGACCTAATTGACCACACACTAGAGAAGGCCATTAGTATAGCCAAACGTATTGAAAATACATCTTTATATGTTAAAGAGTTAACTATAACTGAATCTAAACATGATAATGTTTCAGCAAAAGTATGTAAAATAAGTGACAAAAAGGCTAATGAAACTGATGAGGTTAAAGGTGATAAGAAAAAAGTTACTACTAGTTTTAACAAGTTATGTTACAGATGTGGCAGTAACAGACATTCATCGGATGCTATTCATTGTCCTGCTGCTAAAAGCAGATGTTATAAATGTAAAAGAATAGGAAATTTCCCAAAAGTTTGTAAAACTGTTAGCACATTTCACTCAAACCCTGTCATTAATGTTATCAATAAATATGCTTGTGATGACTGTGGAAAGTGATGTTGAAGTATATATGATTGATGAAGTTGATGACATTGGCAATGGTGAAAATTATAATCCCCCAAGTGTGATATTTGGGTTGGTGAAAAAATGTTACCGATGTGGGCGGATTCATGTTCTCATTTCACCTTAATCAAAACGCAGATTTGGAAAGAGTTGGGTTCTAAAAGTCTTCAAGTTACTGACGTCAATCCTGTAGGTTATTGTGGTCAGAAATTACCAGTAATTGGTTATTTTCTATCAAATATTAAGTTTCGAGATAGAGAAACAGTAGCTAAACTTTATGTTGTGGAAAAAGGGAAATCCCTATTAGGTTGGAGAGAACAAAAAGCTTTAAAAATTATTTTGAACCCTAACCATCCCATGCAAGTACTTTTAACAGAACATCATGGTAAGCATGAATGGGTGTCAAAATTTCCTAATCTCTTTAAAGAAGAACTAGGATGTTTGAGAAAGTTTAGACATCGCATCATTCTTAAGGAAGGGGTTATACCTAAAGTGCATAAAGTACGGAATGTGCCATTGGCGTTGAGGTATCCCCTCAAAAAAGAGTTAGATAGATTGTGTAAAGAAGGTATCATAGAGCCAATCAAAGCTTCCAAATGGCTTAGTCCAATTGCTATTGCAAACAAACCGAATGACAGCATCCACATGTGTGTGGACTTACGAGATGTAAATGAGTGTATTTGGGTGGACCGCCACCCTTTGCCCCACATAAATGATATATTAGCCACCGTTAATTATGGGAATTTTTTTTCCACCCTAGATTTGTCAAGTGCTTATCATCAAATTTTGCTACAACCGGAATCAAAGCACTTAACTTTTTTCATCACTCCGGAAGGAGCATTTCAATTTGTGCTTTTGCCATTTGGTTTGGCATCTGCTTCGGCAGTTTTTCAAAGAGTTATACAAAGTGTTTTGAAAGACATTCTCAATATTCTGGTGTTTCAAGATGATATTTTAGTGTGGGGAAAGAATGGAGGAGCACAATGATGTATTAGGAATTGTGCTAAACAAATTAGAGCAAGCTGGTCCAACCATTAGTCTAAAAAAATGCAAAGTCTGTCAAACGGAGGTGGATTATCTTGGTCACACTTTAAATCAAGAGGGAATTAAACCCAAGTTTAAGTTAGCGGAAGATCTAGAAAAAGCACCTGTTCCACAGAATACAGATCAGTTAAGGTCATTCTTGGGATTAGCCGAGTATTACTCAATATTTATTTTTAATTTTTCCAATTGTGTGTTTCCTCTATGAGAATTGTTGAAGAAAAATGTGGCATTTGCGTGGACTGACAAGTGCCAGAGTGCTTTTGAGGAGGGAAAAAAAGGTGATGCTCGTGCTGCTTCCTTAAAACTCTTCAATGCTAGTGATAAGTACATAATTGTGACAGATGTCAGTGGGTATGGTTTGGGCACGGTACTGATGCAAATTCATGAAGGCAAAGAGAGAGTAATAGCATTCGCATCTATTTATTTATTTATTTATTTCACTTATAGAGCACGCTATCACCTCGAGATGCATCCTGGCACTGGTAGACTCAAAAGAAAAGGAAGGGGCAACAAATCACAGGCTAAGGATTAGGGAAAGAGTGGAAAATTCTACAATTAAAACAATGACAGAAGCCACAGCCGTTAGCCCCGTCGTAGCAGCCTCCCAACTTCGAGCTGCCCGCACAAGCCACTAGGACACTCAAAGGTGCTGAGAGCATGTATTCCAATATCGAAAATGAGGCATTGGCGTGTTGGTGGGGAGTGCAGCATTTCCGGAATTTTGTGTGGGGTATGAGGTTTGAATTACACACAGATCATCAACCTCTAATTGACATTTTCTCCCACGCAGGGCTGCCAAAGCTACTCCACGAATTGCCAAATGGATTTATCGTTTACAAGAGTATAATTTTAGTCTTAAATATGTACCTGATGTGAAAAATGTAAATGCCGACTCTTTATCACGTCTTCCAGTTGATAAGGAAAATAGTGAAAATTTAGATTTAGAGGTAGAAGACTGGGTGGTAGCCAAACTGAGTGATGTATGTCACACCACAGAAGAGTCTGATTGGAAAAGAGCAATTTTAGATGATTCTATCATAAAAAAAAGTTGTTGATTGTCTTTCTATGAGAGAGGGTTGAAAGTCACATGATGATTTATTAATTTATAAAGAAGTCTGGAGTGAATTATCTCTTGTGAATGGTATCTTGAAGAGGAACGATAAGTTAGTAGTTCCCTTTACTAAGAGATCAAGATTGTTACAATTGTTGCATGAAGGCCATGGTGGTAGGTCAACTATGAAGAGGAAGGCCAGGGAAGGGAAGGGAAGATTTATGGTGGCATGACATGGACAGGCAAATTGAAAGGTTTGTTAGGGATTGTGTAGCATGCTCTCGTAGTGACAAGACACATGTTACACAAGAAACTGCCATTCATGATCTGGCCCAAGCAAGTTTGGGAAAGATTAGCAATTGACATTTGTGTTCCTTTTGAGATTCTTGGTGTTGGGTGTAGATTTGCCATTGTTTTAATGGATTCTTTTTCTAAATTGCCTGAGGTAACCTTTGTGCGCAAAGTTAAACCTGACAACTTGATTGCTTTCTGTGAAGACATTTTTTGTAGAGAGGGCTATCCCGCAGAAATGTTGACTTATAATGGACCTCAATTCACATCCAAAGAATTTTGTGATTTTCTTAAAACATGGGGCATCAAGCACTTAAAAACTCCGGTTTATCATCTCAGTGGAAATGGCCTTATTGAACGCTTCAACAGCGTTTTGGGTGAATGTATACAAATGGCCGTTAACAATCAGGTTGATTGGAAATGTTTAGTAAAGAAAATGTTGTGGAATTATAGAACCACTCCACATTCTGTTACAGGTGAAACTCCGTTTTGCTTACTCAAAGGTAGAGTTCCTTGTTCGATTGCTGTGCCCACATGGATGGGAAGATGTGGCAGGAAATTTATCAATGATAGTATCATTAGATGTAATGTGAAGATTAGCAAAGTTCTTATGATCAAAGACACAATGATAAGTTGGTCAAAGAACCTAAAATGTTTATATTGGGCAATTTTGTAAGAGTAAAGTTGGGAACTATTCAACACAAAGGAAGTTCTAAGTTGTCAGACCCCAGGAAAGTTGAGTTTATTAAAGGTGATTTTTTGAAGCTTTCTGATAGAAAATGGTGGAATACTAATCGAGTGGCCCTGTCCAATGAAACGGAAGTTCGAGAGTGGTTAAGGAAAGATGTACCTAATTTCAGTTCAGATGTGAACAATGAATCAAAAGAAGTTTCTTCCAAAAGAACCTGTACACCTTTCAGTACCATGTCTGAGAATAGAGTGCCCAGTACCATGTCTGAGAATAGAGTACCTAGCACACGTGTTAAGAAATTGCCTAAGAAGTTACACGATTATATTTGTGATTAGCCTTATTAACAATGTATGTTGTTACGAATTTGTTATCTCTTCATACAAATAACTTTTTATTTTTAAAGAAAGAAGAAATGTTGTATTCTTTGTGAGTGTTTACTTATCTTAGCAACAGCTGCTTGGCAACAGCAAGCTTCCACTACTGGAATCCTGTATGTTGAACTCCAGGAGACGGCGGTAGCTGATGTTGTTGAGGGTTGCTCCTGATAACTTGAATGAACCTTTTTTTTATTTTTATCTTTTTTTAGACATCCGGCACATATATATACTTACAACAATACAGTAACCAAGAAACATTTCAAAACATATGAACAGGATGGCAATTATTTATCTTGAACCCTCCCTTCAAGCAGCATCCTCCCTCCATCCCCTAGCCTCCCCCCCACCCTCTTCCCGAAACCATAGGAAAGTCGAATTTTACTTAAATTAAACCAATATTATACTGCATCATAAGGTTACTTTTTCCACAAAAATATGTTTAGATTTTGCCTTCCTATCTCAGCTATAACTTAGCTTACACACCCTATTTAAAAAAAAGATCAAGACATGGTTTCATTAATCCAGATACTTATTGGAGACCATATATCAAAGCCTCTTTTCCTGTCTCTCAGACCTCTTCGTTTATATATTGCTTTCTCCCAGCGATAGGTAGCTAGCAATTTCCCAGCCAGCTATGAACTGAGGGAGGTTCTTTATCCAACCAAACAGTAGCCAGGCAAAGCCTAAAAACTGCCATCATAATGAAAAGCAGAGTCTTATTAGGATCTGTCACTGCCTGATTGCTTACCCCCAGCAAAATGACTTGCGGAGACAGATCGACCTCAAAATCCAGCATTTGTTTGATATAGTTACCCATCTCCCCACTAATCCTGTTAATCGGGGGCAGGTTGCTAACATGTGAATGCTGTTTACCACAAGACATCCACAACGAGAGCAGTGTATACCTGTTGAGCCTCCCCACTTAGAAATCCGTGCTGGAGTGATGTATAAGTTTAGCCAGGTTTTGAAGCATTGAACTTATAAGTTTGCAGATATAGCTGCGGTTGAGCTTAGCAATAAAGAGTCCTCACAAACCCCCACTCCAGCTTGTACCAATTCCTGCCAACGGTCAGTGTGTTTAATAAGATCATCCTCCATTATGTTACTAAGTAATACATAAAACTTGGAGATTGGTGCAGATTGTGCTCCTAATGCCACCTCCATTAAGGGGACTCTATGGCCCTGAATTACTTTTTTAGAAAGATAGTCCCTCACTTGTAAGAATTTGAAAAAATGGTTATTTCCAACCCCAAATTTTTCCTTAATTGTATAGAATGTATGTGTTGTGTTATCCATTATCAGATCTCCAATATGCCTAATACCTTTCTCCCTCCAAGATTCCATGTAACCATCATGAAAGATTCCCGGCAAGAGTTGATTATCTTTCAAAGGGATATATCTGTGTATCCTATTTAATTTGAGTTTTTTCCTAATAGCCAACCAAATCTTAAATGCTCCCAACAGGACCTTAAACTTGACTCTTTAGAAGTAGGCAAAATCAATATGCCGCATCAAATACCCATGTGCCTCATCCCGAGCAGTAACCTGTAAATTGAGGGGTAGACTGCTTCCACAATATCAGTCGATCATTTTCCCAATAGGTAAGTCATCTGTTGTAGGTTTGTTGCCCAGTATTATATCTGGAGATCAGGGAGAGACCACCCATCCTTAGGTAGGGTCATACATTTTAGTGCTATACGAGGGCGTTTCCCATTCCACAAGAATTTGATTAAAAGCAGACAATCAGGTTTTCTTAACTTCTAGTGGCTCTAAAAAAATATAGGATTCTGGGTAGAAATAACATTTTTATAATATTGCACCTTCCCAGCAATGTAAGGTGTAAACAGTTCATTCTATTGAGATCAGTTTTGGTCTTGAGTAACAGGGGCTCCAAGTTAATTTGCACAATTTCATCCATGTTAGCGGAAATCTCGACCCCTAAATATCTAGTATTTCCAGCTACCCTTGTATCGACCAGGTCTGACCAGGATTTGTTCACGATCATTGTCTTCTCTTCATTAAAAAATAGCCTGATATTTTGCTGAATCTTCTGGCCTCCCTTTCTACCTCCCTCATCGCATCTGTAGGACTAGATGTTGTTATGGCAAGGTTGTCTGCGTATGCTAATATCTTTGAATCGCCACCGAGGGTTTGAGCTGCCTGAATCCTATTATTCTCCACAATTTTCCTAATTAAAGGATCTATATACAGTGCGAATAAAAGTGGAGATCAAGGGCACCCTTGCGTGTAACGCGTGTGATTTTAATTATATCAGATGACGCACCCATTGCTGTGATCCTTGCCACAGGTTTCTGGTACATACATCCAATAGCACCGATAAAACTCTTACCCAGTCCCTGCCTTTCCATGATTGCCCATAAAAAGGGCCAGGAGACCCTATTGAAAGTCTTCTCTGCATAAAGAAATATAGCCGCCATAGGGTCTCCTGAAACCCTTGCGTAGTCAAAAAGTGTAATTATGCGTCTGATATGTTCTGTTGTGCCGCTCCCATGTACAAACCTATGTTGAAACGGAGAGACTAGCTTTCCGATAACTGCAGCTAGCCTATTTGCCAGAATTTTTTAATATATCTTAACATCCCTATTAAGCAAAGTAATTGGCCCGTATGATCCCAATTCCATAACTGGTTTGCCTTTTTTTGGGAAAACTATAATATTAGCACTTTTCCATGAATCTGAAGTGGACAGATCTAGTTGTGCTCTTCGAAAAACTTCCAGCATCAACGCCAAAAGCTGTTTTTTAAACTTTTTTTTATAAAACTCCCCTGGGATTAGGTCAGGGCCCGACGCTCTATGGCAGCAGTTATTTCGCCCATAATGATTGGCTCATCTAGTCTGTCTCTCTCATCTGCCGAAAGCTGATCCAGAGCCAGTCCCAGTAGGTAATCCTGAATTTCCCGACTCCCAGCCTGGGTGTCTTCGGTATATAAGTTTTGATAGAATTTTAGAAATGCGGTGAGGATAGCATTGGTCTCGCTAATTATACCGACATCCGGATCCCTGATTTCTCTGATCTGAGATTGCACTGTTTTCTCCCTTGTGCGTACTGCTAGTAGATGCCCCGCTCGCTCACGGCTCTCGTATGCCCGAATTCTATAGGCCAGATATTTGCTGGCTGCTTTCTTTAGTGAGATTTGCGTAATCACGGATCTGGCAATAGTAACTTTTGACTGTCCTGCCTCCGAGTCTGCTCCAGCTTTTAATATCTCTATCAGTTCGGCCTCCACCTTAACCAGATCCTCGTACAATGAACGCATCAAGGTTTTCACTTGTCTTTGTGTCTCCCAACTGTAACTAGTAGTTTCTCCTCTGACCCCTGCTTTTAATGTGTCCCAAATTATACCTAGATTAGCACTTCCATAATTCTCTTCGATAAACCTAGGGATCCATTCCCCCATTTGCTGTGTATACCCTTCTTCACTTAATAATGCCCTATTTAATGTCCACCGTGTTTGCAGGGATGAGAGCTGAATATCCAGCTCAATCACCAAGGGGTTGTGGTCCGACATGACCCTGGGAAATTTGTTAATAGTACTTTTCAAGACATGTTCCTGCGACACTAGGAATTAATCCAATCTAGCATGTACTTTATGTGGAGCAGAAGAGTACGTAAAGCCTGGGTCAGTTCCCCTTTTTTACAGCCCATACATCTAACCCGCGCAGTGATTTGAGTTGTGACAGTGAGTTAAAAACTTTGGGTTTTCTACCTTGGTACGGAGCCTTCTTGGTGGCAACGTGGCAGCTTAAATTAATATTCAAATCCCCGCAAAAAATCAAAGGTAAAGTCCACCCTACAAGCTCAGTTTTTAGCCAGTCAAACAGTGCTGGATCATCCAACACTGATCCATATACTGAACAGAGAGTGAACATTTTATTATCAATACAAACTTGAACAATCACCCATCTGCCCATTTTGTCAACCAAGCAACGAGGAAAACTACCCAAACCCTTCCGAGCCAATATAGCCACCCCCTTAGTGTGAGTTTCGTGTGTTGTGTTTGCGATAATTTGATACCCAGTCATCTCCAAAAGCCATCTCCTACATCCCTCAATATGAGTTTCTTGGAGGCATAGAATATCAGCCCTTAAAAATTTACCATCGACACTGATCCACCTCCTTTTTTGGGATCATTTAAACCACATATATTAACATATGCTATTCTAATTTTCCTCATTTAAGAACAGAAAAAGTGAAAAAAAATTACGAAACCTACTAGTGCACAAGCTAAGGTCTACCATATCAACGTACCCAAAGACCATTCTTTTAGAAAATGTCTTCCCTGTTTCCCTGTGGTTTCGGTGCCCCTCTCCCTCCCCTCCCTTCCCCCTCCCATCGAAAGGCAAAACAGGTCCCAGGACCCTTGTGATGCCTCCAGCTGCAGACCTTCTTGCATCCTGCCTGGCCTTCTCAAATATAGATTGGCGGAGGAGAAAGTTGCCGAAAAATATTAACCCCTTCGATGCTCATGACGGAACGGTTCCGTCATGAGCGTCGGTTGGCCTGTGCTCATGACGGAACCGTTCCGTCATGAGCCCGTTGGCTCATTAGAACGTTCAGCACAGCGCAGGAATCTGCGCAGCGCTGATGTGGTTAAGATAGCTCTGGGATTTTCGTCTTGACCTGGCTTTCTTTTAAGCATCAAGGGAAATCTGTGCACCCTTTGCACTTCAGCGTCCCAGTTCCAATGAGCCAGTTCAGGAAAGGCCTCCTGCAGAAGCTTTCGAACAAAACCGCGGATATCGCTTCCTTCCGTTTTTTCCGCAATTCCAAATAGGCGAAGATTGTTCCGTCGCTGTCTATTTTCAAAATCCTCCAGCTTCCAGGACGTTGGACTTTCTACTTTCATTAGAGGTGGACTGCCTATCGGAATTTTCCACGCTTGCCTCTAATTGTACTATGCGCTCTTCTAATGCCGTAGTACGTTCATTAATTTCCGTGCGCCCTGAAGTTTCCTGGTTGCCAAATGGGCCCTCTAATGTTCCTGGTGGGCCTCAGTCTGTATTTGTTTCAGTGTAGCCTTGTAGCGCCTGAGCTCCTGTAGCGCTGTTTGCACCACCTTGACTCTCTGAGGCTTAGGTTCTAGGTTCGTTCTATAGTGCTTCTTCAAGCTGCGAGGCAGAATAGTCCCATTTGAGCTGGCTTGACGTGGAGCCCTTGTCCTTGTCTGATCCCCTAGCACTCTTCTTCTTGCTGCGAAAGGGGATGCGCTTCTGTGTGTCGGGTTTCGTGACAGGGCTACCACTGTCCTCCGTTGAGTTTCCATCAGCACTATCTTTCCAGCTGTCCTCGGATAAATCTGGGTCATTTGTCAGCGAGTAGAAATGTTCACCATCTGAAGTCGCTACAGGGATGCCTTCATCCTGATCAGGCAAACCGTACATTCCCTTTACCACCGGTGTGCATAGAGGATCCCCTGCAGCTAGCAAGATGCTGTTATTATTTAATCCTTTTTGCGGCATGCATCCTCTGGTAACGCATCCTTGTCGCATCCCTGTTGCGCATTTTCTGACCCCTTGCAGAAAATATTGGCTAGCTTGGCCGCAAATCCATTTATCTCATCTGCCGCAGGGCCAGTCTTAACTGTACTCACATGAATTTTATCAGCCTTTTATTCAGACACTTTGTCCACAGTAGTCTTATTTTTAGAATTGTCCTTATGCATTTTTAGGTTTATATTACTAGTACTTTTGGGTAAATTATTTTCTACTTGCGGTGTTGGAGGCCCTCTCCCCGCAAACATTACCGGCACAGTTGGCGCCTTAGATCGTGTGCCTCTTTCTGTCTTTTGTTCGCCAGCTCCATTTGCCTCTGGTTTCTCTTTTGGCGATCCATCCTTGCCCAGGCCAGGCTTTGGAGTGTCCGCACTAAGTTTCAGGATGTTCCCTTCTGCAGCGCGTCGATTCACTGATGCAGTCTTGGCCCCTCCGGTTGCACTTGAGTCTTTGCCCAGCGGCTTTCCCTTTGGAGGCATTTCGCCGGTGTTTGAATCAGCTCCACACCTCTTCACGAAGCGTACAGCCAAGCAACAATGTATCTGCGAGTTCCTCTACCGTCCTGGTGCACCACGCGTCTGACCGCTGCATCGCCACAGAAGAAAAGGCTCTCAGAGCCCGCGTTGCCAGGATCACAGCCTCCGTGAAGAACCTCATCCGCTTCAGCCCAGGATTTGCCGACTTAAGCTAGGTGGATTTTGCAATCATGCCCGGTAGTTACTGCAGTGTTAGGCAGCCATCCTATGGCCGTGGTAGAGGAGGCAGCTTCCCACAACGCTCACGAAGCAGCCATCTTGCCTCTCCAGAACAAGCACTTTCCTTTGAATAAACCTCCTTATCAAGTCCTGTCTTCAAAAGGAACAGCGATAAAAACCATGAGATTGAAAAACATTGATCTATGAGGTACGAGGATCAGCTTGTTGTAACAAAGACGGTGAGTGGAGACTGGAGAATATAGTATCAAGTGCAGAAGTTAGGGCATATATTATTAGCAATGATTAGTGTTTGTTGTGGAGAGCAGACATTTTAAAGATGGCTTTAGTTATTTATTTTCAGTTTTTTGTAGCATGAACAACACCAAATGAGGTCCAGAAGACTTAACAGAATGGTGATTTTACAAGAGCAGATTACAACTTTAAGTTGTCTTTAAAGTTTTCCAGAGTTTGCATGTTGGAAATGGCCCTTTTTACAGGGTATCCGCAAACTTTTTGCTTCTTCCTCCTTTATTTTTCCTGACCTGTGGTGTAGGAGAGTAGGGTCTGCTTCCTATGGTTACCCCACTTTTTGCTGTGATTCTCTGGTTTTTCGACTTTAGTCGGGCTGTGGCCCTGCTAATCAGACCGACAGCCTAGCTGTTCTCTCTCTAAATTGTTACCATGTACTTTAGGTGCATACCAGATTGGTTACTTGGTCACCCTGTGAGCCCCTGCATAGTGTACCATAGTTCGCTCACCCGCATAGCCCCATGGAACGCTAATGCGAAAGCTGCCCGGAACAGAACTGCTTCGAATTGGGAGGAGCATGTCTCGTCTAGTTTCGCTATGAGTAGGGACAACCTATCTAAGCCAATCGGGCGCCTTACATCTTGCTTGCGACCCTCGAGGCGCTGCCAGCCGCGAAGGGCTTTTTTCACCAAAAAGGAACCCGTTGGGTCTTGTATGCCATGCACCTGCGCCATGAATGAAATGGCCGCCCTATGCCTATTGGCCGTTGCCGCTGATCGGCCTTCTCCGTGCAGTGCTACCAGGAACCCCAGGAAGGATTCCTCCTGACCCCAGTTCTGATCCCCTGTCGGACCCAAAAATGTGCAATAGGAACGAAACGCTCCTTCATATGCCTTCCTTGTCCTGGGGGCTAAGCTTGCTGCCACGAGGTCTTGTAATCCGGGGCACCGATTAGCCAAAGTGCTTCGGGGAATGGTGCCGCCACTAGGTCCGCTGTAGGTAGATAACCCCTGAACGCCTGCATATGTGAACGAGAGAGTGCATCAGCCGCATGATTCAGTACACCCGGCACATGTTTCGCCCTGAACTGTACATTCAGTCTCATGCAAAGCAGCACAACTTCTTTCAACAATCTCAAGATCCATTTGCAGCGTGCTGCCTGTTGGTTAATGCATTCGACAACAGTCATATTATCAGACCAAAACACCACTGAGCGGTCTCTGAAATCGTCTGGCCATGCCATCAGAGCAACCAAAATGGGGAATAGCTCCAGGAACCCAATGTTACTTGTGAGACCGCTGGAGTGCCACCACGCCGGCCATGTTTGCGCCGACCATCGATTACCAAAAATGGCGCCAAATCCCACGCTCCCCGCCGAGTCAGTCCACAGACCTAGCTCATCTGAAGACGCTGGCGGCTTGTTCCACACTACTCGACCGTTGAAGTCCGCCAGAAATGCCAACCAAATGCGCATATCCTGGCGAACCTCTGCAGACAGTCTCGTACGGTGGTGTCCTTCTTTGAGACCAGCCATAGCTTGTGCAATAGAGCGTGAGAAGGGGCGGGCCATTGGTATCACTCGCAAGGCAAAGTTAAGCTGACCCACTGTTTGCTGCAACTGGTGCAGGGTCACTTTCTCCTTACCAAGGCATAGTTTCAGGGAAGCCCTAAATTTGGCCACCTTTCCCATCGGCAAACGGAAACATCCCTCCACAGAATCGAGCTCAATTCCCAGAAACTCCAGTGAAGTAGGTGGTCCAACCGTCTTACCTGGTGCCAATGGGACTCCAAACTCCCTCATGAGGATGCAGAAATCGTGCAGCGCCTGTGCACATTTCGTATCGCCGGCTGCTCCCAAAAACAGGAAGTCATCGAGATAATGCATAACATGCCTATGCCCTGTGGCCTCGGTGAATGCCCACTCTAAAAAACAACTGAACATTTCAAAATAGGCACAAGAAATGGAGCAACCCATAGGCATGCATTTATCCATGTAATAACTCCCTTGGAATGCAAAACCTAGCAAACGCTGATCCTGCGGGTGTACCGGGAGCAACCGGAACGCCGACTCGATATCTGATTTCGCCATCAGCGCCCCGGGGCCCAGGCGATTCAGCATGGCCACGGCCTCATCGAATGATGCGTACCGCACCGAACAGACTTCTGGGTCAATGGCCTCGTTCACCGAGGAGCCCCTTGGAGCAGACAGGTTATGAATAAGCCTAAACTCCCCTGGGTCTTTCTTCGGGACAACCCCTAACGGGGAACAGATGAAATCCGCCACCGGTGGGCGATGAAAAGGCCCTGCCACTCGCCCTAAGCTGACTTCTTTTGCAATTTTTCTCTCTACCACACTTGGATTATGTTGCGCCGATAACTGGTTTTTACAAAAGGAGTCCCCTCGAAAATCCCCCGCCGGGATGTGGAAGCCGTGCATGAATCCCTTCCTCAACACCCCAGCGGAGACATGATCAGGGTATTTGTTTAACCAAGGAGTCATAGCCATGAGATCAACGGGTGTAGGCAACTGGTCACAACGTTCTACCTTACTCCTGCTTGGACCCTCCCTTTCCTCCCGCCCCGTTATTCTTTGATCTACATGAACTCTCCGGGTGTGAGGAATTCCCACAGCCCGCACACACATGCTTGAACCTACATGTTCCTTGCGGTCTGTTACAGTTGCCTCGATTGAAGCCCCAACAGACCCCCGCTTGCCGCCATTCCCACCGGTTTTCGGCTGGTGATCGACACCGGCGCCTGCTCGAAAGGGCACCGCGGGCTTTTGGCGGAAGACCCCCGACCCACTCCCGCCCGGCGAGGATGTACCTGCCGCCCCCGGCAGGAGCTGCTTATGCCATGAGACCGAGTCGAGGCAGTCCCATGTCAGAGAGGCATCATATTCTTTCGCTTTTCGGAATTTCATGTCATAACCTTTCCATTCCTCTCCCTCATACATTGCATAAAAATCCATAATACGAGTTTGATAGCAAGACAATTCAGTTAACACCTCGGGTTTACGTTCCCCCATAACTGCAGTAAATATTGCAAAGGCCTTCGCCCAATTCGTTATCGTTTCATCCACCCTGAATTCCGCCATCTTGGCACGCCACACGCTCGGGTGCCACAAATCTTTCTGGGTTTTAGCATATTCCATCTCCGATGGTCAGTTAATAATGAAAACATATTGACATATTTGTCACCCCATATTAACTCTTTTGTGGCCATAGGGATGTGCTCTGCCACCCTCTCCCGCCTTGAGGGTAATGAGCCCTCCCCCGCCATTGGCAAAGCGAGCTTACCCGGTTCAGTTGTTGTTCCCGCCGTTTTCTCGAGACCAACTGCAGGTCCTACCGGTGTCACCTGTGGGGAAACAAGAGGAAGATTCGCCTTTGCGGCATCTCGGGACTGCCGCAATTGCTGGATTAGTAGCTTGGCCTCTTCGGCCGTGTCTCCGGGTGCCTTGGCACCCCCTGCCTTTTTATTGAGCCATGCGGCCAACTGGGTGGCCGATTCAGGAGGCATATCTTCATCGTTAGCGGGGGTAATCACTACCGGGATCGGTTGACCCGCGTCTGGGATTGGTACCGGGTTGTCTGCCGGTGTGACAGGGGTGGCCGGGGGTACCTCTGGGACCGGAACCTCCCCTGAAACCGCCCTCTTCTTGACCCGCTTCCCTCTACCCTCGGGGACGATTCCCGGCAAGGCCGGACCTATTACCTTCTTAGGGTTACCAGGATTGCTCAGTGCAGCCAGTTGTTTTTTGACGTCCGCCAAACCTCGACCGATCGGTGGGACTTGTCCGAGTTTCCGCTCCATGCAAGTCATTCGGTTCACCAACAGGCGTAGCACCTTATCCGTCTCGGAACCCTTTCCTGCTTTCTTGCCAGCCATGGTTTCGATTATCGGCTCCTAGACGATCCACGAGGTCCTGGACTCTTCGCCTTTCGAGTAACTGAAAGAGAAACACAAGAATTATAAGTTCTCAAAATTGCTGCTTGTTCCGTCGAGGGCTCACGAGCAACGAGTGGGTGCAGCCTTCAGAGCACAGGAACAAGAGGACGCTTCTTCGGATTCCCGCTCTATTTATTCTTCTGCGGGAGGGCGTGTACCCTCCTCCAGTACGCCTACTGGGCGTGGACATCGGTGTAGGTGTCTAGGACAACCCCTCCTGGGCGGGAAAAGGCGCGCCCCGGCTACGCCGCTTCGGGCATACCAGCCGAGACACGCCCCCCGCCCAAAATGGTTTCCCGGGAGGATGGGGGCACCCAACCATACGTTCGGGGGGACCGAGTGGTCGCCCCTTTCCATATATAGTGTTCCTTTGCGTGAACACTGAAATGCCTCACACGTGGTGATTTTTTCCCTCTCACATTCACTTTATATCACGTTATTTGAGAGGTCCTGACGAAAGCCCCGTATATTTTTTTATTGGGCTGAAACATGTTGACCATCATTGGATAAATATACGACTACACATAGTATCCTTTATCCACTCTCCAGTTTTTAAATATACCCAGGTTCACCAAGAATAAACTCAACAGGTAGTATCTGGAGGTATTTTTAATATTCGCTGCCACTTAATCACATTCACTAACTCCTCAAACCTGCTCCACTGTAAACAGGTGTTGTAGCACAGCTGGGTAGCATTCTGCTACTCAGCTGGGACCCGATGATGAAGCATGACACCAACCAGGTTGGTGTGTAAGGGTTTTATTAAAAAACCATTGAGGTGCCTGACATTTCCGTGTTAGACAGTCTTCTAAACGTGGCTGTTTTAGTTGGTTTATTATTGATTCTTAGGACAAGGACAGCTGTCCACCCGTCCTAGCTCTCTCTTTTGGTATTGAATTATTATTGCTTTATCGTCATTTTATTTTCCTGCGACTGACTTTGACCAGCTTGGTGATGCAAGGCTCCTCCGCCATTCCGATCGAGCGTGCTTAAGGCCTCGAGTGTTTCCGTTGCATCTGCTGTAAAATGCTGCTACATGGTTAAAAATGTTGTGCCCCGTTAAGGAGCCTTCCCGTTTTTCCTAACTCTTGATTGATTTATTCTGTGCAACTGTGATACTAGTTTTCTAATCCATGTACTGTCTCACAGGACAAACTGAATGAAAAGGCAAACGGATCTGTTTGGGGATTAGCTGTACATGACAATTCTGTTATGCAAATTGGAAAGGTCCTGTACTGTACCTTTTTTTTCTCTAGTGTTTTTGTGAATTAGAGAAAAGGGACAAAAATGACAGGTCTTAACCCTTTCCGTGCGCGCGTTGACCAATCGCCGTCGCGAGCTACCTGGCTAGTGCTGCGCACGCCTGTTGGTCGACGCGGCCCGCCCACCCAATAGAACTCCCGCACCTCTGCAGAATTTGCGCCGCGGTTAAGGAGTTAAGGTCTAGGGGACTCTGCAATTAGAAAGGCTTTGGACTGGACACATCAGGACCTCCTCCACTTTCCGAATAGCTCCCCCGCCTAGGCTACCCCCATACACCCCACCCCGCTCTGTCCCAGAATACCCTCCAGGTGACTTTGCGATCTACAAATAATTATAACATAAGAACGTAGAAATTATTTATTTCTGTGCTGTAGTTTGAAATGTACTTTGAGTTGCCTTTCAGGCTCTTTCCAAAATATTGCATACAATTGTACGATCTTGTACTGTGGGCCGTAATTATGTACTTGTGTGCACTTGTTCTGTGCAGAACAGAAAAATATTAGTTCCAAAAGTTTGCATAATAGAGCGAGTTTGAATAGTACACTCCTACTGTGAATAACAAAAGGTTCGTCATGTATGTTAATTTAAGCATCTGCATTCTTACAGCTAAGACGCTTGTGAGTAGCCCTTTAATGGCTAACGCAGCATGTTTCTATTTCCACAAACCTGTATTTAAATTGTGTTACAGGTCTTCGTATTCTTGCTGTTGCTTTGTACTGCCTTGCTGCTTCTTTAATTTCCACGGAAAGTACAACCGAAGGGAATGCAAGAAAACCCAGTACAGGGAATACCTGGATTTTATCACTGAGGTGGGAATTACTTGTGGATTTGATGTAGAAGAAGACTGTCTCAGGATTCCTTCAACAAAACGGGTATGTATGGCTTTAAGTATTTCTGGTACGTTATTTCAATGACCACACACGTCTTTCTTTTATGTTCTTTATATGGACTGATATTTCTGAATCACTTTGAGCGCTTTTGTTTCAAGCTTCCGGTTCATGGCAGCTTATTTTGGTGACATGTTGTAAGGACGCAGGTCCACAACAAACTGTGCGGATGTAAAATCCGTGCCCTTTTCCTTTTGCTCAAGATCTGGCACTTATGTGGGGTAGGGCGATAAGACTAGTGGTACTATACGGTTGTGACTAGCGCAACCACGCTAGTCACAACCGTATAGTACCACTAGTCTTATCGCCCCTACCCTTTTCTCTCTGGATCACAGGTACAGTTTTTTATAACTACTCAACTGACCACTACGTGGTCCTCTGGAGTATTTTTTCGTGCTAGAACTCTTTGGGAGGACAAACTCCGGTACTCCCTCTCTTACCCTCCGGGCTACTGGGTCACTCCAGTGCCTAATTGTGTTTTTGTACTCATGTGGGGCGCCCTCTGTGTGCCCTCACTTCGGGGATGGGGGGAGCTCCATTGGTTTGCTGAAGTTTAGTCGAAGCCCTTTGCTCACCGCGTGGTCATCCGGACAGAGGTCCTGGCTAGTGGCAACGGTGTATGTTTTATATTTCTGCATCTGGAGAAGATGCCTACTAGCCCTCCTCGCCTTCTACATGAAGACCAGTGGCATAGGGTAGATGTGATCCCTTTATGGTTACTTTTTAATGTGTGGGGATGTTTTCTAACATTATGTGAATAGGTGTTGCAATAATGATCAGACATCAGAGAAACATATGCTCACGGGCGATAGTTTTGGTTTGTACTTTAAACAGTGTCCCTGCCCACTGAGCAGACCCCTCCCTCCCTGTGCCACCTTTGTGTTTTCCCCCCCATTTTGGACCAATCATTTGAGTGCAGACGTTCTTTCCCCAGTTGGCCTACTCGTTATTTGGATAGATAAGCACCTGAGTACCTTAGTTTGGGCCTTTGTTTCCTGTGTGCCCACACACTGTTGTCACTGTAGATTAAAATGCGTTCTGTTGGGCTCAGTCATCAAATTTGGACCACTTTTAGTGTGAAATCACCCAAGTATAACCGCCTATGACCACAGGTCATGAACTATCTTCATTTAAAGGGACTGCAAGCACCTAACCTTAATCAGGGAATTTGGGGCTAGATGTAGGTCATTGTAAATTACCGATTCGAAAATACCGAATTTTACCGATTCGGTATTTTCGAATCGGTAATTGCAATGTAGATAATAATTCGGTAACAAATACTGATTCGATAAGATTTGGTATTTACCGATTCGGTATTTGCCATTCATTCCATTCATTCCTATTCCTCCAGGCTGGAGGCCCATAGGAATGAATGTCAATTACCGAATCGGTAAATACAGATTCGGTAAAATTGGGAAAAAGTCAAGGGTGGCAGGGTGTCACTTTGACACCCTGCTGCACCCCTGATTAGTGCTTGTGTGCACATGTGGCACACATACATGCCCCAAGGGCATGCATGTCTGTCACATGGCACAGGTGTAAATGCACATATTTGCATTTACACAGGAATTCCTTATTTACCACCAACCAATAGTTGGTGGTAAATAACGAATCCTTAAAGTACAAAAGCACTCTTTAAAGTGCTTTCTACATCTCATTTACCGATTCGGTAAATACTGAATCGGTAAATGATGATTCGGTAAATACCGAATCGGTAAATACCGATTCGTTATTTACCGAATCGGTAAATATGACACCTACATAGGAAAAGGCTATTACCGGTCGTAACGGCCGATTTCGGCCGTTACCGACCAGTAAAAGCCTACCTACATCTGTTTTATTGCACTCTTGAGACACTTTATTAAATCTTTCAGAGTTACTGTTGCACTACGTTTCTGTTTCCCACTGATTTTTAGGTCTCGCCTAGCGACGCAGTGCATGCGCTCCTCGCCTTGGCGAGACCTATTGTCGTCGGTTTGGTGGGCGAAGGGGAACTGGAGATGTGCACGCTTTCAAGACAGGACATGTGCATGCGTACGTCTGACTAACAGCTTAGCTGAAAACAAGCAGATGTGCGCGTATGGCTTAAACAAGATGTGCACACGTAGGGCTCTGCTCGGTTGCTTCTTCTCTGCACGCGCTCTGCTCCCTCTCTCCGCACGCAGGGCAGAGCATATGCACGTGCTCTTCTAAAACATATGCACGCGCTCTGCCTACCTCTACTTCCTCACAAAGATCTCCTCAGCACTTTCGAAAACACAATCTGTTTATACCCCCCAGAATTACCAGGGCATCATCCAGCATTTAGAAAAAAGGGGGCTCTCGCAATGCAGTCTTATTTGATTACAAACACCACCCTTCTTTCAGAGCACTTGGTCAGCAGAACCTGCTCTAGAGCCTATGAACCAGGTCAGCAGAGCTGCTCTAGAGCCAGAGAACCAGGCCAGCAGAGCTGCTGTAGAGCCAGAGAAACTAGGTGAGCAGAGCTGCTTTAGAGGGAGAGAAACCAGGTTAGCAGAGCTGCTTTAGAGGGAGAGAACCATGCCAGCAAAGAAGCTTTGAAGCCAGAGAACCAGGTCAGCAGAGCTGCTTAAGAGCCAGAGAATCGGGTCAGCAGAGCTGCTCTAGAGGCAGAAAACCAGGTTAGCAGAGCTGCTCTAGAGGCAGAGAACCAGGTCAGCAAAGCTGCTTTAGAGCCAGAGAAACAGGACATTGGGGCTAGTTTACAAGCCTTTTCGCGCCGCCGCTGCGTCACTTTTTCCCACACAAAAATTGAAGCACTGGTGGTGCAAGGGACTTTTAAATAAGCCCCATTGTGCCCATTTGAACGCAATAAAACAGTTAGGTAACCTTCACACCACAGAAAAGGTGAAATAAAGCACCTGTTTCTGAAGTTATTGCTCTTTGCACAGTTGCTGGTAACTCAAGTCTCCTGCCTGAGGTCTACTACATTTATCGTAATTTAAAACTTCAGGTATCAAAATGCAAAGTTATGTGAGCTATTAGCCTTACACTGACTGAACAACTGCCTCCTACCATAGGACTGTTTTGAGTGTCTACAAATCTACGATTGTATTTTGGGAAGTAGATGATACACCTCATGCCTGCAACATAAAATAAGCATTTGCAATGCAGTAGGGCTGGCATTACTAAAAGTTTGAGCTATTGGCGTTGCAAATGATGATGTTTGTTAGTTTTTGTATTTTTTTGATAAACAATATTCCAGCAGTAGCATAAATAATGAAGTAAAATCCACGTAGACCACCAGTGCCACCACCACTAACACCACCAGTACCACCACCACCAACACCACCAGTACCACCACCACCAGTACCAATACCACCACCACTACAACCACCACAAGTATCTGAAAGAGACACGTTAGTGATAGATTCCTTACCTTAGAATATGCCCAGGTGTCAGACTGGATCCGGAAATTTTTGCGTAGCAGTACCCTTGCGCGTCCGTAGGCGTCGTCTGCGGCTCCGCGTCCGTCGTAGGCACCGTGATGACGTCGTCTGAGTACTTAGACGCCGCCTCCGCATGCTGGCGTCAAATCTTCTTTTTTCCGCGCCAGCAGCGCAGATCTGGAAAAAGCAGTACTTTAGTCACCTTTTTACTAGTCTTTTTGATCCCTTTTGATCATCTTTTCTTGAGTCTTGCGATTCCGGACGGTGCCTAGGGATGCCTGGTTTTAAGCAGTGTGGGGATTGCGACCGTCTGATGTCGGTCATGGACCCTCACCGTCGGTGTCTCCACGGTCTCGGCGTCGACCACGACGACAAGGCCTGCCTCGACTGCCGGGCCCTGACTTCGAAGGCTAGGCGGGAGCGGTCCCGCAAGCGGCTCAAACTCCGGCAGTCGGCCCCGCTCCGCGAGAGGTCCCGGTACCACGGGAGGTCGAGGGACAGGTCGCGGGGTCGGAGTCATTACAGCTCCGAGAGTCGGCATCACTCCTCCGGGTCGAAGTCGTCGTCAGGTAAGCGTAAGAAGTCGAAGAGACGTCATCGCTCTTCTAAATCCCCCCGACGCTCGCGCGACACGGCCGGGGGTTCGGGTGACACCGCCCACGCGGCTCCGTCGGAGTCGCGGGCGTCGTGGCCTGCTCCACACCCTCCGGTCCCTGGGCAGGACGCGACGCCGGAGGAGATCGAGCGCTTCCTCATGGCCATGAGGAACCTCTCTCCCCCGACGTGCTCCGCGGCGCCTTTGGGCCCAGCGGACCCGTCTAGGGGCCATAGCGGGTCGGGGGCTTCGGCCCGACGCCGTCGGGTGCTTCGGCCCCGACGCCGCCGGCGCCGCAGGGCCCCTCTGGATCCGCTTCGGGATCCGGGTCGTCGCCGGTTGACCTAACGACCTCACCGGCGCCGGTCCCTCAGGTGTTACCTCCGGCGCCGTCCTCAGGCGGCGCCGTCCCCGATGCCTCCCTCGCCCCGGTTCTGGCATCGGAACGGCGCAGCTGGGCGACGCTTTCGATGCCGCTTGGGGAGTTTAGCTTCTATGAACCGGCCTCATCGTTTGACAACCCTGACTATCGGGGGATGGGTGAAGAGGAGTATTGGGAGGGGTCTGAGGACCCTCTGACCCGAGAGTGTCAGTCTCAAGAGGATTGGACAGGTGAACTTGGGGATGCCAGTGGTCTGGACACATCACCAGACACTGGCTTTGTCTCACCTCCTACCGTGGCTACGGAGGAGGGGGCGACCTACAGTGTGGTGTTGATGAGGGCAGCCAAGGCCTTGGGCCTTGGGCCTTCAGCTCCCCGTCGCGGCCGTGAGGACTAACCTCCTCACTGAGGTCCTTAAACCGCGGTCAAGCTCGGCCGAGCCGCTGCTGCCCTTTAATGAGGCCTTGACCGACTTTCTTTTGGGCACTTGGTCCAGGCCCGCTACGGGTTCGCCCGTAGATAGGAACGTGGCCAGACGCCACGGCCCGGCCCCGGGCGACCCATGTTTCCTGTCAACCCACCCCACCCCGAGAGCCTGGTCATCCAGGCATCAAATTCCCAGACCGCATTCCTGTCGGCTCCACCAGACAGGGAATCCAAGAGGTATGAGCAATACGGCAAAAAGGTATTCTCCTCCCTTAGTCTGGGACTGCGGTCTTCCAACTCCGCATGCCTCTTGGGCCGCTACACCCACTCCCTGTGGGATACGGTCGCGGAATTGCTGCCAGAGTGTCCGTTGGCGGTATGGGCCAAACTCGGCCAAGCCCGTGTGGAAGGCCGGGATGCAGCAAAATATTCTATCCGGTGTGGGCTGGATACCACCGACTCACTAGGTAGAGCGATGGCAACGACGATGGCGATATGTCGCCACGCCTGGTTGAGGTCCGCCAACTTTTCGGCAGATGTCCAGAACACTCTGATGGACATGACGTTTGATGGCCGTCGCCTTTTTGGCGACAAGGCAGACCATGCGCTTGAGCGCTTTAAGGACTCCAGGGCTACGGGCAAGTCCTTGGGCCTCTCGGCCCCGCGTCAGCAAACGGGTGCCTTTCGCTCCTTTCGTGGCCAAGGAAGGGGCGCCCCCACACGTGCTGCCAGCCACGCACCGCAGACTAACATACAGCACGGTGGCGGCCGTGGAAATCGCCGTGGAGGCGGTCGGGGACAACGGCGAAGCCAGTCCACACCCTCCCCCGCAGCATCCGCCTCTAAACCCTCCTAGTCCGTGCTTTTCGGCCCATGTGACGCCAGTGGGGGGCAGGGTTCGCCATCACCACTCCCACTGGCGCACTGTCGCGTCGGACAGGTGGGTGCTGCAAATCGTCCGAAGGGGCTACTCCCTCCCCTTCGAGACGACCCCTCAAGCCATGCCACCGCAACACCACCGCGTATCGGGGGATCATTTGCGACTTCTGCAGGAGGAAGTTACGGCCCTCTTGGCCAAGGGGGCCATCGAGCGCGTTCCTGGGCCAGAAGTAGGATGTGGTTGCTACTCCCACTACTTTCTGGTACCCAAGAAGGGCAAAGGGGGCCTACGCCCTATCTTGGACCTACGGAACGTCAACGGCTTCCTCCGGAAGGAGAAGTTCAAAATGCTGACTCTGGCTCAGGTCTTAGCTGCCCTGGACCCAGGAGACTGGATGATAGCGTTGGACTTGCAGGACGCTTATTTCCACATTCCCGTCCTGCCGGCCCACCGACATTACCTGCGGTTCACGGTAGGCCACGAGCACTTTCAGTTTACCGTGCTCCCCTTCGGCCTTACCAGCGCCCCACGGGTGTTCACGAAAGTGATGACGGTGGTCGCAGCTCATCTGCGCAGGTAAGGGTTTCAGTCTTCCCCTACCTCGACGACTGGTTGTTGAAGGCGGGCTCGCCCCAGACAGTCGTCAGCCACCTCCAGACGACTGCAGACCTCTTGTACCAGCTGGGGTTCTCCTTCAATGTGCCGAAGTCACACCTGTGTCCCTCTCAGAAGCTCCTTTTCATCGGAGCGGTTCTCGACTCGGCGCAGTTTCGGGTTTACCCACCCGAACAGCGGGTTCGGGATATACAGGTACTGATTCCAATCTTTCAGTCTTTATACCGAGTCTCAGTCAGGTTGACGCTGCGGCTTCTGGGGCTGATGGCTTCCTGCATCCTTCTGGTGCATCACGCCCTTGGCGGATGCGGGCTCTGCAGTGGGACCTGAAGTTTCAGTGGGCCCAGCATCAGGGCAACCTGTCCGACCATGTCCTGATCTCGGAGGGCACTGCGAGACAGCTGCAGTGGTGGCTCACGGACCGCGATTGGGTCAGCGGCAGATCCCTCTCCTTTCCCCAACCGGAGCACGTAGTTGTGACGGACGCATCCCTCCTGGGCTGGGGAGGCCACATGGGAGAGGCGGAGATCAGAGGCCTCTGGTCTCCGGCGGAGTCCCGGCTCAATATCAACCTTTTGGAGCTGCGGGCGATTCGTCTAGCACTGAAGGCATTCCTCCCCTCTGTCCGGGGGAGTGTAGTGCTGGTGTTCACGGACAACACCACCGCCATGTGGTACTGCAACAAGCAGGGCGGGGTGGGGTCGTGGACCCTCTGCCAGGAGGCTCTGCGCCTTTGGCAGTGGCTGGAACATCAGGGTGTGACCCTGGTGGTTCAACACCTGGCAGGTTCTCTGAACGCCAGGGCGGACGAACTCAGCCGCTGGTGCATGATCGATCACGAATGGCGTCTGAACTCGGACGTGGCGCAAGGCCTCTTTCAGCAGTGGGGAGAGCCTTGGTTAGATCTATTCGCCACAGAAGAGAACGCGCAATGTCATCAGTTCTGCGCGTTGGAATTTCCAAGGCGGCACTCGCTCGGAGACGCTTTTCGTCGCGAGTGGAGTTGCGGTCTGTTGTACGCCTTTCCGCCTATACCACTTCTGCCCAGAGTGCTGAAGAAGATCAAGTGCGACCGGGCACAAGTCATCCTTGTGGCTCCGGACTGGGCACGAAGGTACTGGTATCCCGAGCTATTCAGTATGTCAGTCGATCCCCCCGTTCGTCTGCCTCTTCAGGAGGACCTTCTGTCGCATCTGCAGGGGACCTTTCTCCACCGAACCTGTCCAGTCTCCACCTCCATGCTTGGAGATTGAGCGGCGACAGTTGAGGCCATTTGACTTGCCTCCTGAAGTCTGTAACATCATTCTGGCAGCCAGGCGTCCCTCCACAAAGTCGGTATACGCCTGCAGGTGGAACAGATTTGTGGCATGGTGCACAGCAAAGGCTGTGGATCCTCTCTCTGCCCCTCTTTCTGAGGTTCTTCTCTTCCTTCTTTCTCTTGCCCAGCAGGGCTCTGCTCTGGGCACTATCAAGGGCTACCTTTCTGCCCTTTCAGCCTTCCTAAGGCTGCCTGATCAACCATCTTTGTTCAAGTCCCCTATTGTAAATCGATTTCTGAAGGGCATCACACACACGTTTCCACCTGTTCCCTTTGTGATGCCTCAGTGGGACTTGAACCTGGTTCTTACTTTTCTGATGTGCGCTCCCTTTGAGCCACTTCACAACTGTCCTATCCGCCTTCTTACCTTGAAGACTGCCTTCCTGGTTGCCATCCCCTCTGCCAGGAGAGTGAGTGAGCTCCAGGCTCTATCCTCTAAACCCCCTTTCCTTTCGGTCCATCCGGACAAGGTTGTGTTGCGGACAAGGCCCTCTTTCCTGCCCAAGGTAGTCACAGCCTTCCACATCGGGCAGTCCATCACCTTGCCCACCTTCTTTCCGCCTCCGCATCCCTCGAAAGAGGAAGAGAGGCTCCACCGTCTGGACCCAAAACTTGAGCTCTCTTACTATCTGGATCGCACACGCCAGTTCCGGGTGGATGACCAACTCTTTGTTGGTTACGTGGGCGCGAAGAAGGGAAAGGCGGTGCACGAGCGGACCAGCTCACGGTGGATCATCTTGTGTATCCAGGCGTGTTACTCCTTGGCTAAGAAGGAGCCCCCTGTTGGGCTAAGGGCTCATTCCACTCGGGCCATGGCGACTACAACTGCCCTGGGCCGAGGAGTGCCCTTGCAGGACATTTGCCAGGCAGCTACGTGGGCCTCGCTGCACACGTTTGCAAGACACTATTGCCTGGACAGCCAAGTCCGCAGGGATGGCTTCTTTGGCCGTTCTGTCCTCCAGGACTTTCTGGTGTGATTATTGGTTTGCAGACCCACCACCGGGGTTGGTATTGCTGGGGTATCTATTGTAAGGTAAGGAATCTATCACTAACGTGTCTCTTTCAGATGCACAAGTTACTACTTGTGTAACGATATATCTGTAAGAGACATTATTAGTGATAGATTCCTAACCGACCCACCCATCCTCCCTGTTCTGCGAATTGATATCTAGGGTTAAGGTCATCCCCTTTCAGGGCCTTAGTTTCAATGGCACCAGTGTTGGTTTTTAGCATAGCTCTGTGTTTATGGCGCGGAAAAGCTGTGTCTAAGAACTGACGTCAGCACGCGGAGGCGGCGTCTAAGTACTCCGACGACATCATAACGGCGCCCACGACGCCTATGACGGACGCGGAGCCGCAGACGACGCCTACCGACGTGCAAGTGTACTGCTACGCAAAAATTTCCAGATCCAGTCTGACGCCTGGGGATATTCTAAGGTAAGGAATCTATCACTAACTAATGTCTCTTACAGATATATCGTTACACAAGTAGTAACTTGTGCACCATGTCAAGTCAAGTCAAGTCATAGAATTTATATAGCGCACTACATACCCAGAGGGTTTCAAGGCGCTTAGGAAGGGGAGGAGGATTACTTGTCTAACCACCACTACAATTATTACTATTACTACTCTGTGGTGATAGTAATAATAATAGTGGTAGTTATGGTACTGGTGGAAAACTACTATTATACAGTACAATACATGTTAAGTTTTCAAAAGGGATTGCCATTTACAATACCAGTAGCTCTAAAACTCACAGTTGGGAGACTTATTGCATTGTAAATGTTTGCTGTTTTACTCTTCAGTAGAGTTTGTGAACACTCTTTTGGGCAGAAGAGTGCCTTCCTTAAGTGCAGTTTGCAATTGGCTAGCGACTTCAAACGTTACATGTTTATGAAAATTGTATCCTCCATGTAACCATTTTTACAGTAACTGCATCTGTGTTGGTTTGCTTCATATTTTTAGAGTGTTCCAGTGTTCATAATTTTAGAAAATTGGTTTATTGGTTGGGGAGGTAAAACCCTACTCAAGCAGCAACCACAGTTCTTGTCAGTGTGATACACAGGCGAACCTCAAATTATCCTGTGCTTAACCCTCTGGTATCTTGAGGCAAAAGCAGTTAGGCCTAACTTAGAGGCTTTGTGTAAAGTATTTATGTAGCACACAAACAATAATACAGTGACAACACAACACCAGAGAAATCCCACACCAATTTAGAAAAGTAGAGTAAAATGACAAAAATCAAAACAGTAGGCACGCAGAAATCCAGTTTTAAAGATTTAGTGGAAGATAGTGCTGAAAAGCACAAAAAGTCGAACTGTCAGCTACACCTAGTCATGTAACCCAGGGTACAGGCACCTAAAGGTTAGGACAAAAAAATTGCAACTTTCTAAAATGGCAGTACTGATATACATTCTTCATTTCATTCATACACCATGATCACACACCTCGATTGTCATGACCATATCAATATTTATTCAAAATAATTTTATATAGTAATATTTTTGTCAATTTAAAACAAACATTTTATCAAAATGTATATTCAAACGTTTTCAATAATGTACACAGGGACATTAATAATACAATGTTTACAACAATGAACAAGCTACATAAACCATAAACAAAATAAATAACATATTACAATTTTTTTTCTGTAAAAGTGAAACCTTGTTTAAAAACAAAAAATACCCTTGAGACTAATGTTACAGTACAATAATCCCTTCTTTCTTTAAGGGCGCAACCAAGCAGTGACTGAGCTCATGGGAGACTGTCCGAAATAAAAACAATTAGTATTGAGCACAGTGGTACTTCATATGTACAGCACTTGTTTGGTGATGCAAACAACCGTTAACGTGTTTCGATTTATTTATTTACTTCACTTCTAAAGCGCACTATCACCTAAAAAAGGCATCCTGGTGCTGTCAAGGGTGGCAGGGTGTCACTTTGACACCCTGCTGCACCCCTGATTAGTGCTTGTGTGCACATGTGGCACACATACATGCCCCAAGGGCATGCATGTCTGTCACATGGCACAGGTGTAAATGCACATATTTGCATTTACACAGGAATTCCTTATTTACCACCAACCAATAGTTGGTGGTAAATAACGAATCCTTAAAGTACAAAAGCACTCTTTAAAGTGCTTTCTACATCTCATTTACCGATTCGGTAAATACTGAATCGGTAAATGATGATTCGGTAAATACCGAATCGGTAAATACCGATTCGTTATTTACCGAATCGGTAAATATGACACCTACATAGGAAAAGGCTATTACCGGTCGTAACGGCCGATTTCGGCCGTTACCGACCAGTAAAAGCCTACCTACATCTGTTTTATTGCACTCTTGAGACACTTTATCAAATCTTTCAGAGTTACTGTTGCACTGCGTTTCTGTTTCCCACTGCTTTTTAGGTCTCGCCTAGCGACGCAGTGCATGCGCTCCTCGCCTTGGCGAGACCTATTGTCTTCGGTTTGGTGGGCGAAGGGGAACTGGAGATGTGCACGCTTTCAAGACAGGACATGTGCATGCGTACGTCTGACTAACAGCTTAGCTGAAAACAAGCAGATGTGCGCGTATGGCTTAAACAAGATGTGCACACGTAGGGCTCTGCTCGGTTGCTTCTTCTCTGCACGCGCTCTGCTCCCTCTCTCCGCACGCAGGGCAGAGCATATGCACGTGCTCTTCTAAAACATATGCACGCGCTCTGCCTACCTCTACTTCCTCACAAAGATCTCCTCAGCACTTTCGAAAACACAATCTGTTTATACCCCCCAGAATTACCAGGGCATCATCCAGCATTTAGAAAAAAGGGGGCTCTCGCAATGCAGTCTTATTTGATTACAAACACCACCCTTCTTTCAGAGCACTTGGTCAGCAGAGCTGCTCTAGAGCCTATGAACCAGGTCAGCAGAGCTGCTCTAGAGCCAGAGAACCAGGCCAGCAGAGCTGCTGTAGAGCCAGAGAAACTAGGTTAGCAGAGCTGCTTTAGAGGGAGAGAAACCAGGTTAGCAGAGCTGCTTTAGAGGGAGAGAACCATGCCAGCAAAGAAGCTTTGAAGCCAGAGAACCAGGTCAGCAGAGCTGCTTAAGAGCCAGAGAATCGGGTCAGCAGAGCTGCTCTAGAGGCAGAAAACCAGGTTAGCAGAGCTGCTCTAGAGGCAGAGAACCAGGTCAGCAAAGCTGCTTTAGAGCCAGAGAAACAGGACATTGGGGCTAGTTTACAAGCCTTTTCGCGCCGCCGCTACGTCACTTTTTCCCACACAAAAAGTGAAGCACTGGTGGTGAAAGGGACTTTTAAATAAGCCCCATTGTGCCCATTTGAACGCAATAAAACAGTTAGGTAACCTTCACACCACAGAAAAGGTGAAATAAAGCACCTGTTTCTGAAGTTATTGCTCTTTGCACAGTTACTGGTAACTCAAGTCTCCTGCCTGAGGTCTACTACATTTATCGTAATTTAAAACTTCAGGTATCAAAATGCAAAGTTATGTGAGCTATTAGCCTTACACTGACTGAACAACTGCCTCCTACCATAGGACTGTTTTGAGTGTCTACAAATCTAAGATTGTATTTTGGGAAGTAGATGATACACCTCATGCCTGCAACATAAAATAAGCATTTGCAATGCAGTAGGGCTGGCATTACTAAAAGTTTGAGCTATTGGCGTTGCAAATGATGATGTTTGTTAGTTTTTGTATTTTTTTGATAAACAATATTCCAGAAGTAGCATAAATAATGAAGTAAAATCCACGTAGACCACCAGTGCCACCACCACTAACACCACCAGTACCACCACCACCAACACCACCAGTACCACCACCACCAGTACCAATACCACCACCGCTACAACCACCACAAGTATCTGAAAGAGACACGTTAGTGATAGATTCCTTACCTTAGAATATGCCCAGGTGTCAGACTGGATCCGGAAATTTTTGCGTAGCAGTACCCTTGCGCGTCCATAGGCGTCGTCTGCGGCTCCGCGTCCGTCGTAGGCACCGTGATGACGTCGTCTGAGTACTTAGACGCCGCCTCCGCATGCTTGCGTCAAATCTTCTTTTTTCCGCGCCAGCAGCGCAGATCTGGAAAAAGCAGTACTTTAGTCACCTTTTTACTAGTCTTTTTGATCCCTTTTGATCATCTTTTCTTGAGTCTTGTGATTCCGGACGGTGCCTAGGGATGCCTGGTTTTAAGCAGTGTGGGGATTGCGACCGTCTGATGTCGGTCACGGACCCTCACCGTCGGTGTCTCCACGGTCTCGGCGTCGACCACGACGACAAGGCCTGCCTCGACTGCCGGGCCCTGACTTTGAAGGCTAGGCGGGAGCGGTCCCGCAAGCGGCTCAAACTCCGGCAGTCGGCCCGCTCTGCGAGAGGTCCCGGTACCACGGGAGGTCGAGGGACAGGTCGCGGGGTCGGAGTCATCACAGCTCCGAGAGTCGGCATCACTCCTCCGGGTCGAAGTCGTCGTCAGGTAAGCGTAAGAAGTCGAAGAGACGTCATCGCTCTTCTAAATCCCCCCGAGGCCCCTCTGGATCCGCTTCGGGATCCGGGTCATCGCCGGTTGACCTAACGACCTCACCGGTGCCGGTCCCTCAGGTGTTACCTCCGGCGCCGTCCTCAGGCGGCGCCGTCCCCGATGCCTCCCTCGCTCCGGTTCTGGCATCGGAACGGCGCAGCTGGGCGACGCTTTTGATGCCGCTTGGGGAGTTTAGCTTCTATGAACCGGCCTCATCGTTTGACAACCCTGACTATCGGGGGATGGGTGAAGAGGAGTATTGGGAGGGGTCTGAGGACCCTCTGACCCGAGAGTGTCAGTCTCAAGAGGATTGGACAGGTGAACTTGGGGATGCCAGTGGTCTGGACACATCACCAGACACTGGCTTTGTCTCACCTCCTACCGTGGCTACGGAGGAGGGGGCGACCTACAGTGTGGTGTTGATGAGGGCAGCCAAGGCCTTGGGCCTTGGGCCTTCAGCTCCCCGTCGCGGCCGTGAGGACTAACCTCCTCACTTAGGTCCTTAAACCGCAGTCAAGCTCGGCCGAGCCGCTGCTGCCCTTTAATGAGGCCTTGACCGACGTTCTTTTGGGCACTTGGTCCAGGCCCGCTACGGGTTCGCCCGTAGATAGGAACGTGGCCAGACGCCACCGCCCAGCCCCGGGCGACCCATGTTTCCTGTCAACCCACCCCACCCCGAGAGCCTGGTCATCCAGGCATCAAATTCCCAGACCGCATTCCTGTCGGCTCCACCAGACAGGGAATCCAAGAGGTATGAGCAATACGGCAAAAAGGTATTCTCCTCCCTTAGTCTGGGACTGCGGTCTTCCAACACCGCATGCCTCTTGGGCCGCTACACCCACTCCCTGTGGGATACGGTCGCGGAATTGCTGCCAGAGTGTCCGTTGGAGGTATGGGCCAAACTTGGCCAAGCCCGTGTGGAAGGCCGGGATGCAGCAAAATATTCTATCCGGTGTGGGCTGGATACCACCGACTCACTAGGTAGAGCGATGGCAACGACGAAGGCGATATGTCGCCACGCCTGGTTGAGGTCCGCCAACTTTTCGGCAGATGTCCAGAACACTCTGATGGACATGACGTTTGATGGCCGTCGCCTTTTTGGCGACAAGGCAGACCATGCGCTTGAGCGCTTTAAGGACTCCAGGGCTACGGGCAAGTCCTTGGGCCTCTCGGCCCCGCGTCAGTAAACGGGTGCCTTTCGCTCCTTTCGTGGCCAAGGAAGGGGCGCCCCCACACGTGCTGCCAGCCACGAACCGCAGACTAACATACAGCACGGTGGCGGCCGTGGAAATCGCCGTGGAGGCGGTCGGGGACAACGGCGAAGCCAGTCCACACCCTCCCCCGCAGCATCCGCCTCTAAACCCTCCTAGTCCGTGCTTTTCGGCCCATGTGACAGTGGGGGGCAGGGTTCGCCATCACCTCTCCCACTGGCGCACTGTCACGTCGGACAGGTGGGTGCTGCAAATCGTCCGAAGGGGCTACTCCCTCCCCTTCGAGACGACCCCTCAAGCCATGCCACCGCAACACCACCGCGTATCGGGGGATCATTTGCGACTTCTGCAGGAGGAAGTTACGGCCCTCTTGGCCAAGGGGGCCATCGAGCGCGTTCCTGGGCCAGAAGTAGGATGTGGTTGCTACTCCCACTACTTTCTGGTACCCAAGAAGGGCAAAGGGGGCCTACGCCCTATCTTGGACCTACGGAACGTCAACGGCTTCCTCCTGAAGGAGAAGTTCAAAATGCTGACTCTGGCTCAGGTCTTAGCTGCCCTGGACCCAGGAGACTGGATGATAGCGTTGGACTTGCAGGACGCTTATTTCCACATTCCCGTCCTGCCGGCCCACCGACGTTACCTGCGGTTCACGGTAGGCCACGAGCACTTTCAGTTTACCGTGCTCCCCTTCGGCCTTACCAGCACCCCACGGGTGTTCACGAAAGTGATGACGGTGGTCGCAGCTCATCTGCGCAGGTAAGGGTTTCAGTCTTCCCCTACCTCGACGACTGGTTGTTGAAGGCGGGCTCGCCCCAGACAGTCGTCAGCCACCTCCAGACGACTGCAGACCTCTTGTACCAGCTGGGGTTCTCCTTCAATGTGCCGAAGTCACACCTGTGTCCCTCTCAGAAGCTCCTTTTCATCGGAGCGGTTCTCGACTCGGCGCAGTTTCGGGTTTACCCACCCGAACAGCGGGTTCGGGATATACAGGCACTGATTCCAATCTTTCAGTCTTTATACCGAGTCTCAGTCAGGTTGACGCTGCGGCTTCTGGGGCTGATGGCTTCCTGCATCCTTCTGGTGCATCACGCCCTTGGCGGATGCAGGCTCTGCAGTGGGACCTGAAGTTTCAGTGGGCCCAGCATCAGGGCAACCTGTCCGACCATGTCCTGATCTCGGAGGGCACTGCGAGACAGCTGCAGTGGTGGCTCACGGACCGCGATTGGGTCAGCGGCAGATCCCTCTCCTTTCCCCAACCGGAGCACGTAGTTGTGACGGATGCGTCCCTCCTGGGCTGGGGAGGCCACATGGGAGAGGCGGAGATCAGAGGCCTCTGGTCTCCGGCGGAGTCCCGGCTCCATATCAACCTTTTGGAGCTGCGGGCGATTCGTCTAGCACTGAAGGCATTCCTCCCCTCTGTCCGGGGGAGTGTAGTGCAGGTGTTCACGGACAACACCACCGCCATGTGGTACTGCAACAAGCAGGGCGGGGTGGGGTCGTGGACCCTCTGCCAGGAGGCTCTGCGCCTTTGGCAGTGGCTGGAACATCAGGGTGTGACCCTGGTGGTTCAACACCTGGCAGGTTCTCTGAACGCCAGGGCGGACGAACTCAGCCGCTGGTGCATGATCGATCACGAATGGCGTCTGAACTCGGACGTGGCGCAAGGCCTCTTTCAGCAGTGGGGAGAGCCTTGGTTAGATCTATTCGCCACAGAAGAGAACGCGCAATGTCATCAGTTCTGCGCGTTGGAATTTCCAAGGCGGCACTCGCTCGGAGACGCTTTTCGTCGCGAGTGGAGTTGCGGTCTGTTGTACGCCTTTCCGCCTATACCACTTCTGCCCAGAGTGCTGAAGAAGATCAAGTGCGACCGGGCACAAGTCATCCTTGTGGCTCCGGACTGGGCACGAAGGTACTGGTATCCCGAGCTATTCAGTATGTCAGTCGATCCCCCCGTTCGTCTGCCTCTTCAGGAGGACCTTCTGTCGCATCTGCAGGGGACCTTTCTCCACCGAACCTGTCCAGTCTCCACCTCCATGCTTGGAGATTGAGCGGCGACAGTTGAGACCATTTGACTTGCCTCCTGAAGTCTGTAACATCATTCTGGCAGCCAGGCGTCCCTCCACAAAGTCGGTATACGCCTGCAGGTGGAACAGATTTGTGGCATGGTGCACAGCAAAGGCTGTGGATCCTCTCTCTGCCCCTCTTTCTGAGGTTCTTCTCTTCCTTCTTTCTCTTGCCCAGCAGGGCTCTGCTCTGGGCACTATCAAGGGCTACCTTTCTGCCCTTTCAGCCTTCCTAAGGCTGCCTGATCAACCATCTTTGTTCAAGTCCCCTATTGTAAATCGATTTCTGAAGGGCATCACACACACGTTTCCACCTGTTCCCTTCGTGATGCCTCAGTGGGACTTGAACCTGGTTCTTACTTTTCTGATGTGCGCTCCCTTTGAGCCACTTCACAACTGTCCTATCCGCCTTCTTACCTTGAAGACTGCCTTCCTGGTTGCCATCACCTCTGCCAGGAGAGTGAGTGAGCTCCAGGCTCTATCCTCTAAACCCCCTTTCCTTTCGGTCCATCCGGACAAGGTTGTGTTGCGGACAAGGCCCTCTTTCCTGCCCAAGGTAGTCACAGCCTTCCACATCGGGCAGTCCATCACCTTGCCCACCTTCTTTCCGCCTCCGCATCCCTCGAAAGAGGAAGAGAGGCTCCACCGTCTGGACCCAAAACTTGAGCTCTCTTACTATCTGGATCGCACACGCCAGTTCCGGGTGGATGACCAACTCTTTGTTGGTTACGTGGGCGCGAAGAAGGGAAAGGCGGTGCACGAGCGGACCAGCTCACGGTGGATCATCTTGTGTATCCAGGCGTGTTACTCCTTGGCTAAGAAGGAGCCCCCTGTTGGGCTAAGGGCTCATTCCACTCGGGCCATGGCGACTACAACTGCCCTGGGCCGAGGCGTGCCCTTGCAGGACATTTGCCAGGCAGCTACGTGGGCCTCGCTGCACACGTTTGCAAGACACTATTGCCTGGACAGCCAAGTCCGCAGGGATGGCTTCTTTGGCCGTTCTGTCCTCCAGGACTTTCTGGTGTGATTATTGGTTCGCAGACCCACCACCGGGGTTGGTATTGCTGGGGTATCTATTGTAAGGTAAGGAATCTATCACTAACGTGTCTCTTTCAGATGCACAAGTTACTACTTGTGTAACGATATATCTGTAAGAGACATTAGTTAGTGATAGATTCCTAACCGACCCACCCATCCTCCCTGTTCTGCGAATTGATATCTAGGGTTAAGGTCATCCCCTTTCAGGGCCTTAGTTTCAATGGCACCAGTGTTGGTTTTTAGCATAGCTCTGCGTTTCTGGCGCGGAAAAGCTGTGTCTAAGAACTGACGTCAGCACGCGGAGGCGGCGTCTAAGTACTCCGACGACATCATAACGGCGCCCACGACGCCTATGACGGACGCGGAGCCGCAGACGACGCCTACCGACGTGCAAGGGTACTGCTACGCAAAAATTTCCAGATCCAGTCTGACGCCTGGGGATATTCTAAGGTAAGGAATCTATCACTAACTAATGTCTCTTACAGATATATCGTTACACAAGTAGTAACTTGTGCACCATGTCAAGTCAAGTCAAGTCATAGAATTTATATAGCGCACTACATACCCAGAGGGTTTCAAGGCGCTTAGGAAGGGGAGGAGGATTACTTGTCTAACCACCACTACAATTATTACTATTACTACTCTGTGGTGATAGTAATAATAATAGTGGTAGTTATGGTACTGGTGGAAAACTACTATTATACAGTACAATACATGTTAAGTTTTCACAAGGGATTGCCATTTACAATACCAGTAGCTCTAAAACTCACAGTTGGGAGACTTATTGCATTGTAAATGTTTGCTGTTTTACTCTTCAGTAGAGTTTGTGAACACTCTTTTGGGCAGAAGAGTGCCTTCCTTAAGTGCAGTTTGCAATTGGCTAGCGACTTCAAACGTTACATGTTTATGAAAATTGTATCCTCCATGTAACCATTTTTACAGTAACTGCATCTGTGTTGGTTTGCTTCATATTTTTAGAGTGTTCCAGTGTTCATAATTTTAGAAAATTGGTTTATTGGTTGGGGAGGTAAAACCCTACTCAAGCAGCAACCACAGTTCTTGTCAGTATGATACACAGGCGAACCTCAAATTATCCTGTGCTTAACCCTCTGGTATCTTGAGGCAAAAGCAGTTAGGCCTAACTTAGAGACTTTGTGTAAAGTATTTATGTAGCACACAAACAATAATATAGTGACAACACAACACCAGAGAAATCCCACACCAATTTAGAAAAGTAGAGTAAAATGACAAAAATCAAAACAGTAGGCACGCAGAAATCCAGTTTTAAAGATTTAGTGGAAGATAGTGCTGAAAAGCACAAAAAGTCGAACTGTCAGCTACACCTAGTCATGTAACCCAGGGTACAGGCACCTAATGGTTAGGACAAAAAAATTGCAACTTTCTAAAATGGCAGTACTGATATACATTCTTCATTTCATTCATACACCATGATCACACACCTCGATTGTCATGACCATATCAATATTTATTCAAAATAATTTTATATAGTAATATTTTTGTCAATGTAAAACAAACATTTTATCAAAATGTATATTCAAACGTTTTCAATAATGTACACAGGGACATTAATAATACAATGTTTACAACAATGAACAAACTACATAAACCATAAACAAAATAAATAACATATTACAATTTTTTTTCTGTAAAAGTGAAACCTTGTTTAAAAACAAAAAATGCCCTTGAGACTAATGTTACAGTACAATAATCCCTTCTTTCTTTAAGGGCGCAACCAAGCAGTGACTGAGCTCATGGGAGACTGTCCGAAATAAAAACAATTAGTATTGAGCACAGTGGTACTTCATATGTACAGCACTTGTTTGGTGATGCAAACAACCGTTAACGTGTTTCGATTTATTTATTTACTTCACTTCTAAAGCGCACTATCACCTAAAAAAGGCATCCTGGTGCTGACCGACTCATTTCGAAAGGGGGCCAACTAATAGAAAGCTAGGGGTTTGGGAAAAGCCATGTTTTCAAGTGCCTCCTAAATCCCTTCTACATCTCTTTTTGGGTTCTCCTCAAGACTCAGAACATGAATGAGCTAATTTCTCCAAGATTTAAGTTTTGATACGAAAACAACTTTCAAAGTGGTTTGAAATAATTGCTTCGCAGAGGCTGCCTGTTTGGATAAACTAATGTGAATTAGACGAGGAATGGGGTAATGAAACGAGCGAAGGTTACGAACCCTTAAGAATAAGTTTCCTGTAAATGAAGACCCTGGTAGATACGGAGGTGGAGTAAAAGTTGAATTTGTATCTAAACTTAAATCTTGGAGAAATTAGCTTGTTCGTATTCTTATGGTATTTGTTTTTTGTATTGTCTGTGAGATTTGTTCATTGTTGTAAATATATTATTATTAATGTCCCTGTGTATTTAAAAAATGGGTTATACATCTTGATACAATGTTTGTTCTAAATTGGTAAACATATTTCTATAAAAAAAATAATTTGAATAAAGATTAATATGGTCATGACAATTGAGATGTGTGATCATGGTGTATGAATGAAATGAAGAATTGATATCAGTACTGGTATTTGAGGTGTTGTTTGATGTTAGAAGGGCCTAGCCTTACTGATTAGGGGCCCAACCCTATATAGTTTAGCAAATTTCTAAAAGTAGCATTTTCAGAATTGTGTCTTAAAATCCAACTTTACCATTAAAGAGGGCTTTAGATTATAATTCTTTAGACACCAAACTCAACATTCATTCTTTCTCCCTATTGAAGGTTATCACTTATTAAATTGAATAAGGCAACCGAATGAGAGAGGTGGGCCTTGCAGTAGCAACAAATGAATTTGAGAGTTTTTCACTACCAGAACATGTAAAAGTTAAAAGTACACGCTCAACATTTCAAGTAAACTGTACCCTGTCCTATGGGCTGTTTAGGGCCTACCCATGGAGTGACCTATATATATTGAAATGGAAGGTTTAGGCCTGGGAAAAGGTTTATTTTGCTAGGTAAAAATGTCTATTTTCTGGGATTTATATAGCGCATTGGCTACCCAACGGACCTCCCAGCGCTGATAATGGTGAATATATCTAAATGTCCCTAGAATAGGTACGTTTTCTATAACTTCCTAAAGGTAATTTCTGATTTCTTCTTCCTAATATGAAAAGGAAGCTGATGTGAAAACGTAGGAGCTCAAAATGAAGTGGAGCTTCCGCCACCTCTTACTTTCTTGATCTTGGGAATAAGAAGAAGATTCTGACTCTCGGAGCGTAAAGTTTGTTTGGCCTCCTAGGCGGTGATCAGACGTTGAATGGGCAGGGGTCCTTTTCTGTATAAAGCTCGTTGGACTAAGCCGAGAGACTTAAACAGTATTCTCTTCTTGTTTGGCAACCAATGAAGTGCTGCGAAGGCACGGTGACTAGTGACGTGCGCTTAGGAATCTTAAAAAGTGTACGTGCTCTTGCGTTCTGAATTACCTGCAGGCAGTTCGTAACCTGTTTAGACTGCCCAGATAAAGAGAGTTCCCTTATTCTAAGCGCAAATTAATCAGAGCATTGATTACTATTCTGTGCGTCTGGATTGAGAGTAAACTTAAAAACGTTCTTAAGGTGCAAAGAAGACCAAAGCAATAAGCTGCCAATTTTGTGGCTTGGACTTCCATAGATAGTCTTTCATCATTCTAGAATCCTAAACACTTCACTGATGGAGCAGGGGCCGGGAGCAGTCCTAACTCTTTTGGCCAATTGAGTTCATTCCAGAGGAAAGGATTGTTTCCTGCAACCAACACTTCTGTTTTATCTCCATTCAGTTTTAGATGTCTATCCAACATCCAGTTCTTAACATGCTTGAGGCATGCTTTCAGCTGCTGTGAGGTGTTCTTTGATGTCTGTACGGACTGAAACGACAATCTAGGTGTTGTTTGTGTATGAGACAAGGGCAAACCCATAAGTTTGTGCAATTTCTGCCACTGGACGTGTGTAAACATTAAAAAGGGTGGGGCTCAAGGAGGATCCCTGGGGTACTCCATAAATGTAATGCATAAGTTGAGGAGAGTGAGGACTCCTCCTGAACTCGAAAGCTTCTTAGCTCTAGTAAATTAGTTAGCCATTTGAGAGAAATTCCATTTATTCTTGCCTCCTTAATTTTCTGAATGAGGACTAAGTGGAATACTGTGGCAAAGGCGGCGCTTTCAGCTGATAATCCGCCTTGATCCAGGATCCCTCTTAGCTCTTCGGTTGCCACTAAGAGGGCTATTGCCTGGTCTGAATCTTGTAGGGTGTGGGATCAAGTGTGTTTCCAAGAATTAATACAGGTGTATATTTACAAATTTTTTGAGGATCTTGCTCAGCCAAAGAAGAAGTGAAATAGGGCGGTAGCTCTCCACCAGGAAAGAATTAGCGGTAGGCTTTTTCAAGAGCGGTTTTACTATCATATGTTTTGATGCCTGTGGAACCGTACTGAACTCAGCAGACTCACGCACAGCACAAACACACCTTTTAGATTCTGTGTGCTCCACTTTCATGCTTTTAGTGTTGTTTTTGACTTTTAAAACAGCAATAAGGAGGAATACTGTAGTGCCTTTGGTGCTTGCCTGAGCTATTTGTTGTCTCCATCTCACGGAAGTCAAATCAAAGTCAGTTTCTCACGAAAAGCTTCTCTTGGCTTCCCCACCTCTAGTGAATATCTTGTTATTTAGCTATCTTGGATATCTACTGAGGGCCTTTGACGTTATGGTTTTGATGTCTTCGATGTCTTCTAATGGTCTTTGTCATGTTTTAGCTCCTTCAGAATAATATATTCGTTCTTTAAAATGATGTTCCCGTGCGGTCATCATAGTGCAGTCTGATTGTATTCCTCTAATCTCAGCCTTTGAACTAAGGGCCAGATTTACTAACAGGCAAGTCTGAAATAGTGGGTACAAATTGTGCATTACTTTTTGGACCTGCCTGTGATTTTGCATGTCACAAAATGTCTAATGTCAAGGAGTTGCATAATGAGCCGATTAGTGAATGTTAATTGGGCAGGTCGCTATTTGTGAACCCTGTGATTGGCTACAAAGAAGTGATGGTGGTCATCAGCCCACCAACCATGCACTCGCATTCCCAAACGGGAAACATCTTTTTAAGGAGTCCATGACATCTGGACTACTGCGACTGAGACTGTCTCAGGGACATCCCATTAGGGAAGTTGTCCAATGGGACAGCTTCCCCTTTTTAGGTTTCGCCTGTACATCGACTGCACTGTGCTTGTCAAATCTGTTGTTTTTGATCTAAATCTTAAAAGGGAATTACCCCCGCATTCCATTGGTTCATGTGCTTGCCACTTATTTTTCATCCATTTCTATTGGCTGTACCATATTTTCCTGCATTTACCAATACTTTTTCCTCGTCTGCTTCTCTTATCAGTTTCCCGCGATGAAATACTGTTAACATCTGCTTTGGTGGAGCTATTTTTTCGTTTTCCGGTAATACTTTAAGCTAAATTAGCAGATTTATAGAGCCCAATTTATCACCTGCGAGATTAAGTGATTTGCCCAGAATCACAGGAAGTTGCAACGCCGAGACTCAAAGCAGGATCCCCAGCTCTTGAGTCTGCAGCTCTGGCCCCTGCACCACGTCCATGATGCTTGTGAGGGAGCTCTATACTTCGTCCCTTTGTCCCAGATGGTGATTGATAAAACAGTATATCAGTCATCACATAGGCGAAACTGATGCATTATCAGTGCTTGCTGAATGAGTTCCCTTCTCCCTTGAGGTGTAGCTTAAAGTTTCACTTGCGGTTATAAATCATAGACAGGACCACTAGAATTATGTGGCAAGAAAGGGACACATGATGTGGCAAGGTTACGTAAATTATGCTGCATAAAAGGCAAATTATGTAGCATAATGCGGCACATTTTCTAATGGTATTACTTCATTATTTCATCATTTTTAAATTTAGTAATATTCTGTGGGCGTTGGTTGCACCTCAGTAGTACCAGTTCAAAATCCAGACATAACAATATGCAATAGAAAGGTGACCAGTCCAGCATTATAAAGGGCCTTTCACTTCACAGCAACACGTGGTGCTGCATTTTTTTGTAACTTTTGAACCACTTGAGATAAAAACAGATTTGTTTTTGTTCAAATCTGCAGCTTATCTGCAGATGAAAGCGTATATGGCAAATGCAGCAATTCTATAATTATGTGAAAATTGCCGTTGCCTCACAATCGCATAATTCCAGTGGCGCTGATCGTAGCTACTTATCATTGTGAATCACAAATAGGATTGGTTGACTCCTTCACTCCCCCTCCAAATTGCGATGTGGAATGACTTCCAAAAACCCTCATGTGATTTAGGAATGTTTTTCCAAATTGCAAAATTGTTTTAGGGCATTGTGAAAAAACATTTTGTGGTCACAAATGCTGTGATTTTGCAAATCACACGGTTTGCAACCTCAACATGGTGTCCTATCTCTTTACTCAATAGATGTTGAGTAGTACAACACCTCTCTTTTTGTTTCGACGCAGTGGAACTAGCTTTTATGTTCCCAAGTAACAATAAGGGGAATATAAGGGGCAGCCTCATTGAGTAACCGAGCAAGAAAACCTAATATTGTTGGTTAGACTAAGGACATACATTGCAAATGTCTTTAAGCGTACAATTTGGAGAGATTTACTTTAGCACAGTGCATTACTGAAATGATAATCATGCACGAGGAAGATAGGACACCATATTGTGGGTAGGGTCAAGGGCATAGAGGAGGAAAATAATATTGGAACCTTCAGAGTAAAGTATGGTTTGAATGTCAGTAGGCAGTGATTTGCCAAATAAAAAATAGGCAAACTGTAGAAACACAACAGGCATAAAGAGTAGGCAACGAGCTATGAATGTAAAAGCCACTGAATTTCAAACAAATGTTTCAAACAAATGTGTCATGTAATCTCATAGGTGGCAGACTGCTTTGTGGGCAAGGCACATGTTGCATCTATTTATTGACTGTGCATATATCTGCTTATTAAAATGACATGCAGCTGGGAACGTCAATGGGATTCGACAAGGAAGCTGTGAAGGGAGTCCTTATTAACAGCCCTCAAGCTCATTGATGAGATGCGTCTCAAATCTGTCTTGAACTGCAGGAGCAACAGGACTTTATTTTTCTTTCTTTTCTACTTTTTCACCTTCCCATCTTTTATTTAGATTGTCTATATTTCCACATGCCCACCTGCTGTCTTGTACAACTCTGAAACATTTAACATATATGCTCTTTAGATACTTTGGAAAATAATGATTACAATGTAGTTGCCTCTCCTGCATGTATCGTTTCTCATGTTCAAGGTAATTGATGCAAAATGCTTCACGGGCTTGAACTATGCAAGAAACAATTACATTTTGTTTATCTGTTTTCATAAAGGTATGCCTCATTGGAAAATCAAGGACATATCAACCAAGAGATGAAGCTTTGATTGATGAACAGAGAAAAGAGTATATTAAGAATCAGCAGTCTGACGTAACCAGAAAAAAGGATTACTCTAGTTGCAGCATAACAGACTGTATACAGATATCTAACCAATGTTCCCAAAGTGATGCTGGCTGCAATGATGAAAAGGAACATCAACATTGTCTATATCCAGAAGACAATAGCAAAACCTCTGAAAGCAGGGCCTGGATATCTGGATTTTTGCCAAGAGAAAAAATTGAGCAAACCAGAAACTGTGCAACACTCCCGCGAGATTTCATTGACCAGGTTGTTCTGCAAGTAGCCAATTTACTATTAGATACTGCCAAAGAAGGCCAAGTTGAATGTGTTTCTGAAGACAATGCTAAATCTTGGAATTGTGGAAGTAAGTCTGTGCTCCTACAGTTTGCACAAATGTTCTGTTTTCCTGCTCAAGGTTATCTCTTTGCACGGAGTTGTTTTCCTGCTCAAGAGCATTTAGTCCGCATCAAAGTAAGTCATTGCTTTAAGTCAAAGTCAAGTCAAAAATACTTGATTTCCAAGAAATACCAAAAAATAAATTCTGATAGAAATACAAACAATTCATAAAAATTGATATTTTTTTAAAGAGCCTAAAACAACAATTCATGCTTGTATCTTTCCAACCCACCTAGGTACAATTTATACATTTACAAACATGTACACATTAAAATGTCTCCATACCATGACTCAATATAGTTCACATCCCAAGATCTCACATATATTTATTGCACTTTAAAAACATAGTCAAACAAAAAAAGAGAGGTCAGTGGTATGCAAATAACCACAATATGGAGCAAGAATTAAAACTGGCCTGACTTAGGTCAGTTAAGAAAGCCCTCACTCACCGACCTGGTCGGTGACGTGCTTCATCATTGGGCCCCACTAAAGAGGCCGAATGCCTCTTTAGTGTGCTGCGACGCCAGATCTACTGCGGAGCGGGTTTTTGTGTAAAGGCGTGCAGTGAAAGTATAACAATAAAAGTGTCTTAAGTGTATCAAAAAAAATATACTTTATTTTATAGATCACTAGGACACAGATAAAAAAAAATGTATGTGTTGGGAATTTATCCAAAATTAACTGTTTGGTTAATTCCAACCAATAGTACAGTCAGTCAACATGTTTCTGCCTATAAAACGGTGTAAGTTTACCAGGCATTCATCAGGACCATTAAATGTGCTAAACCCTGGCGGTATGAGCACCCTAAGGCTCACCCTGACCTAGGGACGTGAAAGTGAAAAAAAGGGTTTAAAAAGGTGAAAAGGTGCATTAAGGGAAGAGCAATTGCTCATTCCCAGTTACTCCTGGTTTAGGAGGCTTACCAAATTCAGGTTTCTGCACTTGTAGTAAAAATGCGATCTGCACCATGGGTCACGGGAGGGGGGTGGAGGCGTAATTGGCACACCGCCCTCGACGCCAGGCACCCTCTTGGAACCTGTGACTCCCTCGTACCGGACCCAGACATCAAGTCAAAAATACTTGATTTCCAAGAAATACCGAAAAATAAATTCTAATAGAAATACACACAATTCATAAAAATTGATATTTTTTTAAAGAGCCTAAAACAACAATTCATGCTTATATCTTTCAAACCCACCTAGGTACAATTTATACATTTACAAACATGTACACATTAAAATGTCTCCATACCATGACTCAATATAGTTCACATCCCAAGATCTCACATATATTTATTGCACTTTAAAAACATAGTAAAATTTTAGCCAGTGGCAAACAATTCATGTTACTCCAATTGGCATTTATAATGCACAAAGTGCACAGGGGCGGCCTTAGGCATGTGCAAGCTGTGCACCTGCACAGGGCCGCCAAACCACAGGGGCCGCCACGCCAATATATATCCTTAATATAATAATCCTCTGAGGATGGATACATATTTGCGTGGCGCTCCCTGGCAGGGATTTGGCGGCCTCCGACTCTGTTCCTCTACCAAACACCCTGCCCCCACCCCCCCTCTTCACTGGCCTCTGCGCCTGCATTCTTCCATGGACGTGGCCATCTGCCATGCGTAAGACACCATATTCGATATGGTATCGATATTAATGTTTCCAGGCAAAGAGGCCACCGATTCTTTCCTGTGGGGGGGGCTGTGGGTCCGCGGCCCCTGTCATGGCCATGGCACTGCAGACGTCTGTGCTAGTCCCTCACGTCATGCGTCACAATACCTTCCTCCTCCTAAATTTGATCATTCTGAGACGAATTCGGAAGTGTAGGAGCAGCCACCGGTACTGGTCATCTAATGCCTTTTTTGGACGTTTTATTAAAACGCCTTACTGAGCTCCGGGGGACTCCGCCCCGCCCTGACCCCATCTTCCGGGGCCCCCTACCTACGCTCCCTGCCCAGGGCAGCCATGAGCCTAGAGAAGCCCCTGAAGTGCACAGCAGCCTCGATTATTTCTCCTAATGTTGCTTCAGTTTGAAAGCTATTTCCCATCTTCTGACATTTTCCTGTTAGGAGATTTCCTCACTGCAATTACTAAGTAAAAAACACCCATGCCAACCTTATGTTAAAATCCTACTAAAGTGGGTAATGTCATCGGTGTCTTTAAGATTTTACACAAATGCAGACCTGTGGCTTGCTCTAATGATCTTTGAGTCTGAAAAAACAAAAATTGCCTTCTGATTTAATATGGTGTTTCCTTTTTGTTACTGATGAGCAAGCATCTGTGCTACCCTGGGTTGTAGCTGTTCTCTAGTTCTCTAGTACAGTAGACCGATTCTATCATGATTGATTCTGTCCCAGCTCGCTGGACTTTCAGAGGCATGAGACTGCCAAGGGCTTTTAAGTGAGTAATTATTTGCATTGGATTACGACAACTCGGTTACTGTGATGTAGATTAGGGATTCGAAGTAGGGGCTCAACTATGTGAAAATAATTTGCCTGAAGCTGATGATTTTTTAAATAGTGTGCTCTAACTCTCAATTCTGAACAGATTCTCCTCTTCTGTCTTGCTCCTGATCTCGCTCTCTCTCACTCTTGAATAGCAACGCTATTTGTGTTCAGCACTGAGTGCAAGTTGACTTGCCTCCTGGAGCTCCAAATATTGGCAACTATGAAATCAGTCCCTAGAGAAAAGTAGTTTGCCTGGATTTTTTGTCAAGTGAGAAAGCTGAGATCAAATGAAGTTCTCTAGGCTGTATAGTTTGCAACTTAAACACAAAACCATATATGCCAGTGCTTAATTTGTAAAACCATGAGTGCCGGTGCCCAAAGCTCTGCTCAGAAGCCTAGGTTTAGTGCTATTAAATGTCAACACGCTGAATACCAAGGTTGTGTAGCCTTAAAGGCACTCATGTTTCTTTAAAACAATTTCAGACACTACATACTCCTTTATCTCACTCTTTGTGACAGTTTTTCAGTCTTTCTCTTCTTCCTTCTTTACCCTTTGTGTGTTTTCCTGCTCCTGCTCTTGGTCAATATCTAATCAGCAAGAATAAGTTATGGTCCTAAAAAATTTGTGCCGGTGGGCTCCACTGGCAAACTCCAGCCCAAATTAAGCAATACATATTTCTCACTTCTTCCTCTTCGTTTTTCAGCTTCTTCTTTCCGCTAATCTTTTCAAATATTTACTTTCCCCATCCCCACTCATCTTTTCTCCCTTCTTTATTCCCATCCTTCTTTAGTCATGCTTGTGACTGCAACTTCCCTAACTTCATCAGATCAATTGATCAATTAGTTAGGATTTTTATAGCGCTGCTAATCACCCGGTAGTGTATCCAGGCGCTTGCTGGTCCTGAAAGGCTCATTCGAACAGCCAGGCCTACAGGGCCTTTTGGAATTCCGAAACTGAGGTCCAGAGCTGCACAGAGAGTTTGTTTCAGGTCTTTGCTGCTATGTAGGAGAAGGGGCATCCTCCACTTCTTCTTCAGTAGATGCGGGGCATGTGGGCAAGCAATAAGGAAGTGGAGCGTAATCTTCTCAGTGGCTGGTGGCAGTACAGGCAGTGGTTAATGTAGGTAGGTCCTTGGTTGTGTAGAGACTTGGGTGCGTGGGTCAGCAGCTTGAATTGGTTGGGTGATTGGTCGGTTTTGGTGGCCATTGTGGTAGGTGTGCTTGCACATTTGAATATCATGCTCTGGAAAATAGGATTTGTGTTGAAGGCTGAGTGCACTTTTGTAATTCGTTGAACTTTACACTCATATTGTTCTTATTACTGTCTTCTCCCTCTGCTTCTCTGCCCTCCTCCTCTAGTCTCCAAATTGTTCTACTCCGCAAGTCCTTAAACTCCTCTGAGTGAGTGTGCTTTCTTTGTATAGCACACACTTTAAGTGAATTTCCTGTAAGTGCTCACGATTTGGCAAACCAGAGAACAGCAGACTGAGAAGTGGGAAATGGTTTATTTAGGTTATTAGGCTCTTTGATCTATAGAAACTCGAAAAAGCTCAACCCTGGCTCTCTGCCCCCTAACAGCTGCAATCTCCTACTCCCTCCTGCAGGCGCCTCGGACGTCCAAACCCTGACTGACCACTATCTCAACACTATGACTTCGATAATCAATGAGGCTGCACCTATGCAACTAAAAAGAGTCGCCATTAAAATCTCCAAACCATGGTACGACGGGAGTCTCAACGAAGATAGAAGAGACTTGCGAATGGCAGAACGGACCTGGAGATCAGCCCCCTCTGCAATGCACCTAAAAGAGTTGAAGAAGAAGAGAAACGCCTACTTCAGGAAAATAAAACGCTCAAAATCGGACTTCTTCCGCCTCCAACTTAACCAAGCAAAGAACCGCCCGAGAAAACTGTTTGAGCTAATCAAATCGCAATCCAAAGAGCTACCACAACCACTCAACACTGGGCGTGTGGTACCCTCATGTGAAGACTTCGCTGCTTTCTTTATCCAAAAAACCGACAAAATAAAAAGCGATCTCCTCACTGACGCAAGCCTCTACTCCAAACCCAAATGCCCAGCACCCGTTGAACGAAAAAACAATGCGACATGGTCAACCTTTGACACATATTCGGAAGAAGAAATTGGCAAATTACTCAGCACCCTGAAACCTTCCAATCACCTCACGGACCCCCTCCCTGCCTTCGCAGTAAAAGATTTTACCCCACTGATTCTCCCTCTCTGGACTAAAATCATCAACAGCTCTCTCCAACAAGGAAGCATACCTGACTCCCTCAAAGTTGGTCAGGTCACACCTCTACTAAAGAAACCAACAGCCGACCCCGCGGATCTCAACAACTACCGTCCCATCACCAATATCCCCACTCTCGCCAAACTGCTGGAAAAATGCGCACAACTACAATTGACTAAACACATTGAGCAATTCGATCTCCTCAACCCTCACCAATCAGGTTTCCGAGCAGGACACAGCACAGAAACGGCTATGACTCACATAATTGACGACGCACTTCAAATGCTAGACCAAAATGACACCTGCCTCCTCATCCTTCTTGATCTCTCCTCCGCATTCGACACCGTTAAACATGAGAATCTACTAGAACTACTAAACAAAAGAATGGGCTTATCTGGAACTGTCCTCAAATGGTTCACTTCCTTTCTCCGCAACAGGACGCAGAAATTCAAGAGCAACAACCTGATGTCCACGCCAGTACCTGTAACGCTAGGCGTCCCCCAAGGATCTTCTCTATCCCCAACTTTGTTCAACCTAGTCATGGAACCGCTCACCACTTTGCTACAAGAATCCAATGTACACTTTCACATGTATGCCGATGACACCCAACTCTACCTCAAACTGCAATCTCCCAATGACATCCTGCTCCTGAACTCAACGATCAGATGCACCCAATCCTGGCTTGCCGACAATCACCTCAAACTCAATGCCCTGAAAACAGAGTTCCTTCTGATCGCACCTCCAGCGAAGATAACCACCACTCAACATTGGCTTAAACTCCTAACCGCACTCAATGTCCAACCCACCATCGTGGAATCAGCAAAATCTTTAGGCATAACACTCGACACCAATCTCAACATGCAGCAACATGTCAGCAAAGCTACAAAGGGAGCGAACTTCCAGATCAATACTCTGAGGAAACTTAAACCCTACCTCCCAGCCAAAGACTTCCAAACAGCGGTGCAAGCACTAGTCATCCCACGAATTGAATACGGCATCACCTCCCTCTGCGGACTCCCACTAACTACAACCGCACCACTAAAAGCATCTCTAAATGCTGCAGCGAGACTCATCACGGGGTCAAAAAAGCACTCCCACATCACCCCTGACTTGAAATCCCTGAATTGGTTGCCGTTTGAAGCCAGAATACATTTGAAAATAGCCTGCATGACACACAAGGCTGTACACCTAAACTCACCCGGCTACCTTGCTCAGAAATTGACAATCTCTGGGGGAATCAGAAACACGAGAGGCGCAAACAATCTTCTGCTGAAACCTCGAAGATTCCGGAAGGAGAAAACATACAAGCGCTCTTTCTCAGGAATGGCGCCTAGGATTTGGAACTCACTCCCTCCCGAAACCAGGCTTCTCTCTTCCACTACACTCTTCAAAAAAGAAGTAAAAGCTATCCTCATGGCTAAATTCACCTGTACTACTATCTCGAACCCTATCAACACCCTGCGATGATCTTTATTACTTGCTTGACCCCTTATCTATTTGTACGAGCTGTCTTATCACCCACTTGATTGCTTTGCAGCCACCCAATTGTATTATTTGTATTGTATGATCTACTGATTTACTTATTTGACTTTGTTCCCTCATGTTCCCTTCTGTACTCTGTGAACTATCGACCTACCTATTTGACTTTGTTCCCTCATGTACCCGTCTATGTAAAGCGCTCTGATATCTGCAAAGATCTTGTTCGCGCTATATAAAACTCTGAAAATAAAATAAATAAATAAAATAGGCCACAGGGCAAAGTGGGGCCTTTTATCCAGGCCTTGTGAGATGCTGTCACCACCAGGGCTGTTAGATTTGCCCACTATATGGTCCTGGGTGACCTTAATATTTATTTGGATCAAGCAGAGAGTAAGGATGCGCGTGACCTGCTGGATGTTTTAGTACTGGCTCAGCTCAACCAGCATGTCAGCCTTCCCACCCACAAAGCTGGACATGTACTTGACCCTATTTGTACCAACTTCCTGATTTCATTAACCTCTTCGATGCTCATGACGGCTCCCGGCCGTCATGAGTCACGGTGGGCGTGTGCTGATGACGGCCGGGAGCCGTCATGACCACGCCCGCAATTTGAATGTTCAGCACTGCGGCGGAATTCGCGCCGCAGTGATGAGGTTAAGGGGCGCTTTTCCGGTCACCTGGTCAGACCATTTTATAACCCACTTCTCGTGGGAAGTGTCCAATATTGAGCCTTTAGCACATTCATGCTATTAATCAGCCTTTGGTAAAATCGATCCTCTTGAGCTAAATATGGCCTTGGTAGCCTCCAGGCCTAGTCTGACAGGAGACATTGAGGAACGTGTGGCGGGGTTCTCTAGCTGGGTCTCGAATGCAGTCGCGACGGTGGCCCCACTACGTTCCACTAGGTTGGCTAGAGAATCTCCGTCCAAACCTCAGTTTAACCTGTCTCTCAAATCCTTGAAGCATGATTGTAAAGCCCCTGAGCGCGCCTGGTGGAGGAGTGGCTACTACCCGGCCGAAAAGAGAAAGCTCAGAGATAAGCCGAAGACATATTACACAGCTATAAAGCTGGCTGAAGGGCAATTCTACTCAGCCCGTATTGATTCAGCCAGCAATAACTCTAAGGAAGTCTTTGCGATTGTTCAGAGTTTCATGTCTCCTGAGGCCCAAGCAAGTGTGGCGTCATCTTCACCCTCTTGGTGTAATATTCTCACTTGCTGCTTCGGGGATAACATCCTGTCTATCCAAGCAGCATTTACCTCCTGCAGCATCAGTATGGAGGCACCTTTGGAGTGTCAGTCTGTCAGTACAGGCCATTCTCTGTCTGTGTTTAGGCCAGTCGATCCTCTGGAATATCTCAAAATTCTTAAAGGTTTTAAGTCGGGTTTGCCTTCGCACCCCTGTCCTGCTTGGATACTGGCAGTGGTTGCTGAGGTCGCAAATGTAGAAGTGCATTCCATCATTAATTTGCCCCTCCAGAAAGCGGTGGTTCCTCTGGCTTAGAAGGAGGCCAAGATCCTGCCACTCCTGAAAAAGCAGTCATTGGACCCCCTCTGTCTGCGGTACTACCGGCCAATCTCCCTCCTTCCTGCTCTGGCGAAGGTGTGTGAGAAGTTGCTAAATAAGCAGCTCACTGATTTTGTGGAAAAGGAGGCTCTCCTGCATCCAGCTCAATATGGGTTCCAGGCATCCTACAGCACAGAAACAGTGTTGGTTGAGGTGGTGGAGGCCATCTGGGAGTGTCTGGACGCCTGCGGGAGGGCTGCTCTGATTTTGCTTGACCTCGCGGTGGTGTTGGACACGGTCCCGCACTCACTTCTTTTGTCACGTCTGACCAAGATTGGTCTATCGGGCACTGTGTGGGGCTGGTTTCAATCCTTCCTAGAAGGGCGGTTTGAGCAGATCTAGATTCCACTGTCCTCTTCCTCCCCTCAGCCAGTAACAACAGGAGTCCCGCAGGGATCCTCACTTAGTCCCCTCCTATTCAATGTCTATGTTACTTCTCTGATATATTTCGCAGAGAAGTTGGGGACTAAGGTGCTGGTGTATGCTGATGATACCTAGCTTCTTTTTACCTGGGACAAAGACACGGGCGCTGTACTTTTGGTCCAACATTGCCTATCATCTATCTTTAAATGGCTGGCAGAGGCACAGCTCAAGTGCAATGAAGAAAAGTCATAGATTCTTCTATTTGGTAAATTTCCCCTCAATTTCAGAGAGCAGCTCTGGCCTCCTGAGTACCCTCTACGGACCTCAACAGGAAAGCCAGCAAAAAACCTGGGGGGTCTGGTTCGTTGAAGATCTTTCCTTCTCAATACATATATAGAAGCTGACCAGAAGTTGCTTCGGCCTGCTTAAAACCACAGGCGGCGAGGGAAACGGTCCCCTGCGCGTTGATCTTGTCCCGGCTGGATTACGCCAATGCTCTTTATGCTGGTGTTCCGGGCTACCTGCTGAAGAAGCTACAGGTGGTTCAAAATACCGCAGCCAGATTCTTACTGGGTCTGTCGGCCAGGGACAGTGTGCATCAACAGTTGCGCTCTCTTCATTGGCTTCCCATGGTTGATGGAGTGAAATTCAAACTCTTGATTTTGGCCCACCGTGCGCTTTACGGGGGTGACCCTCTTTACTTACAGAGGTATTTCTCCTTTTATGTTCCTGCGCACTCCTTGCGTTCTTTGTTCTTATGTTATGCCCAGGTCCCGCGTTTTAAGCGTCAGAGGATCGGGCAGCTCTTATGCAGGGAAAGCGGCGGTTGCATGGAATGCTCTTCCTCCTGCCCTGCGCACCATCCAGGATCAAGTGTTTTCAAGAAGAAATTGAAAACTCAACTATTCACCTTAAGCCAGTGTATTACCCTGTTTGGTCTAACGCCGGGACACTCATGAGTAGCCGCGCGTGTTATGAACTTATATAACATAGCATAACATATTATTGTGGGAACCATGATTATAATTCAGGTCTCTTTTTTGCAACTTAGCAATTAGAGCACATTGCTTCTTTTTTAACCCTCTCTTTTTCTCTCTCGTTCTTTTGCTCCATATCTGTGAGACCTCTTTCATCCACTTGTCTTGCCCTCCTCCCCATTTTTTCTCTTTTTCCCTTTCCCTCTATTTTGAAATGATTTAATACATTCCAACAATTTATTTCTTTTTGGGATCTCATTTCCTTTATCACATTCCTGTTACTTTGTCTCCTAATCGTACCCTCTTCCTTATCAGTTTAATTTCTTTCTATCTCTACTTTCTAAACTGTGCAATACAGAAAAAAATATTGTGTGGACATATAATCTCTTTAGCTGATTATGCAACAGTTGGGTCTGTTTCTTCACTCAAACAGCTCTCTCAGTGCAACGAACTCCTATAGTTTATGTCCATTTTGTTTTTAAAAATAAACGAAACACCGTCCAAGTGGCATACTTCTTACTGTCTTACCTGATTTTAAAATGAAAATTGTGGAACTGATTGAAAGAAGAAATTTACCCCTCTACAAACCTGCTGACGTTGCACATTCCTTACTCCTTGTAATGTGAATTAAAGAGACGTGTAGCATTGCTACTGCCATCACAGACCTGCCTCCAGGTTCACCGCACAGCATGCTCTTTAGCTAGTGGTCCATCCTAAGGATGTCTAGGCAGATTGGCACAGTCTGAATCAAATTGGACAGCTTAAAAACCTTTGAATGTTTTGTTATAATTGGCCCACAAACTAGCCACATCTGGAATAGCGTGCTAGACCAGGAGGCTGGATATCAGCAGATTAGAGACAAAACATTGCAAGAAGGGAAAGAATAGAAGTTAATGGTTCTCTGTTCATGCTCTCAGGATCTGGCGCACTATCCCTATCGACATCAGATCAGCACCATCTTTCCTACATTCATAAAACAGCATAAGAAACCACTTCAAAGAGCACTGTCCTGACCCAACAGTCTACTTTTAAACTTCCCCCAACAATTGTATCTTCTGGGAGCCATGCTGCGGTTCACTGCTTTTAACCCCTCCCATGCTCGTGACGGAACCGTTCCGTCACGAGCCTCAGGTGGGCTGTGCTGGTGACGGAACGGTTCCGTCACGGCCCGCTCGCCGCGCCTGCTCGGCGCGAATTCCGCGCCTGCGCTGACGTTCTGAAGAGCGGGCGGGGCCGTGACGGAACCGTTCCGTCACAAGCACAGCTCACCCGTGGGCCGTGACGGAGCGGTTCCATCATGAGGACGGGACCACCGCACTGCCCTGCCTCCCCCTTAGCGCTGCGGCGGAATAGCCACCGCAGCAAAGGGGTTAAGTTCACAACTTACTAGGATTTTTGTTCCAGGTCAGCTGGGTGTAAACATACACAAAGATGCCTGATGATTCCCAAACGCGTCACTTCAAAAAAAGACATATGTCTTGGCTTTGCCAATGCTAGTTTCTTCTTGAGCTGCTTTAGGAAAACTGTTTGGATGTATCTGTATGTGAATGGTGAATGGTTTTGTGGACACGTTAATAAAAATTTCAAATTGCTTCCCCTCAATTGTTTTCAGGCAGTCTTCCTTTGAAGGATGTGGCTGAATATTTAGACCGAGAAACTCTGCAGAGATTGAAGAATGAATGTGGAGGTCTACAGACTCTTCTCAGGAACAACCACCAAGTTTTTGAAGGTACCCAAAAGTATCCATGGAAATTCCTATTTCATTGTATAAAAGCAATTTGACTTAGTAATTTTTTTTCCAAAATATTCATATACTTGCATGTTACTGGGGCCATTATATTATTAGCTCCAGTACCATGCAGTGATGAGTAAACCCCCGATGCATGGGGAGTTCCGTGTGGGGCAGTTTTTCAAATCGTTAAATCACACAGAACTCTTCATCTCATGCATATATTTGTCTTCTGCTCTGTGCGGGTGGTACCTGTATGTGGAGGGGCTAGGGAGGATGGGGGTATGTGCAACCATTTGAACAGAACATTGAATGAGGTTTGGCTGTTGTTGTAGCCAAAGCTTTATGAAATGTTCCCAGCCTGAATGACCAGACTGGATAATTGTCAGGTTCTCCCACACTCAGTAAAAACGGATGTGCAAAGAAATAAAGACTTCTAATCAGGTAGAGCGAAATGTATACACAAAATCGTGTTAATTGTGCTGTACCTAACTTGCAATCGGGGCCTTAAAGGCCTTGGGAAACGTTTGGAATAATTTTTTCTGTTTTTATTACTAGTAAATTCATGAAATTTAATGCTAAAAAAGAGGCACACCTATTTCATTGATATTCCTTCTATCTGATAACCCAACACATCGACAACTGGTGGTGGACCCTGCGATTGTGGTTGCTGTTTGAAGGGTTATGCTTCCATGCTGGCCGTGCTGAGGTGGTGCTGTTATTGTATGGAAATTATTGTGTTAGTATCTCATATTTATTTCGTAGCTGTAATATGGATGCATAATAAGGTGTTAGAATATATGGAGAGGCTTCATGCAAAGTGCACGTTGGACTTCTGTCTGTGGCATGTCTGTGTGTGTGTGTGTGAGTCTGTGGTACATGAATGCCTGTGTTTTAGGTGCATGTAGCTGCCATGTAGTGAGTTGCATAGTGCTTAAGACCGTTGACGAGGCGCTTAAGAGCTTTGCGGACGGCTAAGACGATACTGCTTTAGTGGTTCCAGCAGGGCTCGAGCCGGGGTACCACGCGGGTGGACAGCATCCCCACACTTATTTTACTGGGAGCTTCATAACTGGAGGGAATGGAGTCCCACACATTCACTCTTTGGCCTCTCTGGGGCAAGATTGAAGCTCATTCCGAACGCTGCTCATGCGCTGACTTCTCTGATTCAGTCTCAGAAAGAGCGGTGAGTGAGGGGAGGCAATGAGTCTGATGGCGCAAGCCACCTTTTTTGACGTCACTTCCTTTTGTGACGTCGGCAGCCCCACTTCTTTTTTAGGACTTGTGCCCTGGGTTCCAGGAGTCACGGTTACCCATAGCGGGTGGAATCATGGGTGCAGCGCATCCTTCACCAAGCGTCCCTGGCTATTGGACTGACTGTAAGAGAGTACCCAAGTAGGTGCAGTGATTGTCTTGATGACTATAAACAAGCTAGACTGTTGCGCGTGAAACGCAATAAATAGATGCAAATACAGTTTATTGTGTTTAAAAGCTATATGTATTTTAGAAAGTACACAGAAATATCTTTGCTGCACAATGTGAAAGGTCGATGTGAAAAACATGATGGTATGCATTGTTTTATTAATGCAGTTTGAATGCATAATATATTTACACTGAGATAGGGTAAAAACTTGTTTTAGAAATGTACATTATGTAATTACAAAGTGTGCTTTAGGGGAGATTTTACAGGGTAAGGGTTACCATATCTATGCCTCAGTAGGTGATGTGCTGCCGAGAGTATCAGCAGTCAATAAAAGTACTTGCAGTCAGTTGTTATTCTAGCGCGCTTGCGGCTGCAAGTTTAATGTGTAGTAGAATATTGAATAGCTCACTGAGCCATACACTTGCCCTGCCTACATTAGCTCAAGGTTTGCCTTTTACCTCCCTAACCGTCCTCTTCGCTCCGCCCTTCAAAGACGGCTGGTGATTCCCAGATTTCATCAAGCACGGCTTGGGGGGCAGTCCTTTGTGGTAAAGGCTACCACCATCTGGAATGCTTTGCCAGATGCCCTGCGGCACACTAAGGAATTCTCTACCTTCAAAAAACTCCTCAAAACTCATCTGTTCAAACACTCGTTGTAGATCTGTTGCCTGTTCTGTCACTTTTCCCCCCGCGCCAGGACAGTCTTGAGTAGAAGTGCGCGATATAAATCCCCCTATAACATAACATAACACCTGCTATAAGCAGTTTTAAAGTATCCAAGGGGAAGGGGTGCTGGTAAGGGACTTCTTGAGCACAAAGGTCAGTGCTGCAGTCGGTGGTAGAATTCCATCAGGTCTGAGGCGCTGCACTCCTGTTTTAGCGCCTAGTATGCACTCCTGTTTTAGCACCTAGTGTACCCGCTGGCACTACGTGTGTTTAGTTTCAAGCCACTACAAAATACCTGTTCTTGGAGCAGATGTCTGTCTCATAACTAGCAGCAGTAGCCTTTCAGTGCACGCACGCACCCGTACACAGAATGTGCCACACTGACCTATATCAGAATCTGGCCAGCCACTGTCCAGACGCCAGCACATGCTCACCTCGCCGACCACCACCCACAGTGACTCATCTCTAAACAGCCTGAAACGGAAAGGTAACCAAACACAATATCAGCAGACCTCTTTGGCTCGGTCAACCACAAACCAGAGCCGATTGGAGCGCCCAGATTCCAAGAGCGCTACGGAACTTTACAAGTGCTTTCACGTGCACATAACAAAGGAATTAAGGGAGGGGGCAGACAAGGTAAAGCCAGACGTAAAGTGAAAAGTGGAATATGTTGTGAGGTTTAATGCAATGCGGCAATTTACTCTATGTCGGGCTGTGTATGGTGAAAAAACGCTGCTTAAGTGGCCTCATACTGTACGTGCGTGGTGTTGTGTTTCAATCCCAGAAACCTCTGGCGACCAGCAGCAACATGTGATCCTCAACATTTTTTTGATAAATTCAAAATTTTGCTAAGGGTGACTATTGGGCAGATGCAGCTTTGAGGCCACCTCCAGAGATGCATGCGCTGCTGACCACTGGGGTCCTGGGAAGAGATGGAGGAGGGGCCGTGGGGGAGGGCCGTCTGGACTGAGGAGCCAGAGTTGGTGAATCACTCCTGCTGCACATTGTAAAGCAGGTGTTATGAGGGTGTTTGTTTTTCATGCTGAATCATAAAAACAACACTTTGCGGGTCTAGTATGCTCGTGGGCTCATCTACGTTACTTGTCTGTTTAAAAAATCTGAAAAACAGCACACCAGCCGGTGTGTCTTTGTCGGGCGTTTTTCGGATCATTATCTTTTAAGTAGCGACGTCATGCATTGCATTATTTCTTTAAGGCAGGCAGACACATGTGGGTTGGTGGAAGCATTGAGGTCAAATGAGCAGACCTACTCCGCTCGTGGGGGGTGACAGGTGTATGTCTGAAAAAATATCGAGCACACAAACACCACCAAACAAAAATATTGTTCTATAAAAATATTGTAACTAACTGCCATACTCATTTCATTCTTTGTGCGTGCTGCCAGGTTTCAGGCAGAGCACCTACCTCCTCCAGGTAATACATCTGCAGCCTGATTCATCAAGCCGAAATCGGCTCGTAAAGGGCCAGATTCTGAGAATCTGGCCCTTTGCGAGCGCTATTTTTGCATTTGGGATTCATCATCCCAAATGCAAAAATCGGTAATAGCGATTTCGCAATTTTGCGAGGAATTACATTTAAGGAATCTCTATTTGAGATTCCTTAAATTCAATTCATCATCCATTTAAAAATTGCGAATTCGCAATTTCGGCCCGCTATTTACTGCGAGGTCAAACCTCGTGGTAAATTGCGAAAACTTAGAAATATGCTTTTAAGAGCATTTTTCTGCATGTTGCACACACACATGTCCTTTGGACATGTGTGTGCGCAACACCTGTTTCAATTTGCATTTAAGGGGTGCTACAGGGTGTCCTTTGGACACCCCTGGCACCCTTAAAATCGCTATCTTATTTGCGATTAGCTAATTGCTAATCGCAAATAAGGAATACTCCCCATTCATTCCTATGGGCCTTTTGGCCCAAAGGAATGAATGGGGAGTTATTCCTTATTTGCGATTAGCAATTTGCTAATCGCAAATAAGGAATCTGTAGGAATCACATTTAATTTTGCGATTCCTACATGAATCCCGTTTTGCGAGTCTGTAATAGCGATTCCTTATGAATCGCTATTTCAGACTCGCAAAACGGGTCTTTCATGAATCTGGCCGCTGGACTCACACCACCTTGTGAGTTTCGTCCTCTGCTTAAGGCCTAATATGATACAAGACTCAGGTGACAAAAGGAATCCCACAGCTGCTACTAGGCCCTGGAGGTAAGGGGGGATAACACCACTTTCACCACTTGTATTTTGATCACAACCACGCAAAACCTTTGGAGTTTGAGCCTGTAAATGCACCATTTACCCACTCTTTTTTCAAGTTCCCCCCCTTCAGATGTTTGAGCTCGCTCGCTGCGCTCGCTCGCAGCAGTGCACAAAGTGTACGCCTCACCACTTACAAATGTCACCAGCCGCCACTGGCTACAATATTGCTAAAGTTTGTAAAGTATTGTCTGTTCGTAGAAAGTAAAGCTTGTTTAAATTCTGCATGAGAATTCAGATGTAAGTGTTGGGCCATATGGCGTAGTGTAAGCCCATTGTAGTACCAAAACACCAAATTATTGTTTTGTTCGCAGCATGATTTGGCTGCAGATTCACATGCTGTACATACTCCTGCCATCTAGTGCTAGTCCCAGACTCTGCAAGTTGTTTTGTCTCGAGGAAGTGTTATGGTGGGTGTCATGCGTTGTATGTCCTCCTCCGCAAGGTGTTGCGCGTGTTAGACAATATTTTCCCACCATCAGGCTCAGACGGACTGCGTCAGAGCTCTACAGTTTCGATGCCCTATCTGGACTACTGGCTTAGCAGGATTTCCAGCAAACCGAATTGTCTGCAGGACACTGAAAGGATGACAAACCTTAGTAAGGTATCACAGGGGGCAGGCGCTTTCTCAATTGCTTTCAAAATGTTCATCTTGTCCTAGATAATCCAAATCAATGCAACAAAACTTACACTTTTCTTTCTTTAAAGTTAAGCCAGATACTTCCAGAATCTTCAACACTTTTTCTAGACTCTGATCATGTTCGCACTCATTCTTTCCATAAATTAAAATGCCGTCTTGGAAACACAACACTCCAGACACGCCCTTGAACAAATTGTTCATCAATCTCTGAACTACAGATGATGCTAAAGCCAAACCAAATGGCATTCATCTGTAACGGAAAGCCTCTTCAGGCGTTATGAAGGAAGTCAGGTGTTTTGACTCCTCACACAGCTACACTTGGTGGTAAGCTGCCAGCATGTCAAGTATAGTAAATACTGCGGCACTCTTTAATATGGATAGCAATTCATTAATATTAGGAAGTGGTTGACGGTCAAACCAGATGTTGGCATTTAGGTTACGCCAATCTACGCAAGTCTTATCCGATTTACTAGAAGAGCCGGTGCCCACCACTCTGATCGTTCGATTGGTTCAATAACGCCTAACTTGCATAATTTGTCCAACTCTGACTTGAGCTCTTCCCTTAAACTGAAAGGTACACGCCTCACCTTATCCACTCTCTGTACACACTTTCCTTTAGTACAATACGATGTTTAAATCCTTTCAACTCTTGATGCACGTCCATAAAGACACCAGGATATCTGTATACCCACATTTTTATTCATCCACAGTGCACATCTCACTGTTACATAATTTGAACAAACGTTGTCTGGACAAAACTAATTTGGGATGGTTAGGACCGAGAATTATATCCATATCTCCTTGCTCATTCTATTCCATCAGGTTGGATCTACCTTTGGCCACTAATGCAGTGCCCATGGACATTTTGTTATCAAAACTCAGAGCAGCTTCGAATTGGTCCAATAACTCCACCTTTTTACCCCCATACTCAAAAATCTTGATGTGCGAATTACTCAGACATGAAAGATTTAACTTGGCGAAATCAGTTTCACCAATCAGTGTGAATGGTGTACCAGAATTAGCCATCACTCTTACTTTTAAAGTAACCTACCTGTTGTCACAAACAGGTAGCTTCCTTTTTTTAATGTTATGCATCAGTGATATTTGTACAATCTGGTCATCATGGGTTGATGGTGCCAGCATCAATATCATACTCTCATCCTCATCAGACATACCTTCCTCAATGGACTTTACAACCACTGTGTCATTTCACCCTTTTTCGCCTTTGTATGACTATCAAAATGGCCTTTTTTACACTTTTGAAATACATTGTGTTAGCAGCTGGACAATTCTTCGCACTTGTCACGTGTGCTTTGCTCCCACACCTAAAACATTACACCTCAACATGCTCCCAAGCCGTTTAGACACTTCCCCGCCTACAGTTCATACGAGGTTTGACCATCTGATTAATCGCGCACTTGCTGCTGATTGCCGGACGACAGGGGAGACCTGTAGGAAATCCCTCTTCTCAACGCTGCAACTCGCGGAACCCGCTGCGCGGGTCCCGCTTCGACAGGGTGACCAGAAGATCCAAGGTATCCTGCAAGGGCTGCGAGCAGGCGGAGGCGGAGGCGCAGGACTACCGGTCCCAGGAGCGCCCGCCTGACCGCCCGCCCACAATTAACACACCTGGGCGCTCTCCCTGCAGGACACGCCCCCATCTGACCGGGGAGAAAAGGCTGCGGGACAGGAGTAGCAGCGGGACTACTATCGCGCACTTGCTGCTGATTGCCGGACGACAGGGGAGACCTGTAGGAAATCCCTCTTCTCAACGCTGCAACTCGCGGAACCCGCTGCGCGGGTCCCGCTTCGACAGGGTGACCAGAAGATCCAAGGTATCCTGCAAGGGCTGCGAGCAGGCGGAGGCGGAGGCGCAGGACTACCGGTCCCAGGAGCGCCCGCCTGACCGCCCGCCCACAATTAACACACCTGGGCGCTCTCCCTGCAGGACACGCCCCCAACTGACCGGGGAGAAAAGGCTGCGGGACAGGAGTAGCAGCGGGACTACTATCGCGCACTTGCTGCTGATTGCCGGACGACAGGGGAGACCTGTAGGAAATCCCTCTTCTCAACGCTGCAACTCGCGGAACCCGCTGCGCGGGTCCCGCTTCGACAGGGTGACCAGAAGATCCAAGGTATCCTGCAAGGGCTGCGAGGAGGCGGAGGCGCAGGACTACCGGTCCCAGGAGCGCCCGCCTGACCGCCCGCCCACAATTAACACACCTGGGCGCTCTCCCTGCAGGACACGCCCCCAACTGACCGGGGAGAAAAGGCTGCGGGACAGGAGTAGCAGCGGGACTACTATCGCGCACTTGCTGCTGATTGCCGGACGACAGGGGAGACCTGTAGGAAATCCCTCTTCTCAACGCTGCAACTCGCGGAACCCGCTGCGCGGGTCCCGCTTCGACAGGGTGACCAGAAGATCCAAGGTATCCTGCAAGGGCTGCGAGCAGGCGGAGGCGCAGGACTACCGGTCCCAGGAGCGCCCGCCTGACCGCCCGCCCACAATTAACACACCTGGGCGCTCTCCCTGCAGGACACGCCCCTCCCACCCTAACCCAGGCACTATAAAGTTAACAGCTCGTCCCCGCGGCGCGGGAGCGCGCGGGAGAAGCCCGGGAGAAGGGCGGGACCGTCTGTGGCCGTCCGGGGCCGAAGGAGGCCGGGCTGGGCCCACTCCCTAACATCTTAAATCCTACGCTACGGCATAGACAAGGTACTGTTATTTACAAAAAGACATAATTATAAGACCTCTAATATTCTGTGCCCCTGAACACTGTTGCCTGGTCCATCATCTATAGCATTCCTCCATTCTTCTCCTTTTTGCCAGACGGGGGTCAGTGGGGTTTTTATGAGCACTCACTGAATCGCTCAGGTATAAGGTTTAGTAGGGGGGGTAAACGCTACATAACAGGACATAAACCTAGAATACATGGTCCTTACTAGATGTTTTTACTGCTGATTGATCTTGTCTCATAGGTGGCCCACCAAGGGCGCTTGGGATTGACCTTAAGCTACCCCTAAGATTTCCACTCATTTGAACTCTAGTTTCTTGTAATAGGGCCAGGTTCTGAGTTCATAAACTGTATATGCTGTACGACACTATTTAATCCTTATTGTTTTGCTAAACTTGCAGCCTGTTTTTATTATTTTACAGCATTTACCTGTGCATTCTGTGACCTTTGACCTGATAATAATGTCTAAAAAATCGGCCTCAGTCACCCCAGCACCACTTAAAACCCTTGACTCGTTTCTTGTACAAGTGGTCAAAAAAATAAACAATGACAGAAGGGAATCCTTGGGCCTGAGTCAATCGCCAATTTTGCTCCCACTGAGCCCTGACCCAAGCACACAAATCTCTGACACCCCATTGCCCGACCCTTCTACCTCCATACCTGACGCTAACTTAATCAACTTGGAAGTAGATGACGGAAACTCTGATTTGCTAGCTGATCAGTCAACAAACGTCGTGTCTGACTTAGAGCAGCAGCAAAACATTGTCGCAGAGATCCCCTCATCTTCTTCCCCTGTTACGCGTCCTGTGAGAAATTGCAGAAAAGCTCAAGCCAAAAGGGGAGGAAAACAGTCAGGAAAGAAGAAGGTTAATTCACCCCCTAGACATAAAGGGACAAATGTGGAGTGTGACGACGTGGATGAGCTTAGACAAATTATTGATGATGACCTATTTAATAGGATTGCAGATATGATAGACATCAAAATCAAAACCATCATCAAGCCTCTTATTGGGAAGATCGATAAATTAACTTCTGAAATAAAAAAGATGGGAGGGTTGCAAAGTAAGTTGGCGAATGACTTGGAGAACTTAGCCAATGAAGCTTGCAAACCTGTAGTTGCCATAGAGGAAGATCAGGGTGTCGTCCCAGGCACTACGGATATACAACAACAGCCCATCTTGGATGGCCAATCGTTACCATCTGTGCCCACCAATGATGTAATTAGTGAGGCTCCCATGTTACAACCTATGGCACCTGCCCCTTTGCACTTAGGGGATGATTCACCACAATTCATTTTGGAAGCCTCACCATTAGTCCTGGTTTTGGCGAACGTCCCTGTTTTATCTCAGGAGCAAAGGGAATCCGCCCAAGGCCTTAAAGACAAAGCATTATATTGGCTTACCAATAATATGCGCATGGCAGACCAGGGGGCTGATCAGTTAGCCGGTGAAATTGTTATGGCAAGGAGGGTACCATGGATTGGTAACAAGATCAAGAAATTTAATGGGGACTGCGTCATATTAAATTTTGCTAGCGCAGAAGTACTCCCTAACATTCTTGCTAATATCCTCCCACCGCAACGCAGAACTGGATCCATAATTCCCCTTACCCTGAAATTCTTCTACACTGAGACCCAGTTGGCGACTTCTTCCAATAATTTAAGGCCCAGAAGAAACGATAGAACGGCTCACTGGGGCGGGGAAACTAGGCCCAGATTTAATTACAACCACTCTCGCCCCCCGAGCAGCCGTGGGTTAGGGCAACACAACTTTCCGCATGGGCCAATGGCCAGAACACCAGGGCCACTTTGGCCCAATATAAATAGGTGGGGCCCACATACTCCAGGTTATGATAACAGAGGCCAGGGCATCGGGTTTATGTCTAGGCAAGGGAACGAACATTTTTCAATGCGACCTAATACCCCCCAGCCCATGTGGAATCCAGCAGCAAACGGATGGGGCCAGGTGCCCACTCCCTTTGATTGGGGATTGGGAATGGGAAACAGATACGGGGTCTTGTCAGGCCTAAACGACTGCGACTGACACACAGAAATAACAAATCAGGGAATAGATGACACAGCTCAACAATTGGATGTGGCACCAGCTCTATGCCCAGTACCTGAGACTCCTAGGGATTCTTGTAGGCTATTGAGTTGGAATATTGCGGGGCTAAATGGTAAACGTGAGGATAAATCCTGGTCAAGCTTTGTCCTAGGCCATCATATTATTGCCCTTCAAGAAACGTGGGACACTTCTGAAAATCTGTGGTGGGATGGGTTTATCAGTTTCACCAAAGCCGCTGTCCATAGTCGTATGGGGAGGGCCAAGGGAGGCCTTTTATTTTTGTTTTCATTAGATTTAAAGGGTAGCTGTAGGCAGATCGACACGGATTCCCCTAATATCCTGATGGTCGAAAGAGTGATCAAAAACACTAGTAGGACTATTTTTGTTAATTTTTATAACTCAGGGAACAGTGAGCACAGAGGCCGTAATATTATGGATTTGGATAGGATTTTAAACATGATCAGTCAGAATAAAACGCTTGATACAGAGTATATTTTATTAGGCGATTTTAACATCCATCCGTGCAATCTAAATTGCAGGAGAAGTAGCACTGATGGGGACGATGGGCCTGTGGAACCCCACTTTGAACATTCTATTGAGGGAGAAGAACTGGAGGATTTCCTTGCCAATTATGACCTCTATGAACCAGATGGTGGCATTAGACAGCCAACTTTCACTGGTATCCCACATGGCACTATTATTGACTATATATTTGTATCCCTAAGCACCCTTACACGGGTCAATGCCTATTGCACCACACAATCACATTTTAGTGACCATAACCCTGTAGAGCTAGAAGCGGCCTGGGGAGGCAATATTGGACCATCCCCACTGGAAGTTATTACCCATCCATTAAGAACTACTGGACAAGGTAGACGCCTGAAATGGGCAAAGGTGGTCCCAGAAAAATTCTATGCCGAAAATTTTCCAAAGATTAAGGGGCAGGTTGAGGTCTGTAAAAATCCTTGCGCACAGGGTCAAGAAATTGTACAGGCCTTTGAGGCCATATGTGCGCAGGTGTCGCAGGACCTCTTGGTAAAGACCAAAAACGTAACCCCAGGAAATAAGCGCTGGTTTGATTCAGCATGCTCAAAAGCACATAGATCATTACTGGTAGCTTTAAAAAGTATCCCCAGGGCAAATGATGAGATTACTAGACTCAGGAAAATCTACAAATCAGCAATAAAAAAACGAAAGGACACCATCAAACAAGAAGCTTGGGAAGATCTCCTTTCGGCGGCAGTCCTGAAGAATAGCAAAAAGTTCTGGGAAATTATTAAACAGCCTTTTTTCTCAGATGACGATAATGATATTATGGACTGCGTTATTCCTGATGAAAAATGGTTATCCCACTTTAAAAATGTCTATGGGGATACTGGTGACGTAACCATAGACGCCCTGGCGATAAGACCAGCCACCTGCCCCATTATCTTTAATCAAAATGAGGTGGAGAAAGCCATTATGGCCACCACAAAGCACAAGGCACCTGGCCCTGACGGTGTGCCTGCCGACTTCTTCATGTATTCCCCAAAACTGTGGGCTGAAGTCTTGACAAATGTGTTTAATGCAGTGAACGCTAACCTCGTACCTGCATCATGGAACATTTCTACCATTGTTCCCATCTTTAAAAAAGGCCAACGGGACAACCCAGGCTGTTATAGGCCTATATCCCTCCTAGCTTCATCGGTAAAAATTTTAGGCAGAGTCCTTCTATCTAGGCTAAGGGATAATGTTGAGGGCTGTGGTGGATTGTCCGAAATCCAATATGGATTTAGGGAAAAAAAGGGTACCATCGAACAGTGCATCAATTTACACCTGCTCATTTCCAAATATACTATAGCCAAGGAGGGGTCTTTGTATCTTGCATTCATGGACCTCTCCTCGGCCTTTGACTTGGTCAATAGGACCAAGTTGTGGTCCATCTTGTTGGAGATCGGCATAGATGAAGCATTGGTCACCTTTATGTCCTCCCTGCACCAAGAACTCTTCTCGAGTGTACGCGTGACTAATGAGGGCAGGTGTACCGCTCTGTTTAGATCCTTAAGGGGCGTGCGGCAGGGCTGCATTTTGGCCCCCCTACTTTTTACCATCTACATCAATGGCTTGGGGGCACACCTGGAGGGGCAGGAAGCCGACGTCCCGCGTGTAGGAGCAACAAAGATCCCGGCACTCTATACGCGGATGACGCAGTGCTGATCGCCCGTACGGGAGTTGGCCTCCAGCGCCTATTGAATGCTTTTGGCACGTTTATGGACCAACTAGACCTTAAAACAAACGTAGCCAAGTCACATACTATGGTGGTGGGCTCAGAGTGTCGCAGGAAGAGAACTAAAACATTTACCTGTAGGGGGGACCTGGTCACTAGGGTATCCACATTTCCCTATTTAGGCATTTTGTTTGATCAGAAAGGGACCTGGGGACCACAGGTTAGAGCTAAGAGATTGGCCGTCACTCGATCATCCTCAGCAATCCTGAGTTTTGCTGCTAGGCTAGGAGCCAGGCCTATGGAAGCTATCTTAAAAATCTACAACAGTAAATCCGTGGCCATTGCACTATATGGCTCCGCACTGTGGGGCTACGCAAACGTGGAGCCGATACAGAGAGCAGAGAATGGATTCATCAGAGCCCTGCTCTCGGTACCTCAGTCCACCCCAACGTACTCCATACATAAAGAAGTTGGCCTTCAGTTTCTCTCGGACAAGTTGCGCATGGCCCCTCTGATTCTATGGTTAAAAATATGGATGAATGTAGAACTCCCATTAAACCACAAGATTCTGACCGATGTCCTGTCCCTTGACAGATTTAACAAAATTCCATGGCTGGCCTATCTAGCAAAAGCTTTTTCCGACATAGGTCGCCCGGAGCTTTTTACCTCTCCGGAGTCCATTAGGATCCAAGATCTTGATTCGGTTAAAAAGTCTTTTATAGGAAGGATGGAGATGGGTCGTGAAGAGAGTGAACTAGCAAAGCCGGCAGTGAGGGAACATTGTCTGCTGCTTACTTCACCCTCACTTGCACCTTATCTTGGCTATGTTACACTTCCTTTTCACAGGTTTCTTTTAACAAAATTTAGATTTAATTTGTTGCATTATCGTTTAGGTTCTTTTAATAATTGGCAGAAACCAGAATCAGCTCCGCCCTGCAGCTGTGACCAGTTCTCTGTGCAGGACACAATGCACTTTGTTATGTTTTGTGGTTTATACATAGAGCCTAGGAAAAAATTCCTGTTGCCAATCCTTAAGGAGGCCGGCTTCATACAGGTGAGGCCGGCTCTACTCTATTTACAACTACTACCTAACCCTCACATTACTTATTGCGTTGCTAAATTTTTGGTAGCTGCCTCAAGGGCAAAAGCCGCCTGCCAAGATTAACTATAAATGTTAAACATATTTTCCTTTTTAAACTGTCTATTATAAATTTTAAAATTGTTGTCAGATATCTGTATCATGTGTATTATGTTAAATTTTGTACGAAATGTATTTTACTGTTCACTTCTTTGTATGGTTTTTAATAAGCCGAATAAAGATATTTTGACTGACTGACTGACTTGATTAATCTCGTTTTTAACTGAGCTTTCACCCAATTCCATCATGCAATATTGGGAATGTTCTATGCTTCTTACGATGACTAGTGCTGCTTCCAAACTCAGATCCTCTCTAGGCAACAACCTTTCCTGAATTTTTCTGTTCGTTTTTTTGATTAACTCGTTCTGTATAATTTAATCCTTAAGATCACGGCATTTGCATGTTATAGCTAATGTGCCCAGCGCAGCTACATAGTCAAAGGTTTCTTTTTTTGTTGAAGTAAATGTATCTCCTGTCATTGGCTTCCAGGTAAGCCTCAAAGGCTTCATGCCACCATTCCCAAATCATTAGTGGGGTGCCTGGAACTGACAAAATGGACGGAGGTAGAGAAACTTTCTCCATGACACCAGACAGTGCTGAGTTGCTGCTATATATTTTGGATAATGTACAGCCTAAAGTCAAAACAACTGACCTTAAACAGGATCCTGATGTGCCACTGATTTGTCACACTTCAACTACTTGTAATATGACCTCTGGTGTGCCTGTCACTGTTTATTTACAAATATGACAGGCTGGCTTCACACTGCACACTGTGTACAATACAATCTTTGATGTGCCTGTCACCATTTGTTCCAACCTACCATGATCAAGTACAGCACATTGTGGTGCTTGAATTCTGTAAACATGCAGAAATGGATGTAGTAGGTTTCCAACCTACTAAAATGGCCTCCGCATTAACATGCAGAAGCGTGTTGACGTCCCCTGCACAATGCTGCAATGAAGCCACGCCCAAGCAAATCATTGTTCGCACCAACACCGTGCGCGTGCAGCAGGATGGTGCAGCCAGAGTTAACCGCTGTTCACTCTAACACCACCCACATTGCAAAAGAATGGAGATATTAGCCAAATCCCCTTCAAATTTCACACTGCGCCCACTGGCCAGAAAACTATCCAGAATAATGCAGCAGAACACAAGCTTCCCTAGCTTCGCGGTTGCCCTGGCAGTCTCCACGCAGTTCAAATGGCTCACACTACTCCACGGATAGCCATGATGATCCTCGGGTGGCCCAAACTACCCCAAACACACATGCGCCCTCAAAGTTGTCGTTCATCGCCACTGAAAGGATGACAACCCTTTATGAGTAAGGTAAGTTTTATTCATCCGCAACACCAAGACTCAGGCAGCAACTGCCAGTCACGTCATTCCAATGCTTGCATGCCAATTCCCAAGACCACAAAGGCCCTGGAATGCGAGCAAAACTATCCCTACAGACACTCAAGACACAACCTATTACACAAATTGTGAATCATGATCAATGCCACGAAATCCCATATACAACCGCTCCAGATACAGTCATATCTTGGAGCCATACTCAATTCAATCACAGCAAAAGCATACCCCAATCCACAGAGGGTTCCCAGTCTCCAGAACCAACGGGAACTTTTTCAGCCACATCATTGCCTAACAGTCAAAACAGTGATGCACCTTCTAGGTATGATGGCCTCTTGCATAGCAATAGTTCCACATGCAAAACTACACATCAGACCCCTACAGGAGTGCTTAGCATTGCAATGATCACAAGCGGGAGGCAACATTGAGGATCTAGTATTGGTTTCATCTAAGGTCCATCAGGCACTACAATACAATACAATGCAATACTATTTATAAAGCACATGGCTACCTCTGAAGAGGCGTCCCAGCGCTAATGGTTCAGAGTTGCACTAAACAAACAGACCCATACAGAAGTGCGGTGCCTACTTGTCAAACAGGTATGTTTTAACCCCTTTCGTGCAGCAGCGATTCTGCACCTGTGCGGCGCTTTTAAAGAGTGGGCGGGTTTATGACGGCCCCCAGCCGTCATCAGCACACGAGCACCGTGCTGCATGACAGACGGGGGCCGTCATCAGCACACAAGGGATTAAAGAGTTTACGGAAAACAGTATCGGATGTGTGGAACTAGGGGTTAAAGGCAAAGAATGTCAGAGTTTAGCAGTTAAGTAGGAAAAGGAACAACCCTGTCTCCTTGCCTTACTGATTCTCTGGATATTTAAATATTGTTGTTCGTTGAAGCGAAGTGGTCTACCCTGATGATAGGGAAGCAGTCTTTTTCTCAGATAGCCGATGCCTTTATGCTCAAATGCTCTGAAGGCAAATTTTAGGGCTTACTACTTGATGCTTCTAGCAATAGGCAGCCAATGATGACTGTGTAGGGAGGTTCAAAATGATGAAACTCAAAAAATACACAAATGGGAAGAGCCTTCATGGACTCAATCCTGCAGGTAACAATCGCAACAGATGCTTCACTCATGGGTTGGGATGCTCATATGAAGGACATACATTGTGGGTGGTACAAGAACATTGGTCTCCACAACAACAGACATTGCACATCAATATGTTAGAGCTGCTAGCCATTGACATGGCTCTCAAAGCGTTGCTACCCACCATATCAGGTAAAATGTCCTTCCACGAACAGACCATATGAGAGCAATATACTACATTCAGAAATAAGGAGGGACCCATTCACCACAACTATCTCAGCTAGCAGAAGTCTTATGGAAATGGGGCAACAAACACACAGTCCACCTCCTAGCACAATACATACCGGGAGTGGACAACTCACTAGCAAACCTACTAAGCAGAACGCAAGTACACGAGTGGGAAATCCACATTCAGACCCTACAAACTTACTTCCAACGTAGGAGGACACCAACAGTAGATTTTTTAGCCACAGTAGAAAAATGCAAATGCCAAAGCTTTGCATCCAGCCACTGCTAAAAACGCAGAAGCCAAAACTTCGTATCCAGATAACCACACACACAATCCAAGGGCAAAGCTCTATGGATGAACTGTTAATGGATCTTTGTGTATGCATTTTGTCCACCCCAACTCCTTCTGTATGTGGTCTGGAAACTCAGTCAGACTTCGCTAACTATGATTCTCATAGCTCCAACATGGGCACTGCAACCTTTGTACACAACACTGCTGGAGCTAACCCTAGATCCTCACGAGAAGCTACCCAACATTCCAAATCTTCTCACTCACAATGGGGTAGAGTCAGACACCCCAGTGTTCAACAACTCAATCTTGCAATCTGACTCCTGAGATCACAGAATTTAACTATGTAGAATTACCTTAAAAATACCTGAACATTCTAAAGAAGGCCAGAATTAAACCACAAGGGCCAGTTATGCTGCAAAATGGAATCGCTTTATCCAATACTGCAGCAAACAACGTAAACCCATCTTTACCATCTGAACAACAACTAGTATGTTACTTGTTACATCTGCTAAAAGCATATTTACCATACACATCTGGCCATCTGCATTTAGCAGCAATTGCAGTGTACCTACAAATCAGAAAACACTGATCTCTTTTCCATATAACTGTCATAAAAGCATTCATGAACGGACTTAAAACAGTTATTCCACCACGTACACTTCCTGTACCAATGTGGAATCTAAATATTGTGTTAACAAGACTAATGTCCACACCATATGAACCAATTCACAAATACAAAATACAGCTCTTAACATGGAAGAATGCATTCCTTGTAGCCACAAAATACATGCACTCACTATTGAGGAGCCTTACTTTCAAGTATTTCCGGACAAAGCTGCCTATGCACAAACCCAATGTTTCTGCCAGAGGTCATATCACCTTTCTATTTAAATCAAACTTTGGATTTACCTGTTTTCTTTCTAAAATAATAAGCAGTCGCAGAAAGAGAATTACATACACCAAATGTGAAATATGCTCTTTTGCACTATTGTAGTGTAGTTCCTATTTTCCCAATAGGCTCTGCGCATTGGAATAACATAAACAGCAGTGTAGACGTAGGTCTGAGGTCATCTAGGTCTCTACTGACTATGTTAAACTTAATTTAGGTTTGCGCCAGCTAGCTCAGAGGTCACTGGAAACTTTCTTGAATGAATAGGGAGGGATAAACTTCCCTGGCTCAGACAAGAAGGGATTCAGTTTCCGACAACCGCATAAACATGACAACTTTGCTCCCTCAGAATAAGAGTGTATCTCTAGAGTCGTGTGAAAACAATAGACAGCTATTTCACTCAGTCAGCAGTGCATCCTTAGTTTCACCAGAGTGCAGAGAAATAGAGAGACGGGCGTTTTCAATAAACGGTGTTATTTATTGAGCAGTCTTCTTTCTCATGCAAGAGAAATGAATTGCCACAATTGCAATACTTAAAGTAAAGTACGTACAGTAAAAGTAGTATTATGAAATAATACTGTAAAAGCATTGATATGGTTTCTTAGCCATATGATACTTTAAAATGGATAAAATATATACATACATAAATACATTGACTAACGTACTCAACTGGTGCTTCTAACTAAGCCTACCCCGGTGTACCTGACCTAAGCCTAATACTTGGGAAGGGATTAGTAAGTAGCAGTTTAAGTTAAGTTGTTTAAGATTGTTTTGCCAAGAATCTGCATCAAGAATTCTCTTAAGGGTTTAGTCAGCTCCGTACCTTGGTAATAGAATGTGGGAGGTCTGGTATCTCTTCTTCAGGACTCAATATCCCAGCAACCCGCAAGGGTAGGCTGGAAACACCGGAGCTGGATTTTCTCGGCTGGAGAAAAAGACAGCGTCTCTCTCAGTGCCTCCAACAGGAGGGGCGGCTTCCGTGGGCTCTCGCATCAGCTGGGCTCTGGGGCAAGTAGATGGCCGCTCTGCTCCAAACCACCGTGTGTTTGCTTAAGGCAACTGTTGGTATTTTATACCTGGAAGGTGCCGGGTTTGACGTAAGGTTGGACATAAGACGTCACTAAGAACTAACAGTTCTTTCTGGACTTCAGGAGTTCTTGTTCAAATCAAAACAAAGGCAGGGGGGGGGGGGGTTTCCCGGGCTGCTGGAGGCTTGGTTTGTTTAAAGAACGCGTTGTGCTTTCTAGGAGTCGATGGGAGTAGCCATGCTGTGCTTTGGACTGCATGGGCTACTACTGAATATGGATCTGATTCTTATGCCTTTATCAGAATATTATTGATTATAACCTCACAAGGGCATACATCGGGAATATTGAATTAGGGTCCTAGATATAAACACGACACCCACTCCACGGATTGATGTCCATCATTACTAAAAAACTAAGCAATAGTAAACATTCAACGATGCATGTGTGTTTTCCGACCCACCCCAAAATACATACTTCGCATTTGAGATGGTATAAGGTAAATACACGAAAATTAGTGTTGGTACTGTACGCTTTTCAAGCAGTGTCATCATTCAGATAAATGCATATATATATCAGCTGAATGAATTGCGAAAATTACACATGAAATGGCTCTAAATACAGAAAAGAAGGTTGAGACCATTTCATCACATATTTATACAAATTGCTGTATATGTGCTAGAGGCTGAGGTAAAATATTGTCTCTAGTATCCTAAAATAGAAGCTCTGTTCTCTAAGAATAGTTCTACTTTAAGCATAGTACCATGTGCCAAAAAAAAGGTAAATATTTTGGAGAATGAACAAAAATAATTTCGCTTTCAGGGGAAAAAATAGTTCCAAATATTTTCTGTAGTTTTGTTTTTCAAAACTGAAGGCCGAATTCAGAGTTCAGGGAACGCTGTGTGCTCATTGTTTTTATTAAGAGTTATTCTCGTTGACTGGAGAGAACATTATTTTAGACAGACCCGCAAAAAATTGGTCTACCACATCAAGTGAAAGTTCGACCAAGTTCCAAAATACTGCAACTGTGCAGTTCTCTGCATGATTGCTGTCATCAATGTTTGGATCAGCAATGCTCACAGAAGGCTGTACCTGTTTGGTGCGGCTTTCCTCTCGTACCTCACCGCCACCTATTCGTAGTGGTGAAGTCTCAACGAATGCCGTCATCAGAATCGGTAGCCGCTGGGGACAACACTATGCATGAGTCACAGGACCTAGCAAAGTATCGATATCCATTGGTACTCCTGATTGTAGTGTAAGACAGATGTCCAACACGCATTCTTCTCCGCATAGCAGACATCGAAGCACAGGTATGATGCAATCTTGCCAGATCGGTCTGAATGAAAGAAACCAGGTTGTACTCAGATCTCTTAGCCGGGCCAATCCGAGGACCTTAGTGATACGGTCTCGGTATCGTATTGCTAGGATCGTTTCTTCCATCGTTGCTAGAGTCTTGTCTGTGGATTGGCTTGCCATATCGGTGCAGAAGGAGCAAAAATAAAATTCCTGCCACGAGTCCCAAGATTAAGGGTAGGCCGCCATAGACAGAATGGACAAAATTCGGGAAGATGCCCAGAACTGTTTTAAAGGGTGCTAACAGTGCCGAAAAAATTGTCTTAAATACATGTGCGATGCCACTGGTATCAGACATGTTTAAGATTTGGCTTAGTATTTCTACGAAATGCACGAGGCAATTTGTCGATAAAAGGAATGTATCTCTGCCGATGTCCTTGCCACTTGCAGATCATACATTTCTTTTGATGACGTTAAAGGCACAGTTGTCTGTAAAAGAATAGACTTCATTCTGCTTAACCCCTTCGATGCTCATGACGAGCTCAGCTCATCATGAGGCACGGTTGAGCTGTGCTGATGACGAGCTGAGCTCGTCATGAACAATGGTAAATCTGCGAGTGCAGCACCGGGGGGGGAAACCTCTAGCAGCCAAGGTGTTAAAGTATCAATTCGAATAGAAGAGATATTCAACGAAGGCCATAACGCAGCCCCCATATCTGGATTGCTGTGTGGTTACAATACTTGCATACAGCAAACGGCCCTGGAAGTTACAGTTGTCAGATAGGCTTTTCCTGGCAGCATGCCACAACAGCTGTGGTCACTTATTAAAACGTAACTGCCGTTAGAAAGTGGTCTAAAAAATGGCTCTATCCGTTGTGCAGGCGTGCCATTCAGGTGACATGAAAGGTTATTTGAAGACCCTTTGCAGGCTCCATGCAAATTAATACCTTGACACAGAAGTGTACCGCTTAGTGATTTTTTGCACTTTTTACCACTAAGGAATACCTCCTTGTTCCCTTCACTATAACATCTGTGTGTATAAGGTAAATCCCAGGTTGATTTGATGTATTCTTTACCCAACCTTTCATACTGGCCTGTAGGTATATACTCTTGGCAGTATTTAAACTGGAAAGTTGTTATCGGAATTGTAATTGTTCTGTGTATTATCCATTCAATGACAGGTCTCTCTGACATTGTCAATTGTAATCTCTCGAGTTTTTTCAATGCTCAGAATCGTATAGTCTGCTCCTTTTTGTGCCAAACTGATTTGTTTATCAGTAAGGTTAAAGATACCAAATAATGATGTTGTGTTGATTAAACGCCATGGTACGTAGCCTGAACGCAGATTTTGCAACTTCCAACCAAGCTGTACAATAGAACGTAATTGAGACTGACCATGTTGTAACATTAGTAAGTCCTGCTCTATTATATCAAAAGCAGATGATACAATGGTGTCCAGTGAATATATTCTGGAGGACAGAGTCGTTAACCCATTGTCCACAACAGAAAGTGATTTTTCCAAATTTATACCATCAATTTCTCGTATTTTTCCGCTGTTTCAATTTGCATTACTTTCCATGCTTCGTTGTACGCAGCGTATATACCGGCCGCTATGAAACGTTTTTGATGCTGTTTGCGTGGTCCCATTATGAAATCACGCAAGTCTGCACCGTCTTTAAGTAAAGTCAAGTGTTGCTTAATTTCAGCCAGTGTGGATTTCTCTAGCCACTCAAGGCATAGTTTCCCTACACTGTATGTTGTAACTATCCCTGGATGTTGTCTCTGGGAGTATCTAGGGTCTGGTCTGGTCATTTTGAACCCCTGTGTTGTGTTCAGGAATCTATCTTGACAGTTATTTGTGTCTGTTGGCCAGATCAACCACTTTTTCCAATCAGGATGTGTTCTGTTTTGGTGTAAAATATGGGATACGTCTATCTCCACATCTGTAGTGCTGTCACTATCAGTTATGGGTTTCGGAATAGACGGTGTATTTAAGTCTTTTATCTTAGCTAGGCCAAGATAAGTAGTTTGTTGAATTGGGCCATTCAAGAATATCATTTGTTCTGGGATCATGCAGGCCCTAAATAATGCTTCTAGGCCTTGTACTTGCCAATCTTTGGAACCCCAGATCGTTTTTGTTTCAATGGTGTTTTTCCAAAATTCGAAACCAAATGTAGACATTTTGTCATAACATTTTTCAGAATAAATCAGTTTAGTATTTGTCAACATTGTTTTCATTCCTGTCCTACTTAACATTTTAAAATAAAACGTTTCTGGATCACTGTTATTAAACCCTGAGAAGTACTGGAATTTCTCATAAAATGTTTTCGAACTGCCTTTTGGTGGAGTTGGATAGTGTTCCCACTGGTTATAAGATAAAACATTTCTAAGCTGAGCAGTTTTATGCAAATAGTGATCACCATAATGGTTATAACAGTATAACTCTTCATAATTCGATGAACCCTGTAAGTAATCATGTTCTGTGAATTTTGCTGACATTACTAAATCTGACATCATATTATTATTGTTGTCAAAGTCCCAATCATCTGAGAATGTATTTGGTGTCACAAAGTCACTTAATGAAACCTTGAACTGATGTGGATATTTCAAGAGCTCAACCGGGCCAAAAATGTCATAATCGGTTCTGTCCAATGCTACCTCACCGGGTATTGCATTGGCTGAGATGTTCACAGATGACAGTTCTCTTTTCTTGACGTGGGAGGATGTGTGAGGCTTTAGGACCAAGTTGATGTTCTGACTTGCTGTGTCCATTGTACTATATTTTCCATCAATGAATTTTCCCAAACAGAGAACCATGATGAGCCAAAGCAGGAGAGTAAGTACACCTAATACAATCCAAAATTCAATCCATGGTGAAATCAGATATGTTTCTTTTAGTTGGTGAGAAAGTTCAATTAATTTGTCTTTGAAAGTTTTTGTTGGAGGCGTTTCTTCATGCTCGCTTGGATCTTCAGAGAAGTCGTCGAAATTGATGAAGTAGCCAGATGCAGTTCTGTCAATTGTTGGAATTTTTTCCGGATTTTCATTTGCTTTTGCATTTTTCATTCTTTCATTAGCATAGTCAGAGGCTACATCATTGTAGACTGGTGTTTCTTGACGAACTGTTGTAATTTGGGTTTCAAGAGGCACTAGTTCCATGGCATTATTGCATAGTCCTTTGTTATTCACTGCAGGTTTATCAAATGTGATTAGTCTCTCAGTATGAGCCTCTTGGATTGTAGCAAATTTCGGCGTTTGCTATTTCTTGGGAGTCCACTTGGCCTACTACTTATTATTGGCCACATGATTGTGGTTTTACCAGGTCGATGGATACAACTCTGTTCTCCCTTTTACCAGCAAGGGGCAGTAGTACAACTGATCTTGTTCCACTGATAGCTAAGACAGGTACTGCTTTTCTGTAAGAAGGCCCAAATTCCTTCTTTACCGCGATCTTTTCTCTGACCAGATCCCCAATCTTTGGAATCCAGACAGGTCTTGCTGGGACAGGTGGTTTTTCTTCAGGGGCTGTCGGCTGTTGTTTCAACTTTGTTACTCAGGTTTTTTCTTGTTTCATTTAAATCCTGTAAAACAGCCAAACGATCTTTGATATCAAAGGATTTTTCTTCTACCACTGAAGTGTGACTATCAAGATCCTGAATAAGCATTCTAGTTCCGAACAATAGTTCGTATGGAGTGAGACCTTTTAGAGAATTTCTTGGCAGATTATTAAGACTACATTGGACACTTGTTAAATGTTTGACCCACCCATCACCCGAACCTAATACCCTCGCCGGTATAGATTGCTTTATGTCCCGGTTTTTTCTTTCCACAACCGCATTTCCCTCAGGATGGAAGGGAGAAGAGTACCGCAATGCGATGCCCATGCTGTTCATGGCCTCTTTTTAAGCTCGAGAGCTAAACGCAGGACCCTGATCTGAATGTAGCATGCCAATTGCGTATGTGCCGATAAAGTCTCGCAAATCTTTTATAACAGTTCTGGCGTCAGCCGAGTGCTGGGGCCACATCCAAATGAATCTCGTACAGGAATCCACTGCGACCATGATATATTTATAGTTGCCATCCCTTTGTAAGGGACCACAGTGGTCCAGGTAAACACATGCTAATGGTTTGTCTGAGATTAGAAGGGGCGTCTGTGCTGGTCGTTTTACTGTTGATACTTTCATTCTTTGACATATTTCGCATTCTAGAACATAGTTCTTATTTTTCTTCCTAATACCCGGCCACCAATATCTCTGTTTTAATAAAGATGTTGTGGCGGAAATACCAGCATGTGCAGAAGCTAACCCTTCGTGTGCCGCTGAAATGAGTCCTAATCTGTGTTCCATGTTTGCAATTGCTCTATCCCCCACTCCAGGGATTCGAGCAAATGGAACATTGTTCGCATCAGTTATGTATGAGTACTTTACTGGAAAGCCTTTCGGGAGTGTTTTTCTGTAATCTTTTACTGACGCACTGACAGCTTGTAGTATGTCGCTGTCTATTTTTGTTTTTGACCGGGTGATTGCAGCTACGGAAGCCGTTTGCACAGCTGCCTTCGCAGCTTCATCAGCCAATGAATTCCCTGCAACGTGAACGCCATCACGTTGATGACTCAGTGTGTGTATCACGTGAGTCTTTTGTAGTTCTTTCTGTAAAAGAACTATTTGTTCCCATAGCATTTTATGCTTGATTGTGCCACCTTTTGCATCTTTGAAGCCATTTTGAACCCAGTTCTGCAAGTATTCATTATAAGACTGAACGCAGTAATATGAATCGCACACTATTAGTGTGGGGAATTCGCGATCAGTATTTTCAAGCGCCATCTTAAATGCTAGTAATTCAGCTCGCTAAGCTGTACAATCTCCTAGAGATTGAGTTTTAGTGACCGTTGGTCTAAATTTCCCTTCATGCCTTCGACCTTTAACGATCGCGCATGCAGCACTATAATGCTTTAGCATTTGGAATGCTTGCTTTTGTTACTGCTTCTAAGGCAGGTACCGGTGTAACGATTATTATTCGTTTACCTTGTGCAAGGGCTCTTTCTTTTGCTACAGCAGTTTGAACCGCAGTCAGAATTTTTTTTGTAGAGCTGAATTTCATTTCAGCTTGAGTGTACAAATGTGATTTGTAAGCTATAGGTACGGTTTCTCCCTCATTAGAGGTCAGGTATGTGAATCCGTATCTTCCTGGGATGACTCGGATTACAAGATTTTGTGTGTTTTCGCAAGTTTGTAATTTTGTTTTAGCTAACATGTCTGTTTGCAATGATCTCAAAATCTCTGTGTGTTTCTGAGTCCAATTGATTTGTTTGAAATCTGGTCCTATCAATTCATAGAGAGGTTTAACCCTTCCTGCATAATTTAGAATGTATGTTCTTCCGAAATTCAGGAAACCTAGTATTGATTGTAAATTCTTCAGCATTTGTGGTGCTTGGAGTACAGCACATTTCTCTAAGAAATTGTCTGCTAGGCTTTTGCCTTCACTTGATAATTCATATCCTAAAAATAGGACAGTTAGATGGGCAATTTGTGACTTTTTAAAGTTGAATTTGTAACCCTCTGATGTGAACCTAAGTATTATGGTGTTCACTCTTTTTAAGTGAGTCTCCAGGTCATCATCTGTGAGATAGATGTCATCGACATAGGATAAAGCCTCATCGTCGTATATTTGTAGTAACTCTGTTACCCTTGCTGAGAATAATCCTGGGCTATTCTTGAATCCCCGTGGGAGTCAGCAAAATTGTTTTTGCAATCCCATTATTGAGAAAGCGGTCAAATACCTGCTTTCAGATGCAATGTTCTGACAGAAGAATCCATGAGAGATATCTAATGTCGTTTTATATTTTTTGCGCACAATGTTATTCATTAGTGCTGCACTATGTGAATTTTGTACTGCAAATGTTTTACTACAGGAGTTAAGGTGTCTGTAGTCCAAAACTAGATGATATGAATCATCTGGCTTGGAGACAGGAAACAAAGGATTGTTCATTTGAGAGGTGCATGTTTCGATCACCCCTTGATATTCAAGTTGATCTAAGATCTCCCTGACTTGCTTTTTAGCTTCTTGTTTAACTGGGTACTGCCTTTGTGCAGTGGGCTGATTTTTTAACTGGATTTTGTGGTGAGGTGAATCCTCATTCCATCCTACATGATTTTTGTATAAAGCTGGAGCTTGGGCTACTGCCCATTTTCTTGCCAATGTGTATTTTTTATGAATCGGGATATGATTCGAGACGGCAGGCATAATCATTTCTTCGCCATGAGGGCACTCCCTGACAAACTCTGGTGGCCAGTCTTTCTCAGCTAACAGAATGTCATAGCCTTTTGAAAGTTTTTCCCAAAAGAGACCTTTTATTTTCCTAGTTTTATCTCCCTCTATACGTAATGTTATTTCATATAGTTTATGGGGCACACTAACTCGTGTGTCTGCAGTTTCCTCCTGAATGTATTCATTCGTGTCCACTGTCTCCAGAAGATTCATCAGGATCTTGCGAGCTATTGTCACTTCTGCTGCGCTGTCTAGAAAAGTCTATGCCCACTCTCCGTTTTTCAGTTGTGTCCTCAGAATTCTCTGCATGTTTAATTTTAATACTTGCTACCTTCTTTCTGGGAAATTGTAACTTTTTTACTTTGATGAGCAGGTTCCTTTTCTTTGGACTTGACGTGCTCTTCTCTGTGTTCTGACCGTCCTCTTCTTTCCGATTTCTGTGAGGAAGATCGAGAAAGATTGAGTGAGAAGGATCGAGAGGGACATGTATCAACATCTTGATATCTGTCAGGTTTTCTTATTTTATCCCTATCTCTAAGGTATCTTTTTTCAGAGGGCTCCCTTTGGGGAGACGTGTCTTCTCGGCCTGGAGATCTCTCTCTCCGTTGAGGAGACCTTCCTCTGGACTGGAAATGTTTTTCCCTGGGAGTGGATTGTTTATTACCATCCCAGCTCTTTTTTGGAGTTCTTAAATTATTTTTAATAAATATTTTTTCAGGATTTTCAGCCAGTTGGGGTTTTACCGGTTTCCCACCCAAACTATCTCTTCCTAGCTCTTCATAGGATTTTTCTATGATTCTGTCAAGTTCTAATGGTTGGTCTGCTATATCTGTTTCCTTCAATTTCTGGAGGTTCTTTATATCATCCCTTTCCAATTGAACCAATTCTCTATATGCCTTTGTTAATTCTTTTAGTTTAACTAGGAGTTCTTCGCTTGACATTATTTCGTAGTCTGGGTGTGTTGCATAGTTGCATAGGACCGGCCCCGTTGCTTCTGGTCTACCTAGTGGACCGAGCCTGGTGATGTGATTATTATGTTTTAGGGCACCATTAAACCAGAGCAGGTGCTCTTGGTAATTTAGTGGGATTTCAACGTCCTCGAAAGGAGTGTATTCATCCGGAGGTTCCTCTATTTTGTAATAGTGGAAGTCTTTTGTCACGGTGTGTGCTGCTGGAAAATGTATCCATGAATAGAATACCTCTGTCTGCCGATATTCATGTGCCCCTACCACGAATATGACTGTACCACCTCATGGTGTCAGTCCGTTTTCTATAAGTTTAAGTGTCGTGTTCTAATCTAGGACCCCGATCAATATGTGACCTTATGCCCATATTCGGCTATAATCCATTCATACCCTCTATAATGGCATAAACGATCAGAGCCATATTTCAGCCATATTTCAAACATATTTCAGAAACTCGCCTCTGCAGCTCATTAACGTACATGACACAGCAGAAGCCACTATCTTAGATTCCTAGATTACACTCCGAGTTCTTCAACAAGATAAAACTTCCAGCAACCTGGGAAATCCCCGCTTGCTTTGTTTTTATTAGTAATAGAACTCTAATGAGCACTGGAAGAACGACTGCTTCCTAGTGACATCTTTATTGACGTCTTATGTCCAAAAACTCACGTCAAACAAGACACCTTTCAGGTATAAATAATACCAGCATTGCCTTAAGCAAGCGCAACGACTACGATGGTGTGCTGAATACAGGAGCAGAACAGCTGTCCCTTGCAGAGCCCAGCAGATGCGAGAAGCCCACGGACGCTGCCCCTCCTCCTCCTCTTTGACGCGCCGAGAAAGACGCTGTCTTTTCTCCTGCCGAGAAAATCCAGCTCTGGCGTTTCCATCCTACCCTTGCGGGTGACTGGGATATCGAGTCCTGAGAGGAGATACAAGACCTCCAACATTCTATTCCAGAGGTATGGTGTTGACTAAACCCTTAGAGAGAGTTCTTGAAGCAAACCTTGGCAAAACCAACTTAACTTAAACTGCTACTTACTCCATCCCAAGTATTAGGCCTAGGTCAGGTACACCGGGGTAGGCGTAGTTAGAAGCACCAGTTGAGGACGTTAGCCTAATGTATATATGAATGTATATATTTTACTCCTTTTAACTATCATATGGCTTAGAAACCATATCGATGCTTTTACAGTATTATTTCGCAATACTCATTTTACTGTACACACTTTATATAATAACTAGTCTTGCAATTGTGGCAATTCATTACTCTTGCACGAGAAGAAAGACTGTTCAATAAATAATACCTTTTATTGAAAACGCCCGTCTCTCTATTCTCTGCATCTTGGTGAAAGTAATTCTTGCACGAACTGACTGAGTGAAATAGCTGTCTATTGTTTCACACGACTCTAGAGATTGACTCTTATTCTAAGGAGCAAAGTTGTCATGTTTATGCGGTTGTTGGAAAACTGAATCCCTTCTTGGCTGTGCCAGGGAAGCTGATCACTTCCTATTCAGTCAAGAAAGTTTCCAGTGACCTCTGAGCTAGTTGGTAACAAACCCAATTAAGTCTAACATAGTCAGTAGAGACCTGGAAGACCGCACTTCTACGTCTACACTGCTGTTTATGTTATTCCAATGCGCAGGGCCTATAGGGAAAATAGAAACTACACTACATGGCGCCCAAACGTTTGGTAATGCGATAAAACTAACGCAAGACGTTAGAGTAACTCAGTCGTGCTTTTTCACACAGACCCTTTCTCCCGTAAATACTCCAATAGACGTCTGGAGTGGGTGAAAGGCTAAAATCCGCCCGAACTTAGTAGGAAGAGATTCCTATGTAAAGCTCTGGTTTATTCAACGTTGAAGGATACAGTGTTCCAAAATATTGTGCACCTAATCTTTGTTTCCTTGAAACCTGATCTGCAACAAAAAACCTTTCTGGCAGTAAATGCTAGAAAGTGATGATGAATGGGATGCTACCATATTAGCAATACAACTAATGATGGACGACGCGAGTATCCTACATAATGAACCGAATGCAATAATCATTCCGGTACATTTAAAAAGATCTATAACGTTAAAACTTATAGACAATCTGCCCTCCCCGATACTTCTCCTCATTCTCATTGACGTACATGATTTACCCTTTTCCTCCGGCCATAGGGGACTCTCACTTGGTACATAGCTATGCCTCGTTTTTTATCTCTTTTTTGTGTTTTGTTAGTGGTTTTATTTAAATAAAATATAAAATGTGGAACCTTTCACGAATCCTAGCCATACCACAGGCCTGTATGTACTTGTGAAATATCGCTGCCGTACCCCCGGGTTGTCGGCTGATGAGCTGTGTAAATTGATGCTGAGGTTTTATGCTTGACTGACCAGCCTCCATGGTTGTGGATTTTTAACTGCTCTTCTTTACATAATAAAGGTTTAAAAAAAAAACAAAAAAACTTATAGACAATGGACTGACCACACAAGGTGGTACAGTCGTCTTCGTGATAGAGGCACACGAATATCGGCAGACAGAGGTATTCTATTCTTTGATAAAATTTCCAGCGGCAAACTCTGCAACACAAGAGTTTCTCTATTACAGAATAGAGGAACCTCCGGAAGAGTATGCTCCTTTCGAGGAGATTGAAATCCCATTAAAATGCCAATAGCATTTGCTCTGGTTTAATGGCGCCCTAAAACACAATGATCATATTACCAGGCTCGGTCCACTAGGTAGACCAGGAGCAACGTGGCCGGTTCTAGCCAGCTACACACCACATCCGGACATTGCAAAAATGTCGAAAGAGGAGCTGTTAGTACAGCTAAAAACACTTATTAAAATACATAGACAATTAGTCCAATATGTAATGCGGACTGCAACAGTCCAAACAGCTGTTAATGTTCCACAGCTGACCCCTCATCAGGGGAACACAAATAAAATTACACCACAGAACATACAATCATGTCTTGGTAAAACACCCATAAAACGGGAACAAATTCCTTTCTAGTTAGCACAGAAAATTACTCAAATAGAGGCAGTATTTCCGAATACTACCCCTATTGAGAAACACAGGATCCTGACCATCTGCCTTCCAATGGGGGTCGCACCACATGTGGAGGACTGTGACACTTGGGGTACAGTCTTTGCTTCCATTTACACAAAAACACATGGTGTTCCGTCCATGGCGGTAATACCAGATGTGCTAAAACAAATTCAGACTGAATACGGTCCAGAACCCGCTTTAATTCTTGGTATGAAATTACTGAAAGACTTCAAGCAGGTCTCGGCTATATTACTAGCCAATATAAAAGGAGAAGCAGCATCTGTGGCGATCCGCCAGAAATTAAAGGAAACAGATATAACAGATCAACCAATGGAGCTTGCCAGAATTATAGAAAAATGTTATAAAGAATTAGGTAGAGATAGCTTAGGTGGTAAACCAGTAAAACCCCAACTACTCGAAAATCCTGAAAAATTATTTATTAAAAATGATTTAAACACTCCTAAAAAGAGCTGGGATGGAAATAAACAGTCCACTCCCAAAGAAAAAGTTTTCCAGTCCAGAGGAAGGTCTCCTCGACGGAGGGAAATAACTCCGACTCGAGAACACCAGTCTCCCCAGAGGGAGCCCTCTGAGAAAAGATATAACCTTAGAAATTTGAAGAAGCCTGATAGATATCAAAGTATTGATACACGTCCCTCTCAATCTTTTTCGCAGAAATCGGAAAGAAGAGGACGGTCAGACCCAGGAGAGCACACCAAGTCCAAAGACAAGGAACCTGCTCAAAGTAAAAAATTACAATTTCCAAGAAAGAAGGTAGCCAGTATTAGAGTAATCGAACATGCCGAGAATACTGAGGACACAGCTGAAAAACGGGGAGTGGGCACAGACAATGCTAGACAGTGCAGCAGAAATCAGCATAGCTCGCAAGATCCTGATGAGTCATCTGGAGACAGTGGACACGAATGAATACATTCAAGTGGAAACTGCAGACACCAGAGTTAGCAAACCTCATAAGATATACGAAATAACACTGAGTATAGAGGGAGATAAGACTAGGAAAATAAGGGGTCTGTTTTGGGATAACCTCTCAAAAGGCTATGACATCCTGTTAGCTGAAAAAGATTGGCCCCCAGAGTTTGTCAGGGAGTGCCCTCATGGCGAAGAAATGATTATGCCTGCCTTCTCGAATCACATTCCGATTCACACAAAATATATATATGCGAGGAAATGGGCAGTAGCCCAGGCACCAGCATTATATAAAAATCATGTAGGATGGGATGAGGACTCTCCTCCTCACAAAATCCAGTTAAAAAAATCAACCAACTGCCCAAAGGCAGTATCCAATTAAGCAAGAAGCTAAAAAACACGTCAGGCAGATTTTAGATCAACTTGAATACCAGGGGGTGATTGAAACATGCACCTCTCAAATGAACAATCCCTCGTTTCCTGTCTCCAAACCGGACGATTCATATCGTCTAGTCTTGGACTACAGACACCTTAACTCATGTTGCAAAACATTTGCAGTACAAAATTCGCACAGTGCGGCACTAATGAATAATGTAATTCGCAAAAAATACAAAACGACATTAGATATATCTAATGGTTTCTTTTGTCAAAATATTGCACCTGAAAGCCGGTACTTGACCGCTTTCTCAGTAATGGGGTCACAGAAAAATTTCTGTAGGCTCCCACAGGGATTCAAGACCAGCCCAGGACTATTTTCAGCTAGAGTAACAGAGTTACTACAAATATATGTTGATGAAGATTTATCTTATGTCGATGACATCTATCTAGCAGACGACGACTTGGATACTCACTTGAAAAGAGTGAACACCATAATACTTGGGTTCGCTGCAGAGGGTTACAAATTCAACTTTAAAAAGTCAAGAATTGCCCATCTGACAGTATTATTTTTAGGATACGAATTATCAAGTGAAGGAAAAAGCCTAGCGGACAACTTCTTAGAGAAGTGCCTGTACTCCAAGCACCAAAAACGCTAAAGAACTTACAATCGATTCTAGGTTTCCTGAATTTCGGAAGAACTTACATTCTAAATTATGCGGAGAGGGTTAAACCTCTCTACGAATTAATTAAACCTGATTTTAAACCAATCAACTGGACTCAAAAACACACAGAAATTTTGAGATCACTGCAAACAGACATGTTAGCAAAAACAAAATTAGAAACACGTGACAATAAACGAAACCTTGTAATCCGAGTCATCCCAGGGAGATCTGGATTCACGTACCTGACCTCTAATGGGGGAGAAACGGTACCAATAGCATACAAATCTCACTTGTACACACAAGCAGAGAAAACATTCAGTCTTACAGAGAATTCTGTAAATGCAGTTCGAACGGCAGTGGCAAAAGAAAGAGCTTTTGCCCAAGGTAGAAGTATAACGGTCATTACAGCAGAATCAGCCTTCGAGGCACTATTCAGCCCAGTAAACCTGCCTACAGTGTCACTGGATCCGAAATGGATACAGTGGGGAAACACTCTTGAAACTGAAAAAGTGAAATACGACTATGGTCCGAACATAAAAAAACTGAATGATTTAACTTATGAAAAAGAATATCCTCTGCCAATCGAAATTTTACCTCTACAACAATACTCCTGTATAATCTATACAGATAGATTTGTACAGCACTACAATGTAGAAAACAAATCATACGATGCAGCCTGCGCGATTGTTAAAGGTCGCTGGCTCTGCGGTAAATTCAGACCGAAAATAACAAAAACTGAATCACTGAAGAAATGTTCGGCTCAACGAGCTGAAATTAGATCTTTGAAGATGGCGCTTGAAAATGCCGAACGAGAATTCCCGACACTAATCGTGTGCAATTCGCGTTTTTGTGTCAATTCTTACAATAATGACTTGCAGAGCTGGGTTCAAAATGATTACAAAGATGACACAGGTGACACAATCAAGCATAAAATGCTTTGGAAACAAGTAGTTCTTTTACAGAAAGAACTACAAAAGACTCATGTGATACACGCACAGAGTCTTCAACGTGATGGCGTTTACGTTGCAGGGAATTCATTGGCTATTACAGCCACAGCGGAAGCAACTAAATCGGCTTCCGTAGCCACAAAAAAGCGTTCAGAAAAATACATAGACGGGGAAACCATGCTGGCGGTAAAAACGTCCTTAATAGGAAACTGTGCAGCACTACCTGTGAACTATCCACTCAATTATGCATACGTAATCGATGCGAACTCAGTTCCTTTTGCTCGAATCCCTGGAGTGGGGGATAGGGTAATTCCAAACATGAACCGGAGAATCTTATTAATAGCAGACGCACACATGGGTGAAGGTCCAAGGCACAAACAGATGAAGGAATCTCTGACTGAATTACAATCAAGGTACTGGTGGCCAGGAATGAGCCTGCACCACTATAAATATGTGAAGAACTGTCCAGACTGCAACAGAGATCGCAGCAATGAGTCAAGCGCAGTAATGCCATTGTAGGCGTACTACTGTCTACATACCATCCAGCGTCCTATTAATTTGTTTTTTAGACTACATTCACTTTAAAAATGTGGCCCCCGCGCTCAGCTGACGCCAAAACTGTTATAAAAGATTTGCAAGTCTTTATCGGCACATACGCAATTGCCATGTTCCATTCTGACCAGGGTCCTGCTTTCAGCTCTCGAGCTTATAAGGAGGCCATGGCCAGTATGGGTGTTGGGTTGCGGTTCTCTTGTCCATTCCACCCGGAAGTTTCCGACAACCGCATAAACATGACAACTTTGCTCCCTCAGAATAAGAGTGTATCTCTAGAGTCGTGTGAAAACAATAGACAGCTATTTCACTCAGTCAGCAGTGCATACTTAGTTTCACCAGAGTGCAGAGAAATAGAGAGACGGGCGTTTTCAATAAAAGGTGTTATTTATTGAGCAATCTTCTTTCTCATGCAAGAGAAATGAATTGCCACAATTGCAATACTTAAAGTAAAGTAAAGTGCGTACAGTAAAAGTAGTATTATGAAATAATACTGTAAAAGCATTGATATGGTTTCTTAGCCATATGATACTTTAAAATGGGTAAAATATATACATACATAAATACAATGACTAACGTACTCAACTGGTGCTTCTAACTAAGCCTACCCCGGTGTACCTGACCTAAGCCTAATACTTGGGAAGGGGTTAGTAAGTAGCAGTTTAAGTTAAGTTGTTTAAGATTGTTTTGCCAAGAGTCTGCATCAGGAATTCTCTTAAGGGTTTAGTCCGCTCCGTACCTTGGTAATAGAATGTGGGAGGTCTGGTATCTCTTTCTTCAGGACTCGATATCCCAGCAACCCGCAAGGGTAGGCTGGAAACACCGGAGCTGGATTTTCTCGGCTGGAGAAAAAGACAGCATCTCTCTCAGTGCGTCCAACAGGAGGGGCGGCTTCCGTGGGCTCTCGCATCAGCTGGGCTCTCGGGCAAGTAGATGGCCGCTCTGCTCCAAACCACCGTGTGTTTGCTTAAGGCAACTGTTGGTATTTTATACCTGGAAGGTGCCGGGTTTGACGTAAGGTTGGACATAGAACGTCACTAAGAACTAACAGTTTTTTCTGGACTTCAGGAGTTCTTGTTCAAATCAAAACAAAGGCAGGGGGGGGTTTCCCGGGCTGCTGGAGGCTTGGTTTGTTTAAAGAACGCGTTGTGCTTTCTAGGAGTCGACGGGAGTAGCCGTGCTGTGCTTTGGACTGCATGGGCTATTACTGAATATGGATCTGATTCTTATGCCTTTATCAGGATATTATTGATTATAACCTCACAAGGGCATAAATCGGGAATATTGAATTAGGGTCCTAGATATAAACACGACACTATGTACGTAGAACAAAAACTTTCCGGAAAGCCCAACTATTTGTTGCTTTTCCAAAGGCAATCCCAAATCAAAAGCCGAAATAGCTAGGTGGATAGAAAAATGTGTCCTAATTTGCCACATCAAAGAAAAACGAACACTACCTACAATGCCAAGAGCTTATTCAACACAGAAAAAACAGCATCAACAGCTTTTTTAGGAAATATACTGCTAACGTACAGTTGTTAAGCGGCAACATGGACAAACCCACACACTTTTACCCAATACTATTGTGTAGATGTGCAAGCCAGACAACAATCTCTGGTGGGGCAAACAATTCTACACACATTATTTTAAGCAAATACAAATCTGATGCCAAAAGCTACTACGAGAGAAGTACTGCAAGTCTGTGCATAGCATGTGTATCTGCAGCCAATACATGCTATGACTGGAGTACGTTACTTACCCTGTAGGCATTTATTCATTACCCTGTAGGCATTTATTCATAGCATTAAGTGCTGCAGCTTCACGTGCACCCTCCCTCCTCCCGGCACGTTTTAGTTGGTGACACAAATCTTTCAGCATTTTCAACAGCAAACGGTAACTTAGCATGCTATAGTCTCACTTCCCGTATGGCAGGGAAAATAACATTACAATCTGTCAAAGGAGCCGTTGAACATGAGCAATACTTCGAGGAGGAAGGGGTACGAAGCACAACGCTGACCATAAAACTTCCTCAAGAAAAGCAACTTGCAGAGTCTGGTCCAAACACTAGATGGCAGGAGTGTGCATAGCTTGTGAATCTGCAGCACTGCATACTACAAATAGATGCTTACAGGGTAAGTAACCTACACCTTCCCTAAAGTTCGTATACGTTTCTACCTGAACACAGTCATTTTCATCCAAGGAAAGAAAAGGCATCATCCTTTGCTGCCTCTTCAGCTCTTCTTCCTTGGCAGAAGTTTCTCTTGATTCTAGAAGTAATCTAAAGTTCTGGGGTTTAAGATCTACTACTGGTACCCCTTTTTCCCTTTGAAGTCTTTGCTCAGAAAGTCTCTCTTGCTCAGTAAAACCAGTTCTGTCCTCCCTGGTCCAGCTTCACTACAGGAGGTGGAGACAGCATTCTGCAGAGCAGGCACAGACCCACGGTGGATTTAACCCAGATCTTTTGACTGGGGGAGAATGTTTGCATTGTCAGCATCGCGTCCATCATTTGTTTGCTGTAACACTTTTCGCCCTAAGTGGGATGGGTATGCCCAGACGTGGGCCACTGGCTGAAGAAGAGTGACATACCCTGAAACCGGTCCCAGGATGCTTGTTTCCGGTCCAGGGAGGACCTGGCCTGGCAGTTCGGCCTGGACAGTTCCCATGGGGCACAGAGTCAAGACTGATTTGCATATGGCTGGTTCCAAACTGGGGTGGCGTAGTGGGCAAAAGAACAATGGATTTAACCCAGATCTTTTGACTGGGGCAGAACGTTTGCAATGTCAGCATTCCGTCCATCATTTGTTTGCTGTAACACTTTCTAAAAGTGGCATTTTCATGCATACAATTTAAAAAAAACCTTCACTAAAAGTTGTTAAATTCTGAGTTTGGAGCAACTAACATCCATTTAGCTATCTTGTCCCAGTGGAAAGTTACACATGTAAGATGTTACAAGGTAGCTCCCATGTTAACCTATGGTTAATAGTAAAAAATGAAATACAGAGTGTTTCACTATCAGGGCGTATAAAACGCACCAGCCAATATTCTATCTCTCACATACACTGCACCCTGCCAAGAGGAGCACCCTGGGCCTACCTTTGGGGTGCCTTACATGTACACGTAAGAAAAGGGAAGGTTCGAGCCTAGAAAGTGGGTGCACTTGCCAGGTTGACATGGCGTTTTAAAAGTGCTTGCACAGACACTGCAGTGGCAGGTCTGAGACACATTTACAGGGCTACTCATGTGGGTGGCACAACCAGTGCTGCAATCCCACTAGTAGCATTTGATTTACAGGCCCTGGCACACTCAGTGCACTTTACTAGGGACTTACCAGTAAAGCCAATCATGGATAGCCAGTCATAATCACAATTTACACAGAGAACTGATGCACTTCAGCACTCATCAGCAGTGATAAAGTACCCAGAGTCCTATAGCCAACAAAAACATGGTCATAAAAATAGGAGGCAAAAGGAAAAACATATGGGGATAATCCAGGTCCTACAAGCACCTACACAGCAGTTGCTTAAGTTATGGCTAAAAGCAAATAATATCCCTCCCACATCCCACAACACAGCACATCACAAGAATAAATAAAAATAGCCAAAAATGATGAAGTATCCTTCAAAGCAAGGCACACCATACCTCAGTTTGGCTTCTGCCTTGCAGTGAGATAGCTCAAAACTACATAATTGTTTTTTTTAACAACTCCTGTACTCTCAACACCAATCACACCATCACAAAATTTAAATCCACACAGTTTGCTTCCACATCTGAATATCGTTTCCAGGTTTCCAATACTTCGGCTAATTCTTTCTGACCATCATGAAATGCCTGGCATACACTACATATCAAGTAGAATAAAGATCATGACTTTCGTTCTCCATTCTATTCTATACCATTAGCAGTAGCCATTTGCATCTTTTTCCTTGACTACAAGTGGAAGAGTTCAATCAATCAATCAATCAATCAGTGACACTTATAAAGCGCGCTACATACCCGTGGGGTCTCAAGGCGCTGGGGGGGGGGGGAGCCGCTACTGCTCGAACAGCCAGGTCTTCAGCTTCTTCCTGAAGGAGAGGTGGTCTTGGGTCAGGCGCAGGTCGGTCGGGAGGGAGTTCCAGGTCTTGGCGGCCAGGTGGGAGAAGGACCTTCCTCCTGTAGTCGCTCTTCGGATGCGGGGGACGGCGGCGAGGGCGTGGTTGGCTGATCGGAGGTGGCGTTTGGGAGCGTAGAAGTTGACTCGGCTGTTGAGGTAGCTCGGGCCTTGGTCGTGTAGGGCTTTGTGTGCGTGGGTGAGGAGGCGGAAGGTGATTCTTTTGTTGACGGGGAGCCAGTGAAGGTCTCGCAGATGTCCGGAGATGTGGCTGGTTCGTGGGATGTCGAGGATGAGTCTGGCTGAGGCGTTCTGGATCCGCTGGAGTCTCTTCTGGAGCTTGGCGGTGGTCCCGGCGTAGAGGGCGTTGCCGTAGTCCAGTCGGCTGGTGACGAGGGCCTGGGTGACGGTCTTCCTGGTCTCGGTGGGGATCCACCAGAAGATCTTCCGTAGCATGCGTAGGATGTTGAAGCATGCCGAGGAGACGTTGTTGACTTGCCTGGTCATGGAGAGGGAGGAGTCCAGGATGAAGCCCAGGTTGCGTGCATGGTCTGTCGGTTTGGGTGCGGTGCCCAGGGCGGGAGGCCACCAGGAGTCGTCCCAGGCGGAGGGAGAGGAGCCCAGGATGAGGACCTCCGTCTTGTCTGAGTTCAGTTTCAGGCGGCTGGTCGTCATCCACTCGGCTACCTCTTTCATCCCTTCGTGCAGGTTGGCTCTGGCGGCGGCGGGGTCGTTGGTCAGGGAGAGGATCAGCTGGGTGTCGTCGGCGTAGGAGATTATGCTGAGGTTGTGTTTGCGTACGATGGCCGCGAGGGGGCTCATGTAGACGTTGAAGAGGGTGGGGCTCAGAGATGATCCTTGGGGGACGCCGCAGATGACTTCGGTGGCCTCTGACTTGTACGGTGGTAGGCGGACTCTCTGTGTTCTCCCGTCGAGGAAGGAGGTGATCCACTCCAGCGCCTTGTCCTGGATTCCGACGTTGCTGAGGCGCCGTACTAGGGTGCGGTGGCAGACCGTGTCGAATGCCGCGGAGAGGTCTAGGAGGATGAGGGCCGCTGTTTCTCCATTGTCCATCAGGGCTCGGATGTCGTCGGTGGCGGCGATGAGGGCGGTCTCGGTGCTGTGGTTGGCTCGGAAGCCGGACTGTGAGGGGTCGAGGGATCCGTTCGTCTCGAGGAAAGCGGCCATCTGCTTGTTGACGGTCTTCTCGATGACTTTGGCTGGAAACTGGAGGAGCGAGATGGGGCGGTAATTCTTGAGGTCGGTGGGGTCCGCTGTTGGTTTCTTGAGTAGGGCGCTGAGTTCGGCGTGTTTCCAGCTCTCGGGGAAGATGGTGGTGTCGAGGGATGTGTTGATGATGTCTCGCAGGTGGGGTGCGATGACAGCGTCGGCTTTGTTGAAGACGTGGTGAGGGCAGGGGTCGGTCGGTGATCCGGAGTGGATGGAGTTCATCGTGCGGATGGTGTCTTCGGTGCTGATCGGGGTCCAGGCGTGGAGGGTGGTGGTGGGGGGTGGTTGTTCGGTCATGGTGTGCGTTGGTTGGTTGTTGAAGCTGTTGTGTATGTCCGCGATCTTGTTGTGGAAGTATGAAGCCAGGGAGTTGCAGAGGTCTTGCGATGGGGTGATGTCGTTGTTTCCTGCGCTGGGGTTGGAGAGCTCTTTGACGATGTTGAAGAGTTCCTTGCAGTTGTGTGCGTTGTTGTCCAACCGGTCCTTGAATGCTGTTTTCTTGGCGGCGCGGATCAGCTGGTGGTGTTTCCGGGTGGCAAGTTTGAAGGAGGTCCTGTTGTCCGGTGTCGGTTCCCTTCTCCAGACTTTCTCGAGGGCTCGGCAGTTCTTCTTGGAGCTCTTGAGTTCGTCGGTGAACCATGGGGCTTTCTTGCTGCCGGGTCTGCTGGGCGGGGTCCTCAGTGGGGCGAGTTCGTCCGCGCAGTTGCTGATCCACTTCGTGAGGTTGTCGGCGGCCTGGCTGGGGTTCGCTGAGCTGGCAGGAGGGTGCTGGCTCAGGGAGGTGGCGAGCTGGTCTGCTGTGATCTTGTTACAGCTTCTGCGGGCGGTCTGTTGCTGGTGGTGGTGGGTCGTTGTTTTCTTGACGGTGAAGTGGACGCAGCTGTGGTCCGTCCATTGAAGCTCTGTGGTGTGGCTGAAGTTGATGTCCTTGCTGGATGAGAAGACAGCGTCGAGTGTGTGTCCGGCGAGGTGGGTGGGGGTGGACACCAGTTGCTTGAGTCCCAGGTTGGTGAGGTTGTCGAGCAGGGTGATGGTGTTGCGGTCGTTGTTGTTCTCCAGATGGAAGTTGAGGTCTCCCAGGAGGATGTAGTCAGCGGAGGGGAGGGCATGTGGGCTGACGAAGTCGGCGATGTCCTCGCTGAATTGTGTGCGTGGTCCAGGGGGTCGGTAGATCAGGGTGCCTCTGAGGGTGGTGTTCGGGTTGGTGTGGATCTGGAAATGCAGGTGTTCGGCGGTGGTCAGGGAGTTGTCGGTGCTGGTCGTGAGACGGATGGTGCTCCTGTGGATGATGGCGATGCCTCCTCCCATCTGGTTGGCGTTTCGGTCCCTCCGGACGATCTTGTAGCCCTCTGGGATGGCGATGGCGATGTCGGGAGCTGAAGAGGCGTTCATCCAGGTCTCCGTGAGGAAGGCAACGTCTGGAGCTGTGGTGTCGAGGAGGTTCCAGAGTTCGATGGCATGTCTGTGGATGGAGCGGGTGTTGAGCAGGATGCACTTGAGGTGGGTACTGCTGGTGTTCGGCTTGGTGGGTGCTGGTGCGAGGCAGGTCCGGATGCAGGTGAACTTGCAGGCGTGGCAGCTGAAGGGTCCGTGGGTACGTCGTGGAGAGGCTTGATGGCATTCTGGGGGTCGGCCGGTGTTGAGAGCGGTGAGGGTGGCGGCGGAGTACGTCAGGCGGGTCGGTCGGGGTCTTCGTGGGCCAGGGGTCCTGGCGCTGGTAGCGATCCGGTCGCGGATGGGCGTAGACGGGCTTACCTTTGGCGCGCCTTCGGCGCACAATCGGCGCGCCCGCTGCGCGTGACCGCTGCGCGTCCGCACGGTCGCCATTTAAGGCGAAGTGCGCGGGTGGGCGGAGCAGCTGGGAGGCGGGAGCGGGGAGGGAACAGAAGAGAAAAAGGGGCGGGGCCAATGGCGGTGGCGGGAAGCGAGAGCGGAGGGCGGCGAGGTAGGCGGCCAATCAGGAAGGAAACTGGACACGGCACAGGGGATACAAAGAAATTAACAGGCACAAATTACGGGCAAAACAAGGAAAAACAGCAAAATACGCGAGCAGACGGCAGAAACAGACAAGCACAAATTACGGGCAAAACAAGGAAAAACAGCAAAATACGCGAGCAGACGGCAGAAACAGACAAGCACAAATTACGGGCAAAACAAGGAAAAACAGCAAAATACGCGAGCAGACGGCAGAAACAGACAAGCACAAATTACGGGCAAAACAAGGAAAAACAGCAAAATACGCGAGCAGACGGCAGAAACAGACAAGCACAAATTACGGGCAAAACAAGGAAAAACAGCAAAATACGCGAGCAGACGGCAGAAACAGACAAGCACAAATTACGGGCAAAACAAGGAAAAACAGCAAAATACGCGAGCAGACGGCAGAAACAGGCAAGCACAAATTACGGGCAAAACAAGGAAAAACAGCAAAATACGCGAGCAGACGGCAGAAACAGACAAGCACAAATTACGGGCAAAACAAGGAAAAACAGCAAAATACGCGAGCAGACGGCAGGAACAGACAAGCACAAATTTAGGGCAAAACAACTGGGAAACCAGAGGGGAGCGACCACGGCGTCAGCGAGGCCGGCGGCGAGGCAGAAGGCAGGCAGAGGGGAACACACGCAGCAGCTGGTGGCCGTGCGGCGCGGGGGTGTCCCACAAGTTCCACAAGTTCCATAAGCCCATGCCCTTAGGTGTGGTATGTTTTGTTGTGATTCAAATAGTTTTTTCTTAAATGTTGTCACCACTTCAGACACCATTTATATCAAGTATTAGTCACCAGAAACCTTCTCTTGAAACCCATTTCTAAGAAACTCTATCAAGACAGTGCCATACCTGGGAACATTCCTAAATGTGGATCTGGGTTCGTAAATGTCATGTGCAATGTTGACATATATACCATCAGGAACTTCCATATATGTAACATATTTGTGGCGCCGCGGCCAGGGCGACTGACTCTGGAATCTGGGGATCACGGTTCGATCCCCGGCGGCAGGTTAGCCCAGCACCATGTGGCTCTGGGCAATAGCTTGCTTAATCTTCCCGACGGCCCCCAGCGCCTAGAGACCCTTACGGGTGATTGTGCGCTTTACAAATGTGGGATATAATTATTATTATTACCACTCAGTTATGCACAGCTTTGTCCATAATTCCATCTAAATGCAGGCCACTAAAAGGCAGATTTGTTTCATTCCAAAGTCACCAACATTTCGTTCCTGTGCCAGGAAATTGTTTTTAATCATATAGCCCGCTCACATAGCACTGCAGTTTTTTGTAGCATCCCAGCCAGCAAAGGCTTTATTTTCCATTACTGAATATTTTGGTGGTGCCCATCTGATGTATATGTTTTTAACTGTTTTATGTGATGGGGTGCACTGAATAGTTTTGCCTATATATAGGATTCCTCGAATACTATTTCAGTGGAGAAAAATCGACTGAGGTAGATAGACGCAAAATGATATTTTTATTTTTTCATATTATTCTTAAAATATTGAAATCATTTAAAGAAGTCACAGTGAAAATAATTGGGCGTGGTTCAACAGCTTGGAAGAACTATCGAGAAAATACTTTTGATACATAAATCAAGAAATGTGGACTCTAATTAAAATTCATGGATCAACAAGACTATTGTAATGACTTGTATTGCCATACCCTGTTTATGATGTGTTCTAGCTCGTGCTACATGTTCCAAGTTTCCATGGTGATGTCTCTGTTTGGGACAGTTTTGAAGCTGGGGTATTTGCGAGCTGGATGTGTCTGTTGGTCTTACCGGTGTACTACAACAAACGACTTGAAACCTACCCAGTGTCTGTCTTTTGAACAAAGACCTCCACGCCTTAGAGTCCTATTTGTCCACATTGGAATTTCACCATGCCTGGAATGTAATAGCCGATTTCTGCACTGTGCTTTTAGTTCACTCTCTTCTTAAATTCTTGACCTGAAATTGGCCATTTTGATTCACTGTTTTTCAGCAGGACCAGAGTGAAATGCATTGTTAGAATGTTTTATTTTCCTGATAATGCCTGCCACAGTATGGTGCATGCTGAAAAGGTAACCTTGATATGTGAATTCTTCATGGCTTTTGCAGCTGAGACTGCACCTGCTTTTTTAAAAGAACTATTGGCAAAGCCAATTGGTCTGGCTTTATTATATTAATGCTAGCAGTTTTACCATATTGGAGGGAGCCAGCAGAACCGGAGAGAGAGGACTATATTTGTAAAGTAGGTTTTCATGAAGTTCCAAGCAATCACTCTCGTTGAGGTGGAAGGATGCATAAAAAGCATTAAGTGAATGAATAAGTCTCAAGCCACTGGCCGAAAGAGGCTGGTAGAAGAAAGCAAATGCTTTAAAGGGGCGGACCTAAAGCCCCTTCTATGTATATTTTTCGCAATGGATTTGTTTGTCCGCTTTGCTGTCAAAACGCCATACTTAAAAATAAAGGTTTTCTTTTGGTTGCTGTGTGCGTTTGTACCATTTCTGACAAGAGAGAGAGAAATTAAAAACATTCAGCCCATCTCAAGAAACTAGTCCAAAAGAGTTACCTAGATACATTTTAGACATGGCATGCTTGACAAACAGGTTTCTTAGGACTATAATACTGTACTTGGCTGGCTGGTTTCACACAGTAAACACTAACTTTCACTAAAGTTTTCGAGAACTGAATATGAAACTGATGTTTTTATTTGTCATCCTTAATCTGTCTTTTTCCCGGTAAGGTAGTTTGATGCACGCTGCATTCACACTTATAGCTGGAGCCAGAGTTTAGACAGCTACAGTGGTTACCCAGGTCCACCAGATCTCATGTTTAAGGTTGCCAGCCATCTTAAAAAGACATGCTGTTTCCTTCTCTTGCATATCTTTCTGTCAGTTACTCTAGAGAACCCACCACCCCTCCCCACACACCGCGTTAAATTGTTTTTTTTAGTTCACAAACTAGGTGCCATCCTTTCTCAGACTGCAAATGATTGAATGAGATGTAAATGTATTTTGCAATGTACAGATCTCAGAACTCATATGCATGCCATTTATGCTTTTTGAGCAACAATGTTTATTGGGTAGTAGGTAGAAGTGAAAAGTTTACCATGTCGCTGTTTAAAATATTGTTATGTTTCTTAGTGTTAAAGTTGGTTCATGTACACAAACCTAAAAGTGGAACCCATTCACTATTGATTCTTCTCCACAGTGAACACTTGCTTAATGAAATATATTTTTTATGGAAGGTGAAATTCAATTGTAAAATGCCAGTGCTCTATTGGCATAAGCCACTAAACATCGAACGTCTTTCCACTACTCTTGAAGAATACTGTCTTATTAAAGTATATGTATTGTGGTATGTGTATTAGCATTTTTTCAAGCAATTCATGCTAAATGGACTCTTTTTTCCCGATTTAGCTTGATACCATTTTTTTACCTTTGCGATTTTTTTTCATTCTATTATATTTATAATATGAAAGTTTTCTCATTTGTCTTTCAGTCTTTATCCAATTAACATCCTGTGATGCGAATTTGCCAATAAACATTTCAGTTATGTTTACGTATTCTTTGCTTGTGCATGCTACATACAGCATATGATATTCATTTAACTGACGCCACTACTGCTGATATTACTTGTGTGATGGTCGTTCGATCAGGTATGACTTTTCCTTTTTGTCCCCTTAGTTCATGATGCAAGAGTTCATATTCGCGACTGGAGAAAAGAGAAAGCAGCAAAGAGAGCAAAACTGGAATTCAGAAGAAAACCACCCTCTGACCTTTTAAAAACACGACTCTGCTGGTTTTTTACGAATCACCCAGATGGTTGTCCTTTACTTTCTGAACTCTGTCTGTTTGCACATGGGGCTGACGAACTTAGACAGCCGCAGGTTGCCAAAACAAAAAGGCAAAGACATTAAAATACTTTTTTAGTTTTCTTTTACATTTATTAAAATTAAGATTTAACTAAAACGCTTGACTATCATTAATTCAGCTGGCTTTATTGTCCATTTCGAAGTTCGAGTTTGAGGAATTTAAAATACAGAAATGTTCCCTAAAGAAGACTACAAGGTTCCGCTGTCCTCCTAGACGGTTCTTGGATTCTGAAATGTACTGATGATGTTCAGCATTTCTTTTGGATGCGGCTCTGGGCCAGTCGAAGAGCCAGGTCTTGAGGTCCTTCCTGAACGAGTGCAGGGTCGGGGAGCGTGTGATGTTCACGGGGAGATCGTTCCAAGCCTTTGCTGCAATGTAGGAGAAGGCTCTCCCGCCGTATTGTTTCTGCGGATGCCGGGGACCTCGTCCAAGGCAAGGTCGGCAGAGCAGAGGTTCCTTTTGGGTACGTGGAATGATAATCTCTCGTTGAGGTGTTTGGGTGGAATACGGAACTCATTTACTGACACCTGAAAGAGAAGTAGCGTTTACCTTTCTTTGGTTTCAACGGTACTCTATAATATTTGAGGCTTCTATTATTTCCACTGGTGTGGCACCCACAAATAAATAGTCTATGCAAGTTGAAAAAAGAGAGTTTGGAGTAGGCACGGCTTAAAGCGCTTCAACAATTAGTGCGGGAACTATTCAGTGTGGTACAAGCCCTTCATGTAATTCCTGTGCTGGCCCAAAATGTGTGTTTGCAGCATGTGCTACCATAGATCACGTGCTCTGCACACTTGTAGCATATAGTGGGCGGTGCTGACATTTGGAATCTGGGATTTTTCAATGAAGTTTTCAGTGTCAATATACCTTGTGACGTTTCCCTGAACCCCATAGTTAAAAATTGGGTTGTTGGTTGAGCGGGTGTTAATCCTTCTAAAGCAACAACTACAATTCTTGTCAGGGGAACCACAAAAGTCTCTAAATTAACCTGTGCTTAACCCTCTAGGAGCTAGACGCAAAAGCAGTCATGTTTAACTTAGTGGCAATGTGTAAAGTATTTGTGAAGCACTCAAACAGTAATAAAGTGAAAACAAAATAGACCAAAGTTACCACACCAATTTAGATTAAAAAAATATATATATTATATATATGACATCAAAACAAATTCCAATCAGTGGAACCTAAGTTATGAATTTAAGCTTTTAGCAAAAACTAGTGCCGGAAAGATCAAAGCACCAACTACAGTCATCTAGTCGCGCAAGTCAAAAGTTATGGCCAACTGTGAGGGAGCACGGGTCAGATAAGTGAGGTAGGTTTGACCCCCGTCTCTGCTTACTTTCGGACTAAGAAGACATTTGGAGGATATATGTCTGACAAGGTAAAGATTAGTGGAGCAAGGCAGAGATGGTGTCTGAGAAGTAGGAGCCACTGGTCGAAATCATGGTAAAGATTTCTACGTTCAGACTTTGTCACTTTTTTGGTAGCTGAAAATCTCCAGCGGGATGAAGCTGTAGATTGTAGGCATCGAGGACTCCAAGAAGCCGGATACCCCTTCTGCGAGGAGCTGCCGAACAGGATTTGCTGCTTTGGAGAAGAATGTAGTGGGAGCTGCCGCAAAGTCAGGCTGACTGGGGATGGACTTTAGGCAATCGGCTGCAGGTAGGTCCTTGTCTCCTGTCGATTCTCAGAGCACATTTTGGCTGAAAAGTTTCTACGTTTTGGGTTTTGGCTGTTTAGGCACCTTTAGCAGCACTTACAAAGGCCCAGCACTGAGTGGGCACCACTTGGAGGGAAGGACTCACGTCAGGCAGGATCTAGGTCAGGTTTCAAGTTGTTGGATCTTTTTGTGTCCTTGTGTCCCAGTATCCCTGTAGCTCAGGACACTAGCCCTTGGAGACACTCTGGTAGTCCTGGGTTTAAGCAGCATGGTAGTCCTCAAGCACCTGGGAGCAGCAGAGCAGCCCTCTAAAGTACAAAGCATGCCTCAAGCAGCAGGGCAGTCCTCTGAAGTACAAGGCTGCCTTTCTGAGTGTCCTCTGCTGTCCAGGAGTGAACTGAACAGTGTGTCTGAGGGTCCAATTTTTATACATGGTGCCAACCTTGAAGTGGAGGAAACTTTTAGAGTTTCCTCTAAAGATGGTTTCCTTTCCCTCTGCCCAGGCTCCAAGATGTCTAGGGTGACAAAAGACTTATGTGAAGTTCCTTGTGAGTGTGCTGAGGCAGTTCCTTTGAAATGTAAGTGGGGCAGGGAACAGCCCCTCACCTCCCCTCCCATCCTGGTGTTAAATGCCAAATCTGCCAAAACCTAGCCCCCCTTAGTCTCATAGTCTGGGAGAAATACATAAAGGCCAACTGCCACTCTAGTCAGAGTCATGTTACCCAGGACATAGGCTGCAGCCACCAAATGATTAGAACAAGAAAAAGCCACATTTCTAAAGGGGACACTTTCAGAATTGTGACTTTAAAGCCTGATTGAAGTATACTTCTTTAGAGACCAAACATGACATTACTACCTGTTCCTAAACAAATGTTATCACGTGTTATATGTAATAAGGTAACCCAATGTTATCCTTTGGCAGAGGTAGGCCTCAGGGTAATGAAAAACGAATTAAGTCATTTTTTACTACCAAGACGTGTGAAACTTACAAGTTAATGTCTAACTTATAAATACACTTCACCTTGCTGTGGAGGCTGTTGTAGGCCTACATTAGGGGTGAATTATATGTATTAAAAAGGGAGTTTTGGCCTGGAAAAAGGGTTATTTTGCAGATCAAATTTGCTGCTATGGCAAGCCTGAGATATGTTTTAAAAGGCTACTTAAGTGGGCGGCACAACAAATGCTGCAGACTGGTAGCATTTAATTTACGGGCCCGAGTACATATTGTACCACTTTATTAGGGACTTATAAGTGAATTAAAGGGGCCAATCAGGTGAAGGCCAATGTTAACTTGTTTTAAGGAGTGAGCACGAGCACTTTAGCAATGGTTACTAGCGGTAATAAGGATAGAGTTTAGCAAAAAAGAGGGGAGGAGCCAAAAAGTTTGCGGAAAGACCACCTTAAGGTTGACAGGTCTAACACCCGTAATGCACTGCATCAGGTTCAGACGTTCATCTCATGGTCCTGGACATTCAATCTAAAATCGCTGTCTGTTCAACTCAAGTGATCTGATTTCTCTGCAACAGCATCGGAAAATTCCTCTTATTCATTACTTCATTACTTCATATTGGGGCCTTATAGGAAGAGTTCAGCAACCAGGCCGTTATACGAGAAAGACTCCTGGGGGATAGGATATGGAGAATACATTCTTCTAGTTCTGCTCTGTTAGACCTGTCAGCCCTCTGGGCGGTCCCTCCTATTTAATTATTTATATTTGTCCCCTTTTTGCTCCTCAATCTTTCATTTTGACGTCCACTGGCATTTTTCAGGTGTTGACCTAGGGGTTAGGTGCTCCTTGCCCCTGTAGGTTTGTTGTAACCCCCTGCCTTAGGTGCCTTTTCTGACTAAAAATATGGGATACACAAAATGGTGGCCATTAACTGCCATAACTGTAATTTCAGGAAAAAGGCCCATAGGATAGTATAGGGATGCTCTAGAACCTTCTAGCTGGTTCTAGTAGCCTGAGGCCTGCCTATATAAAGGCCAGTGGGTGGGAGGACATTTTGTAATGACCAGAGAGTGAGGAGTGAGGCAGTGGTTTGGGGAGTTAGGCGCACTAGAAGTGGTTAGATCGTCCCATAAGTCGACAGCCTCTTCTTTGAGGACGTCTCCCCCTAGCCTTTGATCGAGCCCTGACACTCATCTATTGACTTTACTGGCCAATCCTCCTGAAGAGGTCCCTGTGGGAAGCGTCATCGAACCCCCCCCCTTTTCGAGGGGAGCAGTCGTTCGTTGGCAGAGGACAGCTGAGGTGTCAGAGGCTGTTCTGCTACACCCCTTCCCCTCCTCTCTGTTGGACAACGTCTGCCGCCCGTGTCAGACCCACTACGATTCCCCTTACCGGCACCAAGAAGCGCCTGCAGAAATAACGCGATACTGCGCAGGCCTGGTGTGGTGTTTTCCCCATCCTGAGGGTGGGCGGAGTGTTCTCCTCAGCTCCAAGTGTTCCTGGCGAGGAGAGCAGCGTCTGCGGAGGTGGCGCGATACTGCACAGGCCTGGTGTGGTGTTTCCCCATCCTGGGAGTGGGCGGAGTGTTGTTGAAGAAGCGTCAGCCGGCGCGCAGGCCCAGAGGTGATCTTCCAATTGCCTGAGGAGAGAGAGGGGCGGCAACTAACTGAGCCACTGCTCTCCGGCACCTGACCCATAACGCTGTTGTCGGAAGGTCGGAAAAGATGACTCGAGGATCAGTTCCACAGAAGAGGAGCCCGCAACACCACTAACCCTGGGCGGCCTCCCCTCGGTGCCGGCTTGAATATCCCTTGGCATGGCCCACGAGGGAGGCGCTGCTGGGAAAGGAAGCCTGGTGGTGAGTGCCGGGTGGCTGCAGCGGTGCAATAACGGCATGAGAGACCCAAAACTCTGCCGGCCTCAAGTAAGGTGGAAACTGGGGGCTGTTGTGGGACCAGGAAATAATAAGGCGAGGTCCCAGTAGAGAGATCTTACTTTCCCCTATTTGAGCTCTGGAAGCACAGCGCTGGCAAGACAGGGAAGTCTGAGACTAGGAGTTCGCCAGAACTTGTGACAAAGGGAACTAGTAAAGTAAAGGAGGGTGATTGAACAAAAGGAGTTAACTGTTCCCTTTTAATGTTGAAAAAGACTGAGACGGTTGCTTGACCCTTTTTCTTTCAGTGGTGGAAGGGGAAGAAAACTCTTGCATCGTGTCAATCATCAGAGTTAATTTAATTAAGCTGATTGTAGAATTGAATCTTTCATCTGAACCCTTGTGACTACTCATCTGTGCCTGAGAAAGAGTCAAACCCTGCTTACGAATGTACCAGGCCAATTTATGATACCCGGGGTGTTCCCAGGGAGTTAAGTAACAGTGTAATGTGAGTTGATTGTTGGAGAATTAATTAATGTAGAGAAGCAAATGGAGAAATATGTGATATGAATAGTAACAAAACTGACGGTCAAGAGAAATAAGAGAAAACAGAAATATTTTTATAAAACAGCTCATATTTTCCTAAAAAAGACTAGGTGTAGTGTCATTTTTGAATGGATGGACGCTGAGTTACTGTAAGGGTGAGACACCAGCTTTACACAAATGCCTGTGGGTTAGGCCTTCCTACTCTGAGCCAGGCTACCCTTGGTGATCTGGAACCCCCAGGTCCAACATAATTGGTGTCTAGCGGTGGGATGAGAACTGTGCTTGTGTCCACTCTATAGTAACCTAGTGTACTCCACAGGCCTACACCTGGAGTTTTCTCCTTGCGGACTCCCTAATTTTCTTTTTGTTTTTCCAAATTTACTCCTGGTGGTGGGTGAAGGTAGCTTCTAATTACCCTCTAAATTATTCCTTCTAAGTGGCTGTCCCGAACTCTCAGTAGCAAGATGGAATTCGCACTGGAGGAGTTAGAAACGTATACTGTGGCTCAACTCCGAGAATTCTGTCAGAATATGGGAGTGTTCTTCAAGCGTGGTGCTAAGAAGGGTGAACTTCAAACCAGCTTGAGGGCGTGGGTGGCAGCCCACCCAGATGGGAAGGAGGAGGAGGAGACAGACAGGGAAACTGTCATCCTGGTAGATGTGTTGTACCAATCTGAGAGGGAAAACTTATTGACAGGTCCCAGAACAATCTCAAGAGAGGGCAGCAGTGTCTCCGCGAGAAGCTTGACTGAAGCCGAACTAGCAGATAGGAGGGAGGAGAGACAGTTAAGATGGGAGTTAGCAAAGTTGGAGAAGGCAATGGAGGAGAGTAGGCTAGCTCACGAGTTAAGCCTCAGAGAATTAGACTTTAAGGCCCTGCAAGTAGGGACTTCCAATTCTCAGAATGGTGGCAGCGAACCAAAGGATGTGACCAGGGAACCCAGACCCTATTTACCGAAGGACGTAGTCTCCAGCTACAGTACAGGGGATGACATCGCCAAGTGGCTGGCTGCCTATGAGGTCTCCTTAAGAGCCCATGGGATTCTGGAGAAACACTGGGGGGGTGGCTTGTATAAGTACATGCCTCCTGCAAGGAGGGATACACTCTTGGCCCTAGAGCAGGGAGAGGAGACCCACTACCCCACCATGAAAGTGGCGCTAATCAGAAAGTTTGGACTGACCCCAGAAAAATACCGTCAAAAGTTTAGGGGTAGTCACAAACTAGGCACACAGAATTGGGTAGATTTCTTGGACTACGCAAAAAAGGCATTAGAGGGCTGGGTGCAAGGCAGCGAGTAGGGGACTATGAGGGGTTGTATGACCTTATACTCAAGGAGCACCTACTCGAGAAATTTTTCCCGAGCTGCGTCAACACCTGGTGGACAGCAAGCTGACCAACCCCCGGAAGCTTCCAGAGGAGGCGAACATCTGGGCAAGTACCCGGGTGTCCTCAAAGGGGACTGGAGGGGATTCCCAAAGGGCCGGACAGGGTGCCCCCCAGAAGAAGGAGCGGGGAGATAAAAAGCGGGAGTTCTCAAAAGGCCCCCAAAACAGTTTCCAGGGAAAGGGAACAGAAGTGGAGTGCAATAGAGCGGGAAGCCTTTGCAGTGGTATGGGCTCTGAAGAAGTTGCGTCCATACCTGTTTGGCTCGCACTTCCTGGTTCAGACTGACCATCGACCCCTTCATTGGCTGATGCAGATGAAGGGAGAAAATCCCAAGTTGTTGAGATGGTCCATCTCCCTACAGGGAATGGACTTCCGGGTGGAACATCGGCCTGGAGTGGACCACGCCAATGCAGACGGTCTCTCTAGGTATTTCCGCCTTAGTGATGAGGACTCCCAAGGGGTTGGGTAGCTCTCCCCACTTTCAGCTTGGGGGGACGCGTGTTAGACCTGTCAGCCCTCTGGGCGGTCCCTCCTATTTAATTATTTATTTTTGTCCCCTTTTTGCTCCTCAATCTTTTCATTTTGACGTCCACTGGCATTTTTCAGGTGTTGACCTAGGGGTTAGGTGCTCCTTGCCCCTGTAGGTTTTTTGTAACCCCCTGCCTTAGGTTCCTTTTCTGACTAACAATATGGGATACACAAAATGGTGGCCATTAACTGCCATAACTGTAATTTCAGGAAAAAGGCCCATAGGATAGTACAGGGATGCTCTAGAACCTTCTAGCTGGTTCTAGTAGCCTGAGGCCTGCCTATATAAAGGCCAGTGGGTGGGCGGACATTTGGTAATGACCAGAGAGTGAGGAGTGAGGCAGTGGTTTGGGGAGGTAGGCGCACTAGAAGTGGTTAGATCGTCCCATAAGTCGACAGCCTCTTCTTTGAGGACGTCTCCCCCTAGCCTTTGATCGAGCCCTGACACTCATCTATTGACTTTACTGGCCAATCCTCCTGAAGAGGTCCCTGTGGGAAGCGTCATCGAACCCCCCCCCCCCTTTTCGAGGGGAGCAGTCGTTCGTTGGCAGAGGACAGCTGAGGTGTCAGAGGCTGTTCTGCTACACCCCTTCCCCTCCTCTCTGTTGGACAACGTCTGCCGCCCGTGTCAGACCCACTACGATTCCCCTTACCGGCACCAAGAAGCGTCTGCAGAGATAACTCGATACTGCGCAGGCCTGGTGTGGTGTTTCCCCATCCTGAGGGTGGGTGGAGTGTTCTCCTCAGCTCCAAGTGTTCCTGGCGGGGAGAGCAGCGTATGCGGAGGTGGCGCGATACTGCGCAGGCCTGGTGTGGTGTTTCCCCATCCTGGGAGTGGGCGGAGTGTTGTTGAAGAAGCGTCAACCGGCGCACAGGCCCAGAGGTGATCTTCCGATTGCCTGAGGAGAGAGAGGGGCGGCAACTAACTGAGCCACTGCTCTCCCGCACCTGCCCCATAACGCTGCTGTCGGAAGGTCGGAAAAGACGACTCGAGGAGCAGTTCCACAGAAGAGGAGCCCGCAACGCCACTAACCCAGGGTGGCCTCCCCTCGGTGCCGGCTTGAATATCCCTTGGCCTGGCCCACGAGGGAGGCACTGCTGGGAAAGGAAGCCTGGTGGTGAGCGCCGGGTGGCTGCAGCGGTGCAAGAACGGCAGGAGAGACCCAAAACTCTGCCAGCCTCAAGTAAGGTGGAAACGGGGCTGTTGTGGGACCAGGAATTAATAAGGCGAGGTCCCAGTAGAGAGATCTTACTTTCCCCTATTTGTGCTCTGGAAGCACAGCGCTGGCAAGACAGGGAAGTCGGAGACTAGGAGTTCGCCAGAACTTGTGACAAAGGGAACTAGTAAAGTAAAGGAGGGTGATTGAACAAAAGGAGTTAACTGTTCCCTTTTAATGTTGAAAAAGACTGAGACTGTTGCTTGACCCTTTTTCTTTCAGTGGTGGAAGGGGAAGAAAACTCTTGCATCTCTCGTGTCAATCATCAGAGTTAATTTAATTAAGCTGATTGTAGAATTGAATCTTTCATCTGAACCCTTGTGACTACTCATCTGTGCCTGAGAAAGAGTCAAACCCTGCTTACGAATGTACCAGGCCAATTTATGATACCCGGGGTGTTCCCAGGGAGTTAAGTAACAGTATAATGTGAATTGATTGTTGGAGAATTAATTAATGTAGAGAAGCAAATGGAGAAATATGTGATTTGAATAGTAACAAAACTGACGGTCAAGAGAAATAAGAGAAAACAGAAATATTTTTATAAAACAGCTCATATGTTCCTAAAAAATACTTGGTGTAGTGTCATTTTTTAATGGATGGGCGCTGAGTTACTGTAAGGGTGAGACACAAGCTTTACACAAATGCCTGTGGGTTAGGCCTTCCTACTCTGAGCCAGGCTACCCTTGGTGATCTGGAACCCCCAGGTCCAACATAATTGGTGTCTAGCGGTGGGATGAGAACTGTGCTTGTGTCCACTCTATAGTAACCTAGTGTACTCCACAGGCCTAGACCTGGAGCTTTCTCCTTGCGGACTCCCTAATTTTCTTTTAGTTTTTCCAAATTTACTCCTGGTGGTGGGTGAAGGTAGCTTCTGATTACCCTCTAAATTATTCCTTCTTAGTGGCTGTCCCGAACTCTCAGTAGCAAGATGGAATTCGCACTGGATAAGTTAGAAACTTATACTGTGGCTCAACTCCGAGAATTCTGTCAGAATATGGGAGTGTTCTTCAAGCGTGGTGCTAAGAAGGGGGAACTTCAAACCAGCTTGAGGGCGTGGGTGGCAGCCCACCCAGATGGGAAGGAGGAGGAGGAGACAGACCGGGAAACTGTCATCGGGGTAGATGTGTTGTACCAATCTGAGAGGGAAAACTTATTAACAGGTCCAGGAACAATCTCAAGAGAGGGCAGCAGTGTCTCCGCGAGAAGCTTGACTGAAGCCGAACTAGCAGATAGGAGGGAGGAGAGACAGTTAAGATGGGAGTTAGCAAAGTTGGAGAAGGCAAGGGAGGAGAGTAGGCTAGCTCACGAGTTGAGCCTCAGAGAATTAGACTTTAAGGCCCTGCAAGTAGGGACTTCCAATTCTCAGAATGGTGGCAGCGAACCAAAGGATGTGACCAGGGAACCCAGACCCTATTTACCGAAGGACGTAGTCGCCAGCTACAGTACAGGGGATCACATCGCCAAGTGGCTGGCTGCCTATGAGGTCTCCTTAAAAGCCCATGGGATACTGGAGAAACACTGGGGGGGGTGGCTTGTATAAGTACATGCCTCCTGCAGGGAGGGATACACTCTTGGCCCTAAAGCAGGGAGAGCAGACCCACTACCCCACCATGAAAGTGGCGCTAATCAGAAAGTTTGGACTGACTCCAGAAAAATACTGTCAAAAGTTTAGGGGTAGTCACAAACTAGGCACACAGAATTGGGTAGATTTCTTGGACTATGCAAAGAAGACATTAGAGGGCTGGGTGCAAGGCAGCGAGGTAGGGGACTATGAGGGGTTGTATGACCTTATACTCAAGGAGCACCTACTCGAGAAATGTTTTCCCGAGCTGCGTCAACACCTGGTGGACAGCAAGCTGACCAACCCCCAGAAGCTTGCAGAGGAGGCAGACATCTGGGCAAGTACCCGGGTGTCCTCAAAGGGGACTGGAGGGGATTCCCAAAGGGCCGGACAGTGCGCCCCCCAGAAGAAGGAGGGGGGAGATAAAAAGCGGGTGTTCTCAAAAGGCCCCCAAAACAGTTTCCAGGGAAAGGGATCAGGATTCACCCCTAAGGCTAACCCGCCCAGAAACCCTCATCCAGGCCAAGGTCAGCAGCCAAGGGCTGTCCACTGCTTTGAGTGTGGTGGTGTTGAACATTATAAGGGAGATGTCAAGTGCCCAAAGAGACCACCCCCTCCCACTGGAGGAAAAGCCCCAGGAGTAGCTAGTGTAGTGCTCGGGGAGGAGTTGCCCTTAGATAAGGGGGGGTGAGTGGGCGGGTGTCACCTTAGTGTCCCTGGGAGATGGTTCCTAAGATCCAGGTGCCCTCAAATACTACAAAGTATGGGCAATGGGTCACCATCAATGGCCAGAGAGGGGAGGCTCTGAGAGACACAGGAGCCAGTATGACTATGGTAAGGAGTCAACTGGTGTCTCCAGAGCAGGTGATTCCACATGTACTCCACCCCGCCACGATGGCTGACGGCAGATTGGGCCACTACTCTGTGGCCGAGGTTCCCTTTGAGTGGGAAGGGGTTGCAGGTTCACTTCGAGTTGCCGTAAGCCCTGCCGTGCCAGTCGATTGTCTGTTGGGAAATGACATGGATCACAATGCTTGGAAGGAGGTGGAATACCGGACTCATTCGGAGATGCTGGGTACACCTGACTGGGCCTGTGCAAGCACAAGGTCCGCGACTACCCGGAGAGGGAGTTCGCCTGGGCTGGAGCCTGGAACAATGACCCAGCCCGCTGCCAAAAAGGGAAAGAACCGAAGACAGGAGAAGCCTGCTTCGGCTTCCACGCCCCATGAGACAGATCGGCGGCCTGCGGTGGTGAGCCAGGAGTCCGTGGAGGGGGAAGTAGTCTCCCTGGAGGACTTACCTATCCCTGCTGAGTGGCATGTAGAAGGAGGGCCTACCAGGTAGGAGTTGTGTAAGGGCCAGAAGGAGTGCCCTACCTTTGAGGGACTGAGGCGACAGGCCGAAGCCCAGGCAGCAAGGAACGTTGCAGGGAACTACCATATTTACTGGGAGGACGGACTCCTCTACAGTGAACCAAAGGTGCCTTTGCCCGGTTCATCACGGGCCTTGGTAGTCCCTCAACGGTACCGAGCCTTTCTTCTAGAACTGGCTCATGAAATTCCTTTGGCAGGACACTTAGGACGGGACAAGACCTTTGCCCGGCTTGTCCCCCACTTTTACTGGCCTCAGATGAAAGTGGCATCCGACACATACTGTCGGACGTGTGTATCCTGTCAAGCCAGTGGGAAGACAGGGGTGAAGCTGAAAGCTCCCCTGGAACCACTTCCTGTCGTTAGCACCCCCTTTGAAAGGGTGGGCATCGACATTGTGGGGCCATTGGATCCACCAACTACAGCTGGTCACAGGTTTATCCTGGTTCTAGTGGATCACGCCACGCGGTACCCAGAGGCAATTCCTCTGAGGACTGTCACTGCACCTGTAGTGGCTAGGGCCCTGATGGGGATCTTTACCCGAGTGGGTTTCCCCAAGGAAGTTGTGTCCGACAGGGGGACCAACTTCATGTCAGCGTACATGCGGGCTATGTGGAAGGAGTGTGGAGTTACCTACCGGTTTACCACTCCTTATCAGCCACATACCAATGGTCTGGTGGAAAGGTTCAACAAGACCTTGAAAGGCATGATAAGAAGTCTGCCTGGGAGCCTGCAGAGGAAATGGGACGTCCTCCTACCCGGTTTGCTATTTTCCTACAGGGAAGTGCCACAGAAAGGAGTGGGCTTCAGCCCCTTCGAGCTTCTGTATGGGCACCCTGTGCGTGGACCTCTCAGCCTGGTGAAGGACAGATGGGAAAAATCTCCCAGGAAGCTTCCCCAGGATGTGGTGAGCTACATGCTGGCTTTCCGGAGCCAAATGGCAAAGTTGTGGAAGCAAGCTTCTGACAACTTGGAAGCCAGCCAGGCAGTGATGAAAGAGTGGTATGACCACAACGCTCACCCGGTGGAGTTGGAGCCTGGCCAGAAAGTATGGGTGATGGAACTTGGAGAGCTAACTGCCCTCCAGGATCGCTGGACAGGCCCCTTTGAGGTGTTGGAAAAGAAGGGCAAGGCCACCTACCTGGTGGATCTTAAGACCCCTCGACAGCCCCTACGGGTGCTGCATGCCAATCGCCTCAAACCCCACCATGAGAGGCCTGAGGTCATCTTGATGATGGTGACTGATGGTGCAGAGGAAGCAGAAAGCGAGCCTCTCCCTGATCTCTTTTCGTCTCAAGAAAAGGATGGGTCGGTGGAGGGAGTGATTCTCTCTCCATCCCTAACTCCTGAGCAGCGAGAGGACTGCCGCCAGGTCTTGGAGCAGTACTCCACGTTGTTCTCCCTTGTCCCGGGAAGGACCCACATGTGTACCCATGATGTGGACACAGGAGACAGCCCACCAGTGAAGTCTAAGACCTACCGGCTGTCAGACAAGGTGAAGGCCAGCATCCACGGTGAGGTTACCAAGATGCTGGAGCTAGGAGTCATTGAACCTTCCGGTAGCCCCTGGTCCAGTCCGGTGGTTCTAGTACCAAAAGCTGCCCCACCGGGCACCACTCCGGAACTGAGGTTCTGTGTGGATTACCGGGGACTGAACTCAGTGACCAAGACTGATGTACATCCGATCCCTAGGGCGGATGAACTTATTGACCGGCTGGGAGCTGCCCAATACCTGAGTACCTTTGACCTTACTTCAGGGTACTGGCAGATCTCCCTTACAGATGGAGCAAAGGAAAGGTCAGCCTTCTCCACGCCTGAGGGCCACTACCAGTTCTGTGTGATGCCCTTTGGGCTCAAGAACGCCCCTGCCACTTTTCAGCGGCTGGTGAACCAGGTCCTCTCTGGAATGGAGGCTTTCTCCGCTGCTTATCTGGATGACATTGCCATCGTCAGCAGTAGTTGGGAGGACCATTTGTGTCACTTGCAAGCTGTTCTCCAGGCCCTGAAACAGGCTGGCTTGACAATCAAGGCCAGTAAATGTCAGATCGGGCAGGGGTCGGTTGTGTACCTAGGCCACTTGGTGGGTAGGGGATCAGTGCAGCCCCTCCAGGCAAAGATTGAGGCAATCATGGCTTGGGAGCCCCCCAAGACCCAAACTGAGGGCCGAGCTTTCCTGGGCCTCACAGGTTACTACTGTCGCTTTGTGAAGGGGTATGGCACTATTGTTGCGCCCCTCACTGAGCTCACCTCCAAGAAACAACCTCCACGGGTAGTCTGGACAGAGGCTTGTCAGCAAGCCTTTGAGAAGCTGAAACAAGCCGTATGTGCAGCACCGGTCCTGAGGGCCCCGGATTCCTCCAAGGAGTTCATTGTCCAGACAGACGCATCGGAGCATGGCATTGGGGCAGTGTTATCGCAACTCAATGAAGAGGGTCTGGATCAGCCTGTTGTCTTCCTGTCCAGGAGACTGCTTCCCCGGGAACAGAAGTGGAGTGCAATAGAGCGGCAAGCCTTTGCGGTGGTATGAGCTCTGAAGAAGTTGCGGCCATACCTGTTTGGCTCGCACTTCCTGGTTCTGACTGACCATCGACCCCTTCGTTGACTGATGCAGATGATGGGAGAAAATCCCAAGTTGTTGAGATGGTCCATCTCCCTACAGGGAATGGACTTCCGGGTGGAACATCGGCCTGGAGTGGACCACGCCAATGCAGACGGTCTCTCTAGGTATTTCCGCCTTAGTGATGAGGACTCCCAAGGGGTTGGGTAGCTCTCCCCACTTTCAGCTGGGGGGGACGCGTGTTAGACCTGTCAGCCATCTGGGCGGTCCCTCCTATTTAATTATTTATTTTTGTCCCCTTTTTGCTCCTCAATCTTTTCATTTTGACGTCCACTGGCATTTTTCAGGTGTTGACCTAGGGGTTAGGTGCTCCTTGCCCCTGTAGGTTTTTTGTAACCCCCTGCCTTAGGTTCCTTTTCTGACTAACAATATGGGATACACAAAATGGTGGCCATTAACTGCCATAACTGTAATTTCAGGAAAAAGGCCCATAGGATAGTACAGGGATGCTCTAGAACCTTCTAGCTGGTTCTAGTAGCCTGAGGCCTGCCTATATAAAGGCCAGTGGGTGGGCGGACATTTGGTAATGACCAGAGAGTGAGGAGTGAGGCAGTGGTTTGGGGAGGTAGGCGCACTAGAAGTGGTTAGATCGTCCCATAAGTCGACAGCCTCTTCTTTTAGGAAGTCTCCCCCTAGCCTTTGATCGAGTCCTGACACTCATCTATTGACTTTACTGGCCAATCCTCCTGAAGAGGTCCCTGTGGGAAGCGTCATCGAATCCACCCCCCTTTTCGAGGGGAGCAGTCGTTCGTTGGCAGAGGACAGATGAGGTGTCATATTTTCCTAAAAAAGACTTGGTGTAGTGTCATTTTTGAATGGATGGACGCTGAGTTACTGTTAGGGTGAGACACAAGCTTTACACAAATGCCTGTGGGTTAGGCCTTCCTACTCTGAGCCAGGCTACCCTTGGTGATCTGGAACCCCCAGGTCCAACATAATTGGTGTCTAGCTTCTGACAACTTGGAAGCCAGCCAGGCAGTGATGAAAGAGTGGTATGACCACAACGCTCACCCGGTGGAGTTGGAGCCTGGCCAGAAAGTATAGGTGATGGAACCATACATTATAGTATGGGCTTAATCGCTGTCTGTTCAACTCAAGTGATCTGATTTCTCTGCAACAGCATGGGAAAATTCCTCTTATTCTTTACTTCATATTGGGGCCTTATAGGAAGGGTTCAGCAACCAGGTCGTTATGAGAAAGACTCCTGGGGGATAGGATATGGAGAATACATTCTTCTAGTTCTGCTCCAAATGTAATTCAAAGTTCCATAGTCAACCCATCATTGAGTGTTCAACTTTTCAAAAGTCAGAAGCAAACTGCTCTGCTTGCCAGTCCTCCTCCATAACAATAGTACGGTATTCTCACATGCGCATGCGCCTACTTCAGGAGTGTCTGACCAGGCAGTGGTCACAACAACAGGTTAATGGGAAGATCGAATATTACAGTTTTATCCTACGGGAGGAAAAACACTCATAGCAAACAGGTACTTGCAGTCGGAGTTCAGAGGTGCCCTTGGGGACTTAACTTGCTGGGGGCCACCAGCAGTTTCCTTTTACCTGACCTGGTCTGTCCGGATGTAGATGTGCTGGTCGGGACAGTAGCTTTGAAGGCATCACCGCTCAAGTCAAGGGGATCTGAAACTAATAGACTGCAATGGGCAACTTGGGGTCAAGTTTGGCTGAACCCAAAGGGAGGCTCAGGTCGTGGGAACCCCTAGGCCAGAGGTCTTCAAACTTTTTGATGCCGAGACCCCCTTGTAAAACCTTTTTAGGCGTAAGGACCCCCTTCCGACAAAAGTTTCTAGAAACTGGTACTCCTCATCATAAACTTTTGACAACCATAAATGCGCCTGTTAGACCTCATCACATCCCTCCATCATTCATCCACCCACACTTTCACACATCCATCCATCCACCCTTTCTTCCTTCCATCCATACATCCATCCTTCATCCATCCACCCTTTCATCCTTCCATCCATACATCCATCCTTTACCCATCCACCCTTCCTTTCATCCATCCACCTTTTCACACATCCATCCATCATTCATCCATGCAACCTTTAATCCATTCATACATCCATCCACCCTTTCATCTTCCCATCCATCATCCATCCACCCTTTCATCCATAAATCCATCCACCCACCCTTTCATCCATCCATCTACCCATCATTCATCCCCCCACCTTTTCACACATCCATACATCCTTCATCCGTCCACCCTTTCATCCTTCCATCCATACATCTATCCTTCATCCATCCACCCTTTCATCCTTCCATCCATCCATACATCCATCATTCATCCATCCACCCTTTCATCCATCCATTCACCCATCATTCATCCACCCATCTTTTTACACATCCACCCATCCATCATTCATCCATCCACCCTTTCATCCATCCACCCTTCATCCGTCCACCCTTTCATTCTTCCATCCATACATCTATCCTTCACCAATATATCCTTCATCCATCCACCCTTTCATCCATACATCCATCATTCATCCATCCACCCTTTCATCCATCCATTCACCCATCCTTTACCCATCCACCCTTCCTTCCATCCACCCATCATTCATCCACCCACCTTTTCACACATCCATCCATTCATTCATGCAACCTTTTATCCATTCATACATCCATCCACCCTTCCATCCTCCGATCCATACATCCATCCTTCATCCATCCACCCTTTCATCCTCCCATCCATACATCCATCCTTCATCCATCCACCCTTTTGTTCTCCCATCCATACATCCATCCACCCTTTCATCCATACATCCATTCACCCATCCTTTACCCATCCACCCTTCCTTCCATCCACCCATCATTCATCCACCCATCTTTTCACACATCCATAATTCATCCATCCACCCTTTCATCCATCCATCCATCCTTCATCCGTCCACCCTTTCATTCTTCCATCCATACACTGGAGTGGATCATCTCCTTCCTCGCTGGAAGGACACAGAGAGTCCGCCTACCACCGTTCAGATCTGCAGCCACGGAAGTCATCTGCGGCATCCTCAGGGCTCCTCGCTCAGCCCCACCCTCTTCAACGTCTACATGAGCCCCCTTGCGGCCATCGCACGCCAGCACAACCTCAACATCATCTCCTACGCCGACGACACCCAGCTGATCCTCTCCCTGACCAACGACCCCGCCGCCGCCGCCAGAACCAACCTCCACGAAGGGATGAAAGACGTAGCCGAGTGGATGACGACCAGCCGCCTGAAACTGAACTCAGACAAGACGGAAGTCCTCATCCTTGGCTCCTCGCCCTCCGCCTGGGATGACTCCTGGTGGCCCCCCGCCCTGGGCAGCGCACCCAAACCGACAGACCACGCACGCAACCTGGGCTTCATCCTGGACTCCTCCCTCTCCATGACCAGACAAGTCAACGCCATCTCCGCGTCCTGTTTCAACATCCTGCTCATGCTACGGAAGATCTTCCGGTGGATCCCCACCGAGACCAGGAAGACGGTCACCCAGGCCCTCGTCACCAGCCGACTAGACTACGGCAACGCCCTCTACGCCGGAACCACCGCCAAGCTCCAGAAGAGACTCCAGCGGATCCAGAACGCCTCAGCCAGACTCATCCTCGACATCCCCCGACGCAGCCACATCTCCGGACACCTGAGAGACCTGCACTGGCTCCCCGTCAACAAGAGAATCACCTTCCGTCTCTTCACCCACGCACACAAAGCCCTACACGACCACACCCGAGCTACCTCAACAACCGCCTCAACTTCTACGCTCCCAAACGCCACCTCCGACCGACCAACCACGCCCTCGCCGCCGTCCCCCGCATCCGAAGAGCGACAACAGGAGGAAGGTCCTTCTCCTACCTGGCCGCCAAGACCTGGAACACCCTCCCTACCGACCTCCGCCTGGCCCAAGACCACCTCTCCTTCAGGAAGAAGCTCAAGACCTGGCTGTTCGAGCAGTAGCGGCACCCCACCCCCTCCCCCAAGCGCCTTGAGACCCTCTGGGTAAGTAGCGCGCTCTATAAATGCCTTGATTGGTGAAGGATAGATGTATCAATCAATCAATCAATCTATCCTTCATCCATCCACCCTTTCATCCTTCCATCCATCCATACATCCATCATTCATCCATCCACCCTTTCATCCATCCATTCACCCTTCATTCATCCACCCATCTTTTTACACATCCATCCATCCACCCTTTCATCCATCCACCCTTTCATCCATCCACCCTTTCATCCATCCATCCTTCATCCGTCCACCCTTTCATTCTTCCCTCCATACATCTATCCTTCACCAATCTATCCTTCATCCATCCACCCTTTCATCCTTCCATCCATACATCCATCATTCATCCATCCACCCTTTCATTCATCCATCCACTCATCATTCATCCACCCACCTTTTCACACATCCATCCATCCTTCAGCCTTTCATCCATCCACATCCATCCATCCTTCAGCCTTACATCCCATCATTCATCCACCCACCTTTTCTGTGCCTCTCTCATGGGGGGGGGGATCAGTATCTCTCTGCGTCGTCGTCCTTCTTTCCCGCTCATGGGAGGGCATCTCTGTGCCTCCCTGCTGGGGGCGGGGGACGTGTCACGGGACCCACAGGCTCCAGGTGCGCAACATCCATTGAACTCAAAGGGCTAAACTACAGCCACTCCCCCCCCCCCCCCCCAGCTCCCCCCAGCTCGTGTATGTGAGCCCGGCTGAAACAGCTTCAGGGACACACACACAGTCACACCCAAGTACTTGACAGGTCTTTAAAAGACCTTTTACTTGTTAATGAGGCGTTGATGTTTTTCACACCTCGGTGTGAATTAGGCCTCCGCCGTGAGCACCCTCGATCAGCCCAATGCCAGGAACTGCACTCTGCAGAATCTGCGACCCCCTTCCCAGGACTCCACGACCCCCCTGGGGGTCGTGCCCCACAGATTGAAGACCGCTGCCCTAGGCCAAGGGGACGCAGTCAGAAGTTGTGGACCCAAGCTGTGGGGCTCGGGTGCAGAGCTGCTTTGCTGGCTGGCCACTTGCGTTTGAGGCTCTCGCAGTTGTCGGTGCACCTGCAGAGTAGGGAAAAACAAGACAGCAGGGCAACTCTGGTTGTGGGTCCCGTTGGTACTGAAGTCCCTTGATGTGCAGGAAGATTTCCAAGGTGGTGGTGGTGTCCGGGCTGGGTATTGGTGCAGGGGGGCTCCTGGAGGGTCTAACGTCTCGAAACCCTGCAGAGAGATGGGCCTGACCTCCTAGAACCATGAAAAACTCCTGAACTGTTGATCCCTCGGTGGGCCAGATGGTAAACATTATGGTGAACTGGACAGATGCTTTTGCTGCTTGCGGATGCAGGGGGTGGCTACTCCACTCCAAGATAGCTGGTTGTCAAAGTGCTGGGTAGTCTTCCAAGTGTTGGGGAGGATGCACAGCCGCAGGACGAGTTGGGTCTTTGTAATTGTTAAGGAGCAAGCAGCAAGGCACAGTTTACTGCCAGTTTCTATCCAGGTCCTTGGTTCTTGCAGTGTTTGCTCTTCTTTTTTCTCTTTGGTTCCCAGGAAGTCGATCTGGTGTTTGGGGACCCCTAAATACTCAATTTAGGGGAGTATGTGGTAGTAGCCAATGGGCTACATACCCCTAGGGTGACTACAGCCCCTCTGTGACCACATGTTTTGGGGAGTGGGCATAACCCTGGCCCAAATGTCTATATTTCACAAAAAACCATGATGGTGAAACCCTTCGTTGGCTGTCCGCTTCAGGTAGCCCAGCTTAGAGGTGTGACTACCCTGTGAGGGAAACACGCCTCCTAAATATCTAATTTCCTGCCTGCTGTGCTGCCAAAATAATGCCCCAGGGCAGAGGGTGGCATTCCTCTGGTCTCGGGGCAATCCTGGGTCTCACATTAAAGGCTTCAGAGGCTTTGAAGCCTCTGGCCTTGATATGCTGAATCACTAACCATCCTGCTGGAGGAGGTGAGAACACCTTCTGCCAAACAGACATTGTTCCTGGCCACTGAAGTGCAGGCTCTCCCTTGCAAGGGGTCAGAACCTCATCAGTGGTGTCAGACTGGAAGATACCAGTTAGCCAACACACTAGCAGACTTGTAGGGTAACAAGGGGGAACCTCTAAGGTGCCCTCTGGGTACATGTCTTCATAAATGTGATACTGGCATCAGTAGTAACTTAATATGACAAAGTGTTTGATACCAAACACCATTATTTTCAGTGAAGCCATTATGTAGCTCGGTAACTTGTAAGGACCAGAACCCAGTACATACCTTTAAAGGGGCTCCCTGATCACTTGCAATGTCTAACAATGGAACGATTTAATACAAAAGAGAAGGGAGTTAGAGGGAGGAAAAAGGCTCAGGCTCACCCTCCAAGTACTGCATTCAACATAAGGTCTCTGTTACCAGATACCTGAGAGCCTAGCCGGCCACTATAATTCCATTCGCAACGCTCAATGGGGTTGGTCTGGAAGGTGTAGTAGATAGAAAAAGAGAAAATTGCTCTTTTTCTTGGTGTCCCCTCACTCACCAGGGTTGCCCCATGGTGACATGCTTCATCATTGGGGCCATCCCAGAGCACTTATAATTGACTATGTGTGGTGCGGGTGTGATAGTGGAGTAGACTAAGTGATATGTTTGAAAATACCTGCCCAGTAAGCTTTCAATAAACGTTATTCCTGCTTCTAGGTGGTAACATTAAAAATGGGGTGGACAAATAGGGTCCCTAAACGTAATGTGTTAAGGTGTACCTATCAACTTCTGTCAACATGTTTTGTGCATACCCCAAGCACTTCTTCGGGACTACACAGGGACCAGCCCTGTGTTCGCCACTCCTTAGCTCTGCTGTGAGTTACTTTAAGTAAATAATGCTGCAATCGATAATTAGTGCATGCATAAGTACCTACGTATTCATTTGAATCACGAGGTTCCTGTAAAACAAAAGACAACTTGAAAAGTCAAGGGGTGTTACCCCAACATAAACACACATAACACATATTTCGGATTGCACGTGGAAAACATGATTACATTTCCCGTGGTCCTCAACAGGACGTTTTTATATGCAAAAACGTGATTGTTTTCATGCACAAAAAGTGGTAGTTCTCATGCATCAAAACGTGATGGACACCTTACTGTGACAAAACCAAACATTCATCTTGCTCACACACTCATACATATTTACATACATGTAGTGGGACCTAACTGTGCCCCATGGACTCGGAGGGGTTCAGTATCCCAGCAATCTAAGAGAGGTGGGAGGAAGGCAAATCGTAAATTACATGTACTGATCTTGTTTCTTCCGATCTGCAAGGCTGTGCGATGGTTAATCAACCCGCACAGCGGTAACTAAAGGCTCTGCGTTTGCCAGACTTCATTAGCACACACTTACTTGCTCACAGGATACCTCCCTCATGTAAACACCTACTAGCGTCTCTCCGGTCCGAATGTTGTTTGACCGGGGGCGCCGGATTTGTTTTAAAGACCTGCGATCGCCCGGTTGCTTCCGCATTGCACGCAGCGCTCTGTGGAGAGCTGGTGCGTGTCGGTTGTTCGGAGCGTTCGAAACCGGCGGCCATCTTAGGTGTATGAAGTGCCTTTTCCTCATTTGAAAGGCCGATATTTTCCGATTGGGTTGGGCATTTTTATTAAAAATTAATTTAAGGCATACTCCTAAAGGGCATTACTATTATCAGGTAATTTGCCGCAGTTTTTGAAAAAACATGAATAGGTATAAAAATGCAGCTGATTTTTAGATATTGTAAATCAGAACGGCCCAAAATACCTCCAACAGTTATTTGCCTCCACCTGTTTGGTCATTTTACGTACAGAAATGCTTTCTGTATCACTAGGTTATATTCTTCTTGTTACGTGAATTGTCCCCAAGGGATGTCACCATTCAGACCCACAATATGAGAGCGGAGTTTAAAAACCCAGCGTTGTTCCTTCTCCAGTAATTTTTTCTCCATGTCTGCATGTGGTTGTTGTATTTCCAGAACCACCCACCGCATGTCATTAGGGGTGTGTCCCTTTTCCAAAAAATGAGTAGTAATTTTTGTATTGGAATGCTTACATCTGAAATTACTGCGGTGTTCCACCATCCTTGTGTTGACCTTCCTGGTGGTCATGCCGATGTAGTGTAGATCACAACTACATTTGATCATATAGACTACCCCCGCTGTATTACAGTTGGAAAAGGATTTCAAATCCCAAATCAGGCCATTGTTACATGTAATTTGTTTAGTAGCACTCGTTAGATGACAGACACTACAATTGGAACATGGATAGTGTCCCGTTGGCAGTGGATGTAGGCGACGGACTGGGCCTTCTACAGTCTTTGGGCGTGTACGGACTATTAAGTCCTTCGGATTTTTACCTTTGCGGTGACTGAACATGGGTTGAGTGAGGTTAAGGCCACCACTATTTAGTGTCTTCCAATGTTTTTTGACAATTTTTGTCACTTTCTGTGAGGCCACGGTGTAGGTTGTAACACAGATAGGCCTTCTATCAGTGTCATTTTTGGGTTCAGTTCTGGGTTTTATTTCTAGGAGAGCATCTCTGTTATTATTTGTCGCTCTCTTTTTGGCCTTTGATACCATTTTGTGTGGGTATTGTCTCTGGAGTAATTTCATACTCAGTTCTTCAGCCTGGGTTTCATAGTCTCGTTTTTCTGAACAGTTACGCCGTAGGCGTAAGAGCTGTCCAAAGGGTAGATTCTCCCGTAACTGGCGGGGGTGGAAACTTTCAAAGTTTAGTAAGCAATTTCTCGAAGTGGGTTTGAAATGTGTCATAGTGGTTAGTTTACCACCTTCTGCTCTGATGTTTAGGTCTAAAAAGACCAATTGTTCTCTGCTCATTGTGGAGGTAAATTTCAGAAAAGGGTGAATTTAACCAGGTTAGAAAAAGGTCCACTTCCATCTCATTTCCATTCCAGATGAGGATGACGTCGTCAATATAACGTCTCCACATCTGGATATGTGCAGAGAATGGGTTGTTGGGAGTCAGAATTCTTTTGTTCTCTAGCTGGTGGACATATAATCCGGCCACGCTCGGCTCAAATGTGCTTCCCATGCTAGTTCCATGGGTTTGTCTGTAAATGGTTCGCTGGAATAGGAAGAAATTCTCGGTCAGTGCTAGGCGGCAGCATTCCAAAACAACATGTCTCGGTGTCTTGTATTGCCACTCATTTTCAAATAGAATCTCCTCCAAAATTTGCAATGTTTCTCTATGGGGCAAGCTCGTATAAAGACTCTCCACATCGAGTCCAACCAGTATTTGTGTGGTAGGATCAAATGTGAGGTCCTTGATTAGGCATAATACTGCTTTTGTATCTTGCAGATATGTCTCAGTTTGTTGCACTCGTGGTCGTAGAAAAGCATCTGCAAACTTAGACAGAGGCTCCAAAATCGACCCAATCCCAGAGACGATCGGTCTCGCAGGTGGACTTTCTAGTCTTTTGTGGATCTTTGGGATTGTGTAGAAATATGGTGTCCTTGGATGTTTGTTCTCAAGGAAATCTGCTTCTTTCTTAGATAGCCAATCATTTATTAGACATTCTTCCACCATTCTTGCAATTTCAACCCTTAGACGTTCTGTTGGATCCACAGTTAGGATTTCATAGTTCCGTTGGTCCGCCAAGAGTCTAAGGCATTCTGTCTCGTAGTCTGTTGAATTTTGCACCACTATTGCTCCGCCTTTGTCAGACGGTTTTATTGTAATGTTTGTATCATTAGCCAATTCTTGTATTGCCTCTTTTTCAGACCTACTGGTGTTGTAAAATGTTCTCAATGACCCAGTATCCAGATCCATCACATCCTTAAGGATTGCTTTCTCAAACGCCAGCAGTTCCACTGGTAGGCTTGCTGCCGGCGGAGTAAAGGAAGATTTTTTCTTTAGTCCTGTATCACTCAAGGTTTCCACTGACTGTTGTCTATCTTTGAAAAAGCCTTGTAATTTTATACTGCGAACGAACTCCTTCAACTCACAGTATAACTTGAATTTATCCAGGTTTGTTGTTGGGACAAAACCCAGGCCCTTTTCTAGCACTCTAGTTTGGTCTGGGGTGAGAACCTTGTCAGATAAATTAACCACTAGGCTCAGATGTGGCTGGTTGATGGTGTAGTCACCGGCCCTTGGCTCCTCGTGTGTGTTCTGTCTGTTTCCAGTGGTTGTGCCCATTGTACTTGTTGGCCTCTGGTTTTTCCTCTTCCCGGCCTCTTGCCTCTCCCTAAAAAAGGCTGCTGCTGCATGCCTCACATCTGGGTGTTATCCCAAAACGGGAATGGTTGGTGAGGGTATGGTTGATGAAACGGTGGATGGCCATAGAAAAACTGGGGTGGCGGTGGTCCCTGATAAGGTTGCCAAAAATTCCCTCTGTTTCTCATCCTCCCAGCTCTACCTCGTCTGTTCTTCGGCTGGTTACGGTTGTAACTTGAGTCAGAAGAATCGGATCCTGAATCTGAACCCCCACTGTCTGTGTTGTAACCAGGGTTTTTACCGGAAGGGACATAGTCGACCTTGATATATGGATACACTTTCTCATGCGAGAAAGACTTCTTGTCTTTGTGGAATTTTACATATTTCGTATCCTTCAGTGAGATTTCAAATTCAGTCATTGATTTTTTCAATTCGTCCAATCTTTTTTTAAGTTCTGCTGTTGATTGGTAGGACTTTAATTTGATCTCTAGATCATGGATTTCAATTTTCATTGTCTCTGCTCGCCGTGCTGCAGTTTTTACAATAAGGACTAGCCAGTCCCTAGTGCAGTGCCAGCTAATCAATGACCAATCTTTTTTAAAAATGAGATCGTCCTGGAAGATGAAAGGCTCATTGTTTACTATCAGGCCACGTGGTGCTGCGTTGGCCCTATGATATTCGCTCATCATGATTCCATGTATTATTGTTTTCACTAGGTTGCGTTTTAATTCTGTTAGTTCATCCCAACATTGCTGGGCTTCACTCGTGTCTTTGTAGGGTGTACTGGTGTGAGGGAGCATGGAGGCTTTTATCTTGTCTGCCTCATCTTCAGTAAAAGAGAGTCCTGTAATTTCTGCCATGATGGTCTCTCCTATGTATTCTGTTTTTTGTATGTCAACTGATAAACTGGCCTTTGTCACAGTGTAAGGTGTGTATAGAATCTCCCGCAGCTGCGCGCTGCAATGTATTAATACAAAAGAGAAGGGAGTTAGAGGGAGGAAAAAGGCTCAGGCTCACCCTCCAAGTACTACATTCAACATAAGGTCTCCGTTACCAGATACCTGAGAGCCTAGCCGGTCACTATAATTCCATTCGCAACGCTCAATGGGGTTGGTCTGGAAGGTATAGTAGAAAATTGCTCTTTTTCTTGGTGTCCCCTCACTCACCAGGGTTGCCCCATGGTGACATGCTTCATCATTGGGGCCATCCCAGTCCTCTACGGGCTGGGGCGTGCTGCGACTTGCGAATTACGTAGGAGCACTTATAATTGACTATGTGTGGTGCGGGTGTGATAGTGGAGTAGACTAAGTGATATGTTTGAAAATACCTGCCCAGTAAGCTTTCAATAAACGTTATTCCTGCTTCTAGGTGGTAACATTAAAAATGGGGTGGACAAATAGGGTCCCTAAACGTAATGTGTTAAGGTGTACCTATCAACGTCTGTCAACATGTTTTGTGCACACATGTAGGGGATGCGCAGGGGAGATTCCTAGCATGCGCAGCTTAAGAGCAGGTGCAGGATGGGGTGGTGACATGGAATAGGCTTTATACACTGGGAAGAACCATACCAGGGAAAGTCAGTGTGTTTTACTGTTTTTCACTTCATTATTCCCTTATGGGGATGTGGAGCCCATGGGCTAGAATAACTTTCCTAAAGCCTACAGATTCAACACGCACTAACTTCCACTGTAACGGGTGTGAAAAGAAGTATTCTGCAGAGTCCAAAGTCCTATTTGTACTACTTTTGGTCATCCAGAAATGTCATATTTCTCTGAGTCAGCCATAACCAGGGCCTGGCTGAGGGCCGACCTCAGCAGGCTGGATTGATAACCTTTCTTCCACGAGCTAAGGTATCCTCTCGAAGGAAGAGAAGATGGGTGGAGCTACAGGCTCATCCATAAGCAGCTATCACTAGGTGCCAGGCACTAGGCTGCACCAGGAAGAAGGCAGCCCTGGGGCTTTTTCAGAGACCATGTGGCCAGAGACCCTGGACTACGCCAGGTTGAACCAACTCAGAGGCCTGGGTAGGAAGGATGGAGCCAGGGCAGGAAAGTGATGTGTCGCTGTGTGATAGGGCCAACTGAGACTTCCTGCTAGCCCCCTCCTCAACTTTAAAAAGTTCTTGCACAGGAAGAGGAGCTCTCTCTGGGGTGTGCTCTGCTGAGGCAGTGAGTGCTGGAGTCTGGCGCAATGGGCAGTTGGAAGGAGGAACCCCCTGACTGCTCCAGAATCCTGAACAGCGCCAGGAGAAGAGTCCAGGACCAGTGTGCAGAAGCAGGGATCTCTGCACAGGAAGAAGAGAGGCTCAGGAGGAGACTCAGGCAAAAGGCTGGCGCAGGGAGCTAGTGAAGACAGCTCCCTGCTGAATGCACGCTCCTTGAGACCAGGAGGGTGAATGCGAGTGTTCCCAGTGGCTGGGGCTAGCCATTGGGAGCGAAAGGAGGCTGGAATGGTGGAAATCGGCAGCCTGGGGGCCGAGATATGCCCCCCTGAAGGTAGGCAACCTTTGACCCCACATGGGACCGTCGACGAAGCGCGGGGTGGGTCAGGTCCCAGGGCTCCCCCCAACAGAAGTAAAGATGGGGAGTGCCATCGCACACCTTCCCCCCCCCTCAACCCCTCCCCCGGGTCGGACCGGGAACCCAAAAAGACAAAAGGAGGAGCCAGGGGCCCGGGTGGGACCGAGCCCCAAAGCTCAGCAAGAGCGGCCAGGGGTGGGCTCCCCGAGCTGCAGGCCCTTAGCTGTGGGTCTAGGTGGGACGGGCCATCCAACGAGGCTAGAGCGCGCCAGAAGACCGCCGGGACCACCAGCGTGGCTCTCCCCGGCACAGCGGGAGAGCCGCTCATCTAATATTCACGGCTAGGAACACGATAGCCCCATAATGCCCTGCAAGGCATTAGGAAGTCTACGTTTTGAGGGCCACAACCAAGTGCAGGGGGAGCTGCAGAAGCAACACAGTCTCCCCCAGCACTAAGAGGAAAGTCCTCCCCTACGTTTCTAGGGGACCCTGGAGGTGTAGAGGGGTAAGTGCACCAGAAATGCATTTACTATAGTTATTTCTTTTAGAGGGACTGAAGGTCACATGTGTAATGTGAAGTACCTGTGTAAGGTGATGTCATAAGCAAAGTGGGGTTATGTTGCCAGACATTCCTGCTAGGGTGTCTGGTTGTATATGCGTAATCCAGTGATTTCATCTGTGATGCCTTTAGGGGCTGTAATTGCAATGCATTCTAATGATCCACAAATGTGATGAGTAACATCATTCTAAAGTGATGCTTTAACATAGATTCTTGCTGCTGAGCTTAGGTGAAGAACCCAGACTGCCAGCCCTTAAGATATAGAGGTGCATACTTTATGGTCAGTAGGAAATGCTCAGTCAGGGTTATGTGTTACCAAGGCAGGATTACCAATTTTAAATGCTTGTTGAGATAATGGGGTGGGTCGCCACTGGGCTGGTGCCAGTGCGCATGGCCCTCACTCCAGGTTATGTTCAACTATTTGCATTGGGGCAAGATGATGTGCATACATGAGTGGTGGTACTAGACCCCATCCCCTGCAGGAGGGGTGGAGATGTTATGCAATGTCACAAAGTAATCCCAACAGCTTATGTATATTTGTAAATTGGTGCATGGCATTGAGTAGTGTGTGTGTTTAATAAATTTACTCTTACTTTTATAAAGCAAAGTACAGACTGGACAATCAATTATTGAGTGTTATTGCTGTGCACCTGTAATGGCGATTACTAGCCCACACCACTTCCCTTGAGTAAGCCTTAGACTGCTCTGCAACGCTACCCACTAAGAGTCAGGCGCTGCGCTAGGGTGCTTGGTTCCCAGTGAAGGACAAATGTGACTTGTTATTTGTGCAGGCCGCACAGATGCTTTCATTTACCAACAACAACATCTTGATCATAGGAAAGTCTAGGTAGCACCATGGTGAAATATTAAATAAGGTGTTGAGCATTCTCTGTAAAAAGAATTTAACTGCGGAAATGAACAAACCCAGGTTTGCTGGTAGAAAGACATATATCTCGGACATGAGACAAGGGCATTAAACCCAAGGAGAAACTTGTGGAGGCTATTAATAAGGCTCCAACACCTAACAATAAGGATGAACTAAGTTCTTTTTGGTTTTGGCTAAGTTTTATTTAAAGTTTGGTGAAACATTTTCTGAGAAAATGCATGAAATGCATATGTTATTGAAGAACAAAAACAAATTTGAGTGGTTAGCGCATGCCATAGACCATTTCTAGAGATCAAACAAGCAGGTTTGGGGAACATACTCAGGGAGGTGAACAAGGACGAGGTTGTTATAGCTTTTGCTTCTCGATCACCGTCCCTCCCACAGAGGAAAAGTACACTGTAATAGAGATAGAGACCTTGGTTTGTTTGTGGGCACTGGAGCATTTTCACAAGTACTTGTGGGGAAGAAAGTTTATGTTGAGATCAGGTCATAAGCCTTTGACAAAGCTTATAACAACTGAAGGATTATCTAGAGCCTCCGCAAGACTTTCAAGATTGTCCATGGGCTTACAGCTTTTTAGGTCTCAGCCTGCGATGGCTGCGCTTGCGCAGTCTCGCTGGCGCAATTTAATGAGATAGAGAGAATATCACTAGCTAGGTTAAGCTCCGCCCCTCTTCTCCATTGGCTGGCCTCCTAAACGGTGGCCAGCCATTGGAGAAGAGGTCATAGTGACATTCTTCTTTCTCTTTAAGCCCCGTCCTTTTCAGATTGGGTTCCTTGACTTACTGCTGAAGTAAAAGGTTTCTTATCTTCTTTATGGTTCCAGATGGCCCCATAAAGAAGATAAGGAACCTTTTATGCCAGCAGGAAGTCCGGGCGCCCAATCTGAAAAGGACGGGGCTTAGAGACAAAAGGCTGTTTCATGGCACGACTCCATCTGGTGCTGTTACAATAAACGTCCGCAGGCTAAGCTTTGTGCTACCCCTCGTGTTGTCACTTGATTTCCACAGGCTGTACCACAAGCTTTATTTTCCCACAGTCCTTTGAACTATGACTACTCCACGGTCCCGCGAAAAAAAAGCTCCTTGCGATCTCGCAGTCCGACGGGCTGGCGTGTTCTGCAGGTGTGCATTGAGCGCAACAGGGCCACGGCGAGTTGCAGCTTTCCGGAATTCTCAAAGGGTTTTCGATGCATGATCCTCTTCCTGGGACGGATGGAACTGGGCCGTTCCTGGGGCCTGGGATTTCAGTGTGAACTGGACCTGTGATACGGGTCGGGATCTCCGGGTCTGCCTGTGTTTGTAGCACGAGGCCCCGGAGTCCCCTCAGGTGGTGGGTGAGCAGACAGCTTCGGTGCTGCTACTGATTAAGAAACCAAATGATCACTATGAGGGAAGGACGGTCCGCATGTAGTAACCATAGCCCGGGCACATGGGACGGGGTGGGGAGGGCAGCATCCGTGCAGGTAGTGTGTACACACAGAGAATGCCAACCAAGATAAGCAGAGGTTCGCGCATTGCTTCGTGGGAGCCCAGACGGCATGCAGTTGTTTCCCCTGCATGCCTTCATTTTTAAAGGTACAGCGCAGCAACTTGACAGCACACGCTCGCCTACCTTGTTTTTGTCCCCCGCCCCCCCCACTGCAATCACTGTCTGTGTCTCATTCCGACGCGCTGACTCGCTTTTAGATCTTTCCCTCCAGCTAGCCTGGCTGCATTGTTCTGCAGATAGAGGCACACCAAAATATTCTTGCACCCCGCCCCCTGCGTCCATAAAACACCCAAGCCTTCACTTTCACATTTAGCAGGTTAGACTCCTTAACAGCAGATGTCAGGCTCTGGTTTGGCAGTATTCGTGAAGTTTTGTTCGATGCTCTGCCTTAGAATAATGTAACATGTCTCCGTTTCCTGAATTTTTTTTTATAGGTTAGCATGCCAGGGTGTGTGATATTGGGTTCACAAACTCATATTTGAAACTTTTCTTTTACTTGTTTTATAAAGCCACCAAGTGTTTTTATGACTGTGAGTAAAGTATTGGTTTCTCATACTTTTTTCTTTTTTTCCTATTTTTAGTCTGGTTATTTTTATTTAATGCTACACTGCACGCTCAAACATTTTGAAAACAGTAATTGTTATAGTAAATTAGTAGGTGTCATTTAAACCTTACTTGTAGGCTTATTCAGAAACATTGATCGAATATCTCTCACTTTGACATTTTTCACGATCGCATGTACTATGTTGGTATTTTGGACACTTAGTAATAATAATAATCAGCATTTGTAAAGCGCGCAGCTATCTCATGCGAGGTGTCTCAGGGCTGGGGGCCAGTAATGTGCCCCGGTGCTGTAAACACTTGTTCTTTATGAAGTTCATTATGTACCTGGAGAGAAAAGTGTAACAGCATATTTTCTAAGCAGATTGTTGTTGTCTCTCAGGAAGAATGATGTGAATCCCTGGAATGATGCATGTGTTGCAGGAATCTTTATGATTAATGAAGTAAAATGCTTCCAAAAGGAGAAGTGGATGAAGGGATATGACAAAGATGATACCTTAAAAAGAGTTGGAGAAAAAGCTTTCAGTGGTTGAGGGAATTGTGTGAAGGCAAAGCTACTAGGTGAGAAGATGAAGGCATTTTGGGAAGTTAGTGAGGAATTAAGAGTGAACAGAATGTTTGTGGTTAGAGGCGATATGGTGATACCGCCATGTTATATGAGAAATAAAATGTAACCTTTTCTCATAAGGGAAATGCTGGCATAGCAAGTGTCAAGCGTAATGTGAGGGAATTATATTGGTGGCCCAAAGTAGCCACTGAAACTGAGAGGTCTGTGAGGTCATGTATGGATTGTGAAAGGGTGACAAATTCCAGAGAACTTGGAATCCACCTTTGAGTCTTCTAAGGTATCCCAATTTACCATGGGAAGATGTGGCGCTGGGCATCATAGGACCTTTTATGTGGAGTGATGGGTCATATAAGTACATTTTAGTATTCATTGATTTTGTGTTTGAAAAGTTGTACACTAAAACAGTGATCAAGATTTTGGACAAAATATTTTTGAGTGAGGGTCTTCTGGCATTCTTTTTAACTTATAGTGTAGTTCAGTTCAAAGCAGAGGAAATTAGAAATGTCGGTGAATTTGCAGGTATTTAGCACAATTAACAGCAGTTTATTATCTTTAGGGAAGTGGTGTTGTGGCAAGAGCGAACAGATTGATTAACACCTTCGATGCTGATGACGAGCTCAGCTCGTCATCAGCTACGGCGCTCGTATGCTGATGACGAGCTGAGCTCGTCATGTAACGCAGTATTTTGAAAATAGCCGCACACAGCGGGAAAAGCCGGCGCAGCGATGCGGTTAAAGGCATTTTGCAGCTGGCCAACCAAGGAAGAAAAGATTGGAAAATGGAGTTGAGAAAGATGATCTGGATATATAGGGTGACTTCCCATGGTTCCGTAGGGGAGTGTCCATTCGGGCTAATGAGAGGATAAGTACTGCATTTCAAAGCTAATCCTGGTTGGATGAGGAGAGGAAGGACGCTAATTTGGAATGCGCAAGAAGTGCAAATGCATTTTAGCGTCCCAAAAGAAGAATACGTCTTATTTTGATTTCAAGCATGGAGTACGTGAAATTGGTGGTAGGACAATGGGTCAAAGTGAAGTCTTTTAAGAAATTTGCAACGGGAAAAAGTTAGTTTAGTACTCCTAAGCAAATTGTGAAGGTGATGAACAACACTGTAGAATTGGATGATGTCCGTATTTATCATAGGAGTCATTTGGCAGTCGTTAGACTGAATTGTGATAGTATGGAAGAACAGAGATTCGTTGAAAAATACTGGATTGACAAATAATAGTCGATAAATACTGATTCAGCAAGTGCCACTCCATAGGTAAGAAGTTATCTTTGGATCTGACGCTTTGGTTTTTACTCCATAGTTACACTAATTATGCATTAAAATAACATTTACTGTAGCAGATTTAAATATATTTTTGCTAAAGAAGTAGTAATGACTTGTGCACTGAAGAGACAGTTTCACAAAGTAGAAAAATGCTGGTTTCAAAAACATGAATAATATTGGGAGTGCATGTGGGATGGTCAGATCTTTTTCAGGTAATCTTCTTTGTTGCCGCTTAATACACTATGTACTTGGTCTCTGAAAAAGACTATTGTATTTGCACATTTTTTTTTTGTGGCTCTGAACCTAAACTATTAGAAGTCAATAAGTGCATTCTGTAACTCCACTGACTTGCAAAGAAGTTCAACTCTATAAATGCCTGTTATATTTATCTACTGACAGGAGGTCTCCTTGTATTTACTGATTGTGAAGAATGAGCAGCTTGAGGTTCATAACAGGTTTTCCGATGGTCCTTTTGACCTGGATCACAAACCTGGAACCTGTCTATTGACTACTAATCACTACTTTTTTAATCCGGTATCTTCTGAATGGAGTTGCAGTAAAGCATTGCCATGGTAAAGTGCACAATTTTGATACATCGCAGACCTAAAGCACCCATCTGACTATATGGAACTTCAAATCTTAGGAGCACTATCACAAGGTTTCATGTAACAGAACGTATTACTGTGGGCTTTGTTACTTAAGAGTGATTCACAGATGATGCTGAGTAGAGCTTATAAAAGTCACAGGGAAGACTTATAATGGGATCTGCTGTTATTCCTGTGAGAATTGTTATTAACTATACACCAAACCAGACTCTGAGCTAGTAGTCAGTCTTATCTCGAACAGCTTACCATACCCTTGGGGACATACCAGCTGTATCCTCATTGTTGGCTATTTTTTTTAGACCCTTGATAGAAAACATAATAAGAAACAGATGTTTGGGAGGGTTTTGAATTAGATGAAAAGGTAAGGATGAATCTGCAAGCAGATAACATTTTGATGTTTTCTCAGCACTCAAAGGTACACCTATAATTAAGGCAAAAGGTATGTAGTTTGAAAATATATCTGGGTATTGAATAAAGCACAAAACAACTGAATATATGTATTCGACAGAAGGGTGAAATGGAGGGATGCAGATTCTTTAAGACAACATTCAACATAAGATGAACTAGAACTACTAGACAGCCAGTGTATCTACTTTAAGCCTACCAATTGTTAAAAGTAGACCATATGCCATAATTATAGGATATTACCTTATTGTTTTGAACTTTTACATTGCTAGAAATAAAATCTTGTCAGTCAGTCAGCTGTTGATTGATGATTTTTTGTCTTCTTTCTATCCTTAACAATGTCTTTTTTGCTTATTCCAAGGCACACACTAGCCACACTCTTTGCCTCAATGCATACATGCCATGGTTTACTATGTAATTAATGGTAGCAAAACAAGTACAGTAATGTCAGTAAAAATGTAAATGCTTCTGTTCTTTATGAGAGGGTAAATGCTTGAATTTTGAATTTTCGGGGAATACTGAAACGAGTTGTATACTTATCTAGTTGTTCTCATGGTTATTTTTCTCAAAAACATTTACTTTTTCTGCGCATGGTACTGTTAAATCGAGTTTTCATTCATCGTGTTTCTCATGTGATGAATGTCATTTTTTTGTTTGTTTGCTTGATGAAAGACTCCTTGCATACCAGGGTTTGTTTTTCTATGCATAAACTCTCCCCTTCCTGCTCCTATTGCCTCCTCAATATTTTTTCAGTTTTCTAATTTCTCTTCTCTTTTAGCCCTACTCTCCGTCTTGCAATAGTTTCTGATTGAGATAACTGCACATTCCTCACCTTTTGAATATTCCCCAGGCGTCAGATGGATCCAGAAATGGATCCAGTAGTACCTCTGCGTGCCAGAAGGTGGCACCTTGCAGCTCCGCACTGACACCATACTGCTATGGAAATGAAGATGCCACTTCAATGCACTGATATAAGTTCCTTTCTTTCCATGCTACCAGACGTGGATCCACAGCTCCCTTCCTCATTTCTTAGAAACCTGTGACATTTTCCCAGTGTACAAGGGATGCCCCCACACCCTCCAAACTACAGGTGTCTAGAGCTTGGTATGGACTGTCACAAACTGATGTGTGTAATTGATCCCTACCAGGCATGCTTGTGGAGCCTGAGGTCAAGCCACTACTCCAAGGCCTGCACCCACTGTGCGTTGATGAGCCCGAAGGCCATCAGGGAACACAAGGTGAACCTCTACAGCACCAAGCATAAGAAGACTCTGCATCTGATAGAGACATCTAGCTGCCGATTCCTTACCTTTGAACTTCCATGCGCAGGCTGGATTTAGAAGATTTTTTATAGTAGTGCCCCTGCGTGCCGATAGTTGGAGTCGGTAGACTCCGTGTGACGTTGTTTTCATAGTTATCATGACGTCCTCATCATCTATATAGGTGCCACCCTGGCGTGCTGACATCAGTTATTTTCTTTCTGCACCAGCCAGGGCAGATCCGTTGAAGAGAGCTACCCCGTCACTTTTTGACAGACTTTTTTCAACTTTTTGTTGAGTCCTTTTGGTGTGTAGGTATGTCCAGCAAGAAGACCTCAGGGATCAAGTTGTGCGGCACCTTTCACCACGCCATGTTGTTCGCAGACCCACATCTGGTGTGTCTTTGGTGCCTGGAGCATGACCACAACCCAAAGTCATGCTCCAACTGCCAGGCCATCGCACCAAAGGCTTTAAGGGAGATGTCCCTAACGCTAATCATGGCCCAGCATATGGCACCACAGAGGTCACCTCATCAATGTTGCTCCCATTCTTGGTCAAGAGAAAAGTCCAAGCTCCGCTCCCTGGGCTCAAAGTCTTCTTCCTCCCAGTCGGAGTCATTGCAGTCAGGTAAGAAGCAACACAAGAAGTCGAAGCGTGGTTCGACTTCACCCCGTCCCGCGCGACGAGACAGAAGAGTCTCGACTTTCGAGGCCCACTCCTCAGAGCAGGTGCCTGGGTCTGCTCCATGTTTCCCTCCCTTCTGGGTCCGGGAGCGACCCCCGCCCAACTAAAAGAATTCTATGACACCATGTGCCCCATATTTAGGCTGCCTGATTCTGCCAGCGAGTCTTTGGGCACCGCAGGGTCAGTCGAAGGAGACCCTGTGACCTTCCCCAGTGCCATGTCTGACATTGAGTCCCTCTGCAACACCGGCGCCCACCAGCGGCACCTCCCCCTTTGTCATTACAGATGACACAGAGCCTGTTGGGAGTTCACCAATGCGGAGTCCGGCACCGACGGAGCCTTGCAGTTCCCTCCTGAACCCTGCCCTATTTGGAAGGGCTTGGGATGGATGATGATGATTGGGAGGGGCAGCGGAAACCCTTTGAAATCCTGCAACCAAATCAAGAACTGGACTGGTATAAGCACCTGGGTGATGCCAGCAGCCTGGAAACCTCCCCAGATTCTGGCAGATGGGGCTTCTTTTGCAATGGTGGTGCGTAGGGTTGCAGAGGTCTTGAACCGGCAGTTTCGTACCGTGGCAGTCGAGACTAATGTCTTGACAGAGGTCTTGCAGCCTGGTGTCTCTACCTGGGAACCCTTGTTGCCTTTCAGTGAGGCCTTGACCAATGTTCTACTGGGCACCTGGTCCAAGCCCAGCACAGGTGCTCCAGTGAATAGAGCTATTGCCCGCCACCACGGACCTACATCAGGCGACCCAGCTTTCCTCTCCACCCATTCCACCTCACATAGCTTAGTGGTCCAAGTCTCCACATCCCATTGCGCGTTCCCTTCCTCACCCCCAGATAGGGAACCCAAAATGCTGGACAGCTTCAGTAGGAGGATCTTTTTTTCCACCAGCATAGCATTGCAGTTGGTAAATACCGCATGCCTCTTGGCTCGTTGCTCCCATTCGCTATGGGATACAGTTGCACTAGTGCTGCCAAGTGTCTCGGAGGAGGAGCGGGCTCTCCTCTCTCAAGCTGTTACATATGGGAGAGATGCAGCAAAGTGTGCCATGTGATATGGCTTAGACACGACAGACTCACTAGGCAGAGTGATTTCTTTGACTGTGGCCATTAGATGCCATGGATCTCTGGCTATTCGGGGGATGTCCAACCTAACCTTATGGACATGCCCTTTGATGGCTACTGTCTCTTCGGAGATGCAGCGCTAGAGCGCTTTAAGGATTCGTTGGCTACGGCCAAGTCCCTGGGCCTCTCCACTTCATCCCGGCCTGTGTCTGCCTTTCGCGCCTTTCGTGACTACGGATTGGGTTTTCAACCGAACCAACCCTATTCCAGCCAGAGGACCTCACAAGTCCTGCAACCTCTGCGGTGACTTGAACGCGGGTCACCCCGACCTTGTATGTCGGGTGGCTTCCAGGTCATGACTGTCCAGTTGGTGGCAGGATACTCATTCACTTCCACCACTGGTGAGTTATCCCCTTGGACAGGTGGATGTTGCAAATAGTCCGAAAGGGTTACTCCCTCCCCTTTGAGACTACCCTGCCCTTGATGCCTCCAACATATGATTGGCTTACGGAGATCACCATGCCCTACTCCACGAGGAAGTCAAAACTCTTTTGGGCAAGGAAGCTATAGAGAGGATTCCTGGACCAGAAATAGGCTGTGGTTGCTATTCCTGCTATTTTCTGGTTCCAAAGAAAGATGGAGGCATTCGTCCTATCCTCGACCTCAGACCTCTCGACTATTTCCTCAAAAAGGAGAAGTTCAAGATGCTCATCCTTGCTCAGGTCCTGTCTGCCCGGGACACAGTAGACTAGATGGTAGCGTTGGACTTGCAGGAGGCCTACTTCCATATTCAAGTCCTTCCTGCCATCGCCACTACCTGTGGTTTACTGTGGGTCAAGAGCACTTTCTGTTTATCATGCTCCCCTTCGGTCTCACCAGCGCCCCTCTGGTGTTCACAAAGGTGATGGAGGTAGTCGCAGACCATCTGCGGAGATCAGAAATTCCAGTCTTCCCCTATCTCGACGACTGATCGTTGAAGGTGGGCTCGACCCAGACAGTCGTCTCCCACCTCCATACTACGGCGAAGCTTCTGCATTTGCTGGGGTTCACTATCAATGTGCCGAAGTCATACCTGACTGCTTCCAAATGCTTCCTTTCATCTGAGTAGTTCTGGGCACAGTGCAGTTTCGGGCTTATCCTTCAGAGCAGCGGATCCAGGATATTCAGACTTTTCTGATGTTTCAGCCTCTATCCTGGATTTTTGTGAGAATGACTCAGAGGCTGTTGAGCCTTCTGCATCCCACTAGTGGACTGTGCCAGTTGGGGCATGCAACTCGACAGTGGGACTTGAAGTTCCAATGGGCGCAGCATCAGGGGAATCTCGCCGACTTAGTAGAGATATCGGAGGGTACTGCGAAAGATCTGCAGTGGTGGTTGACAAACCACGATTGGGTCAAAGACCTATCCTTCTCCCTTCCCCAACCAGCTGTCACAGTGGTGATGGATGTGTCACTTCTGAGATGGGGTGGCCTTCTAGAAGAGGTGGAGATCAGAGGACTCTGGTCTCCGGTGGAAACCAGGCTCCATATCCACCTCCTGGAGCTTCATGCAATCCAATTGGCACTGAGAGCCTTCTTAACAGGGGAAGGCCAGTTCAAGTGTTCACAGACAACACTACCCCCATGTGGTACTGCAACAAACAGGTCGGGGGGGTCCTGGGACCCTCTGTCAAGAGACCCTGCATCTCTGGACTTGGCTGGAACAACAAGGCATTTCCCTGGTGGTTCAACATCTGGCTGTTACTCTGAATGCCAGAGCAGACAAACTCCCACATCAGTGTCTTGCGGATCATGATTTGCGTCACCATCCGATGGTGGTTCAAGGTCTCTTTCACCAGTGGGGAGAGCCTAGGTTAGATCTGTTCGCCTCCAAAGAGAACGTGCAATGTCAGCAGTTTTGCGCATTGGGGTTTCCAAGGTGACTCTTCTCACCAACACTTTTCGTCGCTCTTGGAGCACAGGCCTCTTGTATGCCTTTCCACCCTTACCACTCCTGCCCAGAGTGCTCAAGAAGATCAGGAGAGACTGGGCCTGAGTTATCCTTGTGGTTCTGGACTGTGTACAGAGAGTGTGCTTTTCCGAGCTTCTGCAAATGAGCATCACTCCTCCAATCAGGCTGCCCTTACGGGGGATCTTCTGTCGCAGCAGCAGGGGAGGATTCTCCACCCAAACCTGCCCACTCTCTGCCTCCTTGCATAGAGATTGAGCGGCAACAGTTAACCGATTTTGATCTTCCTGCCAAAGTCTGTGCAAGTAGCCTGACATTTTTATAAACCAAAGAGACGTGAGAAGTATTTGAAAGGTATGCCCTCGGCTTTCCAATTTTTGAATTCAATAAACACGAAGAGAGGGGAGGCCCAGTTTCTTAGGAAAGTTCCTTTATGGTATGTATCCGAGACAAGCAGGTACGAGATGTAAGGCAGGTGGCTTGGATTTTGCGGTTGCTCCCGGTCACCTTTTCTACGAGCAGACTTAGAAACTTTTCTGGAGCTTTTTCTTGCGGGTAAATAGTAATAGGTGACCATACGTGTTCTCTTTTAATAAGTAGGGATAAAGGAGAAATATAGGCACAATCTAGTTGATGGTTATAACATACACTATACCCCCAAGTTTGGAAGGATAAGTTTGCAGATTCTTTCCACTTTTTGGTGATTTGTTGGAAACCTATTGCAATCAGTAAATCCACAATATCTGTATTATATGTGATGGTTTGCCAATGTTCAGAAAGTGAACCTAGAAAAATGTTTTGAGGTGAGAAGGGAAAACGAGTATGACAAATAGTATTGATCTCAGACCATACCCTCAACCAAAATTGGTGGGTAATAGGACAGGAAAATAAAATATGAAATATATCTGCATCAGAAGCATTACAAGACCAACAGCTTGAGATAAAGGTAGGTATAAATTTACGTACGGAGGCTGGAGTGAACATGAGCCTATTGTACAAAAAGAAAAGTGTCTGAGTTGTACTAGTGGATCTTGAGGTCTTGCGAATTTTGGTCCATAATTTATCCCAAAATGAAATGGACCATTAATTATGAAAATCTTGTTCTCATTGTATTTCTACTTTAGATTTACATCTATGTTCTATGGGTTTAGTAAGAAATGTATAAGTAAAAGAAGCACTTGGTTGGGCACTTTATATGGAAAGGATATTGTCATAGGTTGATGAAGGGAGAGCAGATGAAGACGGAGGTGGTAAAGATAAAAGTGTAGAGTGAATAGAATGAATCAATGCCCTACATTTATTAGAATATGATTTTTGAAGGTTATAAAGTGTCGGCTCTTCAGAAATAGTGAGAAAGGAGTTATGCGGGTAAAATTGATGAACGCAGAGCAGCCAGGACTTCCACAATATTGGTTTATTATTAATTGTTATAAAATGGTTATGCCAAATCGAAGAGTTGAGAAAACAATCAAAATCAGAGGGATGCAAACTAATTATTGATTGAAATAATTTAAGCAAAGTATTATGTTTAGGTGAGGATGAGCAATGTGTCTTATGAGTAAATGTGAGAGATTCCTTAATTGAAAAAGGATAAAGGAAAGAGAATTTGAGATCTGTCCAAAGTGGAGAAGTATCTGAGGAAGAATGATTTAAAAAGTTGTTTAAGAAGAAAGGCTTTGTGATACATCTGAAAATCAGGGAAGTTAACACCCCCAAGCGTTTTACTACGTTTGAGCATAGCGAGGGATATATGTGGTTTTTGTTTTGTTCCATAAAAAGACAGATAAAATAGAGTACATTTTCTTGAAGAAATGAGAGGGGATAGAAAGAGGAATAGCAGCAATAGTATATAGAATAACAGGAACAAGCATCATTTTAATAGTATCAAGTCTGCCCCACCAAGTTAAGTATCGAGGATGCCATTTAGAGATAGAGTTGGAAATTATGTTAGAGACTTGGGTCATATTCAGTGTTAAAGTAAGTTTAATGGAAGGGGCAAATCATAGACCCAAATATTCGATATTTTGGGCGTTCCATGTAAAATTAGTTGAAAGAAATTCATGTCTGAAACAAAAAACATAAAGAGGAAGGATTTTGTATTTGTCAGGGTTCAATTTATAACCTCATAGTGAGGACAAATCGTTGACCTATGTCAAAAAAGCTGGGATAGCAATGTCAGGTTTAGATAGATATAACAAAATATCATCAGCATAGACACTCATTCTAATATGAATTTTATTAATTTGAAAACCATAAATATCAGGATTTCGGTTAATTTTATCAAAAAAGGGTTCTTGAGCAAGGATAAAAAAGAAGTGGTGAAAGAGGGCAACCTTGGCGAACACCCCTATGAAGAGTAAAAGATGTGGAAGTAGAACCGTTGACAAGGATGGAAGCTTTGGGTGATGTATATAATAAAGAGACATAAGAAATGAATTTGGGTCCAGAACCAAACCATGAAAGGGTATGAAAAATAAAAGACCAATCCATCCGGTTGAAAGCCTACTCCCCATCGAGCGAGATGGCTGCAAGTGAACGAGGGAATATGTTTGATTTATGTAAAATATTAAAAAAGGTTCTAGTGTTGTCAGAGATGGAGCTACCCTTAATGAAACCATTTTGTTCTGGACAAATGATAGATGGTAAAAGTGGTTCTAAACGAAGAGCAGGTATCTTGGCGAATAATTTATAGTCGGAATTAATTAAAGATATCGGTCTGCAATTTTTACATAAATGAGGATCTTTCCCTTCTTTGGAAATTAAACAAATAAGTGCATCCTGAAAGGAATAATAAGAAGCCTTAGAAGAAATAAAAAACATAAACAGCAAATGAAGATGTGGTCAATCAACTTAGAAAAATAATAACATACCACAGAATATCGATCCGGACCAGGAGCATTCCCTGTTTAATGAAGGTATTGTTGTAATTGCGTACAGTCTGGAGTATCCTCAGGAGTATAAAGTGACAAATAGTATTTTTTAAATTCTTCTAAAATGTCTAGGTTCTTGGTTGCGCTGGAAGAATCAGTGTTTAGAATATATTCAATATTTAAGCGATCTTTCTTAACTTTAAGATAAGAGGCAAGGAGTTTGCCAACCATAATAGTGAGCATTACTGCTAAGAAGATACGAGCTGGCATTTTCTGTAGATAGTTTATTGTATTTACATTTTTCTCCAATAAGATTATTAAGGTCAGCTTTAGAGTTAGAGTTAGTATAAAGTATCTCTAACCTCCTAATGTTTAAGAACTTCAGAAGCTTTCTGGGAATTTAATTTTTTCTTGTTAGCAACATAAGAAATGATAATATCTCTGGCTGAGGCTTTAAAAGCATCCCATACAACAGCAAAGGACGAAACAGAGGATACATTAAGATTAAAGAAATCAGTATTAAAGGATTCAAAAGAAAAAGTAAAGGTCTGATCAGTTAGCAAATATGTATTAAATCTCCATCTTCTGTTAGTCTTCCCTACAGGCAGTAGCTCCAAATCTAAGATTACTGAGTCATGGTCTGGAATCAATATAGAACCGATATCTGCATGTATTATGGGCTGTGTAAGTGCCTTAGAAACGAATAAATAGTCTATACGTGATTGGGAGAGGTGAGTAGGAGAGAAAAAGGTGTATTCACGGAGTTGAGGATTGCAGAATCTCTATGACTCAACGAGAGATCTATGAGAAATTAAAGTGTTAAAATGTTGGTGCATTGGGTAGGAGATGATAGTTGCTTTAAAGAAAGGTCTATATAGTGCTTAATTTGTAAAAAAAAAGAAGTGCAGGTGCTGAAAATTTTGCCAAGGAGGCCACAGCTCACTTCTTCCTCCGGTGAGCCCCACTTTCAACACTCTCACTGCCTCAGCCTCTATCTTCTAACCTTGATCTGTTGTCTGTCCCCCACGTCTTTGCTCTAAGAGTCTATCTTCTCACCTCTCTAATTGTTTTCTATCATCTTTGTCACACCTGGTGTGTTACCTTATGCCCTGCATTTCTGATTTGCCCTCTTTTTATTCTACCCCTGCCCTTTTTCCTCTTCACTTTTATCCATGCTCTGCTCTCTCTACCCTCGATCTTGGATCTTTACAATCACTCATCTAGCAGTGATTAGCTGTGTCTCAGTTTTATCATTTGTCTGCTTTTTTTCCTCAGTCCTGTCCTCTACATCCTTTCATTCTATCTTCTCTCTTCTTAATGCTCTCTTCTTCACATCATGGCTGCTTTCTCTTTGTATCTGATTTGCTCTTCTTTTCTTCTACTTAGCTCCGTCTTATCTCTCTCCTCTCCTGTTGTTTCTTTCTCCTCTTTACTCCTGCTCTCTCTCTCATCTGTAACACTGCTGCTAACTCTGCGTTTTCCTGTTGTCTTTCCTGAAGAAGAGGAAGATGACATGTTTTACTTTCTTACCTACACCGAGTGCAAAAACAAAATGTACACCAAATAAAAAATATTTTTTGCATATATTAATCGGTGCAGTATAACTGGGTTATTTGCAGAACAGGTAGCTGCTTGAGCACAGCAGGTGATGTCACTACTAGTGCTACCTGTAATTAGTAGGTCCAGGGATGGCGACGGCATTGGCATCCACAGCTCAGTTTGCTGTGACCCTTGCCTGCTTCAGAACAGGCATTGTCCCCAGCCATAATGCTGCCAATGCCGGTAAGTATGGCTGTGGTGCCTACTGGACTCACGCACGCTGAGCAATTAACATGCTGGGGTGCAGCGCGCAGATTCTACAGGTGACGCCATGCGCACAAAAGTTGTTTTGGGCCACAGCTGCATCGAGCATGTTGAGGATAGCAACAATTCAGGGCTGCAGGATATGCTACTCTGGCTACACAGCAAGTGGAAAGTCCACACTTACTTTCATTTATTCTTCCTTAAGAGCTCTCACTCCCAAGTTCCAAATGTGCTCTTTCAGCTTCCTTGCCTCAACTCCGTCTTGAGCCAGCCCCCAGCTACAGTTATCCAATGGGAGGCTTAGGCTCAGGCAGTGGCATGGTGCAGCAGACTCTGGGAATAGAATGCAAGACATAGTTTGTCGATGACTTCTTGGATTTGTGATCGGCGAGATGACTTCATCACTATTTTGGTGATAGACAATCATGTCTGCCTGGACAGGCGTATGCTGACATGTCTATGAACATTTACCAGCCAGAAACCATGCAATGTATGTTATTCTTTTTATTTTGAATTTGAACAATTAATATTGAGACCACCACCTGCAGGGTCAGAAATTGTATCCCCGGCCCTGTGAAAGAAGTGCAGGTGCTGAGCACCTGAAAGCTCCTGCTCAAATTAAGCACTGATATTGATCAATAATTAGGTTACAATCACAGCCAAAAATAACATATGGTGTGGAGATAGACATCAAAAGCATGGAGATATGAGGCCAATTTTTTTAATCCGGTTTAGTGGGTGCATACACATTCAATAAAGAGATAGGAACATTATTACCTTTAAGATGAACAATTAACCAACGGCCTTCATCATCTGTATCTTGAGACAAAAAGGAAACTTTACGTTTTTTATGACAAAGAGCTACTGTACCATTCTTCTTGTACCAGGAGAGGAAAAAGCAGTTCCTACCCATTGACATTTACGTTTCAAAACTTCTGAAGAAACAAGATGAGATTCTTGTAAGAATACAATATCTGCCTTTAAATTAGCTAAGTGGGTAAGAACCCTCTGCCTTTTAATGGGCATACCCAAACCTTTGACATTCCAAGTCATTATACGTAACGTTATTTATGCAAAAATATATGTTAAAAAAATGCATTAAAAATAAAAAGTTTACAGCAAATATGACCATAGGAAAAAACCTGCAGGAATCAAAAGTACCATTAGTAAAGAGCTCATTAGAGACCGAAAAGGAAGTGAAACAGGAAAAAGGAGATTAATAAAAAGGAAAGAAGAGAAGGCTAGAAAGAAGAAGAATGGATGAAAGAAACGAAGAGAGAGAGTGAGAGAAAATACTGACTAAAAGTAGAAGAACAATGTGTAGTGTCTTGCACAATAATCACAGACACTAATTTATGTTTCACAGAGCTTTATTTAGTGCTTCCTTACTCGTCCCTGTCCCTATTCTAACTGCTCCTTTCCTGTCTCCGCTCATCCTCTTCCTCTGGCCCCCCTAGCTCCGCCCACTCCCAACTACTAGAATGCATCACAATATTACATCTCCCCCCTTGTTAACGAAATGAACTTAGCATCCAACATATTTATAGTTCCTCGATCAGCCACACGGGTCCGCGGGCCGTTCGTTTGAGCTATGGAGACGCATCTCTGTTTCCGTTACGTGGCTTTGTCGCCTTGACGAGATCATCCTTTACTACAAGAGTGCATCTTTGCAATTGCACGACGTCTTGAGTGATCTGTGTATGCTCAGATTCGTTTTGGTTTTCAATCAGCTTCTGGGTGATCCACTCACCTTCAGTGTCTGAGGTGACTGTGAAGGGCTCAGCTTGATATCGGCAGTCTGTCTTCCTTTGTGACTCTTGTTCGATTGACGTTCAATCTCCTTTCTGAGGCGATGTTGTTCTGGTTCTCTTCCGAGCACCCGCATGTACTTTTACTTCTTTTTGTCTTGTCCGGTTGAGGGCAACACTGCCCTCCTGTTCAGAGTCATGTATGCCAGACGGTAAGGTACTATCTGAAGAGATCATCTTGGTTTGGCTTGGGGACTCATTTGCTGTCTCTGGTTGTCTCATCCACTCCCGCTCGCGTTTGGGACTGGTGAACCCTTGGACCATCTGGGCATATGTATGTTTCTCTCTCATCCGATGATGATCTGTCTCTATTGACACGTCTGGCTTTCCTTGCAGATTGACTGGCTGGTCCTTTTCCATCCGGTGAGTAATGTCCACTATATCTGTTTTCCTTTTGTAGGCCCTTTGAGTCAGCCTCGCTGACCCCATCAGGGGTGACGGTGTATTATTTATGTCTTGACATACCTGTGACTGACATGACAGGTTGTCTTGTGGAGTGATTGAGTATTCAGAGACATTGGTGTGAGACATGTTGCTCTTTATGGGAAGAATGTCCCTTGGTTCTATGGTGTGTTCGGGTGGTTGACGCCATGGCCGTTGTCGGGACCATGACTCAGTCGACTCGAGGGATCGAGCAGACGTGCTTTCTGAATCGGAAGAGTCTTTTGTTGTTTTTCTTTGAGAACGTTCCTTTGAGTGTGTCCTGAATGGTAAATTTCTGAAATAGGTAGGCCATGACGGGCTGCTCCTAGAGTCGGAGGTTTCTTTGGGATATTTCTCCGGGTACCTTTCTCGAAGTGGCTTCGGTGGCATCTCACTGGAGAGGTTGTTTGATAACCACATGTTTATGTCTTGTGTTTATTCCCAGGGTGCTTCATATTTGCCTCTCTCACATGATGGTAATGACCTCCTCTCAGTTTGCTCGTTATCTCGGATGTCATGGATGCATTTGTATTCCCCTTTCCGGTGTCGGAGTGAATCAGTCCATCTTATGCGGTTGGCTTCTTCTTCCCGCTTCCTTTGTGCACTGACATCTGTGCTATGGGTGTGATGTGTTCTACTGCTTGATGCTTCCTCGGACGCATCTACAGAATTTGGCGAATAGTGCGCTGCTCGGGGGTGCTCGTGTGCCGATTTGTCATGATTGTTCCCATCTTCAGTAGTTTGTTTTTCTTGCCCGCTTGTTGGGCAGACTGCCATCTTGTCCATGGGTGCGATCTGTCCCACTTGACGCTTCATCCTCTTCAGAATAGTTTGTGCCATGCTTTGAATGATTCCTTGAGGTTGTGTCAGTGAGACTGTCACAATCCTGGATTGTCCCAGTCTTTTGTATTGTTGACTCGGAGTATTCCAGGTCCCTTTGTCTCTCCCGCTGTCTTATCTCTGGTCTGCCTTCACCCTCTTCTTTCTGGTTTTGTTTGTTTCTTGAGTTTTGGTCCCAGACATGAGGGATGTCTCTTTCCTGGTATCTTTGTGTCTTGCATTCGGGTGCAATTCTTTTGATATGTCTCTTGCTTTGAACCGCACTCCAACTTCGGCCTTTCTGATGATTTCCTTTAGCGACTAATGCCCTCGAAGGATCTTGCGCTTCGTGTTAGAATTTGAACAGTCTTCGATTATCCAGAGCCGAACTGCTTCCTCATTTGTAAATGTATTGAAATGGCAGCATGGTACCAAACTTTGCAACCGGGTGATGAATTTTGGCAATGGTTCTCCTGGTTCCTGCCGTGCTTTGTTGAAGGCGATGCGATCATGATCCACGTCTGCCTGTGCGTGGAAATGGGCACGTAGCTTCTCTTGGAGTCTTTTGTAGGTCTCTGTGTCCTTTTCAGGAAATGTTCTGATTAAGCGTCGGCCCTCATGACCTACCAGTTGGAGGAGTAGTATCAGACGTTTTCTATCTCTTCGCTCACCAGTTGCTTCAAGAAAATCGCCCAGTGATTCCAGCCACCGGTTCCATTCGAGACCCAAACTCTGAGTGTCAGTCTGTCACTGGGGGCGGCACTTCAATGCAGGGATTGGACCGTTGTGTTGCTTTTCCCACCGCCATGAGGGAGGAAGATTCTGATCTGCTACCGTCACAGGACTGTTCACTTTGCTCCCATCTTCTTCGCTGACTCTTTTCAGACGAGATCCTTGGTCTGATCGTTTCCTTTGAGGTTGGTAAGCTTTGCAACTATCTCGATAGGCTACAGTGAATGAAACTTGGATTTCTTGAGTTCATAATGGCCACCACTCAGCTACACTATGCGTGACTCGTGGCTCGCTTTCTTTAGAGTCACATGTTAGCTGCAGGTGGTTTGTGGCTCTTCCGCGATGGTGCCTGGCACACTTGTTCGCTCATGTGTCTCTTTCTGGACTAGTGAAGGTTATCCAATCACTTCGTTGATGAGAGAAGGCTTCCTTGACATTCATCTACTCATGCTTCTGAATCATTTATTTTCTTAGCTCCCGTTACTTTTAATTGTTTGTCTTCAGGTGGTGCTGAACGTTTACTTTGGCACCTGTCTTTGCTCGTGCTCGTTACATTCGGAATCTGCATTTGCTTGTGCTCGCTGACTTCGGAACTTGTGTTCATCCGTGCTTGTTTATATTCAGTGCAATCTTCGCTTGTTTCCGGCACTGGCTTGTGCTTGGCGCGCTGTGAATCTTGCATGTGCCAGTGCTCGTTGCTAACAGTTACTTTTGTTCATTCCCCTTCTTGTCACTTGTATTAGTGCTTGTTTGTGGTCACCATTGTCTTTACTTGTCTCTGGCATTTGCTTGTGCATGTTCTATTGCGTTGTTGTCTTCGCTTGGTCCTTGTATTTGCTTGTGCTTATTTCATTTGGCTGATGCGTATTCTTTCATTACGTTTGCCACTGCTTGTTCGCTTGCGTTTATCAATGTTTGCTCCTTCACGTTTGCTAACATTTGTTCATTTACATTTGCCAATGCTTGTTCCTCTAAACTTGCCAAGGCTGGTTCCTTATTGTTCACTTGCAGTTATCAGTGCTTGTTTTATTTCAGGTACCAATGCTTGTTTGGTTTCAGGTACCAATGTTTGTCGTATTTCCGTTACCAATGCTTGTTTTATTTCCCTTACTAATGCTTGTTTTACTTCCTTTACCAAGGCTTGTTTTATTTCCCTTACCAATGCTTGTTTTGCATTTACCAATGCTTGATTGCTTGTCTCTTGTCTTCGCCAATGCTTGTTTGGTCTTTGCCAATGCTTGTTTGCTTGCTTCTTGCTTTTGACAATGCTTGTTTTGCATCTACCAATGCTTGTTTGCTTGTCTCTTGTCTTCGCCAATGCTTGTTTGGTATTTGCCAATGCTTGTTTGCTTGCTGCTTGCTTTTGCCACTGCTTGTTTTTCATTTACCAATGCTTGTTTGCTTGTCTCTTGTCTTCGCCAATGCTTGTTTGGTCTTTGCCAATACTTGTTTGCTTGCTGCTTGCTTTTGCCACTGCTTTTTTTGCATTTACCAATGCTTGTTCGGTGATTCCTTACGCTGCCTGACCTCAAAATGGCCTCTTGCAATCCGCACATAGGGGATGTCTCATGGGCTGCCTGATTCCAAGATGGCCGCCGTGAAGGAAATTTCGGTTCCCGCGAGATTTCAACTTCATTCATTCCTTGCAGGCTGATTCATTCACCCGGACTCACCGGCAGCCGGTCCTGCAGACAGCAGCACCTCGTCGACGATTCACACTCCTGAGTGACTGGAACATCCAGGTAGGATCTGGGTGGGCTCCCGATTTTACTTCTTTAATCTCGGGCCATTTCAGCAGCCGTGTGCCATGTCACACGCATCCGGGGTGAGCTCCCAACTTTGGCGCGAAGTAGCGCTCGGTTCTGGTTCTTCTCAGCGCTCAATCACGCTGGCCAGGCAGGGCTCCACGCGATCGATGAATCGCAGAGCAGAGGCACTTACCGCTGGCCTTTGGCTTGAGGCGGCGGTTTCAGTGGGGCACACGTGTCGCGACGGCGACCACTTCTCTCGTGCTGCCCGGGACAGGACGTTTCTCCTCATTAATTCAGGGATGGCAGGTTACCGCATCCCACCCTCGTCGCCAGCTGTAGTGTCTAGCACAATAATCACAGACACTTATTTATGTTTCACTGAGCTTTATTTAGTGCTTCCTTACTCGTCCCTGTCCCTACTCTAACTGCTCCTTTCTCTTCCTTTGGCCCCCCTAGCTCCGCCCACTCCCAACTACTAGAATACATCACAATATTACACAATGAAACATAACATAAACTCAAACATGGACGAGGGGTACTGAGGCAACAAAAACGAGAAGACATAGGACCAGTGAGACCACTCCGGGTGAAGATCACGAGGAGAAACATATTCCAAATAATTTTTATACAACGGATGGTGGAAATACGTCAGGAAACTGGTATCTGGAGTGGGGAAACAAAAAAGGAAAGAAGATACTTCATAAGATTTATCTTGAAAAGGGAATATGAGAGATAACATTAGGTTACACATGAGACAAGGAAACAACAGTATTCTTATGATGAAGATGCTCTTGCGAATTCCATAGATTCTTCTTTGCAATTGTCCAGAAAACGTTGAAGTAAAGCAGGTTCCTCGTAGATGGTAGTTTTATTTTTATAAGTTACTTTGAAGTGGCAAGGGTGAATCAAACCATATCTGGAGTTCAGATCACAAAGTGCTGGTCTCATAGAAAGGAAACTTTTCCTTTTATCTGCAGTAACATTGGCATAGTCTTGTGAGAAAAAGAATTGTGAACCTTGCCAGGAAATACGACGCTTAAATTTAACTGCTTGTAACACTTTCAACAAGTCTGTATACTCTAAGAAGTAGAGTATTATATCTCTTGATTTACGTTGAGACGAGGGAGTAGATGGAGTTCGACCAAGTCTATGTGCTCTTTGTGTATTTAGTGAGGGGGGCTCTGCCATCTCTAATACCTGCGGAAGAAAAGATTGAAAGAAGGCTATAGGATTGGATCCTTAACCACAAATGCGTAGATTACTGCATCTACGACGGTTCCCTAGATTTTCTACTTGCTTCTGAAGTTTAATTATTTCAGCTTTCATTGGAGGAATTGTTTGTGAAGACACTTGTAGAGAATTGAATTGACGTTCCATAGAAGCGATTTTATTTTGAAATGAAGACAAATTATCCTCTAAAGCTTGCAGGCGGGTGGTTGTATCTTTCATATATTGCTTGCGAGCCCTTATTTCATCTAGAAGTACCTCCAGGGAAACTGGTGAAGGAGAGGTGGCTGGTGAAGGAGGATCTTTTTTAACTCTATTAGTAGAAGATAGCAATGATAAAGAGTTGGGTTTAGAATGCAAAAATGCCAGAGGATGATTCCGCAAGATGAGGCCAAATGGCTTGAGTGGATTTCTCCCTGTCCTTCCGTGATATTGAAAAGGGGTTAGATGTAGGCACTGCATTAGCTTTTGGGTGCACGGCAGATGCGTAAGATGAAACAGCGCCCCAATAGACTTAGTTCTTCCCATAGACATGGGTAACCAGCAAGGTAAACACTGACTATTTGAAGGTAAGTGGAGAAACAGGCTTGAAGCAGCTTTATTATGTTAAAGTAGTACCAGTTAATTGAGGTCCTGTGAAAAAGACTGTGTGCCACGATCAGGAGAAACAAGGATTAAACCGTAGAGGCAGCAACATTTATAGCATGGGGAAATCAATTGTTGAAGAAAGTTGCAGCAAATGTTCAATATTAGAATATGCTTTCAGTGCCACTCAGCACCAAAAAATTTCAATATTGAAAATGATAGCAGACCATAGAGCTGTTCCCAACACACTGGGGTAGCGGCAACTTGTGAGGTACCTCTATCACTTCGTAAGAGAAAAACGTTGTAGGCTGATGCAAAGAACAAAATGTCAGCCATGGTCCAGTCATGGAGTGCGTCGTAGGATTAAATCAAGAATATCAAGAATGCTGGCATACCACAGGTATTAAAAGGCATTTTCAGGAGCAAGGTTCCACCAGGTGAAAATTCAACGTGAAAGAGTCAATTGTGGAAGAGGGATACGTCAAATATTCGGCTTGAAAAATATACTTTTCGTGGCCCAACACCAATCAATCAATCAGAACATTTGTAAAGTGCACTACTCACCCGTGAGGGTCTCAAGACGCTGGGGGGGGCGAAGGCTGCTATTGCTCGAATAGCCAGGTCTTGAGTAGCCGCCTAAAGGTTGGTAGGTCCTGGCTCTGCCATAGGAGGATGGGGAGGGTGTTCCAGGTCTTGGTGGTGAGGTGGGAGAACGATCTGCCTCTGGTGGTTGCTCTTCAGATATGAGCGACGGCGGTGAGGTCGGCGGAGCAGAGCTGGCAGTTCGGGGTATAGAAGGTGAGTTGTCTGTTGAGGTATGCCGGTCTGGTGTTGTGGAGTGCCTTGTGAGCGTGGGTGAGGAGCTTGAAGGTGATTCTCTTGTTGACGGGAAGCCAGTGCAGGTCTCTCAGGTGGAGTGTGATGTGGCTGTGGCGAGGTATGTCGAGGATCAGGCGTGCAGAGGCGTTCTGTACGCGTTGAAGTTGTTTCAGAAGCTTGGCCGAGGCTTCTGTGTAGAGGGTGTTTCCGTAGTCCAGCCTGCTACTGAAGAGGGCCTGGGTGACAGTTCTTCTTGTTTCGGTGGGAATCCACTTGTAGATTTTGCGGAGCGTGTTGAAGTAGGAGGTTGACTTGCTTGGTCATGGAGAGTGATGAGTCGAGGATGAATCCCAGGTTGCGTGCATGGTCTGTGGGTGTCGGTGCTGCTCCCAGGGAGGTCAGCCACCAGGAGTCGTCCCAGGCCGAGAGGGTGGAGCCGAGGATGAGGACCTCCGTCTTGTTCAGCTTCAGACGGCTGTTCTTCATCCACTCGGCGACGGCCTTCATTCCTTCATGGAGGTTGGTTTTGGCAGTGAGGGGGTCCTTGGTAAGGGAGAAGATCAGCTGGGTGTCGTCAGCGTAAGAGATGATGTTGAGGTCGTGCAGTCGGGCGATGTGGGTGAGCGGTGCCATGTCGATGTTGAACAGTGTTGGGCTGGGGGATGATCCTTGGGGTACACCGCAGATGATCTCGGAGGCTGCGGACCGGAAAGGGGGGAGGCGGACGCTCTGGGTTCTGCCGGAGAGGAAGGAGGTGGTCCATTCCAGAGCCTTGTCTCAGACTTTCAGGTCTGCCTTATCCCTGGCATTAGGGCTTTTTTCTCCTGAAGGAACCATTGCACTCTTCCCTGCTCCACTGCTCCCAAATGCACGCTAATTAAATTTCTATCCAGAGGATGACTTCTAGATTCCAACACCTGCGCAGAAATGTTGACTTTAGTTAAAAGGAGTAACACGATTGTATTATTTCATAATCATTTATTATTTGAATTATTGCCCCCTTCACTGACTCCACCTCTTGTTCTGAATATTGTCGTATAATTTATTCTTGTCCAACTGTTATTAGTGTGATTGTTTTGTATGCACACATCTGTACCAGTGCTTATTTGGGCTTGGTACCGGTACCTAATAGTCAGCACCAGCATCTACGACAGTCTGCCAGTTAGTCGCGCTGTTTGTATAATTTGGAGATAAGCACAACAATAGCTGTTTATTAATTCAATGTACATTAAAAATGACTAATATTTGCTACCCAAGCCATTGTTATATTGCTGGGTGGCCTGTAAGAGTCTGATTTGTCACACTTGTAGGAGTGTGATTGTTAGTAGTTGTGTTTGTACTGTTACTGGCAGTATAGGTAAGGGGAATGGGTGGTGAAAGCTGCAGTGCACTCCTGATGAAAGCCCTGGCACTTACTGTTTTTTTTTTTACAAATTAAATACAGCTCCGTACTCAGCATTGCGCTATATGTAGTGCACAAACACTATATGCCATGGTATATAATTTGTGATGGATGTAATACAATATCAGTAGTAAATACTGTGTTGTAATGTACCTTTTACTAATGCACTCTCCCTACAGAGGTTCTCTCCTTTGCTGCTCAGCCTGTGATGAGGTCAGATAGAATGTTGATGGTGTTTGTATTGGAAGAGTTCTATGAGAAAAAGGGGGCCCCTACAATGTATTCAGTTGGCTACTCGTAGGGAAGATAAACTATGTAGAGAAAGACAGTGTAGCAAACTTTTAAGGGCATAGATAATCCCTAGATCAGAATCAGAACAGAACAAAATTACATAACCACAAATACAAGAACAGATACAAAAACAAATAAACCTACTAGGTTGCATTAAGTCGTTAACATTGTACATATATATATATTTGTATTGTAACTGTCATAGACCCTAAAATACAGAAACAGATTTTGCATTGTAAATAGCTGAAATGAACATGTGTGCCTGAGCTGTTGATACATCTATATTTTCTTGTCTTTGTATCGTCTGTTTAGGTCATATCACTTTTTCTATTTATTTAATTATACGAATGACGGTCACCTGACGAAGGCCTTGGGCCGAAACGCGCGTAGTTCCATTCAACCGCATTGCCTTCATCAATTATTCCAACGACTGGATATCTCGTATATCACTGGGTTTATTTGTTTTTGTATCTGTTCTTGTATTTGTGGTTATGTAATTTTGTTCTGTTTTCACTTATTGTCTTTATATGCCTTTAGTTAAGAACAACCAATGTTTTGCTTGTGTTTGTACAGTATGCATTATATACCAAGGTTCTTTGTAAATATGGACAATGAAATAAATAAGTAAATGAAATTTATACAAAGGATAAAAAATAACAAACAAAATATAATATAATCAAAATAAATTCAAGAATTTTTGTATAAATTTCTGTGTCAGCACACATTTATTTGAATATTGTGGAGGGTCTATTAGTATGTTGTGGAGGTATTATTAGTTTGTTGTGATTCTGATCTAGGGATTATCTATGCCCTTAAAAGTTTGCTACACTGTCTTTCTCTGTATTGGAAGAGTTGTCAGTTGGTGTGGATGGGCTGAGCAGTGGAGAGCCTGCTCCTGGTGGGGCACTTTAAAGGATCTAACTTACATCTGGTCACCTGTAACTATGAAGAGATTTTGAGAATCAAGTAGAGATCTTCTTATCTGCACCACCTGGTCTACGCTTCGTCCTTCTTTGTAACACTGGCGACGATTTAAAGAACCTGCGTGCTACTGATATGGACTTTTGGAATAAGCAGGACTAAAGGAAAAGAATTAAGGAATCTACAATCTGTATTTAAAGAACCTACTGAATAAGGTTGAAATTATAGAAATAACGGAAGCATCAAAGAAAGGACTTCCCTGTTTCCATTATTTATAAATCTGGCATAAAATGTGCAACATGTAACCAAATGTATATTGAACTAAACATGTTGATCTCGGAATAAAAAGACCATAAAGAGAAACCATTGGTCATTTTTACATTATTAATGAGCAATCCATGACCTTAATTTGTTCTGGCGGGTAATCCGGATTTAGGTGTGAATGGGTGTCTGCGGCAAAACGGGGATTACAACTCATCTGCAATTTCCCACTTTTCCTCCCTCACAAATTTACCTCGTTGTTAACTGCCAGTCGAGTACCCTTCCTGCGTGGCTTGTCTGTGCCATGGGCGCCCTTACCCTTCCTGCGTGGCTTGCTTGAGCCAAGGGCGCCCATACCCTTCCTGCGTGGCTTGTCTATGCCAAGGGCGCCCATACCCTTCCTGCGTGGCTTGTCTGTGCCAAGGGTGCCCATACCCTTCCTGCGTTACTTGCTTGAGCCAAGGGCGCCCATACCCTTCCTGTGTGGCTTGTCTATGCCAAGGGCGCCCATACCCTTCCTGCGTGGCTTGTCTGTGCCAAGGGTGCCCATACCCTTCCTGCGTTACTTGCTTGAGCCAAGGGCGCCCATACCCTTCCTGCGTGGCTTGTCTATGCCAAGGGCGCCCATACCCTTCCTGCGTGGCTTGTCTGTGCCAAGGGTGCCCATACCCTTCCTGCGTTACTTGCTTGAGCCAAGGGCGCCCATACCCTTCCTGCGTGGCTTGTCTATACCAAGGGCGCCCATACCCTTCCTGCGTGGCTTGTATGTGCCAAGGGTGCCCATACCATTCCTGCGTGGCTTGTCTGTGCCAAGGGCGCCCATACCCTTCCTGCGTGGCTTGTCTGTGCCAAGGGCGCCCATACCCTTCCTGCGTGGCTTGCTTGGGCCAAGGGCGCCCATACCCACCTGCGTGGCTTGTCTGTGCCAAGGGCGCCCATACCCTTCCTGCGTGGCTTGTTTGTGCCAAGGGCGCCCATACCCTTCCTGCGTGACTTGTCTGTGCCAAGGGCGCCCATACCCTTCCTGCGAGGCTTGTCTGTGCCAAGGGCCCCAGTCTGCTTCATTATATGACAGTGCTAATCTATCAATTGGGAGACTACGTTGTACCTTGTGTTTTCAGTTATTTAGATGGAATGTTTAATCAGCTTGTAAAGAGGCCCTTAATGGTAATCAATGTATCGACATCAGATCAGAAAGATGAAACGTTTAGTCATTCTTGATTCTAACTTGTGACCTGCAAATCACTTCATGTTTCAGCAGCGAGCATTGAACTCTGACGCATTCACTATACTGGAATTAACTGTTTTCACTGTTCTTGTACCCAGATGTCCCTGCTTGATTAAACACATTTGGCCTCACTCCTTGAGCATCTTTTCTTGTTGTCTTTCATGTGCTTCTACTTCTCTTTTCGGCAGCATCGTGGGACTCACCCTTCCGAATGTACCTGTGTCACGATGACGGTGTGATGGGCCTGGTGTCCTTCAGAATGCCTGACCGCTGCCACCTGCCTTGTTAACTGCGGGTGACAAACCATTCAACAAATGGCTTCCAATTAAAAAAACTTCCCTGTCAGCTTGAAAGGGGTCAGGGGAAGTATGCATCCCTCCCGTTCCCTTTCATCGAAATGTTAGCGTCATAAATAAATAATCTAGTTTTGAGAGGTTTTTTTTCATCAAAAAGAAGAGTTTATTTTTCAGTTATATTTTTCTGCAGCTCGGAGTGCCGGGGATGTCATTTTGACCGGGAGTCCACACTTCAATTCTGCAACCGCATTTTCAGATTACATTTCACCTGCTTGAAAAAATGACCACTTTGCCAGTACAGCTAACCCTGTCTCGTAATGTACCCCCTTTTAAATCCGTATTGTCATCTTTGATTTCCCATGGACAAAAGGCATATGCAGTATTTAAAGTGACCGGCTTTAAAGCCTATTTACCTTTGCTAAAATATGCAACCTGAAGAACTTTCTTTGCAGGATTGCAATATAAATTGAAAAGTATTTACCTGGGTTTTGTGGAGTGGATTTTGGAGGGCAAAGTTACCTTGCACTATCCGTTAGATCATCTAAAACGCATCAATGCCATTCAGCAATTCTAATATTTCTAGTAATAGTGGAAATGGTGATTGTAATGTAATGATGATACTTGTAAAGCGCACTGTTACCCCATTTCGGGGTGTCCTGGCGCTGAAGACCGCTGGGGAACCCGTCCTGGTTTTCCCTGTCAGATGGTCCCTGCTGGGTATCTCCAAGGTGAAACCAGGCATCCCCGGCGTCTGTGGGGGGCCGTTGTAGAGATGAGGCAAGCTTAATGCCCAGAGTTGCCGAGTGTGATCCCTGCTTAGAGTAGGCACTGAGGCGAGAATTATCGAGTCCGTTGACCCTGGTCCAAGACCCTGCTGCGTCGGGAATTGAACCCTGGTCCCGGGCCGTTCTCGGCATCCGATTCTGCCGCCTCTAACCAGTGAGCCACACCACTCCGCACCGTTTGGCCAATTCATGACATCAAAGGGTTCACTCTTTGACCTACATTAGCTCTCCGCCCCCTCCAATTTGCTGCTTAGAGAATGCAGGAAGTTGAACGAGTGTAATCTACAGAATTTAAGAAGGGCTTTCTGTCCCTGGTGCTGCCTTCAAGGCGCTGGGGATAGGGATAACAGCGGCAGTATCACTGTTACCGAAGGGCAAGCTAGGGGCAAGCTAGGGGCAGCAACTGTAAAGCTTGGCTGGCCTTAATTGACACCCATAAGTCAATTAAAAAAAAGTGAGGTTGGGTTTAAAGAAAACGGTGCACAAAAAACGTGTGCGTAAGTCCAATATATGTGTAACTGGAAATGTGAGATCTGTTTTTCAAATTGTGGTAAATAAAACACAATTGAGCTTTCAATAATTTAGGCCAATGTTTGTTCTGTCGTCCATCTTGAATGTGACATGTAGAATCCACGTGATCATTGCTGTCATTATTATTGGCTGTAATACAGGATTTTATGCTTGCTATTTGAGACTAATGCTTACCAGCTGAACCGAATGAAATGTACATCCCCAAGGCCAACCCAACGGTCTCAGGCTGAAAAACATCCTATGAAACAAGCTGTCACATGAACAGACTCTAGGAACCCTCAAGTCATATAGTAGAATAGGGAGAGAATCCCTGAATGTATTCTGTAGTAAATGTTTCCTTTTGCTTATTTCCGTGTAGTTTAGGACCCGTGAACCATGTACTCATGTAATAAATGCAAGAAATCCTTTGTTTTAAGAATTTTTAAAAGATGTGATTCCTCCATGATAAAACACACCTTTCCACTTTCTTAAAAAGCAAATCTATCCTGGATTTCTAGCAGAACTTTACGGAGTTCCTGTTTGTATTCCTTATGATATGTAAGCTTACTGTACCACATGAGTAATGACTTAGCATATGAATTCCTGTAACGGCTATTCTTTGATGAAAACAGTTAACTTTAGTTCTAGTCTGTCGTTCTTAAATCAGAAGTGCTTTTATCCAAATATTAAATGAGAGATGGATCAAGTGGGGAGCACCAAAGTCTTACAAGGATTACAACGCGCACTAGAGGGTAAATGAGATATAGGTTTGCGCCCCAACAGAGACTCAAGGCTTTGGGTGTTTTGGGGCCTTAAATCCCATCTTTGTATTAGGCATGAACAGTGGTGCAGTCAGGGCAGGATAGGAGTCTCAGCTTTCACCCCGCGTTCTTGGTCAGTGGCCTAATTTGTTTCTTTTAACACATATTGCCAAAGCCAACAGGTGTGGTTTTAATGTGCTAATGCTGAAAACAGCATATTTGCATTTGTTTGTTGGTACGCCTTAACTAATTGGAGCTGATTTATTGTTGTTACTAATGCTTGTTTTTTGTGTACTGTCCTTACCTGTTCCTGATAATGAGTAACATGAATCTCGCTCAAGGCATATATATTGAAACCAATTTTTTTCCCTGGCAAGTGTGTTTAATGCTTTAGTCGTAATTATGACAAAGATTTAAGAGGTTCTGTGGTAGTTCATCTTCACGTATTCACTCTACTGTGGCCCATGTAACAGAGTTTTCTTCACTGGTTGTACAGAATTTCTAGTAGCCTAACTTGAAATAGCAACTCATTTGTCTTGAATAAATTGAATAGAAAACGAATAGAATTTATACCGAAAATATTTCCAGGCCCCTCTATCTGGGTAAGTCGTAAAAAGTTAAAAAAACTTTGGACAGATACCTCTAATAGCAGATTCCTCACCTTCAGACTATTCCCAAGCACCAAACTAGGCCTGGAAATCTTAAAGCAATAGATTAGGACAGTTGGCCCAGGGAGTGAGCACCGAAGTAATTACGGTAACTATACAGAGTGTGGTATTTTATATCACAACTGTCCCTGTTCTGTTTGTAACTATTGTAAACAGTGGGTTTGCCAGCACCTGTTATCTCTTCATAAAGTGGACACAACCCCAGATATGAAATTCTTTCACAATGATAGAGAAGAGTTGGTGAAGGCACTCTTCTGTAATGCATCAGGTACTAATACTTAGACACTGTAGAGGAAGAATGCTTCGGGGGATTTAAAGAGTAAACTTATTTGATTGGAGAAATTGACAAAAAAGGAGCTATCCAAGTGGTGGGATGGAGTTACTCTTAAAAAATACATAGAGAATCGTAAAATCCCTAGAGGCCTACGCATACTCACTTTTCCAAACTTTGATGATTTAGACAGAGATCTATTGCAAGAATGGGAGCATAATTCGTTTAATAGTTCATCAATAATGATGAACATTTGGATATAACATGCTGAAAGGATATAATCAAAATTAAGAGAAGAGATATTGAAAATAGTGAAGAAAATAACAGACTGAATTTAAAAGAAGCATCAGATAAAAAAAATATGCTATCCAGAAAATAGCAATTCAGAAACACCACATACAGTAAAGAAAAGAAAACAGCGTAAAATAGACAGAGATGATCACAATTATAACACTGGCCAAGTGTATACTTTTGCTAAGAGATGTGATCAAGCAATAATTACTTATAAGCAGGTCCATCAAGAAGCTGAGGCTGGTATATCAAGTGGAGGCAGAAGCCCTGATGTCTCTCCTATAGATGAAGTAACACCTGGCACATCTAAATCCACTCTCAACTCCTCGAGCTCATCAACCTTTTTAGACGAATTAAGGAGATAAAGGATGAGTTTTAAACAAAACTCTGCCCACATAAAACCAGGAGAGGGGTCAGATGGAACAAAACAGGACAAATTAGACCCAAATACCGGAGACAAGACCGACAACATTCGAAGAGGATGCACGAATTGGGAAAAAAACTGGTAAAACTAGATCTGTTAATTATGTTAATTTCATTGTCAACCCATCATATCATACTCTGAATGTTGTGGAAATTAGTCTTCTTAATAAGGACTTACGCTACTGTCCAACTAACAATTGTGATTTCTCTGATGTCCAAGTTGATTTGCACAGGTCTGTTAGAAGTTTGAAATTAAAAAGTTTATTTGTAGTGAATCATCATAGCATTTTTGATGTGAATAAAAGTGTTACACTATCAGAAACAACTATTTCTGATGTCAAAGATATTCATTGACTATATGTTGTTAAGGAATATAAACTAGACACAGATGAATTACTGATAGAATTGGACATTCAATCTGATTTAACATGTGATAGTAAACTAGGACCAAAATCTAAAGGCACTCCACAGAATATTCAATTTCAAGGTATTGAACTTGTTATGAAATAGGTCATGCATGATTCGTATGACTTGCAGTACAAAAATGGAATGTTAGCTTCTCATAGAACCCAGAAAATAATCTGTGTAAAGTAGAGTTTCAAACATTAAAGAATTTGAGAGACAATGAATACATTTTTATTCTGGATGCGGAGAAAGGAGGTAATGTGGTTGTCATGAACCGCTCCCAATACCATCTTCAAGTAAAGCGACAGCTAAATGATATATCCTGCTACAAAAGGCTCACATTTAGTCCCATTGGCCCGCTAATGAGCACAATTAATGAGAGATTATCAAATTGGCATGAAATATGCCTATTAACGGATCTGGAGTATAGGTATTTGAAGGTAGACCATCCAAGATTTCCCAAGGATACTTAAAGAGGCGGACTTTCCACCAGTCTGCCCTATTATTTCTGGTATTGATTCACCCACAGAGCATCTCTCAGAATTTGTGGACGTTTTCTTAAACCATTTGTTACCAATTTACCCTCATACATTAGGGATACAACAGACATTCTCAGTAAGCTTGTGGATGTTATATGGGACTCTTACTATATGATGTTTGTTACACTAGATGTTTAGAGTTTTTATACATGTATTGTAGTGTAGTTCCTATTTTCCCAATAGGCCCTTCACATTGGAATAACATAAACAGTAGTATGGACGTAGAAGTGCGGATCTTCCAGGCCTCCACTGACTATGCTAAACTTAATTGGGTTTGTTACCAACTAGCTCAGAGGTCACTGGAAACTTTCTTGACTGAATAGGAAGTGATCAGCTTCCCTGGTACAGACAAGAAGGGATTCAGTTTTCCAACAACCGTGCAACATGACAACTTTGCTCCTCAGATAAGAGTCAATCTCTAGAGTCGTGTGAAACAATAGACAGTTATTTTACTCAGTCAGTTGTTGTGCAGATTACTTTCACAATATGTAGAGAATAGAGAGACGGGCGTTTTCAATAAAAGGTATTATTTATTGAACAGTCTTTCTTCTCGTACAAGAGAAATTAATTGCCACAATTGCAAGACTTGTTATTATAAAAAGTACGTACAGTAAAATGAGTATTGCGAAATAATACTGTAAAAGCATTGATATGGTTTCTTAGCCATACAATGGTTTAAAATGAATAAAACATATATACATTCATATATACATTTAGCTAACGTACTCAACTGGTGCTTCTAACTACGCCTACCCCAGTGTACCCGACCTCAGAATAATTCTTGGGAGGGGAGTAAGTAAGTAGCTTTAGTTAAGTTGGTTTTGCCAAGGTTTGCTTTAAGAATTCTCTCTAAGGGTTTAGTCAACACCATACCTCTGAAATAGCATGTTGTAGGTCTGGTATCTCCTTCCAGGGACTCGATATCCCAGTCACTCGCAAGAGTAGGCTGGAAACGCCGGAGCTGGATTTCTCAGCAGGAGAAAAGACAGCGTCTCTCTCAGCGCGTCGAGGAAGAGGAGGGGCAGCGTCCGCGGGCAGCTTGCATCTGCTGGGCTCTTGCAGGGGGACAGCTGTTCAGCTCCTATGTTCACCACACCATCGTTCGCCCGTTAGCAGCGATAGCAGTAGCGATAGTCAGCGATGGTATCATCAGCAGCAGCTTAAGGCAACGTTGGTAATATTTATACCTGAAAGGTGCCTGGTTTGACGTAAGTTTTTGGACATAAGACGTCAATAAAGATGTCACTAGGAAGTGATCGTCTATCAGTGCTCATTAGAGTTCTATTACTAATCAAAACATAGCAAGCGGGGCTTTCCCAGGTTGCTGAGTTTTATCTTGTTGAAGAACTCGGAGTGTTAATCTAGGAATCTTAGATAGTGTCTTCTGCTGTGTCATTTGCACTAATGAGCTGCAAAGGAAGTTGCAGAGGCAGCGATTCTGAAATGTGGCTCTGTTTGTGTGAGGCCAGAGACGAGTTTCTGAATATTGCATTTGATCGGTTATGCCAATATAGGGGTACAAGGGGATTATAGCCGTATAGGGGCATAAGGTCACAGTATCGATCAGGGTCCTAGATTAGAACGCGACACTCACTCCACGAATTTATGTCCATCAATTTACTAAAACTATAGCAAAAGATGCATGTGTAACATTGCCCACCCCAAAATACATATATGCATTTGAAATAGGCGTATTTGAAATACGTGAAAATATAGGTACTGTACGTCTTTAAGCATAGAAATCATTCAAAATTATAGCATATGTAATCAATGAACGATTTTGCGAAAAAATTACACATGAAATCTCTTAATACAGAAAAGAAAAGGCGAGATAATTTCATCACATATAAATGCATTGCAGTAAAATGTGCTAGAGGCTGGTGTAAAGTTATTATGTCTCTAGAATTACCTAAAAATAGAAGTAGAAGCTTCTGTTCTTTATGAATAGGTCTACTTTAAGCAAAGAATTTTAGTGCCAGAAAAAGGTGAATATTTTTTTAAAAGGTGTTCCATTCAAAAAAAAATTCTTGTTGAACGGGGGAAATAGAGTTCCAACGCTTTTTAGCAGTTTTTGTTGTTCAAAACTGAAGGCCGAATTCAGAGTTCATGGGAACGCTGTGTGTCGGAATGCTTCTCTAAAGTTATTGTTTCTGTTCGGGTGAGAACATCATATCAGACAGGCTCTCAAAGAATTGGTCTACAAAATCAGGTGACAGTTCGACCAAATTCGATAGGGCTGTAACTTGGCAGGTGTGAGAATGATTGCTGTCATCAAAGTCTGGATCAGCAATGCTCACAGAAGGTCGTACCTGGGTGATGTTGCTTTTGTCACTCGCTCCACTATTACCACCTAGTCGTAGTACAGGAGTCTCAACGAATGCCGTCATCAGGATGTGTAGCCGCTGGGGACAACACAATGCGTGAGCCGTTATCGGACTTAGCAAAGTATCGATATCCATTGGTACTGCTGATGGAAGTGCAAGACAGGTGTCCAACACGCACTCATCTCCGCATAGCATACATCGAAGCACAGGTAAGATGCAGGATTGCCATATCGGTCTGAATGAAAGAAACCAGGTCATGTTTAGATCTCTCAGCCTGGCCAATCCAAGGACTCTAGTTATTCTGTCCCGGTAGCGGATTGCTAGGATTGTTTCTTCCATCCTTGTAGCAGTCATGTCTGAGCTTTGGCTTGCCATATCGGAGCAGGAGGGTCAAAAATAAAATGCCTGCTTCAAGTCCCAAAAATAGGGGTATGCCGCCAAAGACTGAATGGACAAAATTAGGAATGATTCCCAGAATTGCTTTGAATGGTGTTAGCAGTCCCGTAAAAATCGTCTTAAATATGCCTGGGATGCCTGTGGCACTAGACATGTTAAGGAGTTGGCTAAGCATTTCTGTGAAATGCACGGGGCAATTTGTTGATAGAAGGTCATGTATCTCTGTAGCTGTCCTTGCAACTAGAAGATCATACGTCTCTTTTGATGACGTGATGGGCACTGTTGTCTGCAAAAGCACAGACTTCATTCTGCTTAAAGTATCAATTCGTATAGAAGAGAAATTCAAACGAGGCCAGATGGGAGTCTCTATGTCTCCAGGGCCGCTCGGAAACAATGCTTGCATACAGCATTTGACCATGGAAGTTACGCTTACGAGATAGGCTTTCCCTGGCAAAAGGCCACAACATCTGTGATCCGTTCTTAGAATGTAACTCCCATTCGCGAGTTGCATAAAGAAAGGCTCTATCTGCGTTGCAGGTGTGACAAGCTGGTGGCATGAAAGGTTGTTAGAATTTCCTTCACAGGCTCCGTGTAAATTAATACCCTGGCACAAAAGTATACCACTTAGTGAACGTTTACAGTTTTCACCACTAAGAAATACATTTTTGTTGCTGTCACTATAGCATGAATGTGTGTATGGTAATTTCCATGTTGACTTAACGTATCCTTTACCTAATTGTTCATACTGGCCAGTAGGTATGTATTCAAGGCACTTTTTAAATTGGAAAGTTGTTATCGGAATTGTGATAATCCCGTGTATTATCAATTCAATGACAGGACTTTCTGACATTGTCAAAGGTAATCTCTCAAGTTTTTCGATGCTCAGGATTGTATAGTCTGCTCCTTTCTGTGCCAAGCTGATTTGTTTATCAGTAAGGTTAAATATGGAAAATAATGACGTTGTGTTGATTAAACGCCAAGGCACATAGCCTGAACGAAGATTTTGCAGCGTCCAGCCTAACTGTACAATAGAACGTAATTGCGACTGGCCATGCTGTAATATTAGCAAGTCTCTGTCTATTATATCAAAGGCAGATGATACAATATTGTCCAACGAATATATTCTGGAGGACAGAGTCATTAACCCATTGTCCACTACAGAAAGTGATTTTTCCAAATTAATACGATCAATTTCTCGTATTTTTTCAGCTGTTTCAATTTGTGTGACTTTCCAAGACTCGTTGTATGCAGCATAGATACTGGTCGCTATGAAACGCTTTTGACGCTGTTTGCGTGGTCCCATAATAAAATCACGCAAATCAGCACCATCTTGAAGTAAAGACAAGTGTTGCTTAATTTCAGCCAGTGTGGATGATCCTAGCCATTCAAGGCAGAGTTTCCCTACACTGTATGTTGGTACTATCCCTGGATGTTGTCTCTGGGAGTATCTAGGGTCTTGCCTGGTCATTTTTAACCCCTGTGTTTTATTCAGGAATCTATCTTGACAGTTGTTTGTGTCAGTAGGCCAGATTAACCACTTTTTCCAATCAGTATGTGTTCTGTTTCAATGTAAAATTTTAGATACGTCTATCTCAATATCTGTTGTTGCATTTTCAGGTATTGGCTTTGGAATAGACGGTTTGTTAAGGTCTGTAATCTTAGCTAGGCCAAGACAGGTTGTTTGTTGGATTGTGTCATTTAAAAACATCATTTGTTCTGGGATCATGCAGGCTCGGAATAGTGCTTCTAGGCCTTGTACCTGCCACTCTTTTGTACCCCAGATGGTTTTTGTTTCAATGTTATTTTTCCAATAATCAAAACCAAATGTCATCATTTTTTCATAAAATGCTTCTGAATATATCAATTTAGTATTTGTTAGCATTGTTTTCAATCCTGTTTTTATCTAACAGTTTATAATAAAACGTTTCTGCATCACTGGTGTTAAACCCTGAGAAGTACTTAAATTTCTCATAGAATGTTTTAGAACTGCTTTTAGGTGGTGTAGCACAATGTTCCCATTGGTTATACTTAAAAACATTTCTAGGCTGTGCAGATTTATGCAAGTATTGATCACCATAGTGTGTGAAGCAGAACATCTGTTCATAACTAGACGAACCTTGTAAATAATCATGATCTGTGAATCTAGCTGACATTACTAAATCAGATATCATATTATTAATACTTTCAAAGTCCCAATCATCAGAGAATGTACTAGGTTTTACAAAGTCACTTAAGGAAACCTTGAATTGATGAGGATACTTCAGGATTTCGACCGGACCATAGATTTCATAGTCAGTTTTCTCCCATACTACCCCACCGGGTATTAAAATGGCTGTGACATTTACTGTTGACAGTTCTCTTTTCTTCACGTGGGATGATCTGTGTGGTTTGAGGACTAAGTTGATGTTCTGACTTGCTGTGTCCATTGTATTGTAATACACTTTCCTAAAATTAAAACTAAAATTAGGCATAGTAGGAGTATGAATACCCCTGAAATAATCCAATGCTCAATCAACGGTGCATCCAAATATACTTCTTTGATTTGTTGAAAGAGTTCTGTTGCTTTTTCTTTAAAAGTCTTTTTTATTTCTGGCATCACTTCGGAGTTGTTTAGATCCTCAGAAAAGTTATCGAAGTTGATGAAGTAGCCAGAGGCAGTTCTGTCAATTGTTGGGATTGTTCTTTCAATTTGTCTTTCGGTAGCACATTCTGATGCCACATCATTGTAGACTGGTGTTTCTTGACGAACTGTTTCAATCTGTGTCTCAAGAGGCACGAGTTCCATGGAATTATTGCATAGTCCCTCTCTGTGCACTGCAGGCTGATCAAATGTGATTAGTCTTTCAGTTTGAACCTCTTGGATTGTTGCAAGTTTGGGTATTCTGTTGTTTCTTGGGAGTCCACTGGGCCTACTGTTGATTATAGGCCACATGCTTGTGGTTTTACCAGGTCGATTGATACAACTCTGTTCTCCTTTTTACCAGCAAGGGGCGGTAGTACTACTGATCTTGTTCCGTTGACTGCTAAGACAGGTACTGCTTTTCTGTAAGAAGGCCCAAATTCCTTCTTCACCGCTATTTTTCTCTGACTAGATCCCCAATCTTTGGAATCCAGACAGGCCTTGCTGGGGCTGGTGGTGCCTCGTCAGTGGTAGCTGGCTGTTGCTTTAACTTTATGTTGCTTAAGGATTTTCTTGTTTCATTCAAGTCCTGTAAAACAGCCAAACGATCTTTGATGTCAAAGTCTGTTTTCTTATCTTGTACCACTGATATTTGACTATCTAAGTCCTGAATTCTCATTCTAGTTCCGAACAATAGTTCGTATGGGCTGAAACCTTTCAGAGAATTTCTTGGCAAGTTATTAAGACTGATTTGGACACTTATTAGATGTTTGACCCACCCAGCACCTGAACCTAATACCTTCGCTGTTATAGATTGCTTTATGTCCCGGTTTTTTCTTTCTACCACACTGTTCCCTTCGGGGTGTGACGGACAAGAATACCGCAACCCAACTCCCATGCTGGCCATGGCCTCCTTATAAGCTCGAGAGCTAAAAGCAGGACCCTGGTCAGAATGGAACATGGCAATTGCGTATGTGCCGATAAAGACTCGCCGATCTTTTATAACCGTTTTTTAAGTGGATTTAGTCTTCTTGATTAATAGGACGCTGGATGGCAGGTAGACTGCATTATGCCTACCATGGCATTAATGCGCTTGACTCATTGCTGCGATCTTTGTCGCAGTCCGGGCAGTCCTTTACATATCTGTAGTGGTGTAGGCTCATTCCTGGCCACCAGTACACTGATTGTACTTCTTTCAGAGATTCCCTCATCTGTATGTGCCTAGGACCTTCACCCATGTGTGCGTCTGCTATTAATAACTTTCTCCGGTTCATGTTTGGAATTACCCTATCCCCCACTCCAGGGATTCGAGCAAAAGGAACGGAGTTTGCATCTATTACGTATGCATAATTGAGTGGATAGTTCACGGGTAGTGCTGCACAGTCGCCTTTAACGGACGTTTTTACTGCCAGCATGGTTTCCCCGTCTATGTATTTTTCTGCACGCTTTTTTGTGGCTACGGAAGCCGGTTTAGTTGCTTCCGCTGTGGCTGTATTAGCCAATGAATTCCCTTCAACGTGAACGCCATCACGTTGATGACTCAGAGTGAGTATCATGTGAGTCTTTTGTAGTTCTTTCTGTAAAAGAGCTACCTGTTTCCAGAGCAATTTATGCTTTATTGTGGCACCTGTGTCATCTTTGTAATCGTTTTCAATCCAGCTCTGCAACTTATTATTGTAAGAGTTGACGCAAAAATGAGAATCGCACACGATTAGTGTCGGGAATTCACGTTCTGCATTTTCAAGCGCCATCTTTAAAGATCTGATTTCAGCTCTCTGAGCCGAACAGTTTCTTACTGATTCAGTTTTTGTTATTTTCGGTCTGAATTTACCGCACAGCCAACGACCTTTAACAATCGCACAGGTTGCATCGTAGGATTTGTTCTCTACGTTGAAATGCTGTACAAATTCTGTATAGATTATACAGGCGTACTGTGGGAGAGGCAGAAGTTCGATTGGCAGAGGATATTCTTCTTCATATTCTAAATCATTCAGTTTTTTGAATTGCGGGGCGAAATAGTATTTCACATCTTCCGCTTCAAGAGAATCTACACACTGTATCCATTTCGGATCCAGTGACACTGTAGGCAGGTTTACTGGGCTGAATAGCGCCTCGAAGGCGGATTCCGCTGTGAGGATATTAATCCTTTTGCCGTGTGCTAGTTCTCGCTCATTTGCTATTGCAGTCTGCACTGCTTTCACAGTATTTTCTGTGAGACTGAATGTTTTTTCTGCTTGTGTGTACAAGTGAGATTTAACTGAAATTGGTACCTTTTCTCCCTCATTAGAGGTCAGGTACGTGAATCCGCATCGTCCTGGGATGACTCGGATTACAAGATTGTGTGTGTTGTCACGTGTATCTAATTTTGTTTTTGCTAACATGTCTGTTTGCAGTGATCTCAACATTTCTGTGTGTTTTTGAGTCCAGGTGATTTGTTTAAAATCAGGTTTAATTAGTTCGTAGAGAGGTTTAACCCTCTCCGTGTAATTTAGAATGTAAGTTCTACCGAAATTCAGAAAGCCTAGAATCAATTGTAAGTTCTTCAGCGTTTTTGGAGCTTGGAGTACAGCGCACTTCTCTAAGAAGTTGTCCGCTAGGCTTTTTCCTTCACTTGATAATTCGTGTCCTAAAAATAATACTGTCAGATGGGCAATTCGAGACTTTTTAAAGTTGAATTTGTAACCCTCTGCTGCGAACCGAAGTATAATGGTGTTCACTCTTTTCAAGTGAGTCTCCAAGTCGTCGTCTGTTAGATAGATATCATCTACGTAAGATAATGCCTCATCATCATATATTTGTAGTAACTCTGTTACTCTAGCTGAGAATAGTCCTGGGCTGTTCTTGAACCCCTGTGGGAGCCTACAGAAATTTTCTGAGACCCCATTACTGAGAAAGCGGTCAAGTATCTGCTTTCTGGTGCAATGTTTTGACAAAAGAAACCATTAGATATGTCTAATGTCCTTTTGTATTTTTTCCTAACTATGTTATTCATTAGTGCATCACTATGCGAATTTTGTACTGCAAAAGTTTTGCAACATGCATTAAGGTGTCTGTAGTCCAAAACTAGACGATATGAATTGACTGGTTTGGAGACAGGAAACAAAGGATTGTTCATTTGAGAGGTGCATGTTTCAATCACCCCCTGGTATTCAAGTTGATCTAAAATCTCCCTGACTTGTTTTTTAGCTTCTTGCTTAATGGGATACTGCCTTTGTGCAGTTGGTTCACTTTTTAACTGGATTTTGTGAGGAGGAGAGTCCTCATCCCATCCTACATGATTTTTATATAATGCCGGTGCCTGGGCTACTGCCCATTTCCTTGCATAAGTATCTTTTTTGTGAATCGGAATGTGATTCGAGAAGGCAGGCATAATCATTTCTTCGCCACGAGGGCACTCCCTGACAAACTCTGGGGGCCAATCTTTTTCAGCTAACAGAATATCGTAGCCTTTTGAGAGTTTATCCCAAAATAGACCCCTTATTTTCCTAGTCTTATCACCCTCTATACGCAATGTTATTTCGTATATCTTATGGGGCTCGCTAACTCTGGTGTCGGCAGTTTCAACCTGAATGCATTAATTCGTGTCCACTGTCTCCAGATGACTCATCAGGATCTTGCGAGCTATACTGATTTCTGCTGCACTGTCTTGCATTGTCTGTGCCCACTCCCCGTTTTTCAACTGTGTCCTCAGTATTCTCGGCATGTTCGATTACTCTAATACTGGCTACCTTCTTTTTTGGAAATTGAGATTTTTTACTTTGAGCAGGTTCCTTGTCTTTGGACTTGGTGTGCTCTCCTGGGTCTGACCGTCCTCTTCTTTCTGATTTCTGCGAAAAAGATCGAGAGGGACGTGTATCAATACTTTGATATCTATCAGGCTTTTTCAAATTATCCCTATTTCTAAGGTTGTATCTTTTCTCAGAGGGCTCCCTCTGGGGAGACTGGTGTTCTCGAGTCGGAGTTCTTTCCCTCCGTCGAGGAGACCTTCCTCTGGACTGGAAAACTTTTTCTTTGGGAGTGGATTGTTTATTTCCATCCCAGCTCTTTTTAGGAGTGTTTGAATTATTTTTAATAAATAATTTTTCAGGATTTTCGAGCAGTTGGGGCTTTACTGGTTTTCAACCCAAGCTGTCTCTATCTAATTCTTCATAGCATTTCTCTATGATTCTGGCAAGCTCAATTGGTTGATCTGTTATATCTGTTTCCTTCAACTTCTGGTGGATCGCCACAGATGCTGCTTCACTTTTATATTGGCTAGTAATATAGCCGAGACCTGCTAGAAGTCTTTCAGTAATTTCATACCAAGAGTTAAAGCAGGTTCTGGACCGTATTAATTTTGAATCTGTTTTAGCACATCTGGTATTACCGCCATTGACGGAACACCATGTGTTTTTGTGTAAATGGAAGCAAAGACTGTACCCCAAGTGTCACAGTCCTCCACGTGTGGTGCGACCCCCATAGGAAGGCAGATGGTCAAGATCCTATGTTTCTCAATAGGGGTAGTATTCGGAAATACTGCCTCTATTTGAGTGATTTTCTGCGCTAACCAGAAAGGAATTTGTTCCCGTTTTATGGATGTTTTACCAAGACATGACTATATGTTCTGTGGTGTAATTTTATTAGTGTTCCCCTGATGAGGGGTCAGCTGTGGTGTATTAACAGCTGATTGGACTGTAGTAGTCCGCATTACATATTGGACTAATTGCCTATGTATTTTAATTAATGTTTTTAGCTGTGCTAAAAGTTCTTATTTAGACATTTTATCAATGTCCGGATGTGGTGTGTAGCTGGCTAGAACCGGCCACGTTGCAACTGGTCTACCTAGTGGACCGAGCCTGGTAATATGATCATTGTGTTTTAGGGCGCCATTAAACCAGAGCAGGTGCTCTTAGAATTTTAATGGGATTTCAATCTCCTCGAAAGGAGCGTACTCTCCCGGTGGATCCTCTATTTTATAATAGCGGAACTCGTGTGTTGCAGCGTTTGCCGCTGGAAATTTTATCCATGAATAGAATACCTCTGTCTGCCGATATTTGTGTGCCTCTATCACGAAGACGACTGTGCCACCTTGTGTGGTCAGTCCATTGTCTATAGGTTTTGACGTTATAGATTTTCTTAAATGTGCCGGGATGATTATTGCACCCGGTTCAGTAGTACCGGCGTCCCGTTGATTTGCATCTGCTGCGGTTTCAACGGTCCCGTTTTCTAACACTGACATTTTATTGTCAGGAAAGTTTTTGCAGAGCAGGTCTCCAAGGAGACAAAGATTAGGTGCACAATATTTTGGAACACTGTATCCTTCAACGTTGAATTCACAAGAGCTTTACATAGGAATCTCTTCCTACTAAGGTCGGGCGGATTTTAACCTTTCACCCACTCCAGACGTCTATTGGAGTAGTTACGGGAGAAAGGGGTCTGTGTGAAAAATGCACGACTGAGTTACTCTAACGTCTTGCATTAGTTTATCGCCTTACCAAACGTTTGGGCGCCATGTAGTGTAGTTCCTATTTTCCCAATAGGCCCTGCGCATTGGAATAACATAAACAGTAGTATGGACGTAGAAGTGCGGATCTTCCAGGCCTCCACTGACTATGCTAAACTTAATTGGGTTTGTTACCAACTAGCTCAGAGGTCACTGGAAACTTTCTTGACTGAATAGGAAGTGATCAGCTTCCCTGGTACAGACAAGAAGGGATTCAGTTTTCCAACAACCGTGCAACATGACAACTTTGCTCCTCAGATAAGAGTCAATCTCTAGAGTCGTGTGAAACAATAGACAGTTATTTTACTCAGTCAGTTGTTGTGCAGATTACTTTCACAATATGTAGAGAATAGAGAGACGGGCATTTTCAATAAAAGGAATTATTTATTGAACAGTCTTTCTTCTCGTACAAGAGAAATGAATTGCCACAATTGCAAGACTTGTTATTATAAAAAGTACGTACAGTAATATGAGTATTGCGAAATAATACTGTAAAAGCATTGATATGGTTTCTTAGCCATACAATGGTTTAAAATGAATAAAACATATATACATTCATATATACATTTAGCTAACGTACTCAACTGGTGCTTCTAACTACGCCTACCCCAGTGTACCTGACCTAAGCCTTATACTTGGGAGGGGAGTAAGTAAGTAGCTTTAGTTAAGTTGGTTTTGCCAAGGCATGCTTCAAGAATCCTCTCTAAGGGTTTAGTCAACACCATACCTCTGAAATAGAATGTTGGAGGTCTGGTATCTCCTTCCAGGGACTCGATATCCCAGTCACTCGCAAGAGTAGGCTGGAAACGCCGGAGCAGGATTACTCAGCAGGAGAAAAGACAGCGTCTCTCTCAGCGCGTCGAGGAAGAGGAGGGGCAGCGTCCGCGGGCAGCTTGCATCTGCTGGGCTCTTGCAGGGGGACAGCTGTTCAGCTCCTATGTTCACCACACCATCGTTCGCTCGTTAGCAGCGATAGCAGTAGCAGTAGCGATAGTCAGCGATGGCATCATCAGCAGCAGCTTAAGGCAACGTTGGTAATATTTATACCTGAAAGGTGCCTGGTTTGACGTACGTTTTTGGACATAAGATGTCAATAAAGATGTCACTAGGAAGTGATCGTCTATCAGTGCTCATTAGAGTTCTATTACTAATCAAAACATAGCAAGCGGGGCTTTCCCAGGTTGCTGAGTTTTTATCTTGTTGAAGAACTTGGAGTGTTAATCTAGGAATCTTAGATAGTGTCTTCTGCTGTGTCATTTGCACTAATGAGCTGCAAAGGAAGTTGCAGAGGAAGCGATTCTGAAATGTGGCTCTGTTCGTGTGAAGCCAGAGACGAGTTTCTGAATATTGCATTTGATCGGTTATGCCAATATAGGGGTAAAAGGGGATTATAGCCGTATAAGGGCATACGGTCACAGTATCGATCAGGGTCCTAGATTAGAACGCGACGGTATCAAGAAAGAATTTGGTTTGAGGGTTCTCGACCATTTCGTGTCCACTAGAAAAGCCAATTTGTATGAACACTCATTGATGTTGCTTAAAATGTCTGCTCTGATCTTAAGCAGAAATTTCTTTGTATGCAACAGCCAGTGGTTTTAACAACTTCAAGGGACCGGGCCTGGTGGCTCAGTAGACTAATGCGCCCATTGCACGGGCCTGTGTTCGACCTCATGGTCACAGGTCCAAATCCCGGAGGGTCCACTCAGTCTTTCATTCATCTGAGGTCGATAAAATGAGTACTATTGAGTTGGGTAACAAGGAACATCTGTTGTTCAGCGCCAAGAGACCTCTGGGTGAACCTGCGCTTTACAAATACACATGTTATGTTATGTTATATTAAGGAACCACTATGGGGTCCAGGTTTGCCTCTTCTTATGCAAACCTTTCATGGGTTGGTTTGAGAAGGGGCATGCATGGTCTACCAAGGCATCTGAGTGGATGGAGTACATTCACTATTGGGGGCGTTACATTGACTATATTATAGTGTAATGGACAAGCTCCCTAACACAAATGGAGAGATGCTTCACATTTCTGAACAACAATGATACAAATATATATAATTTTATTCAATCAATAGCATGATCGTACACTTACATAAAATCACATAACGTACACTAAATCACGACAACGTTAAAAACAAAGGATCTGAAAAACAGCATCAACTTCAAATGCCTATACATCTTTATAAAAAAGTTAAGATTCAGGATTACATGTGATAATGAAAATTTTACTATTTTACCTAAAAACAACACCAGGAATAAATTAATTCAGCCCTGTCATTATCCCACTATCCTGATGACTGGCCTTAAAGCCGGCACACTTGCATAATCAATGATCTACGACATGATATTATTTTGCCACTTTAGATAGCAACCACTAGGCATAAAGCAGATATCCTGATATTGTGAATACAAGCCACCTTGTCGTATCAGACTTAAATATGTGTAAAGCATCAGATGGGTGAGAAAACGAAAGCAGTCGGCAGGCGGGAATAATCGAAAATGTCCTAACAGTGCATAGGCAGGACAGAAAAAATAAAATGTTCTATAGTCAATTGGGTAGAATGACAAGACCGGCACAGAGAGGTTACAGTGACATTTACCCAGTTATTGTTCATTGTGTTAGGTGGGAGGACCCCAATCCTAAATTGTATGTAAAGTGCACATGCCTGCGGGGGTTCAACATCATCTATATACAAATTGAACTTAAAACAACCCTTGACATTCAAAAAGCTGGTGGTTAAAGTGCCTAGTGTCCTGACATTAGTGCAAATAGAATCAAGAAAGTCCCAGTACCTTTTTCTTTAGCTGGGGTACTATTTTTTTTGCAATAGACTTTGGGTCGTCCCACATGAATCCCAGGCCCAATCTGAAAAAAGATTCCTTGACCTTATTAAACCAAACTAATCGCCCTGATACAACGTATTAAATCATTGTGTGCCCACCTCCTGAAACGCTCCCTTTGCCTAGGTCCACCGCGGCTTTTTGTGCCGTTTGTTGTGGAGGGCAGGGGCCATCTTGGGTGAGTCCCGGATCCCCGCCGGACCGTAGGCAGCGGTCTAGCTGGGGGAGGGGCTTGTTCATAAATTGTCAGGTTGTGTGGGGCTCACTGCGGTTGACCGAGGGTGGTGGCAGCTCCTCGTATCCGCTTGTGTGTTGGGGCAGACTGCGAGGTATTCTCTGACTGGGATCCCTCTTCTGCTACCTTTCCCAGACGCTACCTATTTTTTAAACTGCTTGCTCATTTTTAAACCTTGCACGTTCTTAAACTGTTTGCAAACGTATTAAATCATTGTTTGCTCACCTCCTGAAACGCTCCCTTTGCCCCGGTTCACTGCGGCTCTTTGTGCCTTTGTCATGGAGGGCAGGGGCCATCTTGGGTGAGTCCCGGATCCCCGCCGGACCGTAGGCAGCGGTCTAGCTGGGGGAGGGGCTTGTTCATAAATTGCACATGCCCTCTCGGACGCGCAGCAGACGAGCGCAGCAATCGCGCCACTGGCGCACCGAAGGCAAGCCCGTCTGCACCCGTCCGCGCCCCGGCAGCGTGCAGCGACAGGCACCCTGGTCAAACGGACTTTGATCCGGCCGACAGAAAGATGGCTTACACCCGTGCCGAGTTGGTAGCACTCAGGGGTATGGGCCACACCCAGTGGGAGGTCGGCCATCCTCCTCTTAATGGCTGCCCACGTTGCAAATTCCGACTTTATCTGATTTTGACTGAGCTAGGCACTCCCAGGATTTTGGCTGCGCTTATTAATGCGTGGTCAATGGTTAAACATTCAGCAGATATTTATGAGCTGCTGTCTGACTCCCTCTTGGATGCTCTCTTCATTACAGAGACATGGCTCAACGAGTCCTGTGCTCCGGTGGTGGAGTTTGCAATCCTGAGGGGCTATAAACTGCTCAGAGGGGATCAAGCTAGCGGGGGAGGAGGTGGGACGGCTGTAGTGTTCAGGGACTGTGGTGTTTCACCAATGTAGTCATTGATGACTGGGAGGGGGGGCGAATCCTTGGATTTTGTATTTACTATCTCACCCCACTTCACTCTGGGGGCACCCAGGTGTATCGCCCTCCGGGTCCAGCTGGAGCGTTTCCCAAAGCCTTGGATGAGATTATTATACCACGTGCACTCCGCTATTCAAAATTTCTCCTCCTGGGGGACTTCAATATTCACCTGGATTCCCCGGCATCCTGCGATGCTAGCTCCTTTCAGGACTCCCTGTGCCTGGCAAGTAGACGCAATATGGGGAACTGCCCTCTCATGATGGTGGTCACCTCATTGATCTGGTCTGCTCTAATTTTTCCATCAAGGTCGAGGAGCCTGAGCTTGTGACCTGGTCGGACCACCACCTGATCAGATTCTCTTGGTCGACTGGGAGGCCCGCTAAAAACTTGCCATCGGCGCCCATTCTTCATCCGGGGAAGATCAATCTTCCGGCCTTTCTGGCGGCCCTTCAGCAATCCCGCCTCACTCCCGCCTCCGATTTGGAGGGGGCGGTTGTGAATTTTGAGCGCTGGATTAGCCAGGGGGTTAGGGCTAGTTCTAAATACACCCACGGGGGCACCCGTCGTTCTTTTCCCTCTCAACCATGGTTCTCGAATCAGCTCAGGGACCTTAAGTTGGGATGTAAAAGGCTTGAACGGAAAGGGCGCCAGAAGTATTGCCCGTCGGATAAGAGGTCTTTACGTTTGGCTCAGTATTATATGGCTATTAAGCTAGCTAAAAGCAATTACTTTGCTGGGAGGATTGAACTGGCCGGGAACAATGGGAAGGAAATATTTGCCATTGTTAAAAGTTTTTTATCCCCTGCTGCGGAACAAAGGGTGCTTCTCAACAATGGAGTGAGGAGCAATCGACCTATTTTTTGGACAAAATCCTAAAGATCCAGCGCAGTGTCGGCACGCTTTCCATAACTGAGGGGTCGTCGCCCTCTGGTCCCGATCCTTCACTGTGGTCGGTTGTCAATCCGCTCACGTCGTTCACAGCCGTAGCTGAGGCCGATATTCTGGCCATTTTGACATCTCTTAAGTCTGGATCGCCTGCTGACCCGTGTCCAGCCCGAGTGCTAGCTGGGGTGGCTAAGGAGGTGTGTACCACTGTTACTGACATCGTGAAACTCTCTCTTCAGACCGCCATGGTGCCAGCACAATGGAAACAAGCAAATTTGCTTCCCCTCCTTAAAAAAACATCTTTGGACCCGGAGATTCTTGCTAACTATCGACCAATTTCGCTATTACCAGCCCTAGCTAAAGTCTGTGAAAAAGTGGTTTTTCGACAACTCGAGACTTTTGTGGAATCTTCAGGGGCCCTGCATCCGGCTCAGTCGGGGTTCTGAGCGGCGTATAGTACGGAAACCGCCCTGGTGGAGATGTCGGAGGGGATCAGAGAGTGTCTTGACGGGGGCGGCAGGGCGGCCCTGATTTTACTCAACCTTTCTGCCGCCTTCGATATGGTGCCCCACCAGCTGCTCTCCACTATTGGTGTTTCCGGCCTTACCTGGGAGTGGGTCAAGTCCTTTCTAGACCAGTGCACGCCGGAAGTATGCATGGCCTCTTGCTCCTCCTCGGTCAGGAATTTGACTACAGGGGTTCCGCAGGGCTCCACCTTGAGGCCCCTTTTATTTAATACCTACCTTACCACCCTGGTCTACTTGGCGGAGAGGTTGGGTGCGAAAGTGATAGCGTACGCTGATGATACTCAGCTGCTGTTCACCTGGAAGGGACCGGATGCTGATACTACCATCGCCCGGTCATGTCTGCCTTCCGATTTCCAGTGATGGTGAAAGAGCACTTCTGGCGATCATCTATGACCTGATTGAGAAAGGTGTGATTGAGGAAACGAGAGGTAATGTGTGCAATAGTCCGGTTTTGCCTGTTCTGAAAAGAACAGATTCTTCACAGCCTCCTGCATATAGGTTTGTGATTGATCTACGCGAGGTGAATAAGATTGTAGTTCCGCAATTTCCTGTTGTGCCTGATATCACTGCACTGCTTTATTGACTTTGATCCCGGCTACAGCCACGTGGTTTTCGGTGATTGACTTGAAGAATGCTTTCTTCAGCATCCCGATTGCCGTGGAGAGTAGAGATATTTTTGGCTTCTCTTTAGGAGGCCGAAGTTTTCGGTTTAAGCGCGCTCCTCAAGGCTATTGTAAAAGTCCATCGATTTATAGTCAGGCCTTGAAAACACAACTTGATTCGATTGTTTTACATGATGGTGCTGCTCTTATCCAGTACGTTGACGATCTGTTAGTTTTCGCTGACAATGAAGAGATTTGTAGAGAGGCTACTTTGTCGTTGTTACGTCATTTGTCTGATTTCCATCATAAGGTTTCTCTTTCGAAGTTGCAATATTGTCGACAAGAAGTTACCTATTTAGGTCACCTCTTAACGAAGGAGGGAAGGAAACTGACCCCAGAAAGAATTCAAGCTATTGTGAAAATGAGTGTGCCTACGACACAGAGAGAAGGACGTGCTTTTCTGGGTATTACGTCGTACTGTAGACCGTGGATCCCTAATGTTTCAATGCTTGCGAAGCCTTTGATAGCTCTTATTGTTAAGGATACTCCAAATCCTATTCCTTGGACTGACGAATGTCAGAAGAGCTTTTCAGAATTGCGTGATGCGTTGTGTTCGGCTCCTGTGTTGGCTACTCCCGACTACAGTAAGCTGTTTACACTCTATGTCCACGAGAGAGAGGGATGTGCATTGTTGGTTTTGACTCAACAGTTTGGCGATAAGCAGCGTCCATGTGCGTATTTTTCGTCGACTTTGGATCCGGTAGCTGGAGCGTTGCTGAGTTGTCTGAGAGCTACAGCAGCAGCGGCTGTCTCAATTCGACAGTCTGCTGGTTTGGTAATGGATAATACATTGATTGTGATGGTTCCACATGCAGTGGATACCTTGTTGAATCGCACTAAGACACAGCACTTAAGTAGTGCTCGGTTGTCGGGTTACGAATTGACACTGTTAGCGAGCCACGTGCATATAAAGAGATGCAACACGTTGAATTCAGCTACGTTGTTGCCGATTTCAGTTGAGACAGATGTTTCTGAACAGCATGATTGCTTCCTTAGGGCAGAGGAAGAAACGAAAGGGAGGATAGACCTTAGGGATGCTCCTCTTCCAGAATGTGATGGTACTTTATGGGTTGATGGTTCGTGCTTTAAGCTTCGGAATGGGGATACGACTGCGGCATATGCTGTTACGACTTTGCATACGATTGTTGAAGCTGCACGTATCCCACATAATTCAGCACAAGCAGCAGAGTTGATTGCATCAACGAGAGCGTGTGTGTTGTCGAAAGGAAAACGAGTGACTGTGTACACCGATAGCCAGTATGCGTTTGGTGTGGCTCATAGTTTTGGACGTTTGTGGAAAGAGCGTGGGTTCCTGACTTCGCATGGAACTAAGATTCAGCATGGTCAGTTGGTGAATGAACTTCTTGAATCTCTTACTTTGCCGTTGCAAGTTGCGATTGTGAAATGCAGTGCGCATAAGAAAGTTACTGATGATGTTGGTCGTGGTAATGCATTTGCAGATTAAGTCGCGAAAGAAACTGCGAGAGATGTGATGAGTCGAATGTATGTTGCGGGTCCGGCGAGATGGGTTCCCGATAGAAATATGCGTGAAGATACGATTGAGAGTGTGAAATCCATCCAAGCTGAAGCTAAGGAGAAAGAGTTGAATGAATGGAGAGAAAGCAAGGGTAAATTGGATTCGAATGGTTGTTGGATTGAGTTGTCGGAGCATCAGCGATGGTTGTTACCCGATGCATATGTACTTCCAGTGGTTACGATGGCTCATGGATTGGCTCATATCAGTGTGAAAGGGATTTGTAAGTTTTTAGCTCCAGTATGGCAGAATGCTAGTATTCCTAAGTATGCAGAGAATCTGGTTAAGAACTGTATGGTGTGTTTGATGTACAATCCTGGTAAGGGAACTCCAACTCCAGCTGGTCATTTTGCTCCTCCAACGTATCCGTTCGAGGCTTTGCAGCGAGATTTCATCCACATGGAGAGGTGCAACAACCTGAAGTACGTGTTAGTGGCTGTTTGCTCTTTTTCGAGATGGGTGGAAGCCTACCCTTTGAAAGATAACACTGCCTTGTCCACAGCGAAAGCCCTTATTAAGGAATTTTTCCCTAGGTTTGGTTTGCCGAGAATGATCTGGAGTGCCAATGGGAGTGAATTTGTGGGGCAAGTGATGAAGAGAGTGTGTGATGGATTAGGAATTAAGCAGAAGTTCCACGCTGCAAATCACCCCCAATCAGCTGGCTTAGTAGAGTGCGACAATGCCACCCTTAAGTTAAAACTAGCCAAGATTCAGGTGAGTTCTGGTTTACAATGGCCAGATGCCTTGCCATTAGCCCTTCTGTCCACTAGAATGACTGTGCATTCACGAATGGGACTTAGTCCGTAGGAGGTAGTGTTTGGTCGCCCGGCAAACATTTGGGGAGTGCTGAGGCCGACGAAATTTAGTGAAATAGAGCATACTGTATTGCTTGACTACATGTACAAATTGACAGCTAAATTGCGTGTTTTGCATCAACAGGTTCATGATACACTGCCACAAGCTTCTGAAGATCCAGGACACGCCATCGAACCTGGCACCTGGGTGTTGGTGAAAAATTTCCAGCAGACCAAGAACGAGCAGCCCCGCTGGATCGGCCCCTACTTAGTCCTATTGGCCACCCGTTCCGCAGTACGAGTGCACGGTAAAAAGAACTGGATCCACGGCGTACACTGTAAGAGGGCCCCTTTGCCTCTGCTGTACGACTGGTGGGTCCAGAAAAGACTTCCTGATTCTGAAACTGAGACCGTGCCTCGTTTTCTGCCTTTTAGTGATGCCCATTTGATTGGAACGAACACTGAGCAAGAAAGTGACGATCTTCTGCAAGAAGCTGTGCCTCCGTTGAATCATTTGAACACTTCTGAACCTGAGCTCCTATTCCGTGAACAGACATTGCCTAGCAAAGAGCGTTATAATTTGCGACCGAGAGTCGCTGGACTAATAAAAAAGTAAAATTCTTTCTTTTACTGATTTTTTTTAAGGTTAAGCTCTCCTCCGAGGAACTATTTTGATTTTTGTTTTTCGAACCACCATCCGGGTTCAGCTGTAGGGTCGCGGTGTCAAGTCTTTGGAGTGCAAGCCAAAGACGTTAGGTCGACGGTTCTGGTTGGTCTGAGGGCGTTTCCCTAGACTGACAGACTCATTCCTTAGCACAGAACACCCTACCGCCGCGAGCAGCAAGATAGAGAGGATGGAGTTTTTCGAGATGGAGAGACCTGTTGAAAGAATAAGCTTCAAGAGCAAAATATGTAAAATTATGAGTAGAAAACGTTTTTTAATATTGTGTTTGTTTATGCTGTTTAGCTTAATGATGTTTTTAATTGGATATGTGACATTCTCTTTTCAAGTGACTTTTGTGCCCACTATGCAACCTATGCCTCCTCCTACTGTTTCTTCACATTCTTTTCACCCACTGCCCGAACATGAAACTGTTAGAAGACTGGAATTTGCTAATAATTCCTTTGTTCAGCTCCTGCATCAACACCAGCTAGTAATGAATACGACAAATTGTTGGGTTTGTGGCCTCATGCCCCATACTACCGATAAAGGTATTCCTTACTTGGTTTTGCCTTTTAGCTACAATGGTTCTATTTGGGCATACAGAACGATGTTCATTTATGCTCATGGAGTCTATCCCCAACGTTCAGTGAAAGATAGTCCAAAGACTAGTGCTCTGGTCAAGGGTATAGTTGACATGATTAGGGGAATTAGTTCCTATGAGACTATCCCAAGAGATGAGACACAAGCATACATTGGATGGAACGTTACTGGATACGGAGTTAGTCTGAGTGTTAACCAGCGAGCGAAGAAATCCTCTCCGATTTGGATAGTGGGTCATTATTGTCTGCAAGGTAATGGCAACAATCCGAGAGCTCAGTTAGGGAAGAGTGTCTGCACTGAGATGTATGTTTTTGCGTCCCAGACTTCCCCAGCATTCCTTGCAGCTAAGGGTACCTATTTCATCTGTTACGATAAAGCGTACACATGGTTGCCCCCTGACCTTTCGGGCACATGTTTTGTTTCGTTCTTGTTGCCTCCCACATTTACAGCTGCGGCAGATTACCACAAGACGAGAGTTGCTAGAGGTGTCTTCAGTAAGGAAGATACCGCAGGACAAGAATTGGGAGATTTCTTTAAGGGTTTTCTGCCATTTTGGGGACCTATGGCTAATAGCAGGAATATTCGACAGTTGACGAGAGTGGTTGAGTCCACCATAGTCGAAACTGCCGGTGCCCTTAGTAACTTGACTGCTGAGCTCCAGTCGGATCGCCTTATGACTCTTCAGAACAGAGTTGCATTAGATGTCATACTTGCAGATAAAGGAGGGGTGTGTAAATTGATTCAATCGAGCTGCTGCGTTTTCATTTCAGACAACACTCCAACAGTTTTCCAGGCCATTTCCAGGCTACATAAGATCTCCAAGTCTGTACATATAGACGAAGGAGATTGGTCGTTGATGGGATGTTTTTGGGGATTGTTATCCATGTGAGGATGGAAGATTCTGATGGTCATTGGGATGATCTTAGCTATCCTTTTCCTGTTCTGTCTTTGCGTACAGTGCGCTCCTGCTATTTGTGGCCTTTGTGCTACTTCGTGTGCCAGGAGACCTGTCCAGAGAGAGTTGCTAAGTACTAGGATGATGCTACAGCAACATCTTGATGATCTGATGAATATAGACCTGGATTCAGACTGACATGTGTTTTGGTTTGTTGCCTATGTAAGGGCAAAAGGAGGGTCTGAGGTTCCGTGATTCCGAACCCGTTGAATAAAGGTCGTAGAATAATGACGATTTTGGTTTCAGCGGACCACAAATGACAAGTGCGGTATGTACGAGTGTTTTTGTCATAATCGATCAATGGAAACACTACGTATTCAGGGATTTCGTTCGAACCTTCGGGTTCCATTTTGTGTACGGCAGCCATTGGACTATTAAGCGCCTGAACGGACTATTAAGCGCCTGAACAGCGACTTCTTCGCTGCAACAAAACCAAGGAAAACAAACTAGCTGACGCCATTGAAGGCGAGGAACCGAGGCCACGCCTACACAGGCCACCCCCACCCGCCCAAACTAAGTATAAAACGCTACTCACAGCGCCACTACTCCAGAGCCTGCTATACTCCTGAGGCGGAAGCCGGGAGGTCACATATTTTTAAATTGTATTTCGTGTTGCACTTGCCCACTATTATCCTGATTTTAAAATTGTACTCACCCCCTGGCACCACCAGAACGGACTATTAAGCGCCTGAACAGCGACTTCTTCGCTGCAACAAAACCAAGGAAAACAAACTAGCTGACGCCATTGAAGGCGAGGAACCGAGGCCACGCCTACACAGGCCACGCCCACCCGCCCAAACTAAGTATAAAACGCTACTCACAGCGCCACTACTCCAGAGCCTGCTATACTCCTGAGGCGGAAGCCGGGCGGTCACATATTTTTAAATTGTATTTCGTGTTGCACTTGCCCACTATTATCCTGATTTTAAAATTGTACTCACCCCCTGGCACCACCAGAAACGGACTATTAAGCGCCTGAACAGCGACTTCTTCGCTGCAACAAAACCAAGGAAAACAAACTAGCTGACGCCATTGAAGGCGAGGAACCGAGGCCACGCCTACACAGGCCACGCCCACCCGCCCCTCCTTCCACCCATACAAAGATGTGCAATCACCGGACGCGCAGCGGACGGGCGCAGCCGGCCTTAGGCCCAGTCACTCTGGCCGTGGCAGATCCTACTAACTTGACCTACACCCGGGCTGAGCTGCTAGCCTTGAACACCAATAAACATCCCTCCTGCTCGCGCATCCTAACCGGAGACACACAATTCTCCGGCTGTGATCGCTGTAACCCCGTCAATCAGACTGGGGCATCAAAGGGTTTGTACTTAGGCCTACTCAACTGCAGGTCGCTTGTGAAACATGCACAAGAAGTGAACCTCCTAATTACCAACAATGCTTTAGATATTTTGTTTTTAACAGAAACCTGGCTCACCTCCAGTAGTGGCCCAGACATCGTTTTAGCACTCCCCCCCGGGTACGTTATGTACTCACAGAATAGACCAGAGGGTAGAGGAGGCGGACTTGCAATAATCATCAAAGACACCCTCACCTGTAGAACGTCTGATGGCAACATCAAGGGCTACGAAAGCTGTCACTATACCATCACAATCTCCCCTGTCACCTCGATATCAGGAACGCTGATATATCGCCCACCAGGCAATTTAGGGGATTTTCCGACCAAAATTGCTGACCAGACCTCCATCAAATGCACATCTACCACTAATTACCTATTATTGGGAGACCTGAATGTACATTTCCTGGACCAAGACGACAAACCGGCCAATGAACTACTCCAAGATCTCACCTCAATGGGCCTAGACCTTAAAAACCCACAGGCCACACACGAAAAAGGGCAACTGCTTGACCCTATTTTTTCCAACATCCCCAACCTTAGATCCTTGGACCATATCCCCCTTCCCTGGACGGACCACTTTTTGGTTCCCTTAGTATGGGACATTATTACCGTACCTCCGCCACCCCCAAAAATCAGAACGTACTCCAGACAATGGCAAAAATTAGATCCAGAAGTCTGGGCAGCCAAACTCCGAGAAAACGTTCCTCATCCCCCTAATAACATCTTAGTAGGAGACAAAAAATTCAGTAATTGGATTATCCAATCGCTGGACGCCATCCTGCCCAAAACCACATCTCTTAGACACATCAAGAGAGTCAATCCCTCACCTTGGTATACCCCGGAACTTAATCTGCTACGTAAGGCTTGCAAAAGATATGAACGTATCTGGAGGAAGGAAAAAACCGAGGAACGGAAAGAAGCATTCCGCGCCGCGATAAAATCCTATAAAAAAGAGCTCCGTAGCATCAAAACCAGTTTCTACGAGGACAGAATTAAAAAAGCGGCCTGCTCGGCTCATGAAACCTACGCAGTTCTAAAAGAATTACTCCACGCCCCCGACCCCCCACTCAAACCCCTCGATCCCAAAGCAGCTGAAACCAAATGTCAAAAATTAGCTACTTTCTTCGACGAGAAGATTCAAAACATTCTCCTAACCATTCCCCCTCCTGAACAGGACCCCACACAGCCGGATCCTACCATCACCACCGCCATCCCTCCACTGCCGCCAGCCCCCCAACCCTCCCTGGATACCTTCGGTCCCGTAACAACGGAAGAAGTGGGAGCTACGCTGGCAGCTATTAAAAGTGGTTCTCCCCTTGACCCTGCTCCCCTCCGTTTCCTAAAAAAAGTATCAAGTATCATTACCCCCTCCCTCACGGCCCTGATCAATTCCTCTCTCTCAGAGGGCATTGTCCCACCCAGCTGGAAGGCGGCAGCAGTCAAAGGTCTGCTGAAAAAACCCTCTTTAGACCCGCAGGATTTTGCCAACTACAGGCCCATATCCCTTCTCCCTGGAAACAGCAAGATCGCAGAGAAGTTGGTAAATAAACAACTATCGCTTTACTTAGAAAGCAACAACCTCTTAGCGGCCTCCCAGACAGGATTCCGTCCTGGTCAGGGCACTGACATCGCCCTCCTGACCGCAGTGGAGAAGGCCAGAAGCATTCTGGACATGGGAGGATCAGTGGCAGTGATCCTCCTAGACCTCAGTGCGGCCTTCGACACTGTAGACCATCCCACCCTTATCCACCGACTGGGAGAGACCGGAGTAACGGGTCGGGCCTTGAAATGGCTAGAATCCTTTCTGACTGGACGCTCCTTCCAGGTGCGGGAAAACGACAGCTGCTCATCCATCATCCCCCTCCGGTGCGGAGTGCCACAGGGCTCATCTCTGAGCCCGACACTTTTCAACGTGTATATGGCCCCACTGGAGAAGAGGGTCAGCTCGTACGGCGTGTCAGTCATCAACTACGCCGACGACACTCAGCTGGTCGTTACCCTCTCCCACCCTCACCATGCCCCATCCGACCTCCACAGCTGCCTCTCTGAAGTCCACCGATGGATGAATCTCTCCTCATTAAAATTAAACGGGTCCAAAACCGAGATCCTCCTGATGGGCCACAATGGGCCCTCTCTACCATCTCACCTTTGGCCCAGGTGCCTAGGGGACCCTCCCGCACCCAAGGAAGAGGTCAAGAGCCTTGGTGTGTGGATTGAGAAAGACATGAGTTTTAAAACCCAGGCAAAGAGAACTGCAGGGACATGCTTTGGACTACTCAGAGCCTGCAGGAAAATCTTTCCTCTGCTCCCAGAGACCGCAAGGAGGCTCCTCATACAGGGTCTAATCCTGGCAAGATTAGACTACTGTAACGCTATATACTTGGGAGCCCCTGAAGCCACCTTGAACTCACTACAGAAAGTCCAAAACGCCGCAGCCCGATTACTTACGGGCACACCTGGAAGATCCTCCGCCAGGCCGGCCCTTAACTCTCTCCACTGGCTTCCAATCAGAGAAAGGGTCTTGTTTAAATCCCTCTGCTTGGCCCATAAAACACTCAATAATAACGGTCCCCCTCTTCTGAAAGAACTTTTAATCCCTTACAAAGCAGAGAGGGATCTCCGATCCAATGCAGAAAATCTTATTTCAGTCCCTAGAGTGAGAAAAGCCAAGACCGGTGGCCGTCGCTTTTCGGTCCACACGGCAAAACGATGGAACCAGTTACCCCGAAAACTTAGGACAGAACCTAACTATCTCCAGTTCAGAAAGACCTTGAAGACCTTCCTTTTCCCTCAAATCTAATCCTACTAGTTGCTAAAACCTCTGGAGAAGCAGATCAGCGCTGGGATGCTCTTCGGAGTTACTACGCGCTTTACAAAACCATTAAATAAATTTTGTGTGGTTGCCCTCACATAGGCCGATGACTGCGGCCGAACGAGTCTTTGGGACACGTACACCTTTAGCTGACTTCTGTGTGACCTGAACGAGCTGACTCCCTTGCCCGAGGCTGACCTCGTTGAGCCAGTTCCTTGTTAGGCAGCTGGTCAGATAGAGATCAAAGAGCAGGACATTGCTGAGTTTATGGTACATGCACACACCCTTCTATCTTGCTTCTCATCTGCTTCTGTTCCTTCCTTTATGGCTTATTTATTGATTTGGGTTGAGGTCTTTTATTATGGGTCCGTCCGGCCTGCTCGAGCAGGAATGTTGGATTTTGCTTGGTCATTTCTGGTGGGCTGGACAACGGAAAGTGGGTTTGTCGTCATGCGATATGTATTAAATGTCATCATCTGATTGGTCCGTTTGTATGTAACTGATGCTAGCCAGGAATGTAGTTTTAGCATAAAAGACGATGCTCCGCTCTATGAATTTGTGCAGCCTCTAGCAAACCACCCATGTTGTGCTTCGTAGACCTCTGTTCCTGGTTGCAGCCAATAAAATTGGTCTTTGACGTCACCGAGAAGTATCCTGTGTCTCTGTATTCTAAGACAGGTGAACCCGAAGACATCGGGCGTTTCCCCTGGCGCCGCTGTTTTCTAAAACCCGGTTCTTCAGTATAATTGGTTAACACCTGTTTAGCATATTTAATGAACTTGTAAGTCCCTTGTAGAGTGATGTACCAAACACCTAAGGCCTGTAAATAAAATGCTACCAGTGGGCCTGCAGCACTTAGTGTGCCACTCACTTAGGTAGCACTCTAAAACATGTCCCATGCTTGCCATTGCAACCTGAAAGCAGTGTCACACTGCCACATAAAATTGGTATTTAAAACCACTTGCCAAACCTTAAATTTCCCTTTCATTACATATAAGTCACCCCTGAGGTAGGCCCTAGATGTGCCAATTGGCAGGCTGCTGTGTAACAACATTTGTACGAGGAAATTTTGACCCGACGTCTTACCAATTTATGCGATTATATGTGAATCCCCTGAAGGAGGGCTGGGTCCCGAAATGCATATGTAAATGTAAATGTAATGCATAGGGATACTTACATCGCAATTTGAGATGATATCAAATGATGAAGCGATTGTCATATACTATTGAAATTTGATGGAATTGATCAATAATGTAACAATTTCGAAGAAATGATTTGAACAAAAGACTGGATTAAAGACGTCATTACATTGACCTACCAATGAGTAATTGAGAATTCTTACACTTATAACAAACGGATTACATCAATACGAATTGTAGAGACTAAGTCTCAGAGGAGTGCCCGTGGGTACAGTGCCGTTTGGTTGGCGCTGCAACTTTCGTGTAATTAAAATGTAGGACATGTGCTTTTAAGTTTCACATTCCTGGTAGTGAAAATCTCCCAAATTCATTTTTCGTTACTGCAATGTCTACCCCTCTAATACGATAGCATTGGGGATTCCATTTAATAAGCTGTACTTCCTGACTGAGAGGATTAAATCTATCATGCTTGGTACCGATGGACTGGTAATGATAAATCATCTTTAATGCCAAAGTCATATTTACTATAACAATTTTGAAAATACCACTTTTAGAAAGTTGTCATTGTCCTGCTCTCAGCCCTGTGTGCCTGCAGCCTGTCTCATATACATGTCTTGGGAGGGTGACAGCTGGGCTTTGTGTATTCTCCCTAGACAGCCACGCACAATGGGAGCTTAGGAGTGACTTGATGGGCCATGCTGGGATGAGGGGAGGGAGGTGTTGGGCCGAGTCTTGCACCTAAACCTGAATAGGATGCATCCTGCCCCACACAAAGGGCTGCATAGTTCCCTTTAGTTAGTCTTTGCATGGCCAGGAAGGGTCAGCGTACTTCAAAGATCCTTCTTTGAAGTCTCCCCCACTTCAAAGGCACCACTTGGTATAAGAACTGGACCTCAGACCCTACTACGTCAGTACACTTCTCAACCTTTGGGTACCCTCCCAGGAAGAGGGACCACTGTGCTGCTGGACAGTCACCGTGCTGGACTGCTGCTCTTGAAGAACTGCTTTCTTGCTGTGTTGACCTGCTGCCCTTCTGGTGTGGGTGAGAAGCACTGGACCTGAATCACTTGACCTCCAAAACCCTGAGTGTCTCCAAGGGCTAGTTGGATAGCCTCCTGATCTGAAATCTCAGTGCAATAACAGACTTCCAACTACCTTACTTCAGCACCTGGACTCTGAAATCTGTGAGTTTACTCTGCCAAGTGGTGCCACCCCAGTCCTGAACCCTTGGAAGTGGACCTAAGGTGCTTACTCAGCACTTCACCACCTCTACGGATCAACATCTGTGCATCACTCCCTCTGCGCTCCACACCCTCTCTGCTGACAGGATCTTTGATATCGACGAAATCCGGACAAAAGTACTTTTGACAGGCTTGCTCAACCTCGTCCTTATAGCCTGCCTGCACTTCATCGATGCTGGTCGCTGAACTTTTGACTTTGTCCAGGTTCAGCGCGACGAGATATTCCTACTTGGCACTTAGTGCTTTTAGGAGCTATTTTCACTGGTTCTTTTAAAAATCAATATCGCTGGTTCTACTTATTGTTTTATTTATTAAAATATCCTCATTTTTGCTAAACTGATGTGGGATCTATTTTGGGTGGTGGTTTCACAGTTTTTACTGTTTGATGTGTTGTACAAATACTTCACACATTGCCTTCAAGTTAAGTCTGACCGCTCTGTGTCAAGCTAACAGTGGGTGAGCACAGGTTAATTTGTGTATTTCTGGTCTCTTACCCTGATGAGGATTGTGGTTGCTGCCTGCCATGGGCTTATAGCCTAGTCAACCAACAGCCAATTTACTAACAGCAGAACTAAACAACGTTTCTCACAGTGCAAATTTTATATACCAATGGCTTGCAAGAGGAGGTGACCAATACCAAAACCCTTGCCCACTAAGGAAACCTTGTGAGATTCCATGTAACAAAATAACTGTAGGCTTTTATTCTGAGTAATAATAATCTGCCCTTAAATACCTGTTGAACCTAACATATGTTTTTTGCAATCAATTTGACAGGCCTACTACCTTTATAGAACATTTCATAACAAACAATCAGGCCTATAGCCTTTTTCATTGGCATGACACCATACCCAACTCAAGCCAACTGTACTGAACGTAAGCTATCTACAAGGTGACCTTCTGTCATACATTCATAAAAGTACAAATGTATACAAAATTACAGTTAGCAAAGCCAAGTACTATTGCTCCTGAGAGAGCCTAACAAGGATTATTTTAGTGGACAGTTTCTAGCCTCAGGGTTTGTTGGGGTGCATCACCAACTCTAAAACCTTTGTCTGGTTCAGTAATCAGGGAAATTCCTCGTAGCATAATACCTACCTACAAGTGTTAGCACAGTGTAATAACAATCCATCCTTAACAGTCTGTTGTCTTTAACCCATGCTTTACACAAAACGTAGGTCAGGCCTAATCGCTTTGTTGTAATGTTTCATAAAAAACAGATCAAACCTACAAAATCCGGCATGACTGTTCCCAATGAACCAATGAAGCCTTTAATCTTTGCCACTGACTCTCCTACCCAACATTGGTCGATTTAAGTGCACATAAAGTGGTAACCACTGTGCATACAGTTATAGAATTACGGATATATATTAGAATTCAGTTTGAAAAACAATATACAACCCCTCTCAGCAGGGCCTAACAAGAGTCATCACAGTAAATACCACCAGGGTTTATCAGGGTGGGAGGCCAGCGCCCAAACCCTTGCCTACTTCAATAATCTGAGAAATTAAATGTAACAAAATACCTGTCAATAGCCTGTCACCCAATATGATACCAAGCAACTGTAAAAGGCTTATTGACTTTAACAAATGCTTTTCACAATTAGTTAGACCAACTACCTTTGTCATAAAGAGGCATAATAAGCAGACCAGACCTATGGCAGCGGACATAGAATTTCACAGTGTACCAATCAGGCCCATAGCTTGTCATAATACACATCTCAGGCCTACAGTTTCGTGAATAAGCTTTTTCTCAAGACAACTATTGGACAGGCAGTCATAAAAATAGAAAGGAATACAAAATTACAGTTGGCTAAGCAAAATACTATTTCTTCTATGAGAGTCTAACTAGGATTCTCTCAGAGCAAACCTTCTATATCCATATTTTGTCACTAGGGGTAACCAAAACCAAACCCATTGCCAGGCGCGGCTGGCACAGGTAATAGTAGTGGGGCGGGTGAGGGTGGGCAGGGCAGTGAGGAAGTCGAAAAGAGATGGGATTGGGAAAGTAAAATGAAAAATAAATAAAATCACTTACCTTGCGCTGACTGCATCACTGACTCAGAGATGTGGTGAGCGCAAGGTAAGTGTTTTTTAATTTATTGTTTATTTTTACTTTCCCTATCCTGTCGTCTGTTGACTTCCCCCCTGCCCTGCCCCACCCCGCCCCACACCACCACTGTTATCTGTGCCGGCTGCGCCTGCCCATTGCCTACTACTGAAATGTGTGAGATCCCATGTAATAAAATAACTATCAGTAGGCTTTAATATAGAGTAATAACAATTGACACTTAAATGGCTATTGTCCTTAACATATGATTTTCACAATAAATATTTCAGGCCTAGTATCTTTATCATAATATTTCATTCGCAAATCAGGCCTATAGCCAGGATCATTGGCTTGCCAACATAATTATTTAAAATGGCCCTTTTTTCAGGGTTACCACCAAACATTTTGCCTACTTCCTCCTATCATTTTCTGAATTCTTTTTTGTTTTCATTTAGTATTCTGTGCACTTTACAATTGCTAACCAGTGCTAAAGTGCTTGTGTTCTCTTCCTAACACATGGTAATATTGGCTCATACCCAATTGGCATATTTTATGTGCTTATAAGTCTCTAGTAAAGTGCCACTGCATGTACCCAGGGAGTGTAAATTAAATGCTATTAGTGGTCCTGCATCCCTGATTGTACCACCCACTTAAGTAGCCTTTTAAACGTGTCTCAGGCCTGCCAGTGTGTTCAGTTATAAACTGCTGAATAATTTGGGGTTTGCTTGAGCCTTACCCTGGGAAGCAGGGCCGTCCATTAGCATGGGCGAGTTGGGCCTATGCTCTGGGCTCTGCCCTCAGAGGGCAAAGGACCTGCCTGCCATATTCTCTCTTCAACCTCGCTCCAAAGAAAAGTGTTCTTAAACACTTCTTAGGAACGCTGCTGATTACTGTGTGCATGTTTGGTTTGTTTTTCTTCTTGTGGATCCCTCTTAACCACTCCTGTGTCCACTTACCCCTCCAAAGATTTTAATGACTAGATAATTAAAGTTGAGTGAGCGAGAGCGCACAATTTGGTTTTGCCCAGGGCGCTATCTAATCAAAGGCCGGCTCTGCTGACAAGAATTGTGGTTCCTGCTTGAACAGGGCTTACACCCCAGTCAACCAACAATCCAATTTCTTGCATTAACCAACTAAGTCTTTTATCAAGTATGTTTTACCACAAGCCTGAAAGGGCAATACAAGAAGTCCATGTAGTGATAGCAAAGAAATTTGACCCAACCAAATCCTGCATTCAGCCTATGTGGATCGAGCCAAAGCACCTCTCCCAGTAGTACTCTGGATTTATTTTGTTAATCACAGAAATTCAGGTGACAATTACTCTGTCAAGTCAGACCTAAAAATCCATGTAGAGTGGTGTAGCCCTTGGTATCCCATTCTGCGCTCAAACACAAATCTCCACCCTGAATTTAATAACTGAAGTAAACGGAGTGTGCTGGGACTACAATACATTCCTCATTGCTGCGATGCTCCCATCTGTGCTGCTGTCGGAGAAAGACAAACAACATAAATTATATATAAGATACTTTAATATCATAACAGCGTCATGCGTGTGCCCCTGAAAGTTCAAAATTATGTAGCAGGAAAAATAAACAAAATGATCACAGCTGCTGGAGGACAATCACTTTTCTGTGAAAGTCCACAGCTTCTGCCCAATCAAAACATGTATTCCTGACTACCAACATGTGGGTGGAGCCAAAGAATCTTTTTAGTGACTCTCACGTACTTGTCTGGGGATATCTGCGATGTCAAGCCAACCCATAAAAAGAAGCATTAAGATGAGCAGAAGTGAGTCAACTGCCTTTTAGACCAAGAGGAAGTGGACGTATGTCCAGTTTGCTCTCTGCAGCCAGTTTGCTCTTGACTCAATTATTTTGTGGCTGAGATACCAAGAAGATCACTGGGATTCAAGAAGGCCATCCTGATCTTATACCCATAACTGCAGACTGCAGTGTGGTTTCAAAAATTTATTAGTCTTTTTGTAACCTTTTATTATGGCCAAATTACTATTTTCATAGACAAAATTGTAACAGCGTAATGCAAATCTAAGTAATGTAGCATTATATAACATGACATAACAATAAAATTTACATTGGTGAATACACCCCAGATTGTCATGAGATAATGCAGTTATAATAAAAAGGACTTAGGGAGAAAAATAGCATAGCATGTGAATTGGTAATGCTCATATCCACCCCTTGATGAATCATGTCACTGAATAACAGTTGTTTGTTGTGCCCCTCCCCAACAACATACTGTTGCGGGGATTCTGTGTGTGCACAGAACTGTCCGTAGGAAACCAGGACCTCGGTGACTTGTGTTGTACCAGAAACTCACCTCAGTACCTAGAACCCCTATCCGACTAGCATCAGTGTCTCATTCGTTCTCCATCCTAAGCGAAGCTACCAATGATTAGACAAACCAGAACAAGCGACTTAGAATACTCTCAGGAATGGTGGGAAACAAGAACATGCTTTCATTGTTATTTCTCATATAAGTCCACAAAATGCGTAATCAGAGACAGGGTAAAGTTTAAAATGTTTGTTTCAATGATGTGCTCTAAGATGCAGTATCTTGGCTAACATAAGCAGGCATAAGATTAGAAATAATACAATCAGCATTGTCACAATTCCATAAAACACAAAGGGAGAAATCATATTATACTGATAGTGGGAACAGGTCATAAAGCGCCTTGTGTACCACCCTCCCTTGCTCTAAGCTAAGTTTCATAATAATATAAGGTCTCTAAGTTTCAACTGGGAACCCAATACCTCAAGGATCAGCTTAGGTATATCACATCAAAGGATCAGCCAGCTCTCTTGTAGAAGGAAAGGTTTTTCTTCAAGTGCCTGAAAACTGCATGCAGTGTAATAATAAAGGCACTTGAATGTCAGCTTCTTGCAGCTGGGTGCATATTATGTCTAGAGCGTGGGCCGATCACATTGAATCAACAGCATACATTGTTATTTGACCTTGACGCTGTGAGCAGAAGCTGTACAGATAGAGGCTGCCGTGTACGTCTATGGATGTGCAAAGCAGACCATTCACATGTGAAGTAAAGCGAGCAAGTTAACTTTCAACAACAGATATATGTAGTGTTGTGTGCAAAGCGGCAAAATTGCAAAATGGCGTTTAAACTTCTAATGCGGTTATGGTAACATAGCAATGTGTGCAGGCAGGCATTCTTCCTCACTACAATATCTTGCCCCCAGAAAAGAAGTTGCACTGACTCCTTTCTCCCTCACTCCCTACACACCCATCCCCACAACCAACACTTCCTCCTAACGTCACTGTCATTTGCAGGTAAGCACAGGAACATTAGGAACCTATGGACTGCCAGAAACCAATGCTAGGGTGATAATCACTACCTCCAATAGTGGGCAGGAAGCAGGAGGGTGTGATAGCCAGAGGGTCATTTATGAAGGTAGTGCTGTGGGATAGCTCAACTATTCATGGAGGGACATGAGTAGCAAGTGCATGCCAAATAAAGCATAGTTAGCAGAGCTTTGGTGTCAAGCCTTTCCATTTTGAGCATTTTTACTGGGATGTGCCTCCATGTGAGAAATCAGTACCGGTTTGCAGTGTCCACCCACTTTCTGCCCCCATTTTTACCAATGGATGCTGGCTTTCTGACTCTGATTGTACCCTGGGCACTGCTAAGCAGGCCCATGGCCAGTGCACTGTTTAACAAGTTACACGTAATAGGGTACACTTACGATTGGTAAAGACAGACCCTTTAAGTACCCACCCTCCCTCAAGCGCCTTGAGACCCTCTGGGTGAGTAGTGCGCTATACAAATCACTGAACTTGAACTTGAACTAGTTTATAATAGGGCCAGGGTGTAAAATCTACCTATAATTCCCAAGTATATAATGGGGCACGGAGTTTAGAGGTCCAACACATTTCCTGCACTTGCATGTGTGTGCTGCTGTGTGCCTGCAGGCCTTTTAAAGGCAGTCCTGCCTAGCAGCCTGTATTTAAAAGTAAATTCTCACAATTTGTATTAACAGACCCTATATGTCCCTAATAAAATAGGGTTTGGGTTTCAAACTACCAATAAGTCCTAGTATGGTTTTACAGACTGTCTTTAAAAGTACAATTGTGTGCAAACAAGACTTTGGTGGTATGGGCACTTTAAAAGTGATTTTTTACCTTATTCGTACATATTAGCCCCCCCCCCCCCCATGTCTCCCTAGGTGTCCCGTGGGTGGGAACCATGTAACTATAAGGAGGGACCTTATAAAAGAAGTTTTATATGCCCTGGTGAGGAAAAGCTGCCCATCATTTTTCCCCATTGTAGATACTTGACTCTATAGGCTAACATTGCAATATTTTATTTAGATATAACTATTTCTAGGAAATGAGTAAAATATCATACAAGGTCTTAAACGATTGATATTGATAAATGCAACAGCTTGCCACTGTTGAATTTATCTTAAATAGTACAGAAGGGACGTTATCGAACTTTCTCTTCTGTAAGCCAAAATTTAGCTTTCTAATGGTCTCTGCTGATTGGTCAGCCTTAACATGCTTAGCTAGGTTGCTTTGATTAGGTGACAAGTGGCCTGGCAGGACCAGAGGCTATCTGATGGATAGAGCTCTGCAGCTGTGGAGGTTAGGTCCCAGAGAGGGGGCTAGGTAAATCAAACTGAGCTCAAAGAGAGACCAGATCAGTAAGCAATGCCAGGGGTACCTACCCCCAAATCCTGTGCCCCCTTGGAAGATGGCCGGCTTAGGAGAAGAACTTGAAGAGGTCAGGGGGAGAAGAGCTAAGGGAAACGAGCCACAGTGTGGGTTGGTTTAGCTAGCTCTAGCTCCTCTGGAGAGAAATCTATGTTGGATTTTAGAAGCTAAGTCATTTGTGAGACAAGGAGATGCTACACTTTGGAGGAAGTAGTCATGCATTTGGGTGGCAAGCAGCATCTCATTGAACACAGGTACCACCCTGCTTTTTGCCTCAGAAAACTGCATAAGTATGTGAGCGCTGCATAGTCTCTTAAATCTGCTGCCTGAAACTACAATGAAAAGAAGGACTTCCCTGCTGGAATCTGGATTTGCACCCAACGGCTTGCATTCTGGATGACTGCACCTACTGCATAACCTGGTACTACAGCCCTGGGGACTGTACATTGCTTAATAAAGGATTAAGGAGTGGACTACCTGCAAGCTTCAGGTTAATAGAGCCCATTTGCATCATCTCCACCAAAAGTCCCAATCCTGGAGTGCGTCCAGTGGACTTTTAAGGATTTGGCCAGGTGCATTGTGGGGATTGTAGTCCAGACATCCAACGGACCATCTAGGAGATTTCAGACCTTTGTATTGGTGATTAAGACACTTTGAATTTGCAAGGATACCTTTAAGAAGCTCCTCCTGAGGTTTGGAGAACTCTGGGGAACTTTTTTGAAAAAACTCTATAAGGTGATCGACCCGACCTCGACAGTCAAGCCACTACCTTCAACCGGGACAGGATTGCAGGCTCATCTCGCTGCAAGCTCCAGAGCTTCAGACTTCCAGAATTTGGCTGGGGCCTCGTGGAAAACAAAGTGGTGACCCCCCACCGAATCTGACCTACTGTGGTGGGTCAAGCGAAGTCGGAAGAAAAAGCTCCAGAAACATTTCTAAGTGTGAAGGTAACATTTTTAACAGGGCCCCCCGATTAGTGTATCTGACCAGGGCTCCATAATGATCAGCCTCAAACTTTGACTTTGTCCCATTCGAGCACAACCAGATGTTGGAGGGTTGTGCTATATGTTTTTAAGCCCTATAAAATGGTTAATCTTTACAAATGTATATCTCAATTTCCCTACATTGGATTTTTGTCATTTTGGTGTCTATTTGTTCATAAAAATATTTCCTATTATTATAAACTGGTATGAGATTGTCATTGTGCATTATTTCTTACTTATGTGATGTATTGGTGTTTTTAATTGATTTTTACTCCTGTATTCTAAGTTAGGCCTGACTGCTCGTTCTCAGCTACCAAGAAGTGAGCGAGGGGCTAATTTACTAAGTCCTTTACTGGACCCTATACCATGTTAGTGGCCTTAATAATAGTGGAAGGTGCATGCTTACCCCTACCAATAATCCACTTTCCAAAACTGCACTATTCTCAGCATTTTCTGTTCCCTTATTTTCTCTCCTCTTTATGCAATGGGCCTGATTTTGAGTTTGTCACTTTGAATGTGGCATTTACTGCACCTGATAAAAAACTAATTGTGGAGTGACTCCTCCCTCATGTTATTGTCGTGCCGCGGTTGTGCCCACCAGACCACTGTGAGAGAGTGAGGACCTAGTGAGGAGATTCCAGTGAACGATAGTAGAGGATTCTCTCCGGCTACTGTTTTTTCTTACGCAACTGACACAGACGCGTCATAGCCCCTTTGCAACCACCTCCTGTATTTGCTGCTCTCTACCTGGGGGCCCGTGCAGATTCTTCAGCCCGAGTAACTTCTGACCACGAGCTAAACAGTCGACAGTCAACATTGCACTCCTCTGCTTTTGCTCTCACCACCTTCACTGTGCTCGCTCGACCCGCACAGGTGGGTGGATATGGGTTTGCAGCAGGATGGGTTTTGGTGGTCAGTGGTGGTGCACCAGTGTCTGCTTGAGGTTGCTGTGGCTGTGAGGGTTATGGCGGTTTTGGGGCCGCAGGGGCAGGCAGACAGACACAGCACTTTTGCCTGCAGTGTGTTTCCATGGCCAGGCCATAAACTACAGTTGGCATGGGTGTGGCCCTGACGGGCCTGACTGATTTAATCTGATCCTCAACATATTTCTTAAAACTCTCAAAGATGTAAAGTGAGATCTCAGCAGTTACCAACAATACCACTGGACAGCATTTGCCAGTACTGGATATTTCCTGGGTAGCCTGTGTTCTGGAAGTGTGGTGAAGGCGGCGGCCTGTGATTCAGGGTGGAGGAGGCAAGTGGATTATTTGTGAATTGATATCACTGCTACCACTGCTCGACGTTTCCCTTGCCATCTCTGCTATTGTGGCTCTTACTGTGACTGTGGCTCCTACTGTGACAGTTACTGCTGCTGCTACTGGCTACTGGTTTCTACCACTACAGCTAGTGGAACTGATATTGCTACTGGTCACTTGTACTGGTACCGGTACTAGTGAAACTACAAGTATTGCTATCAATATTGCGACTGTTACTCGATCACACAGGCTAGGGTGTGACATCAGTTATTTTTCACTTACCCTATAACAACTGATTTACCAGTTTACTGACTATCATCACTGACTATCATCGCTGTGTGGGGCCCCTGGATTTTGGAAATGCCAGTTCACTGAGGCTTCATGCAAATCCCAAAAAGGTGTGGTGTCTAATTTTTGGGTGCGAATGGGGAAATGTAAAATACAGACACGCACTGCACATCCAAACATGCCTCCACAACTAAAACTACAATCATGGACGCGTTTTTGACATGTGCGGTGGACATTATAAGCAAAGAAATTGTGTTGGCAGAATAGAGCTTCTCCCTTTCTTCCCTAAATTCACAACAATTAAGTTCTCCAGAAGGGTGCTTGCTTAGCCCCTCAAATACAAATAAAAGACCGGGGGCCTCAATTGAATTGAAGTAAGGGGGAAATTGCGGGCCGAGGCAGCCCATCTTAGAGATCCCTGATAGCTCCAGACACCACCTACAGATGACCCCACTGGAGCATAAAATTACAGTAGTCACTCCTATCACGCAAGGTGCGGCTGGAAAAAGAAAGAGATAGGAAGTAGCATCTAAATAGAAGCATCTCGGGGTCACAATTAGTCAGTTGCCCAAGAAGAAGGACTTCCTGGGGAGGGGAAAGGAAAAGTTGGACCCACACTGGTCTATTATCATGAAACAATCACTGCTGCCTTGCATATTAAGCTGTAACCCATTTTGGACAATCTCACTGCCATAGAGCTGATGCTCAGGAAGCCAGAGGGGTTAAATAAGAAAAACAACACTATCGTACAGCTCCTGATTCCCTCCCCCGCGCCGGTGTCTACCCTAGGAGCAACATCAAAGGAGATGTCAGGGGGGATGTTGTGCCCTTAAGTAGGGCCTTCTCCCATTTTTCCCAACACCACCATGAGAAACTGTGCAAGGCCACACCAAACAGTGGGACTTCCCATACTAATTCTGCGTGTATGAATCCTGGTAGCAATAACAGCTCTAATTCCTTGATGCCCAGCCCACTGAAGCCTAGAGCGCCTCGTGCTTCTTTACAAAGTACACATGGCAGCAAGATGATACCCTTAACTGAGTAACGCAGAAGGGAATCAAACAATATCCGCCCCCATATCCCACCGGAGTCCACTCCTTACATTATTGCGCTGCAAAACGTTCCCAAAATTGAGCACTGACAGCCTTGAATCACATGCATCCTTATCGTATAAAGTGACTGTTGGAAAGTGGGTTATTGGTAGGGGAAAATGTAGGTCTGCCACTGGCAACAAGGCCACTAATACATGGTAGGACTCAGCATAGGTCTTAGAAAATTATTCCAATGCTCAGCCCTTGGTAACGTGGCTGCGAGCAGACAGTCCTAACTTCAAAGAGAGGTATGTAAAGCATTTAAAAACACTAATTCAGTAAATAATTAAGACACCACACATAATAAAAATCCAACACCAATTTATATAAAAATAGCAAGTATTGTTATCTTTAAAATACCACCAAAATGACAAAAATCCAATGTAGGGAACCGGAGATATGAATTTTCAAAGATTTAATAAAATATAGCACTTAGAAGATTATAGCACCATAGTGTGAAACCTGCTCGTGATAGACCGGGCAAAAGTCAAAGTTTCAGGATGGGTGCGATGGAGCCTTGAGCGGCTACAGCTCGTAGCAGGTCCCAGTCTCAGTTTCTACCTTCACACTTAGAAACTTTTCCGGAGCTTTTCTCCTCGAGGCCCCCGAAGCTCCCAGCCAGTCCGGATTCGGTGAGGGTTTGTCTGCTTGACTTATGACGAGGTCCCGGTCAACTTCTCTTGAGCGGACGTAGAAAATTTCTCAAGATCGCTTCAATGGGGCAACCCAGGAATCCAGGCCAGCACGCGATGGAAGGCAGGCGGCTTGGCTCTCGCTGTTGCTCCGGGTCACCTTTTCTACGAGCGGACTTAGAACCTTTTCTGGAGCTTTTTCTCGCGGGTCTCTCGATACTCCTCATGTAGTTAGATCCAGTGAGGGCTCGCCGGCTTTAGTTTTCAGTTAGTCCCGGTCAATCTCTGGAAGTTGGAGTGATGGAGCTTTTAGCGGGACGAACCTGGTTGGCTTGGCAGGCGGTCTGGCTGGCCAGGTTGAGTCGGTCCTTCTATGGAGCTTTTTTTCAAAGTTGGTCTAAAGTTCTTAAAACTTCTTGAACTTCTTCCTGATGTTCCTCAAGGTGTCCCAGCGTGTCACAAACTCACTCTAAGGGTCTGGAAGCTCCAAGATGGTCCTTGAAAGTTGAAGACTTCAGTTCCCTCAACCCACCGGTACAAAATCCTTACAAATCCACTGGTGGTTCTCTAAGGTGCGGATTTAGTTGGTGATGTTCCAGATGAGCTCTTTTAACCTGTTGCTTTCAGGGAGTCCATTATTTAGTTCTTGTTCTGTAAGATAATCCACAGGGCTGTAGTTTCAGATGGTGCAGTCTTCAGAGGTCAGGCCTTAGAAATCTTTGCACAGCAAAACCTCTCAACAGGGCACTTCCTGCTTGAGTGAGTTTCAAGCAGCCGATCTGGACGGCTCTGCCCCTCGCAAATACTTATTCCTAGTTCTCTGAGTCAAGCAGGAGGTCACTTCTGACCAATAGAAGCAGGCTAACTCCTCCAAAATATGACCACATCCTGTAGAGTGTGGCATTATTTTGTCCCAGAGTGGATCATATCTTTCAAATCCATAATGGCTGATTTTCCAGCAAAGAGGTAAGAGCTGGCTAAACACACCCCTAGGATGGCTAATTTACTTAGACTCTCCCCCCTGCATCACCTCATACCTTCCTTAATCCTACCATCTACCTTAGGTGGGAAGTTCAAAGCTGTAAATGACAATGGTCTCTACTCTCCTCTTTGAAGAACATAGTTTACGGATCCTTCCCCTGGCCTAGCATCCTATGGAACAGCACACTGCCCTGCCAGCAGAGCTGGTTAACCCCAGGTGCTCTTCATCACTTCCACAAGGCAGCCTGGCTAATCCACTAACTCTGACCAATCAGGGCAGACCACTGGAAGGCTGAATTCGCACTTACAAACAAGAAAGTCTTATCACTTCTTGTATGTACACCTTAAGGGAAATTCAACAATCTTATATTTTTGGATTTATTAATACAATTATGGGAAGTCTTTGAATGGCATTTCTTTCCCTCTCCTATCCAGAGTTAATAATGAGTAACTTCCTACCATATTTGTTTTCTTTTTTTCTTCAAATTTGTTTATTTGGCTTTCATGTTAACCTATGTAACAAGGGATTTGCGATGAGAAAAATGACTTGGGTCATTTTTCCAGCACCAGGTTTTACGTTATGTTATGTTATGTTATTGAGATTTTTATAGCGCAAAACAGCTGCCCCAGCAAAGGGGCGTCCCTGCGCTTTAGCTGGCAGCAGCAAATATCAAAACACAACTAAACAAGCACAGAAAGAAACCAGAAAACTATAGTGGACCAGAAGGAAAGAGGAATGTCTTGATGGCTCTCCTAAAAGATTACAAGTCCTCAAGGGCACGAATATGGGCAGGTAGAGAGTTCCAGAGCTTAGCCGCGAGGTAACGGAAAGATCGGCCTCCAGCCTGAGAGCGTTTGACCCGTGGAACTATCACCAGATTTTGGCCCAATGACCTTAAGGAACGAGAAGGGACATACATAGTAAGAAGGTTAGCCAAAATCAAGGGGGAAGACAATTTGAGAATTTTAAAAGAAAGGCAGAGAGTTTTAAACTCGATCCTTTGAGCCATAGGTAGCCAATGGAGCTTAGAAATAGTAGCTTTTGCCGAACAGAACCTGGGTAGGCCCACCAAGGCTCTCGCCGCAGCGTTCTGTACACGCTGCAGCCGAACGATTTCTGCCTGATTGGCCCCCAGCAGAAGTGAACTCGCATAATCTAATCACGAGAGTATGACAGCCTGAATTATCAGCTGTCTGGTCGGGGAGTCAAAAAATCTCAGGGCCGGCCTAAGCTCATGCAAAATACCAAAACAGGTAGCGGCTACTTTTTTGGTGTGTCCGCAGAAACTAAGAGCAGGATCCAGCCAGACACCCACATTTTTCACCTCAGACACTGGAATGGGGGTAGGGCCTAGCTCGGATGGCCACCAATGATCGCCCCAGAGGTTGCTGTGTTTACCCACGATTAAAACCTCTGTTTTCTTTGCATTGAGCTGCAAACAATGTTCCGTCATCCAACCTGCCACTCCTATAAGACCCTCTCTGAACCTAGAGGCCATGGAGTCGGCATCCCCACTGAGGGCAACCGCCAGCTGTGTGTCGTCAGTGTAGGAGACCATATTCAGACCCCACTGCTTGGCGACCGCAGCCAGCGGCTGAACATAAAGATTGAATAACGTGGGGCTGAGTGCCGACCCCTGAGGTACTCCCTGATCGATGGAATAGGGTTTGAACTCAAATGGGGGAATAGCAACCCGGAAGGTGCGATCAGATAGAAAAGATCAAAACCAATCAAGTGCCCTCCCTGAGACACCTGCTTCTCCTAGACGACGCAGTAGTATCGTGTGTGAAACCGTGTCAAACGCGGCACTGAGGTCAAGTAACACCAGTGCCGCAGTCTGTCCGGAGTCCAACACGGTACGTAGGTGTTCCGTCATGGCAAGGAGAGCTGTCTCGGTGCTATGACCAGGCCGAAACCCGTTTTGGCAGGGGTCAAGGATATTGGCAGTTTGAAGATGTTTAGACAGGGTCTCGTTCACATGAGCCTCGGCGATCTTAGCTGCCCAGGGGAGGAGAGAGATTGGACGGTAATTCTCCAGTTTAAGTGGGTCCAACACCGGTTTCTTTAATAGAGGCGTGACATAAGCCTGTTTCCATTTAGTGGGGACTATGCCAGTGGAGTAAGAAAGATTACTAAGATCCCGTATAGGAGGAAGACACATAGCAGCCGACACTCTCATCTGCGCAGGTCTAAGAGGATCCGCCGGAGACCCAGATTTGACTTTTGCCACCAGCCTGTCCCGCTCCACCTCAGAGATACCTGGGAGTATAGACAAGGCCACACTGATGGTGGGACTGGGCGTCTGATCCTCACTCTGGAAGGCAGCTCTAGAAAAGGAGCGATAGATGGTCTGCACCTTATCCAGGAAGAAGCCAGCAAGTGCCTCACAGTGAGATTCAGAACAGATCTCAGCTGCTGGGGCTTTTTTAGCCGTCAGATCTTTGAGGACCTTAAAAATCAGCTTCGTGGGGTTAGAGATACGCTTGAACTCTTGAGCGTAAAAGGCCGCACGGGCCCTGCAGATGGCCCTGTGGTATATCTTAACTTTGGCTAAGTAAAGAGATTTTTTCTCTGTCTCATAGGTTTTACGCCAAGCTCTTTCGGCTTGCTTACATGATTTTTTTAAAAGCAAGAGGGCGCCATCAAACCAAGGACTAGATTTGCCACGGCGACATTTACTCCACGTTGCAGGGACCAGAAAGTCAAGGGCCCGAGAGACCCAGTCACAAAAGATATCGTAGCCAGATTCAACGTCATTGAAAGGGCCAGGCGGATGTTCGCCGAGCAAACGATGAAAGTCCTCGAGCTTTAACTTCTTCCAAGGACGTTTGAAAATGACCCTATCTGATATTTTAAAAGGGGGGGGGGTACTGATAGCAAGTTGAAATTCCACCAGATGATGATCAGACCAAGCCAACGGAATTGGCGGCAAGGTCACAGCCCCAGTCAGGTTGGTAAATATAGGGTCCAAGGTATGCCCACCCTCATGTGTGGGGTAAGTGACTACCTGTCTCAACTGCAGTGCCTCTAAGTCGGCGAGTATACCACTGATAGCAGAGGAGTGGCAAAGTTCGAAGTGAAGATTAAGGTCGCCGAAGACACTAAAGTTAGCATACCCAACAGCCAAGGAGCTCACTATATCTGCGAAAGTCTTTCTAAATATACTGTCACTGCCAGGAGGCCTTTAGATCAGAAGACCTGAAAAGGTAAAGTGATCATTAATCGAAATGGCAAATTGAGCCCTCTCACAGCCAGCTATAACCAGTTGTTTCCAAACACAAGGGTAGCATGATTTAACCATCACTGCAATGCCCCGACCCCTAGAGTTGCGATTATGGGTGTAGATAGAATAGTCGGGAGGGGTCGCTAGGTTCGTCACAACGTTGGCATCATCATGCAACCAGGTTTCGGTCATGAAGAAAACATCAGGGGCCTCGTCCATAACAAGGTCATGGATTTTGGCATGATGTTTGACCAAGGACCTAACATTGAGATGCCAGATTCTTAGGTCACGGGCAGCTGAATGCTTCGGGGGTGCGGAAACAATATAAGGAGGCTTGGTTAAGATGCTAATAGAAGCGGGGGAAGGCAGCACAAAGTTGTTACATGAGCACTGAGAGGGGCCGCAAAGCGGATCAAAAGGGGGATGCGCACAATTAGAAGGCAGTGGCCTTAGACTGAGTAACTCCTCCCTAGTGTACAGACCACCAGAGGACATAAATAATACAGGGTCCATGGCCCCTAGCGCCTCCTTAGCGCTGACGGGCGCAGACGGGCAGGACTCTGCATTACTCCGGCGTGAGTACGGCACGTCCGCCAAACGCGTCCGCTGCGCGGAGAACGGCTATCCCCTTTTATATGAAGCTAGAGCGCAGCAGAGCGCTTACTCCCACCCAAGATGGCCGCTGTCTGGGCTTCAACTCCCCGGGTCCACACTCTGTGTCAGTTCTCAGCTGAGAGCGGGCCCGGGCAGCGGAAAGAATGCGTCTGAGGTGTCTGCCAGGAAACGCTTCTAAATCAAGCGAAAAGGTACCACAAATCAGGAGGCACCAAAACGCTCAGTAAATCGAGCGAGATAAGGTGGTGGTGACAAGTTTAAAAACACACAGGGTATAAAATAGAGAGGAGAGAACCTCCCGGCTTCCGCCTCAGGATGGTGAAATAATGCACAGCTTACGAGGGCGCTGACAGCAAAGAAGCCCCTTTTATATGAAGCTAGAGCGCAGCAGAGCGCTTACTCCCACCCAAGATGGCCGCTGTCTGGGCTTCAACTCCCCGGGACCACACTCTCAGCGTCAGTACTCAGCTGAGAGCGGGCCCAGGCAGCGGAAAGAATGCGTCTGAGGTGTCTGCCAGGAAACGCTTCTAAATCAAGCGTAAAGGTACCACAAATCAGGAGGCACTAAAACGCTCAGTAAATCGAGCGAGATAAGGTGTTGGTGACAAGTTTAAAAACACACAGGGTAGAAAATAGAGAGGAGAGAACCTCCCGGCTTCCGCCTCAGGAGGGTGAAATAATGCACAGCTTACGAGGGCGCTGACAGCAAAGAGGCCCCTTTTATATGAAGCTATAGCACAGCAGAGCACTTACTCCCACCCAAGATAGCCGCTGTCTGGGCTTCAACTCCCTGGGACCACACTCTCAGCGTCAGTACTCAGATGAGAGTGGGCCCAGGCAGCGGAAAGAATGCGTCTGAGGTGTCTGCCAGGAAACGCTTCTAAATCAAGGGAAAAGGTACCACAAATCAGGAGGCACTAAAACGCTCAGTAAATCGAGCAAGATAAGGTGGTGGTGACAAGTTTAAAAACACACAGGGTATAAAATAGAGAGGAGAGAACCTCCCGGCTTACAAAAACATATTTGATAAGTACCTGTCTTATATCTACAGGAACCCCACCCCATGTGCAAGTATGGGAGACGTTTGGGGTTCTGAATCTGTAGAAATATTGCAGAATCTTCATCCACAGTACTTCTAGCATCAAAGTCGAATTTGAGCAGCACTTTACCGCAAGGTGGGGAGTGAAATGTGAAATCGAACTTTACCCAGGCATATAAGAACTCATTTTATGAGGGTGTACCTTATAAATACCTGACCTCCACCCCTGGGATACCTAGGGGAGACTCTGGGGGTCCCTAATATGCCAAAACATTGTAGGTTATCCATTTTTAAGTGTCCCAAACACCAAAGCAGAGTTTGGGCACAATTTACTTTTTAAAAGCAGTCCTGGCACCCAGGGCTGTTTTTAAACTGACCTCAGGCTTCAGCAGTGCACACATACATGTGCAAAAAGAGCTGCTGGCTTCTAAACTGCCATACCCCAGAGTACTGGGGACTCCTAGGTAGTTTCCATCCCCCTGCCCTATCATATACTAGGGGCCAATAGGGTAGGTCATGCTAATCACAGGGGTACCTGACCGTACCCTAGTGTTTTAACTCTATTCTAACGTGTCTCTTTCAGCATAGCACTGGCCCGGGGCCTGGTTAGGCAGAGCCCAGGGTCATTCAGTCAGTTACCACCAGTACTATTCAGCAAAAGTTGGGGGGTGCCCAGGGCACAGGATGACCTTGCAATGGTGACATACTAGATGCAGAAAGACTCCAGATGGTCCTGTGAGCTATCTAACGATATTATCTCAACAAGAAGGGTCTCTTGGGTTGGCCTATTAACAAAATCCTTGCAAGGTGACTGTGTGATAGTCAATTTTAGAAGATGAAGTGTAGTGTGGGTTTTACTGCATTCTCTCAGCCACACTGCCTCCTCCTCAGAGGGCATCAGAGTCCATCCCCTGGGCTTCTTTTATCCCCCTGAGGCTCACAGGCTCCTGGTCAATGCCTATTACAATCCCAAACTAGATATTACCTCATGGGGTAACCCTAAACGTGGCTATGCTTAACTGCCTCAGAACAGCAGTATCTAACCAATGGGGAATTAATGACCTTCCTATGGGGGCCAAGTCTCTTAGTTTAATCTTGTGGAAGGTGGATAGCCTGCACACCACACAGGAGACTCCAGACTGGCTGAATGTAGTTGACCATCACCAAATACTTTGTTGTCAAGAGACAAGGTTATCGGACCCGCCGCATATAAATGGATTTGTCACCTACCACGTCTCAGCCACCCCCTCGAAGTCAGGTGAAGCTAAAGGGGCCTAGTTACTTTCATATCTGTTTCTTTGGTTGATTGCACAGTATCCACGAAGGCTTTCAACCATATTTTTCTGATTACCTTGCAGAAAGTATTTGATTTGGTACTTGTAAATTTTTTATTATAATATATTTGATTATACAGAAACTAAAGATTTGGATAGTATAGATGATGCCCAGCATAAGATCTTAAGTGATCACATAAAGGAGGCATTACTTATTTCAGTAGTTGATTTTAACACCGAAATGTGTACCTTTGGAGTATCTCCAATATGCGGAGTCATTGATGAATGTAATCAGCCCCTCCTACATTTTAAACACAACCCCTATGTTGACTTACTAAACAGAGTGATCCTTGCAAACAATTTAATTTCTTCATCAGAATACTGCATGCTGAGCGCGTCAAAGCTCCCGACATATATGGGTCCTAGTTCAAGCTCCACAATAGTTCAAGTTTTAATTTTCAAGGAGTTCACATCAGTGCTTATGGCATGTAAAGTTGTGGCCTTGTGTATAAGTGACCACAACACGCTCATATTGGAGCTTAAGATACCCCTAGATAAAGTCACAGTGAAAAGCCCTCAACCCCAGATGGAGTATAGCAGGAATAAAGGACTATCTATTAAATGGGAGAAAATTGATAAGGAAGCATTCCATTGAGATCTTCTTATGGGCAATTAAGCAGAAATAGACATGGTTCTCCAAAACAAACCAAACCCAACCCAACAGAAGTAATAACTGCATACACCAGGCTGAATCATTATATGGCAGACAGATTAACCAAGGGTGTGGCAAAATCCAGTCACAATGCAAGGTGGTTTGATGGAACCTGTTCTAACGCCCATAGACTTGGGCAGAATAAATGCCCACAAGACCAGCCAGAAGTAATCCAGGCTAGAAAAATTTACAAAGAAGCAACAACAAAAAAAGGAAAATATTATTGAAAAGGCTTGGGAGGAACTTAGTATAGCAAGTGAAATGAAAGACTCCCAAGCTTTTTGTCAGACAGTAAACTCCCTCAACCCCCTATGCGAGACTCTCCAAACAATGGATTGCGTAATTCCAGGCAAAGAAAGGGTGGTCCATTGCTATAAGGCTTCAGCCAAAAAGAGCAGACTCTGAATGCAGACCCTGACACTATAGTTTTTTTTGTTGGTTTTTTAAACATACTTTATTGAAATACCTCGTTAGAGTAAAAGTAGGACCATTCGACACATAAGGTATTTGGTGTTTGTTGTTTTCATTATATACATAATACATATTTGACCGTGATATAACTTCCGGTTACAAATACAATTCGTCAGTCGTCCGGCTGTGCGGTATGAGAGGTATGGTCATATAAGCAGCCGATAATATTACATATATATACAATATTACATCAATAATATCAAGCATATTTATGTTTAAACTAACTTTAAACTAACTTTAACTATCTAACTAATCCCCACCCACCTCCCGTTCCCTCCCCCCCTCTCCCCCTCCTGGTCTGCTGCTTCTGATGCATGTGGTCGCCTGGTTATTCATGTGGTACTGTGTCTCCTATTCTGTCTATACTCTATGGTATGTGGACTGGGGTCTGCGCGAGTCCAGCTAAGGTTCCATAAAGAGTGAATGTAGATTATTGCGTGGGATTGTGTTGTTTAGGAATTAGATCTAAGAGTTTGAACATAATGTCCCATTCCATTAAGATGAGCAATTTCCGTAACCCTCTTGCCTCCTCTCTTTTAAGCGCCGCGCTCTCAGCCCCACCCCATTGTATCATATCATCTTGCCAACTAGACAGTGACGGGCATCTAGGGGATTTCCATCTCATAGTGAGGACCCAAATGGCTAGTAAAAGGGCAAGATACAGAAAACGTCTTTGAACTTTCTGTACTTTGGTGCGTATACGGAGCCCCGTAATACACTCTAGGGCATTGTCTTGGACTGTCATATGCGCGACTTCTCCCAGGGAATGTTGAACTCCATTCCAATGATCTAATATACACGGGCAGGTCCATAGCATATGGATAAACTCCTGACTCCAAGTGCGCCGTAGTTGCCCATACTTATATTGCAGACCTAAAGCTAATTGCCCATGCATTTAAGGGTGTGTAAATTGGTATGTCAGGCTGTTTGACAACAGGATCCCCACCAAGATTCATCTGCTGTAGACTAGTAGGCAAATACCGCAGGTACGCAATTTGCACATAGTTAAACTACGTTGGGGGTGCACAACTCACAAAGTCCAGTAGACCAAAGTAATGTGGAAAAGTAACTTCTTCATTGGAACAATTGTTTTGCTTATAAAATCAACCAGATCACAGTATCAGCCAACGCGTGTCGCTCCCACACTGAGTGCTTCCTCAGAGGCACCTCCAAAAGTAATTCACGTCCTCTTGTTATTTGGAGGAAGACTTCCCACTACTGAAAATTTCTACTTTCCATGACCATGGAAGTGCCTTCCCAGTGTGTTCTTGTGATTGGAGTGTTTGCCTTTTTGCAGTATTTTCCATGTACTTGTGTTTGGTGCCCTTTTGTAACATGCACACACCACTTTGCCCTTGTAACACACGGTTTGCTGCCTCTCACATGGTTTTACCTTTGATACTTGCACAAGTGCCACCTTTGCCTACGTAACGCTTGCTCTTGTGCCTGAGTGTCTAGCACTTATTGCAGTATTATACCTCAAATTATACTCTGTTTTCTCTTGTAACTGCACACTTGTCACTTTTTCCTCGTGTGCACTTTTTACTACCTCATGTATTTTTGGTTGCTCACAATTTTTACTACCTCATGTATTTTATTTGCTCACAATTGTCACTATTACCTTATGTAACGTAACGTCTGCTTTTGTAATCTGTTCTTGTGTAATGTTTTCCATCATGTTTCATCTCTGTTCCTATTGTGAAGCGCTCCGACGCCTTCGGGTAAAGTCCGCGCTATATAAAAATGCATAAATAACTAAATAAATAAATAAGAAATCAAAGATAAAACATAAAAATGTATAAATAACATGTATAGAAACATCACAGAAGCATATAGACAAAAGTGCATAAAGAAAAGAATGGCACAAAGCACAGCGAACAAGAAAAATCATCATAATATATTCAAATACTAACACAAGCGACCAGTGCGTTAGATGTTATGAAATAACAAAGAGAACACAAAGCACACACATTTTTAGACATAAGACACGTTACAAAAAGCAGCAACAAAGGGCCCATTGGGCGGCAGTTGAATTACAACGAGGGCACTTGGGACCCATTTTGTCAACTAACCTTTTAAAGGATATTGGCATCTCTCAAGACTCAAAGCCCCTGCCAGTGCTTTAAAGAAAGGGGGGCAAAAAAAAAGCACACTAGCAGGGAGAAAGGTCATAAGAAAAATAAGCACAGAGGAAAAAGCGAAAGTTCAAAGAGGAAATAAGAATGGTAATAAATAACAGAAGAGAGTACTATAGACATTTTTTTATTTAAAAAAGGGGTTGTTCCTCTTATTCCACCCGTGGGCCGGACCAGATGCGGGAGGATCTATATACCCCCAACCCATAAAAGACAGTAAGTATAGAAGATGATGTCACTATGTCAATTGTAGACAGAACGATATATAATATTAAGGCCTATCGTCACCCAAAAGGTCCTGATTGGTATACCATAAGGGCACAAAGAGAAAGGGGAAAGTTAAAAAAAGAAAAGAATAAGCATCAAAGTGCACATGTGTAAATGAAATGTAAGTTTAGTGCAAGGGGAAATGGTATCGAATTTTGCCTTTTCTTTAAGCATCTGCATTATTCTTGTATCTATACAATTTGTAATCTAACATGCTTGTAGTGACCTTGGATTATCCCTAAAGCATGAAACCTCATAGACAGTAAGAGCGTGGAAACACTAGCAGCCAGACCTGGTCAAGGGCATTAAAAGACAGCACACATTTCTCAAAAAGGATGATAACGCCATATTCGGGGCCCTGCTCCATAAATAGCATTCCAGGAGCCCAGCGCAGTGACATATCTGGGGCATTCTCGAGGACTGCTGCACAAATGACTGATGACTGCTTCACAGAAGTAAGATGCTGCCAGTGAATAAATATACCGTACTCTAGGCACCACGGCCCAATGACGGCCAAGGTGGTGCCTGACACGCCTGACCTTGTTATTTCTGCTGCCTTCGGGATGAACACTGAACTCCATTCGTTCATTAACAGTATTAAATGTATTTAGCACAAATACTTTTCTAAAGAATGATACAGTTTGTACTGCAAATGTCTTGTCATGAAAATGATTTGTCTAGTGCATGAGGCAGCCAATGAAACCACTACTCCGCTACCACCTTATCGTGTAAATGCTATTTTCGCCATTTAATTTAATGGACAGGGGTCAATTGTGACCATACCCCCATGCCGTCCAACTTACCTCTCTCAGAAGTGCCTAGAAGCAATTGAGGTCTGCATTGCGAACTATAGAAAACAATAAACATTGTTGGGTGTCATTTTAAGGAATGCCTCCATTCTGATCATTTTCAATACTTTTTTAAATCAGATGTTTCATTATATTAATACCAATGCAAAAAAAGACATATGTATTATGTGTTGAGATAAATTCGCTGAACCAACTCCTAAAGCACAAAATGAGGCCCAAGCGGTCCTGCCTTCAGATGTTAGATGTTGCACCTCATGGGGAGTTATGTTTAATTTTTTTATAGTTTCAAACAGACGGCTGTAAGTTTTCTGTAAGTACACAAAAACCTTAAAGCTATTTTCTATTGGATCCGCATCTAATTGACAGGTAGGAATTTCCTGTGGCTGCTATCCGATTTTAGGATAGAGTGCAAGGTGGGGGATCCCTCCTGGCTGATAGGAGCCCTATTAAAATACCCTAAGGTATCAACAAATTTGATCTGTTGAATCCAGAATCGACACTTTTCAAACAAGTTCAATATCCATTTTAGGAATATTTAATGTCCCGTTCCATACATTATTCAACATGTACGTTATTCACGATTAGCCACCCGCAACTCCTTTACATATTATTGAACCCAATGCATTCAGTATATCAGCGCCTATGGACACGGTACCGGTGGTTGAAGCACCACGAATATATCATTTAGAGCATCTTTGTTTCTTATCGAGTGCACGTTGGCAACAGTTTTCCTGCTATTAGATTTTACTTGGTTATTACTAACCTAGTACTCCATAAACAGGGTATCACGTGCACAGGATAAATAGCCTGTACGGTACAGGCTATTTATCCTGTGCATGTGACGAGGAAAAGATACGACCTTACTGCCCGAGCCGCCGACCTTAAACGTGGGAAGTAACTTCGAGTCCTGCTCGCGGCTCAGCAGCCTGTGATTCTGAGCAAACCATTTAATCACCCTATGTCCAATTTTAAAAAATACACAAGTTAAGCTGGTTCTCCTGTAACGTGCTCTAATGCTGGTCTTGCTATATAAAACTGCAAAAAATATACATATCTTAAGCATATATGCATTCTATAAAAAACTTCTAGGAAATTGATACAGGGCGCTCATTTACATTTAGAATTACAAATCAGAGCGCTGTAGTGACCTGCATATCTGTCCAGGGTAAGCTATTACTGCTGTATAAAAAGAATATACTCCACAGTGATACATCATTTCCTGTTGTGATACACTGTTAGTGCACCTCTCGATAGCTTATTTGCCCCTCCACCCATGGTGGAAACACATCGCAGGTGCAAAGGCATTCTCTAATTTACAAGGGGCCTTGCCCCCATGAAAAGAAAGAGACTCCCCCTGAAATCGCACAGGCGGAAAATGTGGGTCCATGCGGTCTATATCACAGAAGCGGCACTCACACGACTGCAAATCCTTCTGTATTGCAGAAGTGTCAGGGTTCAAAAAACATAAAGGGGCAGAAACACCTTTGTGCTCACTGTACACTTTCCTAACTCCCCAGAACTATTCATTTCCGCTGTGTGTTGCCTGTGAGGTGTGATGAGCAAGCATCAAAAAGGTGCATTGTTTTAAACAGAAGGCAATGTAACAGGATACAGGGTTGACACTTTCAGTCAGGGCAGGCATTTAACTTCAACACATTTTCCGAAATAAGGTATTGTAAACATGTCAGGAAATAATCAATGCTATATCCATAAAGTGTTAGGCCTGTGCTAGATTGGTTAGCACGCCACTCATATAAAAAAAAAGTTTTTTCTGATGTGCAATTTTGGGTGAGAAATTATTTGGCAAATTAGTAATTTTAATGATGCTTTGGACTGTAACCAGTGAAATAATGATTTTGACCTTAAAATGATATGATTAGTTCATTTAGCAGTGTGATTAATAATGTAGTATAAAATTGATTCATCTTTTGGTGTTCTGTTTATCGTACTCCTTCCCATTTTCCCCTCCCAATCAGTTACCCGCTGCAAGTCTTCTCTCTGTAGAGAGACACATACATGCCCTAAGGGCAGGGCACAGGTGTACATGACTCAAACAACAGGAGAGTGTTAGTATACACAACAGACAAAATGAGCTAGCCAAAATTTGTTCAAAACACTACTAAACTATTAGACGTGGCTGTTATTGTCAGTTGGAAAGATAGAGTGCACGTGATCAAAGATCTAGCTAAAAGGACCCTCAGGCCCCAGTGAAACACTGGTAGCCAGTTGTCTTCATTGGGTCCCTCTTTTTGCTAGGAAAGTGAAGGTGAGTTTAAAAAGAGTATGCACTACTCCTCGAAGTTATTTAATAAGAGGGTAGCTCTAACTCTGTTAAAAACAGTGGTTGAAAAACATAGTTATTTTTCTGGACTACTATAGGTTGTGCAAATTTGAACCAACTAGTCCCATTAGTGAAGTGAAAAGAAATTATAAAACACGGTCAACATGTTTCTGCCAATTAAGCCAAATTCGCTCGGCATTCGTCAGGACCAGGAAGAGAAATAACACTCGCTGTTCAGGGCACGCTAAAGTGCACAGATACAGGGAGTAGTGACACTTAATGATACGACCTGTAGTTTGTCGAGGCACTTAGTAGAAAAGTCTTCCCCAAGTTGCTATAAGCTCCTTCTTATAGGAGAAACCATAGGATCTGTAAGGGTAAATAGAAAAGTGAAAAGAAACAGGAATGTCAAACTTAAGAATCTTAAATGTTTGCATCTACCCTATTAGAGCTCTAATCATGTGCACTTAGTTATTAATACCAAATGGTGTCTAAACTCAAAGAAAAGAAGGAAAATTATCCCTTCAGAACAAAAAGGAGGAACCATGTAGTAGGTATGTCCAATATTCAGTTAATGTTGCAGACAAAGGCTTTTCCTTATCTTATCAGGCATTAGATACCACAATGAGGAGAGGGAGTAATTGCCTTAAAAAACAGTGCTCATTTCAACCAAATAGGTTTGAAAACTCGAAATAATTACATCAAAAAGCACACACACCTTTGCAAGTGGCATACAGAGCACAAAGCACTCCAAAAAGAGGCCAGCTAAGCTGGGCACTTACATTTCATTTGTTGATAATGAGCCCCATGGGCATTGCGGCAGGAGGAATCTTCACGTTTGGGCGCTAAAAATTTTTTTTTTTACGAAAACGCGTTACTACGTGTTTTCAAAGCCGGTAGTGATTGAATAATAAGTCTTGTGTCCCGTGTGAACTGGGGAGAGACTTACTTATAACCAAACGGCTCCCTGCTGGATCACCTACACGCGGCCACATCCGCCGCCCGTATCATCCAACGCGGTAGTGAAGCCGTGTAGGAAATAAACACTGGAGACGCGCAATGCGTCTGGGACGATGACGCCGATCACGTGACCCAATGATCGCGTCATAATTTTAAAGGGGCCAGTTTATTTACGAGCACAGTACAGAGCGATCTTTGCAAAACGAAGGAACCATGAGAAAAAAGCCTCAAAAAAACAACGAAACAGCGTAATTGCGTTGTGTAGCTAATTTATAATGTTAATATTAGATTGTGTGTTAAAGCTGAGGGGAAGAAATGTCTCATGTATTTATTGTATTAGAAATGATTCAAAAATGGAATCAGCCTACTGCATATGTCACATGGGGAGATACAAAGTATATTATTTCTGTGATTGTCAGCTAAAAGGACATCACGCAATGTGGAAGAAGGTAAACTGATGGTTTGAGTGGATGGTCCGTCTATCTACGCATGACCGATCCCCAAGGGATATCGTCATTAAGACCCTGTTTGTGAGTGGATAGACGATATATCCATCGCTGCTCCTTTTCGAACAGTGTGTTTTCGTCAGTACAGTTCAGTTGTTCAATTATCACCCATTTGACATCGTTTGCACAATGGCCTTGCTCCAGAAAATGGGTAGTCATTTTTGTGGTGGTTCTGCCACATCGGATGTTACTTCGATGCTCTCCTATTCTTGTTTTAATTTTTCTGGTGGTCATCCCTATATATCTAAGACCACAGGGACATGTAATCAAGTATATAACATTACATGAATTACAGTTTGTGTGATTTCGTAAGTGCCAGATTTTACCCTCCTCTAGTTGTAGTGTTTTTGTAGATGATGTTAGGTGGCAAACACTACATCCCCCGCAGGGGAAATGGCCAGTTACCGAAGGCAGGCCCCAGGCATTCAGAACAGTGGCATCATGTTTAGGTTGATTAGTTCTCGGGCGGGTATGTACCAGGGCATCTTGCAAACTCCTTTCTTTTTTATAAGAAAATAATGGTTTCTGCCAATTTCTACCATTACTGGTAAGGATTTGCCAATGTTTGCCAATGCAACGGCTTACAGAGTTGGAAATGTTACTGTAAGTAGTTACACAGGTCAGAGGGACCTCAGATTCACTTTCCTTTGCATTATCCTCCAGGAGCGCTTCCCTGTTGTTATTTCTTGCTCTTTTTCTACTCTTTTGTAGAATTTTTCTAGGGTAACCTCTCTGTTCTAATTTTAGTGTAAGGTCATCCGCTTGTTTGTTAAAGTCCGCAAGATTGCTACAATTTCTACGTAAACGTAGATATTGGCCAAAGGGGAGGTTCTCGCGTAGGGAACGCGGGTGAAAACTGGAGAAGTGGAGCAGATTATTCTTACTTGTTGGTTTATAGTAGGTCTTACTCGTTATTCGGTTTCCAGTTTTTGTAAGTATGACATCTAGAAAGACAATGGATCTTGAATCATACTGGTATGTAAATCTTAGGTGGGGGTCACAGGTATTGACCCAATCAAAAAAAGATAGTAGACTTTCCTCTGACCCTTTCCAGATTAAAAGCACATCGTCAATGTACCTCTGCCACAGGATTACATTGAGAGCATAAGGATTGGTGTTTGTCAGGATGTGCGTTTTTTCGAAGTTGTAAACATACAACCCCGCTATACTGGGGGCAAAGGTACTGCCCATCGAGGTGCCAGTCTTCTGTAGATAGAGGGTGTCTCGATATTGGAAAAAATTCCGTTTCAGTGCCAAAGTAGCACAGTCAATCACAAAAGTCTTGGAAGTGTTATAAGACCATGTGGTCTGGTCTAGGATGTCTGCCAAAACTTTAAGAGTTGCGTCCTGCGGGATACAAGTATACAAACTTTCAATGTCTAAGGACACTAGATAACAAGGTTCCTCTGGGAGTTCTACGTTTAGTAACATTGAAAGGAGGCTTTTCGTGTCCTTGATGTAAGTACTTGTGGATTGGATCAAGGGTTTGAAGAAAAAATCACAGTACTTAGAGAGAGGTTCCAACTGGGACCCAATCCCAGACACAATTGGTCTTCCCGGCGGTGGTGTGCGGTTTTTATGGGTTTTGGGAAGGGTGTAAAAGTAAAGGATTTTTTCTTCTGAAGTTGTGAGAAAATCAGCCTCATGTTTAGTGATGTAACCATCTCTTTCCGCAGTAGAGACCAGCTCCAAGATTTCGTCTTTCAAGAAGGGAGAGGGATCTTGATGGAGCACGGTGTAACTGTTGGAATCCCCTAGAAGTCGTTTACATTCGGCATCGTAGGCCGTGGCATCCTGAATTACTATGCCTCCCCCCTTGTCGGCACTTTTGATTACAATTTCTTGGTTCTCTTGTTACGATTTGATTGCCTTGTATTCTCCTGCTGTCAAGTTTTTAAAGGTGGTTGGCTCGGTCAGACTCTCCACCTCCCGGGATACCGCTTGTTCAAAGGTTATGATGTCAGCCGGTATTAAGTGGGTTGGTGGATTGAAATTAGATTTCCTTTTGAAATTGGTGTCACTCAAAGTGGCAGGGACTTGTGTATTTTGTTGTTCAAAAAAAGATTTTAGTCTGAGTTTCCTGAAAAACTCACCCAGGTCCTTGGTGTGGGTAAGGGAACCATTGATGATTATATTGGCTGTAATTTTGTTTCCCTCAAGGGAAGGGTGTAAAAGTAAGGGATTTTTTCTTCTGAAGTTGTGAGAAAATCAGCCTCATGTTTAGTGATGTAACCATCTCTCAAGGGAAACAAAATTACAGCCAATATAATCATCAATGGTTCCCTTACCCACACCAAGGACCTGGAGGTTTCCACCAGAACCCCTTTAACCAGCCACCGTTTCCACCGCAATTTGGTTGGAACCCACACTTTGCCCCCCCGCCACAACAATTCCAACAAAATATGTATCCGCAGCCTTTTTTAGGTTTTGGCCGGAGAGGCAGGGGGAAGAGAAGAATAGGCAATCAGGTACACTGGGGCCCCACAGAAACAGTGGGAGACAACACACGGAGCAAGGCGCAGGAACAGAGGGCAGGACCGAGCAACCAACAAGTTTGATAACAAACCTATCGAAAGTCACCTTATCTGCAGATGAAATCGCAGTGTTAGAAAGGGGCCTTGGGTTCATACCCAGTCCCCGCCTGGATCGTTTCAAACTGAAATGCGAACTGGGTGAGTTTTTCAGGAAACTCAGACTAAAATCTTTTTTTGAACAACAAAATACACAAGTCCCTGCCACTTTGAGTGACACCAATTTCAAAAGGAAATCTAATTTCAATCCACCAACCCACTTAATACCGGCTGACATCATAACCTTTGAACAAGCGGTATCCCGGGAGGTGGAGAGTCTGACCGAGCCAACCACCTTTAAAAACTTGACAGCAGGAGAATACAAGGCAATCAAATCGTTACAAGAGAACCAAGAAATTGTAATCAAAAGTGCCGACAAGGGGGGAGGCATAGTAATTCAGGATGCCACGGCCTACGATGCCGAATGTAAACGACTTCTAGGGGATTCCAACAGTTACACCGTGCTCCATCAAGATCCCTCTCCCTTCTTGAAAGACGAAATCTTGGAGCTGGTCTCTACTGCGGAAAGAGATGGTTACATCACTAAACATGAGGCTGATTTTCTCACAACTTCAGAAGAAAAAATCCCTTACTTTTACACCCTTCCCAAAACCCATAAAAACCGCACACCACCGCCGGGAAGACCAATTGTGTCTGGGATTGGGTCCCAGTTGGAACCTCTCTCTAAGTACTGTGATTTTTTCTTCAAACCCTTGATCCAATCCACAAGTACTTACATCAAGGACACGAAAAGCCTCCTTTCAATGTTACTAAACGTAGAACTCCCAGAGGAACCTTGTTATCTAGTGTCCTTAGACATTGAAAGCTTGTATACTTGTATCCCGCAGGACGCAACTCTTAAAGTTTTGGCAGACATCCTAGACCAGACCACATGGTCTTATAACACTTCCAAGACTTTTGTGATTGACTGTGCTACTTTGGCACTGAAACGGAATTTTTTCCAATATCGAGACACTCTCTATCTACAGAAGACTGGCACCTCGATGGGCAGTACCTTTGCCCCCAGTATAGCGGGGTTGTATGTTTACAACTTCGAAAAAACGCACATCCTGACAAACACCAATCCTTATGCTCTCAATGTTATCCTGTGGCAGAGGTACATTGACGATGTGCTTTTAATCTGGAAAGGGTCAGAGGAAAGTCTACTATCTTTTTTCGATTGGGTCAATACCTGTGACCCCCACCTAAGATTTACATACCAGTATGATTCAAGATCCATTGTCTTTCTAGACGTCATACTTACAAAAACTGGAAACCGAATAACGAGTAAGACCTACTATAAACCAACAAGTAAGAATAATCTGCTCCACTTCTCCAGTTTTCACCCGCGTTCCCTACGCGAGAACCTCCCCTTTGGCCAATATCTACGTTTACGTAGAAATTGTAGCAATCTTGCGGACTTTAACAAACAAGCGGATGACCTTACACTAAAATTAGAACAGAGAGGTTACCCTAGAAAAATTCTACAAAAGAGTAGAAAAAGAGCAAGAAATAACAACAGGGAAGCGCTCCTGGAGGATAATGCAAAGGAAAGTGAATCTGAGGTCCCTCTGACCTGTGTAACTACTTACAGTAACATTTCCAACTCTGTAAGCCGTTGCATTGGCAAACATTGGCAAATCCTTACCAGTAATGGTAGAAATTGGCAGAAACCATTATTTTCTTATAAAAAAGAAAGGAGTTTGCAAGATGCCCTGGTACATACCCGCCCGAGAACTAATCAACCTAAACATGATGCCACTGTTCTGAATGCCTGGGGCCTGCCTTCGGTAACTGGCCATTTCCCCTGCGGGGGATGTAGTGTTTGCCACCTAACATCATCTACAAAAACACTACAACTAGAGGAGGGTAAAATCTGGCACTTACGAAATCACACAAACTGTAATTCATGTAATGTTATATACTTGATTACATGTCCCTGTGGTCTTAGATATATAGGGATGACCACCAGAAAAATTAAAACAAGAATAGGAGAGCATCGAAGTAACATCCGATGTGGCAGAACCACCACAAAAATGACTACCCATTTTCTGGAGCAAGGCCATTGTGCAAACGATGTCAAATGGGTGATAATTGAACAACTGAACTGTACTGACGAAAACACACTGTTCGAAAAGGAGCAGCGATGGATATATCGTCTATCCACTCACAAACAGGGTCTTAATGACGATATCCCTTGGGGATCGGTCATGCGTAGATAGACGGACCATCCACTCAAACCATCAGTTTACCTTCTTCCACATTGCGTGATGTCCTTTTAGCTGACAATCACAGAAATAATATACTTTGTATCTCCCCATGTGACATATGCAGTAGGCTGATTCCATTTTTGAATCATTTCTAATACAATAAATACATGAGACATTTCTTCCCCTCAGCTTTAACACACAATCTAATATTAACATTATAAATTAGCTACACAACGCAATTACGCTGTTTCGTTGTTTTTTTGAGGCTTTTTTCTCATGGTTCCTTCGTTTTGCAAAGATCGCTCTGTACTGTGCTCGTAAATAAACTGGCCCCTTTAAAATTATGACGCGATCGTTGGGTCACGTGATCGGCGTCATCGTCCCAGACGCATTGCGCGTCCCCAGTGTTTATTTCCTACACGGCTTCACTACCGCGTTGGATGATACGGGCGGCGGATGTGGCCGCGTGTAGGTGATCCAGCAGGGAGCCGTTTGGTTATAAGTAAGTCTCTCCCCAGTTCACACGGGACACAAGACTTATTATTCAATCACTACCGGCTTTGAAAACACGTAGTAACGCGTTTTCGTAAAAAAAAATTTTTTTAGCGCCCAAACGTGAAGATTCCTCCTGCCGCAATGCCCATGGGGCTCATTATCAACAAATGAAATGTAAGTGCCCAGCTTAGCTGGCCTCTTTTTGGAGTGCTTTGTGCTCTGTATGCCACTTGCAAAGGTGTGTGTGCTTTTTGATGTAATTATTTCGAGTTTTCAAACCTATTCGGTTGAAATGAGCACTGTTTTTTAAGGCAATTACTCCCTCTCCTCATTGTGGTATCTAATGCCTGATAAGATAAGGAAAAGCCTTTGTCTGCAACATTAACTGAATATTGGACATACCTACTACATGGTTCCTCCTTTTTGTTCTGAAGGGATAATTTTCCTTCTTTTCTTTGAGTTTAGACACCATTTGGTATTAATAACTAAGTGCACATGATTAGAGCTCTAATAGGGTAGATGCAAACATTTAAGATTCTTAAGTTTGACATTCCTGTTTCTTTTCACTTTTCTATTTACCCTTACAGATCCTATGGTTTCTCCTATAAGAAGGAGCTTATAGCAACTTGGGGAAGACTTTTCTACTAAGTGCCTCGACAAACTACAGGTCGTATCATTAAGTGTCACTACTCCCTGTATCTGTGCACTTTAGCGTGCCCTGAACAGCGAGTGTTATTTCTCTTCCTGGTCCTGACGAATGCCGAGCGAATTTGGCTTAATTGGCAGAAACATGTTGACCGTGTTTTATAATTTCTTTTCACTTCACTAATGGGACTAGTTGGTTCAAATTTGCACAACCTATAGTAGTCCAGAAAAATAACTATGTTTTTCAACCACTGTTTTTAACAGAGTTAGAGCTACCCTCTTATTAAATAACTTCGAGGAGTAGTGCATACTCTTTTTAAACTCACCTTCACTTTCCTAGCAAAAAGAGGGACCCAATGAAGACAACTGGCTACCAGTGTTTCACTGGGGCCTGAGGGTCCTTTTAGCTAGATCTTTGATCACGTGCACTCTATCTTTCCAACTGACAATAACAGCCACGTCTAATAGTTTAGTAGTGTTTTGAACACATTTTGGCTAGCTCATTTTGTCTGTTGTGTATACTAACACTCTCCTGTTGTTTGAGTTATGGATTCATAAGGGGCATGAGAGTGTTTTCTTCTAACCCTTACTCTCTTGTTGATGGAATCACAGGTGTACATGCACAGATGTGCAGGTACACCTGAATTCGGTATTTTACCACCCAATTGGATTGGGTGGTAAAATACCGAATTCTGAAGGCCTGTAGCACTGTAAACAGTGCTACCTACATCTGGAATTTACCGAATCGGTCAAATTACCGATTTGGTATTTTACAGAATCGGTAAATTTACCGATTCGGTAAATTTACCGAATCTGTAAAATAAAGGGCCCTACATCTCAAAATCCAATTACCGGTCGGTAACGGCCGAATTCGGCCTTTACCGACCGGTAATTGGCGACCTACATCTGGCCCTAAGCAGGGTATCTGTTATGATCTGTGATTCTGGATTCTGTATCTGGGCCTTCAAACCAAAATATACTACTTTCTCTCTAATGCTCATTTTGACAATTCTGTATTAAATCTTTTAAACATCATTTTGATCTAGAACTCAGTTTGTGAGCTGTCCCAGTTTCTAATTATGATTCTACTCTGCTACATTGTGCTGTTGATGGAGAAGGTAGTCTCTTACCATTAGAACAATGAGAAGTCTCCTGGGGCTGAACTGCATGAGGTAAATTTTGGGGGTATTTAAAACTGGGGTTAAGATTATTGGGGCTCAGCACCTACATACGTATCTTTCAAATCTGGAAACATCGCCCACTGAGCTGTTACTTCAAGGAGATAACAAAAATCAAGACTTTTATCGTTAGAATGAATATTCAAATGCTCTCCAAAAGATTTGTTTGTTTAATGTACGAATTGTTCGATACGCACTAGAAGAACTCTGGAATGGATCGCTTGATGCATGCAGCTTTTGGTATCTTGTCAATGGATGAGTGAAAATTAAGTTTACATTTGTTGATGATATAGACTCATAGAGAATAGTCAGATCAGCGACAGGAGTGAGATTGTCAAACTCAACACTTCGGATTCATTCCTGCTGACAAAAATTCCTAAAGTTTTTCTTTCAGGACCTGACCCTTCTGATCTTTTGAGGATGTGCTGAAAAAAATTGATAAACTAGAATATTATAGCTTAAGTGTTATGAGCATCAAAAATATGTAAACATACCTGCAGAGAGTGATAATCGTGGTGAGCTGCCCTCAGCATATCATTTTAGATTGACAGAGTTAATCTCTTTTACAAAACATGGGATTCTGCAATCCCTGTATTGAAAGCCTGTCTCTAATTTCATTATAATCTGCGACTTGTGACACACCCAGTCACCGAATAGAAAGAAATCAAGTCAGAAGTTAACTGTAACAACTTATTATAAAGAAATCATGTCAGAAGTCAACTGTAAAAACTTATTACAGTCACATTTTGACATCTCAATGCCTGCTGCCAAAGCCAGCAGCCGAGCTGAAAAGCTGGTCAGGTCATAATTAAAGCAGCTGTTTAAACAATGGAAATGAAATTTTGCTTTTGTTTCTTCTGCCCCTATTTCTCTGGTTGTACACTGACAATCTGAAAGGGGAGATGTAGGGCAATATGCTATTTTTACACTCTTAAGGTAGTTAAAGAAAAGGTAAAATCTTTCTGTTTGTTTTTACTATGTGTTTTGTTTTTCAAAATGGCTTGTGTTAAACTGATTCTAACATCTTGTTGCAACGATTACCTAACAGCTTTTTATGTTTATAATTTTGCAGTAGAAATTGCATGACTCTATTTGTGTTCTTTAATTTAGCAAACAAGTTCTCTCTTATATGAAAGTACTAGACACCAAGGATTTAAGTGGTGTGTGGGAAAGGCAATGGTGTGAGTATATATTATAAGGAATCAGGTACTCCCTGCCATGTATTATAAGGATATCGCAAGTCACCTCAGAGTTCCCTAACCTTATTGAGGAACCACGCCTTGGCCTCACTCCTGTATATGGGCATGGAACTCCTCTGTGATGCGCAATATACTTATAATGCACAGCAGTGGGTATGTTAACCCAAATATTATTAATAATAATACTAATAATATTTCCACATATTCTACAAGGCAGTCTCAAATACACCATTACAGCATACATACACACGCCCTTCAGCGTTTTAATACGAGCTATAACAGTAACATCCACCCTGGTGGGGGCATGGCCTGAAGCCGTTGTGAACGGACGCGGGCGGACTGAGCTAATCCCCACAATTATTCATCCTGAGTCCTGGCAGCAGACTAAATCAGCGGTCTGCGAACCGGAACGTCCTGAGAGCCAGAGGAAGAGAGCAGAGTGCTTGATACTGCTCCGGAAGGTGATTGTAGCGGCGATAACCCAGAGCGACCTGGCGTGGCTCCCTCAGCTCCAAGAGGGCGGCCTCCAATCTTTGAGCCGACAGAGAGGAAGCGGGAGCCCCGGCAGCAGACTACATCAGCGATCTGCACACCGGAACGTCTCAAGAACCAGAGGAGGGGAGCGATGTGCTTAGTACTGCTTCCGAAGGCGATTAAAGCAGTGATAGCCCGAAGTGACCTGGCGGGGCTTCCTCGGCGCAAAGATGGCACCTCCCAAGGCATTGAGCCAGCAAAGAGGACATCGATGAAGCGGGTGAGCCTGTCGCCTCTAAGGAACGTGACCCGCTGCAGTGCGACCGGCAACGCCCTATGAGCACAGGGCTGCGAGAGGAGAGCTTAAACCCCCTGCCCAGCGGACCCTGAACCCTGATGTTGATCGGAGTGGGCACTAGCAGCAAAATGGCGGCCGTGCCTAGGTGAGTGAGCGGTGTAGCGCATACCACCTTCTAGCACGAGGGAAATTGTTGGCAGCGGTGCTCCACCTGTGATGAACTAGCTCCGTTGAACAGCGGAAGTATTTTGCCTGGTTCTGTTCCTAGCGTTGTCTGACAGGAGCAGCATAGTGGTGAAGAGTAAGGGACAAGATGGCACCCACCCGGGCTGGGCTGCGCTGAGAACACCTACATGCTGCAGCGATAACAGGTGAGCCTGGAAGATACCCGAAGTGGGGAGATCTGCGGACCGGGGTGCAGGCTGGAAGTCTACGAGCGCTGCCACCTAGAAAATACTGGGGCGCCCCTATAATAGGGTTGAATGCAAGTTAGCGAGGACTTATGGGGGGACTACGCATAAGGACTGGCAAAGACCAAGAGCACATCTGCAACTAACATTGAGGCCACAACAGACATTGAGCCTGTCACTGCTGTGGCACATTTTTGGGATTGCTCCGTGCGAGGGGCATGAATAGCTACCCTATATCCTTATCCACCCCTAAACTCTAAAAGATTCCCTACAACCCTATGCACTTACGTACCCCTAAACAAACCCTTACTATCCTATACTTCTATCCACCCCTAAACCCTAAACAAATCCTTTGTTATCATATACCTTTACCTACACCATAACCCTAAAATACCCTTACCATCGTATACTCCTACCAACCCCTTAACCCTAAAAAGAACCTTCCAACCCAATACTCTTACCCACCTCTAAACTCCAATGGAACAGTCAGCAGTCACCACCATCCCAGTAATGACTGCAATTCACAATGGTTCGTAAACTGTAAGCTATCTCCTTAAAATTCACAAGGTGGGTCAATTTACGAACCACTAGGAATCGCTATGTCAAAGATGTACGTTTTCTTACATCAGGAATTGCGTTTTCCTAATTGTGATTCGGAAAGAATTGTAAATATGAAATTGCAATTCTAGAATTTTATACATTTGGCCCTTACTTTCTTAGGCATGTTCTGAAAGTGAGCTTCTCTGCAATGCAATATTTGCACATTGATGTCCAAAGGACATCTTACCATTACAGGAAAATACAAGTTCTGTCTCTGAAAAACCGATTTCCTTAATCTTACCCACTACTCCAGTATCACTGTCTATTGTTTCTGTTTAATTAGCTTTTGTATATGCATTTTAGCCTGAGCTGTATTAGCAGGATCTATATAAAGAATCTACCAAGAGACTTGCCTACCTGCCTCTGCTGGACACATTTCAGCATTAGGTAAAAACCTCTCTAATTGCTAATTTGTATTTTCTGAAACATGCGAATACAAGTGCCACAATCAGCTTAAGAACAGCGGTTAATTGGCATCTTAATTACCACCACACTTTATCGTGCATAATTTATGATTCAGCAGTATTCCTGGTGATACATTGTTTTCTTTGGAATTCATCGAGCAATACTTTATAAAATTAACATTATGACCATCTAATTAACATTATGACTATCATTTACGAATTGCACTCCAGTAGTACATTTGTATCTTCTAAAGTGTTTGCTCCAGGTCTCCTCCTCAGGTAATCTGCTATTCCTTTTTTTTGAGTCAACCTATGAGCCTGTTTTTGCCACCTTACCCACCTTGGAACTAAATGCGTCTTACTGCTATATATATTGCTCATTGTATTTCCTTAATAAATAAAAAATGCAGAACAAAGATTTAATGATACATGATAATATTATTCCAAGATAATGAGATTCCCATTATGTGTGTACCGCAAAAGGATTCTCTTTACCACTTTGCAGACATTAGTGATCTGGCCGGGCAGTAACATAGTAGGGTTTGTGTTGTGCAATGCTGCTGGCTGTAGGTAAATATCACTAACGAGGAGCAGTAAGTGGGAAAATTGGGAAGCATACCATCAGAGGATGATATAACAATTGAGATCAATGCAGAACTAGCAACTAAAAAAAAACAAAACTGGCAACAGATCAGAATATCTGTCAGTCCAAATACGTTATCAACAGCAAAACCTTGGAGAACATTAGCATCTGTGAAAACATTGTTTCTACAGAGTACACACATAATCTGGACACAAATAGCGCAACAGCAGTGCTGAAAAAACAAGCTATCTCAGGAAATAGTACATATCTGTCCAGTACTCTAAAGGACACAGGAGATGTATCAGAGTAGTGATGGTTCTGCCATCCTTTCCACTGAAGATGCTTTTTTAGATTCCATTTGACAAATATGCACCAGGGTTTGCACACTACTAAGGAAAGTAGTGAAAGTTTGCAATGCCATGTTTCCTGGAGATCTGTTAATGGGAAAATAAAGTTAAAAGAGGGTCCAATAGACAAAGACATTTTTCTATTCAAGTTTGCATAGGACAGTTTTGCTATCTGCAACAGCAAAAACTGAAAATGGATTTGCATGAAACTTGGCATTTGAATTGAACTTCACTCAGAAAGTATGCTTTTTACAAGTGGTGGTAATTTGTATAGTTTTTGTAATAATATTGTTTTAAAAAAATATGCAGGGCAGGCTTTGATGAGTTAAAATTTAGAGATATTTAGGATATTTAGAGTCAGTCATTTTTATTATGTGGGAAAGCATCTTGGTACACAGCCCAGCCGCCTACATCAACTTGCCAGCAGTGCGTACTCTCTTGGCAACGACACAGCGTCTGGGCCTACACCCCGGAGGGCGACCACGCGTAGATGTATGAGTTTAAAGATCAGCCCCGTCTGTGCTATAGCCACCACTTTTGTAAGGGAACAAACACAAGAAACAAAGACCCCAACCCCTCACACCCCCCCCCCCTGCTTCCCCCCACCCCGCTCCGCATCAGCTTCTACCTCCAACCCTCACTCTCCAGAAACCACCAGGTCTACCAAGCACCACTCAATCAGCTGCCGTATCCCTCCTAGGCTCTAAAGAAATAAGTTGCAGGATCTGGAGATATTTCGGGCATGTTTTCACATAGGTCTTTAGAAAGGAGTTTTAAGAACGGACCCCAGAGCTTTGCATATTCAAAGCCCTTTCCATCCACGCCCAGCAAGAGCCGTTCCATGGCTAGAATGTGCCAGAGCCTTTGAATCTAATCCAGAGGATCGGGCATGACCGGGGAACCCCACTGCACCAAAAGGACCTGCCTCGCTGCCAGCAGAGCTAAAGCAATCTGTCTACAAGCGAGCAAAAGGGAAAGGTCTTAGGGTGGGGAAGCCCTAACAACACATGCTCAGGCGCCTGGGGAAATGTAATCTGAAACGCATCATCTAGCTCATCTAGTACCATTTTCCAATATCACCCCAGCTTCGGGCAATGCCACAACAAGTGTACCAGAGTGCCTGAAAGGCCACACCCCCGCCAGCAGAGGCCCGATTTCGTTACATTCCACGCCTTGACGCGCGCCGGGGTATAGTACCAATAGGCTGCCACTTTGTAGGCCGACTCGGTACCCGCAGTATTAGAAGCCGTGTGATGTACGCGGTAAAAGATGTGCTCCCACTCCTTTTTCGTCAAGGGACGCCCTAGCTCTGTTTCCCAGCGGACCTGCGCCTTCATACATTGCTTCTTAGGATGGCACAGTATCATCGCATATAACTCTGAGATGATCTTGCGGTCATCCGTCTTGCAGACTAACAATTTTTCAAACCTCGACAAGGGGCGGAACATAGAGGCAATATTGGCTGGTTAGGTCACCCAATGTGCCACCTGCAAATAGTGGAAAGCGTCAGACTCCGGCAGCTAGAAGTACTCTTTATATAATCGGGCAAATGGAATCAGGCCATCCAGGTCAAAGAGGGAGCCCACCCTCTTACAGCCTTCCTCTCGCCAGCGATGGAAGACTGGGGCCGTGCATCCCGGTGGAAAGTCCGGGTTATCAACTATAGGAGTCATTGGGGAGGGAAAAGTGGTCCACCCCCTGCGCTGCGCTAGTTGGTCCCATGCCTTTAGGGTCGGGGAAGTCACCGGGGAAGAGTAAAGACCCCATGCCCTGAGCCTGCATAGTAAACAGGACTCCTGCCAGATGTTACAACCCGCCACCATTTGGTTCATAAAGTTCCAGTGTTTACTAGACAAGGGCCTGTTCCATTCTGCAATATAGCGGAGACAGGACGCCTCATAGTAAGCCGACAACAGGGGGAAGCCCAGCCCGCCCGCTGCCTTAGGGGTAGTAGCGAGGGACAGCGCTAGCCTCGGGCGCCTATTGTTCCATAAAAACCTATGGAGAATCCCCTGCTGTGCCTGGCGGGGGACTCAAAGGTAGCATTTGGAAAAGATAAAGGACCCGCGGGAGCACAGTCATCTTCACTGCAGCCAACCTCCCGTACCAGGCCAAATTGAGGCGGGACCAGTCTGAGAGGGCTTTGGAGGTGTGTTCAACAAGCAAACTATAATTAAGGGACACCGTTTTAGAAATAGAGTTGGACAGTCAGATACCCAGGTATGGAATGTCGGAATGCACCCACTGAAAGGCAAAGTCTTGCTGCAGATCCTGTACATCCGCACTAGGGACGGAGACGTTAAGAATTTGTGATTTTGAGAAGTTAACTTTAAAGCCCGCTACCTTTTGAAATTCGAGGTGTTCCGCCGACAGGCACCGCAGGGAGGAATGAGGTTGGGTTAGCGACAGGATAACGTCGTCCGCGTACAAGCTAATCTTGTGGGTATCAGCGCCAAACCTAATCTCGAGATACCTATGTTGGACCGTACATGCTGGGTGAAGGGCTCCATATAGAGTGCAAAGAGCAACGGGGATGGGGGACATCCCTGTCACATTCCCCTAGTGATGGAGAAGAGGGCTGATTTACAGCCATTCACCCGCACCGCCGCTTTAGGGGCCGCATAGAGGCACTGAACCCAACGCAGGAAGTTATCTCCCACCCCGAATGCCCTCAGTACAACGAACAGGTAGTCCCATACTATTCGGTCAAATGCCTTCTCCGCGTCAATAGAGAGTAAGAAGGCCTGAGTCCGAGAGCGATGAACCAGATCTATGAGTTGAAGCAGCCGTTTGGTATTATCCCCCCTTGCCGAGTTTGGGATAAATCCTGCTTGATCTGGCTCAATGACTCCATCCATTAAAGGGCTGAGTCGCGCAGCCAACATGCCCGCGAACAATTTTGCATCAATATTGAGCAGGGAGATCGGTCTGTATGAACCGCAGTCCTTAGGGTCCTTCCCAGGTTTAAGAATGACCGTAATCCCCGCCTCAGCCATGGACGGAGTCACCGCTCCCGTATCAAGAAAGGAATTGAAGAGACAGGTTAAAAGAGGAGCCAGCTCCACACAGTAAGTTTTATAAAATATGGCAGAGAAGCCATCCGGCCCTGGGGATTTAGCTACTTTCAACAGCCCAATCGCGGATATGACCTCCTCGATGCGGATCCCTGAATCCAAAGCCTCTGCCGATGTCGGAAGTAGGGGCGTAATGCCACAAGCTGCCAAATAGTTCACCATTCCCCCAGAGGCCGCGCCCTCCCTCCTGTACAGAGTCTGATATAACTGTCGAAAGTTGTCCACAATGGCGGTATCAGTGGCTTGCTCAGTTGCTTGAGGTTCACTAATGGATTGGATAGTTGTTAATTGAGTTTGCGCCCGCAACCTGTGCGCTAGCATCCTCCCCCTTTTGCCCCCACTGAGGTAGAATTTGTGCCGCCAGCGAAATAATGCATGTGCAGCCCTGTCAAGGTCAAGGTGTTTTAACATGCGTCTTTTCGTCTCCAACTCCCTTCAGACCCTCGGGCCCCATTCCTCCTATGTATCGCCTCCAAGCCACCAACCTCCTTTTCCAACTCAGCGCGCTTCTCTTTGCGCAGTCGGGAATACGTCGCTGCAAGCGCTATAAACGCTCCCCGCTCTACTAATTTCAAGGCCTCCCAGACCGATGCTAGGGGTGTATCCTCTACTTCATTATCAGCAAGATAGTGGGTAATAGTGTCTCATATCCTCACGACCACCGAGTCCGAATGAAGCAAAGAGTTGCGGAGGCGCCAGCCAAACGGTGGCGGTCGATCGCCATGGAAGGTAAGCAAGACTGAGATGAGCGCATGATCCGACAAGGACCGAGGCGAGATTTCGGCTGCTGACAGATGAGGTAAAAGAGAGGACGTGGCCAGGAAGTGGTCTAAGCGTGCATACGTTTTATGAGCTGCAGAGTAGTAGGTGTAATCGCGCTTCTGGGGATGCTGAACACGCCACACATCATGCAACCCTCCCTCCAGAAGCCACTGCCTCCCTCCCTGCGACATTGCCCCCGCCTGGTGGGACCTCTGCTCAGACCTGTCCAATCCTGAGTCCATTAAAATATTCAGATCACCACAAACAAGGATCAAGGCGTCCGGTGACGCTAACACCTGAGAAAGGGCTGCCTGCAAGAAAGGTTCCTGCCTCTCTTTCGGAGCATATATGGACCCTATTGTAAGCTACATCTCCCCCATTGAGCGTGGATAGCCAAAAATCCACCTTTAATGTCCACTACCTGAGAGAGAACTTTGCAATGCGCACGCACGCTAAAAAGAATTGCTACCCCATGCTTCTTAGCCGGACCTGAGGACCAAAATTGCGACGGGAAGCCTTTGCTTGCCATGCGCTTAAGATCTTTAGAGAGGAGATGAGTCTCCTGCAACAGGCACACACCACCGTCCGCATTCTCCAAGAGGGAGAGGATAGCAGAGTGCTTAACTGGGCTATTCAGACCCCTAACATTTAGGCTCACAACCTTTAAGTCCCTACCTACCATGTCTAGAACAGGGAGGGCTAGCCAATGCAACGCCCTTCTCCAATGCCCCTACGGCGCCACAGCGCCCTGACGGCACCCCCGATCCTCGCCCAGCTCCCTCTGATGCGGAGCCCCCAAAACATCCCCAAGCCCCCAACCAAACTCCACACCCCAGCCCCAACCACATGAAAACCCCAAAGGAAAAAAAATGCAAATTTCACAAAAGGCAACAACAGTCTGTCAAACAGGCCCAAATAGCAGGAGAACATGGTGCCTTCATCACACATTTCCAGTTCCTGATACAGGACACTGTTAGACCTGACACCCTTGGCGTGGTTTTTCCCCCATCTTTTTGCCTCTGACTCATGTATTTTTGATGCTGTGCTGGATTTCGTTTTTGCTGGTTTAGATGCTTTGGACACTCTGCCACTGCTGATCAGTGCCAGAGTGTAAGTGCTCCTTCTGTAAATTGTCATATTGATTGGGTATACCTGATTGGCATATTTGTATCACCATGAAGTCCCTAGTAAAGTGCACTGTGTGTGCCAGGGCTGGTGATGACAGATGCTACTAGTGGGCCTGCAGCACAGATTGCGCCACCCACACAAGTAGCCCTAAAATGGTGTCTCAGGCCTGCCAGCGCAGGGCCTGTGTGCAGTCAGTGGACTGCCATGTCCGCCTGGCCAGTGTCCCCACTGGCTGGGCCAAACCCTTCCCTGTCTCTGCACATCAGTCACCCCTATGGAAGGCTCAAGGTACCCCCCTGGGCAGGGTGCAGTGTATGGGTCAGGTAGAGCATGTACTAGTGCAGGTCACATGCTCTGGTAGTGAGCAGCAGCCATTTTGTGTGCTCACTGCTGTAAGGCTATCTTGCTCCATAGAGTAACATGGGGGAGGCTGGTCCCATTGGATCCCAGCCTATCTTCCCATAGGAACAAGATGGGACATAAGTGTATGATATCCCTGAACTCAGAATTTAATAACACATCTTTTAGGAAAGGTTGTTTTTAAATTCTGTGTTTGAGAATAGTACTTTTAGAAAGTGGCTGTTCTCTTGTCTAACCTTTCTGTGTGCCTGGGACTGTTTGTGGATTGACTGTCTGGGTTGAGAATGACAGGGTCTGCAGAGCCCCCAGGGGGTTATCTGAGCCAGGCCTGGATGAAAGGCAGCATCTGCTGCCAGGAAAGTGGGAAGAGATAGCACCTGATAGTGAAGGGCTGTGCCTGCCAGACCACCATGCTGGCTCCACCTCCCGCTGAGCGACTGTCACCTCTGACCCTGATACTGAAAGAAGAAAGAAGCCAGGACAACCCCAGAGCCCCAGCAACACCCAGAACTGGTTTGGACCGGGCTCAGGGCCCCCTTTGCACAAATACTTCAAAAGACTTCAAAGGACTTCAAAGACTTTTTGGGGTATAAGAGAATGACCCCTGACAACAGAAAGGCAGATTCTACAATCAAGAGGAACCTCTGCCAGAAGAAGGACTGCTGAAGGAGCTGATGGAAGATTGACTTGCTGTGTGCTTTAAGGGCTGACCTATCCTGCTATCCAACTGAAGGAGAGGAGAAGAAAGGGACTTTGCTGTGTGCTGTGACCCTGCCTGCTTGAAACTGCCAATACTTTGCTGTGTGCTGTGTCTGCAAACTTGAATCTCCAAGGGCCTGAGAAGAGCTGGCCCCCTGTCTGCAACCCAGGGACATAAAGGTTGCCCGAGGACTACAAGACTCTCCTGTGCCCCCTGAAGCTGCTGTGTGGCGAAGAGATCGTGAAACCCTGTAGTTTGACTGCTTAGCGCACTGGCTGCTCTCTAATTTGAGTGAGGGCGCCGCGCTGACCCAGCCTGCTGTGTGGCCGAGATCGACGTGTTCATCGACACGTGTGGGGTGCAGATCGGAGACTTGTGGGCCTCCCCAGCGTGAGTAACGCTGAGAACCGCTGTGTGCCGTGTCACTGTCGCAGCCCGGGGTCCGTGAACTCCCGTGGAAGTGCCCCTTACTTGGTCGGAGCCGACGCCACGAAGATCGAGCCCGCCGCGCTGTGATTGGGTGAGAGAGCCGAGCCGCCTCCCCAGAGCCGCGACGGGATTGGCCCATGGAGCGTAGCATCATCCGCGAGGCCGCGCTGCTATTGGTTGGTGACCTCGCGTCCAGAGGGGCTCGTCACAGGAGCCGCGACGGGATTGGCTGGCTCTGCAGAAGCTGCTGCGGAAGCCGAGGAATTGCCGTGATCACCGCCGGGACCGGGAAAGACTGACCCGACCTTGCCGAGGGAATCTAGAGCATCCCGCACTCCTGGCCTGCCGCCCCCACAAGGTGAGCAGCACCACCTCCCCCGCCGCTCATTGGATTGTCGAGATCTGCTTGGCGCGGTGTGCCTGAGGCATAAGAACGAGTGAGGCTGTCCCGGAGGAAAAGAAGAGTCCCTGGGCCTCGCGAAAAAGCGCATTTGCTGCGCTTGAAGCCCACAGATAAGATTACACGTGGGCAGTGTTTTTAATGCTCGTTTTTGAGAACACATTTTCCTGAAGTAAGTCAGTATTACTCATTTTGAACGCTGATTTCCAAGAGACCTGAGACTATCATTTTTGTAACAAGAACTTCCTGAAATTAACTGCAACCTTCAAGATTAAGTACCACATGTTCTTAAAAGAAGTGATTATCATGCAACTGCTTTATTTTATTGCTGAAACTAGATAAAGATATATATTTTTATAAAATATACTTACCTGTGTGGTCTCAGTTTGTGGTGGATTGGGGATTATTTTTGTGTTAAGTGGAATTATTATACACATTGCCTTGGGGATAAGCCTGCCTGCTCGCGCCAAGCTACCTAGAGGGAGAGCGGAGGTTATCTACTGTGTGTATTCCTTCACCCTGACTAGAAGCAAGGGTCCCTACTTGGTCTAAGGTACTTACCTCTGCCAATTAGAGACCCCCAGATCTAACAGACACACTATCTTCTAAGAACATAGGAGTGCTACAACACTTTAGTGGAGAACCGTCCTCCTCCGGCGCCAGATATAGTCCCAGCTAGTGCCAAGCTGCTGGGCCTCAAGAGGCCCCAGGTGTATCGGTTACGAAGGCCACGGAGGCAACAGCAGCCCCCCTCTCCAGTAGATTTGCAGACAAGTCCGGTTTCGCAGATGAAGAGGGCTTCCCAACACGTTGCCACTCTGCGGAGCGCCTGCGCTGCCAAGCAGGCGACCTGCCGCTTCTAGGTGTAGATGCGGAACGGGTGACCCCACGAGTAAGGAATGCCTTGCTCCCGCAAGTGATTAGTGATGGTCTTAAAGTCCCTACGTTTGACAAGGGTGGAGGCCGCTAGATCCTGTAAAAGCGCTGGTTGATGGTCCTGGAAGTGTATGGGATTAAGATCACAGGCTTTCCGGGGAATCCTCTCCTTAAGCTGAAAGTCATGGACACATACCGGTATGTCCTGGGGGAGGGGCCTTGGTCCCACGAGGTAAACCAACGCGATGGACACGATCCATTTGAATGCCCTGGACCTCCTCCTCCCCAAGGATTTGATGGAAAAGTGCCCCAACGTACTCACGCAGGTCATCTCCCTCTCCTTTCCACGCAACCGCCCAGATTCTAATATTGTTCCACCGAGACCTGTTCTCCAAGTCCTCGGCATGCCCCTGGAGGTCCAGGTTCTGTTCTGTGAGGCAGATTACATCTTGCTGGAGTCGGTGGATGTCCTCCGCTGTTCCCATGTCGTGCTCCTCTAGGGCACCACCCGCTCCCCAACAGCATTCACATCACGCCTCATCTCGCGCAGGTCCAAAGAAAGCTGCGAGTGGAGCACTAAAATGTCTTGCTTTATGGGAGAGAACAATTCTAAAATGAAGGTCTTGGTCGCCGGTGACTCATTGTCCTCAGTGCACAGGGATTTTGTCAGTAGGCGGAGAGGTAGACTGCCCCCCCACTTTCTGGGGCAGATCTTTGAGGGGTTTATCCTTCCGATTCCTGGAAGCCGCCATCTCACCCCCGGGAGGGGCCCGCACCCCAATGCCCAGAAACAGGGCAGAGGTGTAGCCAACTCACAAAGGGCACGGCTGAGGGCCCACGTGCTCGCCCCCAGGCTCCAGCCTAGTCGTGAGCCCACCACTACAAAGTACCTCCTAGGCCTCTCCCCCCGCCGGTGGGGAGTGAAACCACCACTCGCTCAGGGCCCTGATCTATGCCTCAAAGGCCCAGCCGTCTCCCCAGGCCACAGCGACCAATTGTCAGGGGGAGAGGGGCACCATTGGAAGGCCAGGCTCAAAAGTCCCCCTGAACGCCCATGCATAAACGATGCACGGGCCCCCAGCACCCAGCAGCACAAGTCTCCAGGCCCCAACCCACCAGCAAGGCCAAAAATCACACCGCTGCAAAGTACTCTCCCAGTGTAGGACCCACTCGCACTCTCAGTCCCCGCGGGACGGGGGGGGCATATGCCGCCACAGTCCACAACTACAGTTCAGTTCAGGAAGACACCAGGTCCTGCCGTCCGCCCCCTCCCGCACACCACAGCTCATCACCCCGCCAACCAGCGGACCAATTTATAGCTCCGGGGGCAAGGCAGCCACCAATCCACCAGGCCTCATCCAGGCGGGCGCGTAGGAGGGGCCACCACCCAAAACAACCAACGGAGAGGGGCGTCTCCCACCAACACGCGGGACGATAGCAGACCAGCCTCACCCGCAAGGCAGCCGCCAGTACCCCCGGCAGAGGCCAGCAGATTGCACTCAGTAGGCACTAAGGGGGGGCATCCACTCCTGTCGTGCGCACAGTGTCACTGCCAGCGGCCCTCACCCCAACCGCCCCTACAGGTATCGCTAGTCCTCCAGCATCCAGGACGCAGATCAGGCGCACCACTAGACCCCTCGGGCGGAGCTCCTTGGGGACCACGGTAGGTGCACAAACCCCGTCTACACACTCTCCGCGCTGGGCCCCTGTCTCCACCGCAGCACAGGAGCGCGCTGTCCGTTGGTTTACGGACCAAGTCGCGCTGCTAAAGGTCCGCTGCCCCCTCTCACCTTGTTGCACTGTGCCTGGGCCTTCTCCGCTATTCCGCACCGCTACTCAGCACACACGGGCACCGGACCTGGCAGCCCCACACAGCTGCGGTCTCAGACAAGCCGCCGCTCTCCAGGAAGGCCCGCCCGCACACTCTCAATGGGAGGGGGGTACCATCAGCACACGTCGCTAGGCCACACTCTTCTTCTGCTCCAATAGGCCCGGACCGCTCACCTTCGTAAAATGGCGGACAGGAGGCAGACTCTCGATCCCCGCAGTTCAGGATGCTCTGCAGGACAGGACTGCAGCTCGCATGCCCTCTGCTATGCTGGGGGAGCTGCCGCCTTTCCACAGCATGGTCTGAGGTGCCTCAGTGCCAGGGTCCCTCGCCGGGCCGCAGCAAGGCCAGGACGGTTCAAGGCAACATCAAACACCACTGTTGATCGCCAAATTACACCCTCCACTGGGGCAGGAAGGTCAATGGTAACGTCCACCCTCACTCTCCAGTGCCGATGGGCACTAGAAGGGCAGAATATCCAAAGCTAATGACAGTCTACACCGGAGGGACAGAGAAACACGTCCTACTCCGCCACCATCTTGGCCACGTCCCCTATTTTGGATATTTAAACTTGTGTGCTAGAAAACTGCAGGTCCTGTCAATCAGATTTGAATTCAAGCATTTGATTTGTTGATGACTAGCTTAAATTTTTGTTTTGGCCAGCTAGAAACTTAGAAATTTGGCAAAATTCATGAATGCTGCAACTTGAAAATAAATTCAGAGGGGCAAGAGGGCTGATGCTTGTTTCCAGTCTAGGGAGGACCTGGCCTGGCAGTTCGGGCTGGAGTGTTCCCATGGGGAGAAGGGTGAAGACTGATCAGCATATGGCTGGGTCCAAACTGGAATAGCGTGGTGAGCAAAGGACAAAAAAACGATGGATCTAGGCCCAGATCTCTGATTGGGGCCAAGTGTTTGACATTGTTCAGCATTCTGTCCATCAGTATCCAATTGTAACTCAAAATCCATCTTAACAATTAAAGATGATTTCAAATTACAATGTTTCAGATATCAAAGAAGACATTCCTATCTGCTCCCAATTGAAAGCAATCACTTATTAAATGTAATAAAGCAACCCAATGTTATCCTATGGGAGATGTAGGCCTTGGAGTAGTAAAAAACTAATTTTAGAGTTTTCACTGCCATGGCTTGCAAAAGTTAAAAGCACATGTCTAACATTTCAAATGCACTACACCATAACCTATGGGTTATTTAGGGCCTACCCTAGGGGTGACTTATATGTATTAAAAATGAAAGGTCTAGGCCTGGTAAAAGGTTTATTTTGCTAGGTCAAAATGTTTAAAACTGCAATGGCAGACCTGAAATATGTGTAAAGCATTACATATTTCCTTGGCCAGAGTGGATAGAAAGGAAGGCAGGGGGGGGGGGATTGCTATCGCCTCCAGACTGCCTTTCCAATGCTCCCTAACACCCCTTACCATCAATCATTCTGAAGCGGGGGCTTTCACCATTAACTTTGGACCTCAAACCTCTCTCTCAGGCATTCTTGTATATAGACCACCTGGTAGGATGTATGATTTTAGCTCCAGCCTCATGGAGGTTACTGCTCACCAAGCTATTAGGAAAAGGAGTTTCTTTGTGCTCGGTGACATGAACGCTCATTTCAACGATCCATTGGATATGGAAGCAAAGGATATTTGTTCCAATCTCCGCTCCCTACAGCTTGATCTTATCAATCAGGACCCTACGCATAGATTAGGGAACCTTTTAGACCCCATTTTTGGATATCGTTCTGGGGTACAACCTCTCACTCCGATCCCGGTCCCCTGGTCTGATCACTTTGTGATCCCGTTCCTGATTCAGATTGCAGAGAGGAGAGATTCTGAGCAGAGGTATCAGCGACGGAAATGGAAAAGTTTTTCGCAGTCCACCTTCAATGAACTAATTACAGTAGGTGGTCCATTAGGAGGAGCGGACTGTGAAATGGCCCATCATGAGCTACATAATCGCATTTTAGGTGCACTTGATAAAACGGCCCCCATGCGTAATGAGAGAAACACGAAGAATGTGAGGAAAACCTCCCCCTGGTTTACTCCGGAACTTCAACTTGCGAAATCTGCTTGCAAGCAGCTGGAACGTGAGTGGCGAGTCAGCTTCTGCCCGGAGATTAAAACAGACTATAAGAAAAAGCAAAAAGAGTACTATAAGGCTATAAGGGTCTCTAAAGCCATACATTATAAAAATCGCATTGCGGAGGCTGAAAACTCTTCGAAGGAACTTTTTAAAATTTTTAAAGAGATATCTGTAATCTCGAACAATAGTTGTCCTTCCGCTGATTCAGTGGAAACCTGCAACAACATTGCTCATTACTTTGCAGGTAAAATCTCGGACATCTATGCCAATTTTACGGGTAATCTGACCAATGGCCCTGATTTCGACAGTAGTAGGGAGGTGGGTTTATTAGATTCTGAATTACCCAGCTTTAATGTCCCTGCTGCGGAAACACTAGTCGCTGTATGCAAGAAGGTTAAATCAGGCTCCCCCCGTGATCCGGCCCCCCCCAAAATACTCAATGCCAGTCTGGATGTGCTAGAGCCTCTGTTCAGACATGTTATCCAGCTGTCTTTCTCTTCGGCCACCCTTCCAGGTGACTGGAAGAAAGCCATAGTTTTGCCGATAAAAAAGAAACCTAATGTAAGCCAGGATATAATGGAAAATCTCCGCCCAATCTCCCTTTTACCTTACTTAGCGAAAGTGACGGAAAAACTGGTAAACACTCAGCTTATGGAGTACTTAGAGTCAAACAATATGTTTCATAGCTCTCAGTCCGGCTTTCGAAAGAACTACTCCACTGAGACTGCCCTGCTGAGAGCAACCGAAACTTTGCGGATTGGTGCTGATGAGGGTAACACTATGGCACTTATCATGCTAGACCTCAGCGCCGCATTTGACACCGTGGCACACTCCACCTTGCTACGGTGTCTGAGCAGCGCTGGGGTTACCAAGGCAGCTTGGGGATGGCTCAAGGACTTTCTCTCTGACCGTAGTTTCCAGGTTCAGAGAGGTATGTTCCTCTCCAACAGCGTGGCCTTAGAACAGGGGGTGCCTCAGGGCTCTGCCCTGAGTCCCACCCTGTTCAACCTGTATATGGCTCCATTGGCAGCTGTTGTTCAATCATACGGCATAGATCTAGTATCTTATGCCGATGACACGCAGCTGCTCATCTCCCTGTCACAGTCACCAAAGTTAGCAGCTGCCAATTTTAAAACCTGCATGCAGGAGCTTGCTGGCTGGATGAATCAACACTGCCTGAAGCTCAATGGGGCTAAAACGGAGGTGCTAGTGATAGGGGGAGATGGGGCGAGCTGGACTCAGGAATGGTGGCCGCCCTGCCTTGGCTCTCTGCCCATCCCATGCAGTGAGGCCAAGAACCTGGGGGTCTGGGTTGATCCTAAACTCTCTTTTGAGAGTCATGTTGACAAATTGGTGGGGAAATGCTTTGGGGTTATGAAGACCCTAAATCGCACTCTGGACCTACTGCCACTTGAGGCCAGACGCATTATGATCCAAGCTCTGGTCACTTCTCGCATGGACTATGCGAATGTGCTGCTATTAGGAACTACGGAGAAGAACATGAGAAGACTGCAAGTGCTGCAAAATACGGCGGCCCGTCTAGACTCCCCAAAAGAACAGCATCCAAGCCTACTTTGGCTGCCCTTCATTGGCTTCCTGTAAAGAAAAGAATCCTCTTTAAAGCCCTCCTTTTTTGTTACTGGATAACCTCTGCAGAAGCGCCAGGGTATTTGAAGGATTTGGCTATCCCCTATCTACCCCAAAGAGCACTTCGCTCGGCGGGTATGGGTCTCCTTACAGTTCCTCGTGTAAGAAGAGCCAGGATGGGAGGCCGCTCCTTTCGGGTGCTGGCAGCCACCCAGTGGAACAGCCTTCCACCTGTGATCAGACTAGCCAACACTGAAACTATGTTCCGGAAACTTTTAAAAACACATCTGTTTGCCCTGTAGGGATAGATGCCCCTCCCCTTTTGATTCTCGCTCCACAGCGCGGGGACACGCCGTGATGGCGTAACCAGGCGCTTTAGAAACTCCTTTATTATTATTATTATTATTATAAGTGGGTGTCACAATCAATGCTGCAGATCCAAAAGTTGCATTTAATTTACAGGCTCTGGATACATATAGTACCACTTTACTAGGGACCTATAGGCAAACTAAATGTGCCAAATGGTTGTAAGACAATTTTACCATGTTTAGAAGCGAGAGCACAAGAACTTTAGCTCTGGTTAGCAATGGTACATTTCGCAGAGTCCTAAAAGCCACCAGAAACGGGTTCAGAAAACAGGATGTTGAAAGCAAACAATTTGAGAATGACCCTACAGGGAAAGCCAAGTCCAAGATGAAGTTTAATAGTTTTTATTAAAATAAAACATAATATTTACAATAGCCGGCACAAAAATATAGGACATGGTTAGTAATATATAAATTATTTTATGGTATATGATAAAGTACATGGAACATTAAATAACTACAATAGCTATTACGTTTTAATACATGTGTGTGTTAGAATTATAAACATTCACGGTTATATTGTCAGGGGCTATTAGAAATAAATTATACATTATAAAATAAAAGGTTAAAGTAGACAACAATGAAATAGGAGAATAGAAGACAGAGATAAAAAGAAGGATAAACAAAGGGTACCATAGATGAGGGACAAGATAAAAAGATATATACAATAACATGATGTATTCTTTTTGATAAAAAGTAAATATTTATAATAGGAAACAGAACATAATGATAATAAAGTGCACTGTAATAAAAACATAAAGGACATAGATTGAACCCAGTTTGAAACATAATTACTGCTAATTTAGGGAGGTTCATAAACGTTAGTGACATTAAAGGAAAAAGTAGCACATTATGATGAATATTTAATCAAAGAGGACCACATTTTTTCACTTTTGTAGGCATGTGAACAGAGTTCTATCAATATATTAGGGTGATTCGATCAAAAGATTTCTAATTAGAAGAAACAACTTAGGGGCTGATTCCGATTCCGGTCGGAAGGGCTCTGAACCATGTTCGGACCCCTTCCGACCGAATCTGAACGTGCCGGGCAGGTTCCTTTCTGACAGAGCCATTTCGATGGGCTCAGTCGGAGAGGAATCCCACTCAGATTTCCGGATGGCCTACGACGGGCTCAGAAAGGCCGTCTGCCATTCGAAAATCCTCCAGTACTCCCCCGGTTGCCTCTTTACGACCGAGGGAGTACGATGGCAGTTTTTCACTGCCTTTTAGTGCCGGTGTGTCTGGCACAAATTGGCAGTCAGAAACTGTCTCTGGGGGCCCCAGCAGGGCCCCCATGGGTGTGAGGCCGCCAAAAGGATTCCTGGGGGCACCTATGGTGCCCCTCCGTTGATCCCTTCACCCGGTGGCAGGCACCTTGGGGTGCAGGGTGCAGGGATGAACTGCACCACTGCATTTCACAATGGAGTCATGCATTCCTGCTCCCATTGTGAAGCATGCGAATGCGACCAAACTGGGTTCAGTCGCATCGTACTTGCAGGGCCGTAACCGACCACAGCAGGTTGGTCGGTTACGGCTCCTGACCGATGTCAGACGGACTGAGGTCTGTCCGACATCGGAATAGGCCCCTAAATAGTGATGAGTTTTCCCAGCAATGGGTTACAGGTTAAGAAACCTAAAGCCCCACCAAGAAAACATTACAAACGTTACTAAGAGGGAAATTAATTGAAAAGAAATATTCCCTTTGTTCACATCACAAAGCAAACACGTCATGGTTTAAGAGTTGTATCATATGCATATGTATACAATCTGTTATAAAAGAAGAAAAGAGATTGTGTCTTCCTATCTTCCTAGCAGATCTAGTGTTGGAATGGATCTTTGACCATACTTTAGTAATGGGTGGAGAAGTGTTCAAGTCAGTTTCCAACATATTTATCTCTATTTAAATCAAGCATTTACAATGAATTATATATGATAGAAGCCCTAGGATGAAAACATTTCAAGTTAATGCATTAAGACTGGACAGTGTATTTGAGGTTAGTAAATTGTATTGTGCCAAGCCATCCCTAAGAGAGGAAATTAGCTTCTTACTTTGAGGGAAACCATACCTATATATACAATAAGCACAAGAAATGATCTATTCATTTTTCATGAGTTGTTTAACTAAGAGGATCTCTTTGGATAACCATGTTTCTAGAAGAACGCATTGTCATTTATTTTGATTGATGGTATACCAAATGGGACTCATTTTAAATTGGTCTAGGAAATAAATGTTGTCAACAAAGTAAGGCTTAATCAGGGCACATGAATACGTAATTGTTAGTGGAACACCCAAAACTTAACAGGTTTAGTCATGGAGAGGGCATGTAAAAGAAAGGCCAAATAAAAGTGTCTTCTAAGCAATTCAACAATTTATTATTATTTGTATCCTGGCCAATGATACGGAGAATTATTTGTTTCAAATTGGCACTCCACTCTGATACCTACCAAAATATGGAATATGAACCCTTCAATTTGATTCGGGTGTCTTAAGTTTATTTAGAGATCCATTTTGGCAAATAAAAGACTTTTGTATTTTAAGTGGCACCATCTTAAAAAAAAATTCTGGTAAAATCATCATCTTGATAATGTCCATTCAACTCTACCTTTTTGTCCCCATGTCTGCAATGAACACACAACACTATATGGGAGAGCCATTCACAGTCACAGTCAAGTGACCTGAGACACTGGCACAAAGGCATATTTGTTTATGTAGAAAAATACCAACTTTCTTAAAGTAGCATTTTCAGAATAATAATTTAAAATCAACTTTACCATTAAAGATTATTTTAAATTACAATTCAAACTGAAGTTATATTTATTAAGTGCAATAAAGTAACCCACTGTTAGTGTACTGGAGAGAGGGCCTTACTACACAGAAAAATGACTTCAGGAGTTTTTCACTGCCAGGACATGTACAACTTAAGTACAAATGTCCTGCATTTTAAATACCACGCACCCTGCTCTATGAGCTGTTAGGCCTAACCTTAGGGGTGTCTTATAAGAAATAAAATGGAAGGTTTAGGCCTGACAAAAGGTTTTGACAGGTTGAAATTGCAGTTTAACACTGCCCTATAGGCTATAGTGGTAGGTCTGAGACATGTTTACACGGCTATATTAGTGGGTGGCACAAGGAGTGCTGCATCCTAGTACTAGCACTAGTAGCATTTAATTTACCCGGCCCTGGGCACATGTAGTACTACTTACTAAGGGCGTATAAGTCAATTAAATTGGCCAATTAGGTGTATACCAATTTTACCATGTTTATGGAAAGAAAAGCACAAGCATTTTACCACTGGTTTGAAAGCGTAAAGTTCACAAAGTTCTAATACCTACAAAAAACAAGTTCAGCAAAATATAAGTGAAGGCAAACATTCTGGGGGAATATCACATCAAAGCTGTCAGGTATAGCACATCTTTATCCTCTTTTATACGGAAAATCTTTTAAAAATAAAAGATAATATTCAATTCAGAATTATGGTTTACTTTGATATTTTCAAAATATAAATCTAGAGATTCTTTAATGGATATAGTCTCCAAACTATATACATTTTCAGTCAGATTTCAGCATTATTTAACATTGTACTAATGATTTACTCAAAAAAATATTTGTAAGAAATTGCAATATTATGTGGGTTAGGTGACTATCCTCTTCAAGGAACAATCTCAGCTCTTGTTAGGGTGAACCCTCAAGGTCTCTGAATTAATTTAAGCTCAACCCCCTGGCGACTATGCACAAAGCAGACAGGTTTACGCTTAGGGCAGTGTGTAAAGTATTTATGCAGTACCAAAACAGTAATAAAGTTAAAGTGCAACAAAATAAAAATCCCAAACCAAATTAGAAAAATAAAGTAAAATTGAATTTTAATAAATGGCATCAAAATGACAAAAATTCAATAAAGGAAATGGTAGGCCTGCAGGCATGGTTCACTGTCACTATAGTGGGTGGCACAATGGGTGCTGCAGTCCACTAATGACAGTTAACATGCCGACCTGGAGGTACACTTTGCACCATATATTGGGGAATTGTAGGTAAGCTATGTATGTCAATTATGTGTGTACCAATTCTACCATTGTGAAAGGGGAGCATAAGCACTTTAGCCCTGGTAAGAAGGCGGAAAGTGCACAGAGTTCTACAGCCAGCAAAACAGGTAAGGCAACACTCGCAGGAGATGGTGATTTCCTGAAAATATCCTCTATTTTGGTCAAGGATTTATGTACTAGAGAGAAAAAGGATTTATTTTTTAAGGTCAGAATTACACATTTGCCATATTTCAACAAGCCTCTTTCATGATTTATTGCTGATTTGATTGTTCATTTATACTCTTTTTAATTAACTACTTGTATATAAACAAATCTATATTTTCTAAGTATGGGCGAATTTTGCGAATTCGCGATCCGCAAATTTGCGGATTTGCGAATTCGCGATCCGCAAAATTCGCGAATTTGTGCGAATTTGCGGATTTTTTTTTGCGTGTTTGCGGGGTACTTGGCGTGTTCGCGGGGCGCTTTGCGTGTTCGCTGGTTTTTTTTTGTGCAAGACCGCGATGCGCCCTCTGGTTCATCACTGCCAGCCTCTCGTTTTTTGTGCCCTTCTGCCCTCTGCCCCACTCGTTTTTGTGCCATTCTGCCCCTTGCCCCACTCGTTGTTGTGCCCTTCTGAAATGAAATGAAATGAATGAAATGAAATGAAATTGTATTTGTAAAGCGCATGGCTGCCCGTAAGCGTCCCAGCGCTGCCTAACAAATAACAGAAAACTTAAGAGGAACAAAAAGTTTAATTTGAGACGTTGTTCTGCCCTCTGCCCCACTCGTTGTTGTGTCCTTCTGCCCTCTGCCCCACTCCTTGCTGTGCCCTTCTGCCCTCTGCCCCACTCTGTGACCTTCTGCCCTCTGCCCCACTCCTGTTTTATTTTAGAATGGCGCCAGCAAGCTGCCAGCGCCATTCTAAAATAGTTACTAAGTTAGCTTCATCAGGAAGCACTAATAGATAAAATAAAGCAGGTGCGCGAGCACCTGTATTTTATCTATTAGTGCTTCCTGTTGAAGCTAACTTAGTAACTATTTTAGAATGGTGCTGGCAGCTTGCCAGCGCCGTTCTAAAATAGTTACAAGCTTGAAGCTTGAACTTTTGCCCCCCGGATCCGTTCTGCTCGCAGATTCGCGGATTTTTGGCAAATTCACGGGAATTCGCGGATCGCGAATTTGCCGAAAATCCGCAAAATCCGCGAACGGAACGGATTTTGCGCCCATGCTTAATATTTTCAAACAAAAAAGATATTCCCGTGTTTTTGTGCTCTTGAATTTCATTTGTTGTTGTTGTCAAAGGACACTTGGGTGGATGCTCTCATGAGACTCACCCCTAGAATACTTTTAGAACAGCTATTCATTGAATTTCTTTGAAACAAAACCCCTTGTAGGCACTCCTTAGCTATCATTGTTGAATTGCCCAAGCCTCCAAGGGTATATTGGGTTTCCCAGTTTGTATACTCCCAGGGACTGAAGCATGTATTATGCCATCCCTGAGAGGCCATCCAAATTGACACAATCAGCCTGCTACAGCAGACTGTGTAAGCTGATGCTTGCACCACTTACTTCAGATATAGGTTCACTATATCTATTTAAATCACTACACTTAAAATACCTATCAGTCACCCCTAAGGCAGGTCTTAACAATCCTGAAGGCAGGGTGCTGGGTTTTACATGAGAGGGTGCCCCTTCACGAGCAGAGCCCCTCTGCAGCCCTCAGAGACCATTCTCCGGGGTTGTCTGTGATGCACAGACAATTATGTTTAAGTTCAAGTTCAAGTTCAAGTTCAAATATTTATATAGCGCACTACTCACCCAGAGGGTCTCAAGGCGCTTGAGGGAGGGGGGTGCTTTACTTATCGAATATCCAAGTTTTTAGTTGCTTTCTGAAGGAAAGGTGGTTCTGAGTAAGGCGGAGGTGGGTGGGGAGGGAATTCCAGGTTTTGGCTGCTAAGTAGGAGAAGGATCTTCCCCCCATGGTGGATCTATGGATTCGAGGAATTGCGGCGAGGGCTTGATTGGATGATCGTAGTTGGCGGGAGGGGGTGTAGAAGGACATACGCGTGTTGAGGCAATCTGGTCCTAGGTCGCAGAGGGCTTTGTGTGCGTGGGTGAGGAGACGGAACGTTATTCTCTTGTTGACGGGGAGCCAATGGAGGTCTTTCAGGTGGCCGGAAATGTGAGCTTGCCGAGGGATGTCCAATATGAGTCTGGCTGAGTCATTTTGGATGCGTTGGAGTTTTTTTCTGTAGTTTGGCTGTGGTTCCGGCGTAGAGGGTGTTTCCGTAGTCCAGTCAGCTGGTGACCAGGGTGTGAGTGACCGTCTTTCTTGTTTCGGTGGGGATCCAGCGAAAGACTTTTTTGAGCATGCGTAGGATGTTGAAGCAAGATGATGAGACAGCGTTGACTTGTCTGGTCATCGAGAGGGAGGAGTCCAGGATGAAGCCCAGGTTACGTGCGTGGTCCGTAGGTATGGGTGTGGTTCCTAGGGCCGGAGGCCACCATGAGTCATCCCAGGCAGAGGGGGATGACCCTAAGATGAGGACTTCCGTTTTGTCCGAGTTTAGTTTTAAACGGCTGTTCTTCATCCACTCAGCTACTTCTTTCATTCCTTCGTGTAAGTTGGATTTGGCGGTGTTTGGGTCTTTGGTGAGGGAGAGGATCAGCTGGGTGTCGTCTGCGTAGGAGATGATGTTGAGGTTGTGTTGGCGCCCAATGGATGCGAGGGGGCTCATGTATACGTTGAAGAGGGTTGGGCTGAGTGATGATCCTTGTGGTACGCCGCAGATGACTTCGGTGGCTTCTGATCTAAAAGGGGGGAGGCGGACTCTTTGGGTTCTTCAGGCGAGGAACGAGATGATCCAGTCCAGTGCTTTAACTTGTATTCCGACATTGCTGAGGCGTTGTATGATGGCGCTATGAGAGTCTGTGTCGAAGGCTGCGGAAAGGTCAAGTAAGATGAGGGCAGCTGTTTCTCCATTATCCAGTAGGGTTCGAATGTCATCTGTTGCTGTGATGAGGGCGGTTTCGGTGCTGTGTTTGGCTCGGAAGCCGGACTGTGAGGGGTTGAGGGATTTGTTGAATTCAAGGTAGGTGGAGAGCTGACTATTGACAGCTTTCTCAATGACTTTGGCAGGGAATGGGAGGAGCGAGATGGGGCGGTAGTTCTTAAGTTCAGTGGGCTCTGCTGTGGGTGTTTTCAGAAGGGCGCTGAGTTCGCATGTTTCCAGCTTTCCGGGAAGGTAGCGGGGTTGAAGGAACAGTTGATGACATTGCGGAGATGGGGTGCGATGATGGAGTCTGCTTTGTTGAAAATGTGGTGGGGACATGGGTCGGTCGGAGATCCTGAGTGGATGGAGTTCATCAGGCGGATGGTGTCTTCGGTGGTGATTGGGTTCCAGGCGCAAAGGTTGTTAGAGTGCGGTTTTGGTTCGGAGGTGGGTGGGGTGGACTGGTCTTCGGATTGGTTTTCAAAGCTGTTGTGTATTTCGGCGATTTTGTTATGGAAGAATGAGGATAGAGAGTCGCAGAGGTCTTGGGAGGGAGTGATGTTGTTGGTGCTGGCGGTGGGGTTGGTAAATTCTTTGACGATGTTGAATAGTTCCTTGCTGTTGTGGGCGTTGTGGTCGAGTCGATCCTTGAATGCTGATTTCTTGGTGGATCGGATCAGTTGGTGGTGTTTGCGGGTGGCGTTCTTGAAGGTGGCCAGGTTGTCAATGGTTGGTTTTTTTTCTCCAGGCTTTCTCGAGAGTACGACAGAGCTTCTTGGATTTCTTAAGGTCATCGTTGAACCAGGGGGCTTTTTTGCTACCTTGCTTGATTTGATGTTTTTTCAGGGGTGCTAGTTCGTCGGCGCTGTGGGTAATCCATTGTGTGAGGTTGGAGGCTGCTTGGTTTGGGTCTGATGATTTGGCCGGGGGGTTTTGGTGAAGCGAAGTGAAGAGCTGGTCGGTGGTGATTTTGTTCCAATTTCTTCGAGGAATAGGTTGTGGGGGGTTGTGGGTCGTGGTCTTTTTGTAGTTGCAGTGAACGCAGCTGTGGTCTGTCCAGTGAAGAGCTGTGGTGTGATCGAAGGAGATGTGCTTGCTGGAGGTGAAGATAGGGTCGAGCGTGTGTCCGGCTAAGTGAGTGGGGGTGTCAACAAGTTGTTTGAGTCCGAGATTGGCCAGGTTGTCCAGAAGGGTGGTGGTGTTGCTGTCGTTTTTCTTTTCCAGGTGGAAGTTGAGGTCTACCAGAAGAATGTAGTTCTCGGAGGGGAGGGCATGTGGGCTGATGAAGTCGGTGATGTCTTCGCTGAATGGTGTGCGGGGTCCTGGAGGTCTGTAAATGAGAGTGCCTCTGAGTGTGGTTTTGGGGTCGGTGTGGATCTGGAAGTGAAGGTGTTCGGCGGTAGCTAGGTTATCGTCGGAGCTGGTTGTGATGCAGATGGTGTTCTTATGGACGATGGCGATGCCTCCTCCTGTTTGGTTGATGCGATCTTTTCGGATGATCTTGTAGGCGTGCGGGATGGCTATGGCGATGTCGGGCGCTGATGAGGCGTTCATCCATGTTTCTGTAGGGGAGGCGACATCCGGCGATGTAGTGTCGAGTAGGTTCCAGAGTTCAATGGAGTGTCTGTGGACCGAGCGGGTGTTGAGCAGGATGCACTTTAGGTGGTTAGTGTCGGAGCTCTGTTTGGAGTTTGAGGATTTGGTGTGGGTCCTGATGCAGTCGAACTTGCAGGAGTGGCAGATGAAGGGTCCATGGGTGTGTCCTGGGACCGCTTGGTAGCATTGTGGTGTGCGGCCGGGATTAAGGGCTGAGAGGGTTGCCGCGTCGTATGATATGCGGGTGGGAAGGGATTTGCAGGGACCAGGGGGTATTGCGCTGGGCGCGGTCCAGGCGCGGACGGGCTTACCTTTGGCGTGACCGCTGCGCGCAAAAGCATCTGTCATAAGTGGATAGTGGAGGGGGGTGGGGCGAGGGAGGGGCAGCAACAAAAACAAAGCGAAACAGGGCGAGAGTGGGGCACAAATTGAGGTGACTGTATGGATAGCGCTACAGATATTGGCAGCAGAGCGAGCGGTGGTCTAAATTAGCCTGAAAGCGCTACGCTACCACAGTGCCTAGGGAGCAGCTTGAAGCGCTACGATGCCACAGAGCATTGGGAGCGTGGGGAGCGACCTCTTCTGAGCGGGTCAGGAGAGTCACAGCGGGGGGATAGGCGGGCCGGTGAATAACTATCTGTGGGAGGGAGGAGCAGCTGGGAGGCGGGAGCGGGGCGGAGGGACGGGCCGTGAGGCACAACAACAACAAAATGGCAGCAACAAAAACAAAGCGAAACAGGGAGAGACTGGGGCACAAACTGAGGTGACTGTATGGGCAGATGCAAATCGGGCATAAATAACTTTCAAATTCAATGCGAGCAGAGCAATGCAAGCACTACAATTACAATACAGGCAATGGCAAACAATCACACTGAGATAGCGCTACAGATATTGGCAGCAGAGCGAGCGGTGGTCTAAATTAGCCTGAAAGCGCTACGATACCACAGAGCCTCGGATGCAGATTGAAGCGCTACGATGCCACAGTGCCTAGGGAGCAGCTTGAAACGCTACGATGCCACAGAGCCTTGGGAGCGTGGGGAGCGACCTCTTCTGAGCGTGCATTATAGCCTCGCAGTAAATGCTAACTTTAAAACGGCTGCTTAAAAACATGTTGTGTTTGGTGTCAAACACCTTGGAATCATACCACCAAACCAGTAACTGGTGTGGAGGTATGATTCCGTCCTTCCAAAAGGACATATGTAAATCACTGGTCTACCCGGTACCAACTTTCTCGACCTGGGCAGCACAAAATGGACACTACCAGCCACAAACACGATTCTGCTCTCCTGCTGCTGGGCCAAGCAGGAGCAGAGGAAGGCATGACAATAGGCATCCTGTCACAGGGAGGTGTGACCACCTCCCAGACAGGGTTTAGTGTACTGGGGCTGGGTGGGTGCACTCTGAGAGTACCAGAAAGCCTGCGCTGGAGGCACATTTGGTGTCCTTCTGCATAGTCCTTCTCAAATCAGTTCTGGGAGCCATTGGCTCCTGCTCTAGTACGAAACTGGACAAAGGACATGGGCATAGCCACCCCTCTGTCCTTCCCATCCCCTACGAGGGTCGACAGAATCTTGCCAACCCCTTCCCATGGATTTAAAGTGGCATACTTGACTACAGGACTTTATATTTTACCTGGAAAAGATTTTGCTAAGATGAAACCAAGTACTTTGACTGCCTGAATGATGCTGGACGACTGAAGAATCTCCCTTGGAGTAAAGGAGTTAATACCCAACGAAAGCAGGCACCTAAACGCATCTGACCAGTTTGCTTCTCCCAAGCTTCTGAGTACTGCAAAGATTTCAGCAATACAGGAGGTAGGTTTCCGAAGGTCCCTGAGCCTGATCTGCCATCTCAGCGATTCTGAGACCAGTATCCCTCATGGGGACTGTGCAACCCGAACCCCTGTGCACCAGGTGTGTCCTGTGGGCTGGTACTTTGCAAACTTGCTTGAGGTCTCCTCGTGATCCCTGGTCTGTTGGCCTGTGGGTCCTGGCCAGAGTCACCTTGTTAATTCTTAGGCTTACCTGGTTTCTCCAGATGTGTCCTGACTCTCTATTGTTTGGAGAGTACCCTGGACCTTGCAGGTTCACATCGTAACCTGTTTCCTCTGACCGTGTGGGTTGCATTTGCCAAGGCTTATTGGTGCTCCAGCTGGACATCGACCCCTCAGCACTCGACACCCTTTTTGGGACAGCTCACCTCTGGATCCTGGTCATCCTCAACATCTCCTGGTCCCCGTTGCTGCAGAGTCAAGCAACCCTTCTTCACACCTGAAGCACCCGACATCGGTGGGCATTTGACTACCAAGCCCCTGGTCACCTAAAGTGACCCAGACTCTCTCCCCTCTGCTTTCAGGTTACTCTCACCTAGAATCCAGGCTTGGATTCCACCATAAATTCTTCGCCCTCCTGGCAGCAGGACTTCTTTGCAGCTCTCCATTGAAAACGAAGAAGGTTTACGACACCACGTGACCCCTATGCACCTGGCTCCTCTGGGATAGGTAACATGACTACTTTAGTACTCACTGGTGGGTTCGCCATAGAACCTCCTAAGTTCCAAAGGGTTTGCTAATAGTCCTCTCAGAAGTATCCTTAACTTGTAAATTTCCAACAGCGAATTTCCCATAGAGTTGTACGGAGCACACGTTTGTGTTTCCTCACTGCACCCCTCCTCTGTGGGCTCCCTGTGTCACTCCTCCGGGTGGTTCCTTAGGGTCCCAGTGATTCTACGTGCTCTAGGCACTGTGTCTAGTTAAGTCGTTGTTGTTATACCATTTGTTTAGTACATGATTCGGTCTCCCCCTGGAGCCCGCAGTGTATTTTGCTATTTACGAATGTTCCATTGATTCAGTATTGTGTGCTTTGTGCCGTAGTCACGTTTAGAGACTAGTAGAGAGTGTTATATTAATAAATACATATTTTTATATAAACACTGTGTGGTTCTCCTTTTATTTAGTCATTTAGGAGGTGATATTCTAGTAAAACAAGCTGCTTTACATTCCTTCAAGATGAAGCCTGAAGGCTGCTCTCCATAGCTACCACTCGGATAGCTTTCAAAAAGGTTCTCTTTGACCTCATACTTCATAAGAGTCGTGTGGACTGGTACAGGGTGACCACTTTAATAAGTGGACAGCATATACCAGGCTACTTTCTCACAAAGGGATAAAGAAAAAAGTAGATTATCCCCAAAAAGAAAAGAGAGTGTTGAAATGCATAAATAGAAGATGGGGAAGAATGTACTCCAAAGAACCTTAACAAGAAAAGTAGCAAACTATATGCAATGCAAATTTGTAAAATGGAACACGGAAGGAGTCAATTTGTGGTGGAGGTTCTAAGTTAAGTTTCCAGTTAACCCTTCTGTTTCTGGGATGCTGCAGAGTCAGTGTGATTGATGTTGCATGGTCAGAGAGTGCTTAGAAAGTGTGTTCTGTAACTTGTGAAATCAATCTCCCTTCGCAATTGTAGTCATCTAATATTGTGCAAGACCAGCGTACATGGGAATAGAACGTGAAGTCAGTTGCCTCAGGATGCTGCTCCTTTGAAATATCTACCAGACTCAAAGAATCAAACCCCTGTTTCAAATTTGTGGAAGTTGCACCTTTCCCACTATTTTTGTGCCATTTGGTCTTGTATTCATTCCATGACCAGGTTTAGGTCACCCCTTACGAAGATCTCCCTGTTTGCTACACTGAAGACCTGAACTAGTCAAATTCATAAAATGCTCCAGCTAGAGGAGGGGCTATAATGGGACCTGACTGTCAAAGTTTGAGAGATTATGGGAACCTGTGCAGTCAATAATCTACCCTCTTCAACTAAGAAGACCCCGGTGATCTTGCCCCAAAACTGTTTGACACATAATATGGCAATCCTTGCTTTTTATGTGAGACAGAACTGAAATATTGCATCAGGAACTATTGGACTTTAAATTTGGCCACGTGGAGGTTGGGATAGAAAAGTTCTCTGCATGGTTGAAAAGTGTACCCCTGCCCTGAGTTCCAATTGTACTGTTGTCTGGATACCTAATGCTGATTTTATTGTCGTAGGTGAACACAGATTATGCATGTGCCCCATGACAAAGACCAGTCTCATGAACTGCATTCTTGTTTGACAGGGAGGGGTGCCCAAAGTGCTACCCTCATAGTGATGGAAGGCTACCACCTAGTAGAAATGAACCATGAAATAACTGGGAGGACCATTTTGAATGAAGCTCCAGTAAATGAATCAGCCCGCGTGCTAATTAATTCACTGGACCTTCATCCAGAATTTGTCCTCCCAATTATTTCATGGTGGCTCTTTAACTTTGCATTTTGATTAATTTCGGATATAGACCGCATATGCTATTTCTTCTTCACTAGTACCTCATAAATTCATGAGGGGTTGTCTTTGTATTTCCAATTTATAGTGGTCCCGAGGATGGTCTCGCCGACTAAGCACAACAGAGACTGAAACATCGACACCGAGTCCATATCTTTCCAGAAGAATCTACTGAATCTTCACCAGTTAATTGCTCAAATTTCATGGTGTAAAGACCTTGATAACACCCAGAGAGGACTCTTCAAACTTTATTCTTTAGTATTATTATTGAAATATTGATAGGCAAACTTAATATTTGTCTGAAATTCTATGATTTGCACCCCCAAATTGTATATATTGAACACAAGGATCTGTCTCCAATCTAAATTCTGTCATATAGTTTCTGTTGTCACTGTTAGGACAGATAGAGAATTTTCTATAAATGATTCCCTTGTAGTGTCTCTGCGCTGGTTGTATATATGCCTAGGAAGGGCATTGTACAGGGTTAGAGAAGTACTGTGTAGTATACATGTGTTTAGTTCATGTACTGGGTGTACTGGGTGTATGTATGTCTGTAAAGAATACATATAGCGAGTTTGCAAAAACAACAGGTGATGGACCGAATGAGGATCAATGTCACACATTCAACCCAGTCAAAAGATCTGGGTCCTAATCCATCGTTTTTTTGCACTCCACACCACCCTGGGTTAGACAATGGCGATATGCAAATCAGCTCTGACCCTGTGCCCCATGGGAACAGTCCAGTCCGAACTACAAAAGCCATGTCCTTCCCAGAACGGAATCAAGCATCCGAGGACCGGACCGGTTTCGAGGTAACACCTCTCATCAGCCCGGCTAGCTTGACTCCAGTGGTGTGGAGTGCCTGGGACCCACGTCTGGGTATCCCCAGTACACTTATAGCGAGTTTGCAAAAACAACAGGTGATGGACCGAATGAGGATCAATGTCACACATTCAACCCAGTCAAAAGATCTGGGTCCTAATCCATCGTTTTTTTGCACTCCACACCACCCTGGGTTAGACAATGGCGATATGCAAATCAGCTCTGACCCTGTGCCCCATGGGAACAGTCCAGTCCGAACTACAAAAGCCATGTCCTTCCCAGAACGGAATCAAGCATCCGAGGACCGGACCGGTTTCGAGGTAACACCTCTCATCAGCCCGGCTAGCTTGACTCTAGTGGTGTGGAGTGCCTGGGACCCACGTCTGGGTATCCCCAGTACACTTATAGCGAGTTTGCAAAAACAACAGGTGATGGACCGAATGAGGATCAATGTCACACATTCAACCCAGTCAAAAGATCTGGGTCCTAATCCATCGTTTTTTTGCACTCCACACCACCCTGGGTTAGACAATGGCGATATGCAAATCAGCTCTGACCCTGTGCCCCATGGGAACAGTCCAGTCCGAACTACAAAAGCCATGTCCTTCCCAGAACGGAATCAAGCATCCGAGGACCGGACCGGTTTCGAGGTAACACCTCTCATCTGCCCGGCTAGCTTGACTCCAGTGGTGTGGAGTGCCTGGGACCCACGTCTGGGTATCCCCAGTACACTTATAGCGAGTTTGCAAAAACAACAGGTGATGGACCGAATGAGGATCAATGTCACACATTCAACCCAGTCAAAAGATCTGGGTCCTAATCCATCGTTTTTTTGCACTCCACACCACCCTGGGTTAGACAATGGCCATATGCAAATCAGCTCTGACCCTGTGCCCCATGGGAACAGTCCAGTCCGAACTACAAAAGCCATGTCCTTCCCAGAACGGAATCAAGCATCCGAGGACCGGACCGGTTTCGAGGTAACACATCTCATCAGCCCGGCTAGCTTGACTCCAGTGGTGTGGAGTGCCTGGGACCCACGTCTGGGTATCCCCAGTACACTTATAGCGAGTTTGCAAAAACAACAGGTGATGGACCGAATGAGGATCAATGTCACACATTCAACCCAGTCAAAAGATCTGGGTCCTAATCCATCGTTTTTTTGCACTCCACACCACCCTGGGTTAGACAATGGCGATATGCAAATCAGCTCTGACCCTGTGCCCCATGGGAACAGTCCAGTCCGAACTACAAAAGCCATGTCCTTCCCAGAACGGAATCAAGCATCCGAGGACCGGACCGGTTTCGAGGTAACACCTCTCATCAGCCCGGCTAGCTTGACTCCAGTGGTGTGGAGTGCCTGGGACCCACGTCTGGGTATCCCCAGTACACTTATAGCGAGTTTGCAAAAACAACAGGTGATGGACCGAATGAGGATCAATGTCACACATTCAACCCAGTCAAAAGATCTGGGTCCTAATCCATCGTTTTTTTGCACTCCACACCACCCTGGGTTAGACAATGGCGATATGCAAATCAGCTCTGACCCTGTGCCCCATGGGAACAGTCCAGTCCGAACTACAAAAGCCATGTCCTTCCCAGAACGGAATCAAGCATCCGAGGACCGGACCGGTTTCGAGGTAACACCTCTCATCAGCCCGGCTAGCTTGACTCCAGTGGTGTGGAGTGCCTGGGACCCACGTCTGGGTATCCCCAGTACACTTATAGCGAGTTTGCAAAAACAACAGGTGATGGACCGAATGAGGATCAATGTCACACATTCAACCCAGTCAAAAGATCTGGGTCCTAATCCATCGTTTTTTTGCACTCCACACCACCCTGGGTTAGACAATGGCGATATGCAAATCAGCTCTGACCCTGTGCCCCATGGGAACAGTCCAGTCCGAACTACAAAAGCCATGTCCTTCCCAGAACGGAATCAAGCATCCGAGGACCGGACCGGTTTCGAGGTAACACCTCTCATCAGCCCGGCTAGCTTGACTCCAGTGGTGTGGAGTGCCTGGGACCCACGTCTGGGTATCCCCAGTACACTTATAGCGAGTTTGCAAAAACAACAGGTGATGGACCGAATGAGGATCAATGTCACACATTCAACCCAGTCAAAAGATCTGGGTCCTAATCCATCGTTTTTTTGCACTCCACACCACCCTGGGTTAGACAATGGCGATATGCAAATCAGCTCTGACCCTGTGCCCCATGGGAACAGTCCAGTCCGAACTACAAAAGCCATGTCCTTCCCAGAACGGAATCAAGCATCCGAGGACCGGACCGGTTTCGAGGTAACACCTCTCATCAGCCCGGCTAGCTTGACTCCAGTGGTGTGGAGTGCCTGGGACCCACGTCTGGGTATCCCCAGTACACTTATAGCGAGTTTGCAAAAACAACAGGTGATGGACCGAATGAGGATCAATGTCACACATTCAACCCAGTCAAAAGATCTGGGTCCTAATCCATCGTTTTTTTGCACTCCACACCACCCTGGGTTAGACAATGGCGATATGCAAATCAGCTCTGACCCTGTGCCCCATGGGAACAGTCCAGTCCGAACTACAAAAGCCATGTCCTTCCCAGAACGGAATCAAGCATCCGAGGACCGGACCGGTTTCGAGGTAAAATGGCTTTTGTAGTTCGGACTGGACTGTTCCCATGGGGCAACAGGGTCAGAGCTGATTTGCATATCGCCATTGTCTAACCCAGGGTGGTGTGGAGTGCAAAAAAACGATGGATTTGGGCCCAGATCTTTTGACTGGGGGAATGTGTGACATTGATCCACATTCGGTCCATCACTTGTTGTTTTTGTAAAGAATACATGACACAAAGGATGTAGTGCTGTGCAGTGCATGTACAATGAGAGCATGTGCTGGGTGTATGCATTCTGAGATAAAGTACAATACATAAAGGGTGAAGTTTTGTGCAGCACGCACATGGTAAGTTTGTGTGGTGGCAGTGTGTGAGTTTGTGAATAGCACACCCTGGGTAAATATAGAAAAAGCTTCAGTGCTGAACAGTGTACGCAGACTGAGTGTGTGTGCTGATTGCATGTAAGGGTAAAATGTGTGGCAGTAGTATTGCTGAACACTAAGTGTAATGTGAATGTACACTAAGTAAGTGTGCCTGCAATGATATGATACATGGAGGACAGTGGGTTCAATCTTGGGAAGCCCAGGCCTGTCATAAAGACATGAGGAGGAGAGGAATCCACTGAGACAGATATGTGTATTACTGTATTCCTGTGAGCTGGGTGGCACACACTGGAGCACTGTGGTGATCCCATATGCCAGAAATGGCCACCAGTAAAGTTACCACTGCTGAATTGCTGGAACCTGTGACCGTCTCGGCCTGGGTGTTTGCATCAAGAAAATCAGTGCCTTTGTTTTCCAAGCACTGCAGCAACCCTGTATGCCAGGAGGGGCTGTCCGTATCAATGTGCCAAAGGATTCGGGTTGTTACCCGAGGGAGACACTGAGGATACATTCTGAGGCTTGGATCTGCACTGCAAGGGAACTGCATCTGACTAACCTGAGGGCACCTGAAGATGCTGTGGACGATGTCAAACCCTCACTAGGCTCCTGTTGGGTATAAAGAAAGGATTTCCCTCTCCCCTTCCGGGTAAAGCCAACTTACTGCATCTTCGTAAGCTGGGAGCTGCTCTGACAACTGAGAAGGACTTCGGCAGTGCCAATCAGGAGAGCCGGCGCCTCCTGTTGCTGCAACATAGCCTGCAAGTAGCCCAACTTCTCCGAACTGAGCAACACTCATAGCTGCCTGTTCCGAGGGCAACCGCTGCTCTGGCGATCTCCATGCAGCGAGAGTGGGAAAGGCGTGAACCAAGCTACTTGGTTCTTGTGGATCTGCTGCTAATGATGCTACAGCACCATCAACCTTTTGACTAAAATCTTGAAGAGTCAAAGGGGAACTAATCGTGTGCATTCCCTGCATGCGGCCACCAGTGAATTGTTAATAACCCCGAACACGTTTCTCGAAGGAAGGTGGGACAAGGATGTGCCCTGATTTCAGGGGGGAATTGTGTTGTTGCTCCTGAATGTCAAATAGCTTTGCATGTGCAGGCTTATTGTATTCTGATTGCAGTTTACCAAGTGGGGTTCTCTCCTTCTACGATATCAAGAAGTAGAGGACTGCTAGGTGTTTGTCTGGGGTTTTTGAGACCTTTAACACTTATGCTTACAATTTTTACCATATCAAACCATTGAATATAGAAGCTTATGGTAGAGCTCCCTGTCCTGATTCCTCAATCTATATATAAGAAAGTATGAGTATCAGACATCTGTCTCCCACCACTTTTCCTAGGAAAGAACTTCACATATATCAGTAGACAGAACTCTAACTGTGTGTAAACTAACCAAACAAGCATTAGAAATGCAATAGGTCTCGGATTTTTTTAGAGTTAGAGGTAAAGGCATTGTAAATGGCAATGTCTTGTAGCCATGTGTTATGCAGTGTGTGCATGTGGTGTGTAGTGGAAATGTGTGTTGGATTGGACTAGTAGCAATGGTGCATGCTGCGCTTTAGATGAATATGTTTAAAAGTAAGTGCAGCATAGTGCGATTGCTACAATAGTTAATTGTGGATGCGTTAACAGTTGATGTGTGCACTGATGGGTGGTGGTGCGTGTGCCTGTAAAAATTGTGCACTGATGGCTGGTGGTATGTGTGCTTGGTGGAAGCATGCAGTGCCGGCTGGAGGTGTGTGTGCCTGGTGGAAGCGTGCACTGACGGCTAGTAGTGTGTGTGGCTATTAAGTGTACTGAGATAGTTGGTAATGTGTGTGCTTGGTGAAAGGGTGCACTGACAGCTGGTGGCAAGTGCGCCTAGTGAAAGAGTGCACTGTTGTGTGTGACTGGTGAAAAGTGTGCACTGACAGCTGGTGGCATGTGTGTGTGTGTTTGGTGAAAGCATGCACTGACATTTGGTGTTGTATGCGTGGTGGAAATCTGCACTGACGTCTGGTGTGGTTTGTGCTTGGTGAAAGCGTACATTGATGGCTGGTGGTGTTTGTGCTTGGTGAAAGCGTGCACTGATGGCTGGTGGTGTGTGGTTTTGTGTGTGGTTGTGTGTGTAGTGGTGAGTCTGTGGGGGTGAGTGTGTGGTTGTGAGTGTGTGGTGGTGAGTGGTGATGAGAGTGTGGTGGTGAGAGGCTGGTGTGTGTGTGGTGTGTGTGAGTGTGGTGTGTGTGTGTGGTGTATGTGTGGTGTATGTGTTTGTGGTGTGTGGTTTTATGTGTGTGGTCCTATGTATGTGTGTGGTGAACTTAGTTTTAGTGTTTTTCTCATGCACACTCACAAAGTGTCCCTAGACACATACACTGCTCACTCTGCACATCCACACTGTTCATCCTGCATAGTCAAACACTGTTCATCCCCGACACTCACACACTTTGCACCCTGCACACTTGCACACTGTTCACCCTGCATACTCACATACTCACACACTGTTTACCTTGCCCACTCACAGACTGCAGTCACTGTCACTCTGCAGTCACTGGTACTCTGCAGTCACACTCACTCTGCAGTCACTCAGCAGTCACTCTGCAGTCACACTCATGCTGCAGTCACACTCACTCTGCAGTCATTCTGCACTCGCACTCACTCTGCATGCACTCTGTACCTGCACTCACTCTACACTCACTCTCCAATCACACTCACTCTGCAGTCACTATTCGGTCACACTCACTGCAGTCACACTCATTCTGCAGTCATTCTGCACTTGCACTCACTCTGCACGCACTCTGCACCTGCACTCACTCCTGACTCACTCTGCACTCACACTTATTCTGCACTTACTTTGCACTCACATTCAGTCTGCACTCACTCTGCACCTGCACTCACTGTGCACTGACTCTGCATCTGAACTCACTCTGCATTCACTCTGTACTCTGCACTCACACTCACTCCTCACTCTGCACTCACTCTGCACCTGCACTCACTGTGCAATGATTCTGCACCTGCACTCACTCTGCACTCACTCTGTACTCTGCACTCACTCTTTTTGCACTCACTCTCTCTGCACTCTGCACCTGCTCTCACTTTGCACTCACTCACTGTGCACCTGCACGCACTCTGCATCTGCATTCACTTTGCCCCTGCACTCACTGTGCACTCACTCTGCACTCAGCACTCACTCTGCACTCACTGTCATTCTGCATGCACTCTGCACTAACTCACACTCTTCACTCACTCACTCGCACTCTGCAGTCATTCGACTTTCCCTCTGCACTTATTCTGCACTCACTTCTGTCATTCTGCACTAACTCTCACTCTGCACTCACTCTCACTCTGCACTTACCCTCACTCTACACTCACTCTCAATCTGCACTTACTCTCACTCTGCATTCACTCTCATTCAGCACTCACTTGGCACTCACACTGTATTCACTCTCACTCTGCACTGATTGTGGTATAATAAACCAGGTGCAGACCTTTTTTAAGCTTTGTACAAACGTATAGCGAGAGCTCAGATTTTAAATTACGTCCCACTGCTAATAGTTTTAAAGCACAGGACTCCCGTTACTGTGACTGAGAAAAAATGCATTCACTGAAGTAATATTAAAGTTTTTGCGCTCATATTGACCCCGTCAATTAAAATGGTGTTCCCTAAATGACAAATGTATTCGTTTGGCGGCGTTTTGAACTTTTTAAATACATATGGTGTGTCTGCTTGCGTGTATGTTTCGAACAGCACTCGCTGACACCCGAGTCACCGCCGAAAGAATTTATTTAACAGCGGTTAAGGGAAGGGTGACTGCATCCTCTCTCGAGAGAGAGAGTCTATGAAAACTGAGACCCCCGGGACACTGTTGATGATACCCTGCTCATCTCCCAGACCATCCGAAGGGGGGCCGCGGCTGTGAGACAAAACACATCTGAATTCTAGCACCGGATTTCCCACTTGACCCTATTGACTTAGTTCTGGTCACTGCAATCTCCCTGTGTCTCCATTAGCTAAGAAGACACATTTAATAGCCCTTAGAAACAGGCGAACACCCATAGCTGCTCTGTTAAAAAAAACAGGCACGCAGATTAATTTATACATCACACAAACAGCGCGTTGTTTGTTTAACAGATCTCAAAAGATGCAATGGTTGTTACTAGCATGAGACCTCTGGGCCACTATGAGCGCTTGGAAGAGCCCTGGGTTTACCTAAGCGCTATGCGAGTACTGTACACAATTAAAAGAACATCAGAGGATAGAGACAAATCGCAAAGAACACAAACCACCTCGCATCGTATTTGAGACAGGGAAGCAGTTAAAGAGTGGCGCCGTCTATAGAAACAGCTAACTGTGGCAATGACCTGCCAACCCCGTGTTTGGGGCAGTGACAGGTGCCCACACAATGCCACCTACTACGCTGGGCGCCGGAGGCAGGGGGTGGGGAGAGTACCAGCCTGCGTCGCTCTTCCTGTAGTGCAGCCCTGCAGACACACAAACCTGAACCTTGGCACCTCAATCCGCCCGGCCAGCTGAGAAAACTGATTGAGCCACGTTTAAAAACATTTACTTTATAAATACAGTGCCATCAGAAATGCTGTGATTTTGAAAAGTAGTGAAGGCGCGACCAGGGGGGGCCTGGGGCGAGTGCAACAGGGGTGGTAGCGCAGTCATCGTGCTCACCATTCCACTACACACACAAGCTTTGGCAGGGAGCCAGCATGCACGCACACACATCTGAAAAAAAAGTAACTGGAAAGTGGTGAATGCGCGCCGAGCATCTGGCTTCAATTACCGCTGCCCCTGACAGCTGGTAATTGATGAAATATGGCCTTCTGCTGCACGGAATATGCAGGAAGCAGAGCAACTCTACAGCCTATTGCCTATTGCGTGCTGTCTTCTAAAAAGTCAGCCATGCGAGGGACAATTGCCATGCAACTGCCAAAAATAAATTGCAAAATGCACGAGCTTTATGGAATTTGCCGGGCAAGATTTTCGTACCCCTCAGAAAAGGACTTAAGCCACGCCCACTTCGTGGGACATAGGCCGAGCCCTAAAAGGAATCCCTTCATATCTCCATTCACCGGGGTCGTCAGTTTGATTACTGGAGTGTTCCTCTTGCCCCCTACCCATGAAAGTCATGTGGCCCCGACCATGGAGCCACCAGTTTCAACCTGCTTAACCAGATGCTTTGGCTCAGGATCTGGCCCAAGTGTTGTTCATTGCAAATTTCAAGCAGCGGGGGAGTGCTGCAGTGCCATCCACTCCAGCTAGGCCTTATAAGATGGCAGCCAGTACGGTCTCTCTCTCTGTATACGGGGCCTTCACCCACCCGCTTTTGTGCTTCTCTCTCCTCTGTGGGTCTGTTCTGGCTTTCCTGGGGACCTCGGAATGGCAGTAGAGGGGGTTCGGTAGAACAGCGATCAGCTCCTGTAGGCAGGTCCACTAGGGTGTCTTTCCAAGGACTGGCACTTAAATATTATGCCAGACGCTGGGCCTCAGTTTACATTAGGTCTCCAGTTCAATCCAGTTCTAGAAAGCACTCCAGGATACATGACATCTTGGTGCTCTGCACTGCAGTTCAGGACTCACTGGTGATGGTGGGGCAGTACTGGAAGCCATTAACTGTGGAGTTGAATCAGAGCCCACAAGATGCATGTCTTCTCCATTCCCCAGCAGGCCATGACCAAATATATTATTTTTTACTCAGATACATATAAAGTAACATAATGGCATAAACTATACATGCAGATGTACTGAATCTAAGCTAGTTATTATTTTTGAGGCAAGCAAGGGATGTCCTGTCTCACGCGAGGCTTCGTCTCTTGTGAGTTATGTCTCCTAATACTCATTTGCCAATGGTAATAAATAGCATACCACACTCTGCGCATAGGTTCACTGTAAAAATCAAAGGTTAAAGTAAAGTTATGTTTGCCTTTTTTATTACATCTTAACAGGCGTAATTCAAACCTCAGAAATTCACCTAAAAGCACAGTTAAAGTGCATTATGGTTACGCATCAAAACTGAAACAAAGACAAAATTCTAAAGCTATGTTTAAGGCTACAATCCATAACTCCCACAAAAGCCTTTCGAGCCATGCCTTACACATCAAATGCAATGCCCAAGACAGCACTTTTAACGAAACTGATGCAAATACAAATATTGTAAATCATCGTACAGCTAAAATTATATATCACATTACCTATACCACTTTGATAGAAACAACTATAAATGAAGTATTTATTGGTTTGGTATACCTTGTTATTTAATTAATTTTTTTGATTTTGGATGTGGTTATTTGTTGGTATAAATATTGTTAGGTCATAAACATTACATGTGGGGTGCAAGTTATGTCCTGATCAACAGGCCAGAATCTTCTTCTTTTTTTTAATTGGATTTTCGATCTGTGGTTCCAAAAATAGGATCCATGGACCCAGGGCAAGCTTTCAGGCTGGTCTTGTAGACTCATGCAACCTTCACTTGCTGCTTCCTATTCGGTGCTGCGCATCCAGAACCAGAAAGGAAGCTTGCACATGTCCGTGCCACCAACATAGAAAGATTTATTACATTTTACCTTTTACCTTCATGCCAAATTTGGTGTAATTCTGTTGAACCATTTTTTCTGCTAAAAAGAGCATTGCATTCTATGGGAAGTAAAAAGGATAAATGGGATTTTTGGGACTGACATTTTTCTTGGCTCCTGCTGGACAGAACTGCGTGAATCTTGTATTTCAGAACCCAAAGTAGATGTACGCTTTTTGGCAGGTTTCATGCAGATTTGTCAAATGGCGCAAATGTTTTTAATAAAACAAAAAATGCTTTTTTATAGAAACTCTGACTCAACATTTAATATCTATCTAAATATCTATCTATCTATCTCTCTATCTATGTACATATTTGTTTATATATTGTTATATCATTACACATGATTTTGAAAAATATTTAGCTTACTTCTGCAATTTTATTTCTTTGTGCAGATTCACAAGTAAAAGGGGATCAATAAGTGTTAATTTGTTAATAACCATGACATCATTTGATCAATACACATATATGAAATCGTAAATGACATCTAGTCTGTACATAAAATGTAATCTTGCACAGTTAAGAAAGTGGTAAAAAAAAAAAAGCTGTGTTTTTTTCTTTTAACGCACACTGAGATCATTATTGTCTAGTGTACTGGGCCGGAGTTTGTTAACCTCTGAACAAGACTCTTAGGTTTGCAAACCATTATCCCTCATCCATGGACTCCATGGGACAGCTCTTGGATCCTTTTTGGCCCATTGGCCCCCCTTATCAGGCTTGTGAATGCTGCAGGTTTGCTGAGGCCCAACAAAGAGTCACGAGACCTTAAGGTGCAACTTGCTAACAGCCTGTGAAATTACATGAACACTCATTAAATACCGCCAAAACTATTAGCACATGCCCGCCCCTATTTAACTGTGCCCCTTGACAAATTAGCATAAAACGCTAAACATGAAGACTAAATAGACTAAAGTGTCTGCTAATTTTCATAAAAATCCATGAAATTGGGACAAGGATATTAGCAAATCAAATATTTATTTGCCCCCCCTGTACCCTTCAACTTCACCTTCCTTTGTTGGTTCTGTATAAACCCTGAGATTCCTGCAGTGGGTTTAACTTTATTCTAGCCTGACAAATGTCATGCAGATTCATTATATGTGTCAAAGTCTTTAGCACATAAAATTGCTTTTGCCCTCAATCTTAAAACTTAAACCACCTTTTATGTATCTTCAGAAAGCGCGACATACTAACCCAAAACTAAACATTCTAATGGCTGCTAGACTGGCCACTTTTTTTTACCCCTACCATTACCCTATGCCCCCCTTCGTGGATCTGCACACATCTAAAAATGCAATTAGTAATTTAAACATGCTACGCATTTGGCAAGTTTTATGCAAATTCGCCAAATGGCTCTAAAGGTATAGGCACTATATTTTAACAGTGAAGAAATCGTTGAACTGCAACTCTTCGATGCCTGTTTATTCCCTTCTGAAACCACTTTTTCATTCGCTAATATCTCAAATACAACTGTGCGGATTCGTGTTGTTTCATGTTTTCCCACATTAAAGCCATATTGGCTTTGGCAATGTTTGTTCAGAAAGGCACGAAATATATTGCTACGGAGTTTTTCAAAACCTTCACTTCATAGAAGTATACACTCAACTGATTGCTGCATGCAAATGGGTCACATAGAAAAACTGTTGAATTTTCTCATTAAGCTAATCAAATTGCAAAAAACGTTAAGTTGTCAAAGCTTAAATTACTGTTTTTTGAGAAGGTGCTATTTTAGTTTATCTAGGAGGAAAGATTTCATTCCGAATTCTAGAAAGGAGTGAGTCACTCCGCAAGCAGACAATAATTAGTTTCAAGGTAATTCATTTGCTTAATGACATAATTTCCAGCTATGCAGTGGAACACTGCGCTCTCAGTCATGCTTTAGTTTTGCTCGTTAATTGCCCACTTTTCATTAGTCGGGTATTAAAAGCACATGTACTAGTGAGACAATAGGAATTTTAACATGAAAGTAAATGTCTTCAGGCGCATGGGGTGGAGATGACGGGCCCAATTCTCAAGGGCGTTGCAGCCATAAGCATATGTCAGGTTGAAAAACATGGCTGAATTAATTTATTTCCGATAGAAAATATCTCTAATGGAATTTTTTCACACATTTTTCACTAATTGGTACTATTATTACTGTCTCTGTAATCAAAATGTTCACGCTAGACATTCTGTACTATACTGACTCCTGTATAGCCCCTCCTCGTGCACTGTTTCTTTACTCCTGACAAGGTTCCTATTGATAGTAAAATGTTTCATTCAATCATTCAAATCTTATTACTCGATTGTGTTTAGTCCAATATATTTTTCCCTTTCCTTAAATATTGATATCTCTGCCTTTTATTTTAATCTTTACTGCCATCGGACTGTAACAATTAGTAAATATGAAATCATTTACACTTTGCTCACCACTGGTCTTTACAGGCATTGTTGCTCTTCATCAGGAGTAATCAATAGATGCTTTTCAAGGCCTTACATGAGCTACATCAGAAATACCTCGGAGCGTCTCCCAATATCTCAGGTGGCAACAAAAACTTGAGAAGCATTGACAAGCTATACTGAAAGCTTTACACCTGAAAAGAATCTGAAGGGTGTGTTACCCAAAGGTACCTAGCTGCCATGCATTGTTGGTGAATCAATCAATCAATCAACAGCATTTGTAAAGCGCGCTACTCACCCGTTATGGTCTCAAGGCGCTGAAGGGGGGGGGGGGTCGCTACTGCTCGAACAGCCAGGTCTTGAGTTGTTTCCTGAAGGAGAGATGGTCCCGGGTCAGCCGTACGTGAGTGGGGAGGGAGTTCCATGTCTTAGCTGCCAGGTGGGAGAAGGATCTTCCTCCAACGGTGGATTTGCGTATTCGTGGGATGGAGGCGAGGGCGAGGCTGGCGGATCGGAGCTGGCGGGTGGGTGTGTAGAATGTGAGGCGGTTGTTGAGGTACTTCGGGCCCGTGTCGTGGAGAGCCTTGTGTGCGTGGGTGAGGAGTCTGAATGTGATCCTCTTGTTAACGGGGAGCCAGTGCAGGTCTTTCAGGTGAGCAGAGATGTGGCTGTGGCGAGGGATGTCCAGGATGAGTCGTGCTGAGGCGTTCTGAATGCGCTGGAGTCTTTTCTGGAGTTTGGCCGTGGTTCCAGCGTAGAGGGTGTTTTCGTAGTCCAGACGGCTGGTGACGAGGACCTGGGTGACCGTCTTCCTGGTTTCGGTGGGGATCCATCGGAAGATCTTTCGGAGCATGCGCAGGGTGTTGAAACAGGATGACGAGACGGCGTTGACTTGCTTGGTCATCGTGAGGGAGGAGTCCAGGATAAAGCCCAGGTTGCGTGCGTGGTCCATTGGCTTGGGTGCGGTGCCCAGGGCAGGGGGCCACCAGGAGTCGTCCCAGGTGGAGGGAAATGGTCCGAAGATGAGGACTTCCGTCTTGTCTGACTTCAATTTCAGACGACGGATCTTCATCCATTCTGGGACGTCTTTCATTCCTTCCTGGAGGTTGGTTTTGGTGGTGGCGGGGTCGTTGGTGAGGGAGAGGATCAGCTGGGTGTCGTCGGCATATGAGATGATGTTGAGGTTGTGTTGGCGTGCGATGGCTGCGAGAGGGCTCATGTAGACGTTGAAGAGGGTGGGGCTGAGTGAGAATCCTTGCGGAACGCCGCAGATGACTACGGTGGATGTGGAGCGGAACGGGGGAGGCGGACTCTCTGGGTTGTTCCGTTGAGGAACGAGATGATCCATTCCAGGGCCGCTCCTTGGATTCCGGTGTTGCAGAGGCGCTGTATCAGGGTGCGGTGGCATATGGTGTCGAAGGCTGCTCAGAGGTCCAGGAGGATGAGGACCGCAGTTTCCCAGTTGTCGAGCAGGGACCTGATGTCGTCAGTGGCTGCGATGAGGGTGGTCTCGGTGCTGTGGTTTGCTCGGAACCCGGACTGTGAGGGGTCGAGGGATCCGTTGGTCTCGAGGAAGGCGGAGAGTTGTCTGTTGACGGTCTTCTCGATGACTTTGGCTGGGAAGGGGAGGAGCGAGATGGGGCGGAAGTTCTTCAGGTCTGTGTGGTCCGCAGTGGGTTTCTTCAGGAGGGCGTTCAACTCGGCGTGTTTCCAACTCTCCGGGAAGGTGGCGGATGCGAAGGAGCTGTTGATGATGTCCAGGAGTTGGGGTGTGATGATGGAGTCGGCTTTGTTGAAGATGTGGTGTGGGCAGGGGTCTGTAGGGGAGCCGGAGTGGATGGTGTTCATCATTCGGGTGGTGTCTTCGATGCTGACCGGGGTCCAGGTGCAGAGGGTGGTGGTGGGGGGCGCTGGTGCGGTGGTTTGGGTCCATGGTCAGTGCGCCGTAGCAGATGTGTATGTCGGCGATCTTGCGGTGGAACAATGAGGCGAGTGAGTCGCAGAGGTCTTGCGAGGGTGTGATGTCATTGTTGCAGGCGCTGGGGTTGGAGAGCTCTTTAACGATGCTGAAGAGTTCCTTGCTGTTGTGGGTGTTGTTGTCCAGTCGTTCTTTGAATGTTGTCTTCTTGGTAGTTCGGATCAGCTGGTGGTGTTTGCAGGTGGCGTTCTTGAGGGCGGTCATGTGTTCTGCTGTCTGGTTGTGGCGCCAGGCTTTCTCGAGGGTGCGGCAGGTTTTCTTGGAGTTTTTGAGGTCGTTGGTAAACCACAAGGCTTTCCTGCTGCCGGGTCTGCTGGGTGGGTTCTTCAGTGGTGCGAGTTCGTCGGCACAGTTGGTGAGCCACTGTGTGAGGTTGCGGGCTGCTTCGTTGGGGCCCGTTGTGTTGGCGGGGGGGGTTCTGGTTGAGGGTGGTGGTGAGCTGGTCGGCGGTGATCTTGCTCTATCTTCTGCGGGGAACCAGTTGCGGGTGGTGGTGGGTCGTGGCTCTCCTTTAGTTGAAGTGGACGCAGCTGTGGTCTGTCCAGTGTAGTCCGGTTGAGTGGCTGAAGGAGGTGTGCTTGCTGGAGGAGAAGATGGGGTCGAGAGTGTGGCCGGCGTAGTGGGTGGGGGTGTTCACCAGTTGCTTGAGTCCGAGGTTGGCGAGGTTATCTAGCAAGGTGGTGGTGTTGCAGTCCTTGTTGTTCTCCAGGTGGAAGTTGAGGTCCCCTAGGAGGATGTAGTCTGTGGAGGTGAGGGCGTGCGGACTGAATGTTAATATGGGAAACGTTTTCGAGGTTGCCCTGCTATTTAGTTTCCTTCTTGCCTGCCTTGATTGGTTGCAGCCTAAGATGCTACTGGGCTCCTTTTCAATACATTCATTTTTATTACCCTCTCCTTCTGTTTTCACTCAATTAGCATGTGTCCTTTCATTTGCAGTTTATGTGGCACTCGTTTAGCTGTGAATGTCTGTTAATGGACATCTGTGGAAGGAACGTGGTCTCAAGTTTTCTCAGCCACGTGGTTTGCAGTTTCTATCTTCCATCTTAGTTGCAGTCTATCGCATGACTTGGATCATATTATTGTCCCTTAACAAAATAAACTCATTTAATTTCCCTTGATTTCATATTTCCCCTTATTTACAATTAGAGTGCCACTTCACTCCAGGTCATTACGGCCACTCTCACCAGTCCTGACTGCTTCCCCTGCAAAGCATTGATTTCAGATGTCTTAGTCTATCTAATTAGTTGCAATGATGCAAAACAAGACTACAAAACCCAGAATGCATTAAGCTATCACACAAAATTCCTGGTCTGGAAGTAGTGTCCGCAATGACTTGGTGCGAGATGGTCACTCTAGCTACCATCTGTCCTTCTGTTGCTGTCATTATTGGCAGGTGTTTGACAGTGATTGGATGTCAAGATTCTCACATGGAGAAAGCCTCCATCTATCATTAGGCCGCTTAACTATTCAACTTTTATCTTGCCTGCCCTAAATGGGTGCAGACTACAACGTCATTTGAGGAGCCACATAGTTAGTCGACTAAGAAACAATTCAGTGCATCGTTTCAAATTCTATTTTATAAGGACATATACCAAAATTACTTTTAGATCTTAAATGCAAGCAATTGGTGTCTCCCACAGTAGTATCTTATTTTCCTATTAACAAAAATACATGTTTTTTCTATTCTTTTATGATTTAGCAGTATGGGACTCTTAGGCATATATCCCTCATGTCATTTGAGAGGTCCTCAGTGATGTCATGAGTGATGTGTTGAGGTCAAAAGCAGTGCATGGCAGGGGCCCAAGTTATAGTCAGCTGTGCTAAGTATAACTGGTGAATTTCTGTGTTTTTTAGTTCGAAACTTTAATGTTTTCACTGGCATATTCACCTAACTATAACGTTTCTTTAATATTTGTTTTGTCAGTGATATATATATATATATATATATATATATATATATATATATATATATATATATATATATATATATATATATATTCACTGAAAAAACCATAGGTTTCAGGCCTTATATAGTTAGGAATTAACACATAAAAAACCATTGAAATTGCTCCTATATAGTTAGTTGGACTAACTATATTTGGCGCACCCGCAATCCACTGCTGATGACGTCACATATTACATCATTCATGACATGGTCAGTGACATCACTGATGACATCTCAAATGACATCACTGATGACATCACTGATGACATCACGGATGACATCATCCAGTGACTGTTTTTCTGTAAAGTTTAAATATGTTTTACATATTGAAGAATGAGTGGATGTATAAGTGTCTGGATGAAGGATTTAGTAGGTGCGTGACTGACTGTATGAGTGAGTGATTAAATGTGTCTTACTGAATGCATAGGTTAGTGACTAAACTGTGTGAATGTGTGCATCAGTATGTCTGTTGTTGTGTAAGCTGCTGCATGTGTTGATCAGTAGCTATATGAGTGGCTATATGGGTTATTGATTGGTTGCCCAAGTATTTGTTTTGGGAGACTGAGTGTGTGTGTGGCTGGCTGGGAGGTGTGTGACTCTGTGCATATCAATGTGTACTTGTATCAGTGATTGTATAAGAGAGTAGGTATGTGTTAGTATATGTTTGAATAAGTAAGGTGTTGTGTGTATAACTATATAGATGAGAAAATGGAAGTGTGATTGATTCTTTACATGACTGACTAGGTGTGTGAGTAACTCCATGGATGAGTGGCAGTGTGTGAGTGTCTGCATAGGTGTATGAGTGCATATGATAGTGTTGCATTGATGAGTGACTGTATGTATGAGTGATTGTATGGGTGAATGAGTGGATGTGTGTGTAGACCTAGGAATCAGTGAGTGCCTATGTAGTAACTGGTATTGGTGTGTCAATGGTTTCAAGAATGATAGTCTGTATTTAACACTGGGTGTATCAAAGGTTATATTAGAGTGTGAGGAAGTGCATCGTATTATCACATGAATGATGTAATCAGTGATGTCAAATGAGATGTCATCAGTGATGTCATCAGTGATGTCATTTGAGATGTCATCAGTGATGTCATCAGTGATGTCACTGACCATGTCATGAATGATGTAATATGCGACATCATCAGCAGTGGATTGCGGGTGCGCCAAATATAGTTAGTCCAACTAACTATATAGGAGCAATTTCAATGGTTTTTTATATGTTAATTCCTAACTATATAAGGCCTGAAACCTATGTTTTTTTCAGTGAATTTTCAAGGTTTTTTAAATGCTAATTCCTAACTATATAAGACCTAAAACCTATGGTTTTTTCAGTGAGTTTCAAAGGTTTTTTAAATGCTAATTCCTAACTATATAAGGCCTGAAACCTATGGTTTTTTCAGTGAATTTGCAAGGTTTTTAAAATGCTAATTCTATTAGCGGATAACGTTTAATTATGTTAATATCCTTGTGGGACCACCTGAGCAGCCCTAGGGATCCGATTTTTGGACCGGAGCAAGATGCTCTCTGATTGTGCCGTATTTCTTGCCTTCTGCCCCCCTGATTGTGCCGTATTTCTTGCTTCTGCCCTGGTAGTAATGGGTGTATATATGTATATGTGTATTTATATACATGATTTGGTGTAAATCAGTTGAGTATTTTTTGAGATATTTTAGTTTAAATAATATGGATATATTGGGAAGCAATTCCTTGCAGTTGACCCGCGGTCAGCCCCCACATGACTATTCCCCCCAAAACTTTCAGGGAAGGAGAGGGGCGGAGCGGGCCATCTTCTTTGAGAAATTTGCGAAGATTCATTAACCAGCGCCAAAGTTATTCCCAATAGAATGTTGCGGATTTCCTATGGAAACTAGGTCCTAACTATATATACCTACTGGCGACCGCCACAAGGTAATATATATATGGTGGGTATTAATTTGCAAGAAATACGTATTTGCCTTTATTAGGAAAACATTGGTACTTATAATTATTTGCAAACAAGCATTTACCATATGCAAAGGGCCTCTTTTCTGGTGAGAGAGAGAAAGCTAACCTACATCACAAGAATCATTTTCGTGCAGATTAAGGATTTGCCAGCGATCCTGACCATTTTAATGTCCTTTCAGGCTTTTCTAGAAACATTGCTGCATATTTCACTCAATTTTTAAAATAATTCATTTAACGTACACTTCACTCTCCTGTGCATTTTCGGATTCTTAAAGCATCAACACACGCATAAAGGTCATTAGGAAATTTCATTTCTAGTCTTCAGAAACTACCATTACACATTATGTGACACTTAGGCATAAAAAAAATCGCAAAATGTAGACTACAGCTCAGTCAATGTACTAATTTATTAAATGAAGGACCAGATACCCTTATCCATAATAGAGCCAAAAGCAGTTGAGCCCTTGCTGTACAGAGTCCATGGTGGGAAGCGCGCTTGTCTACCTGCCAAAGTGCCAGTACGGCACCATAACAAGGGTTAGTCATTGCAGATGTCGGAGTGACTATTTGGAGGGGTGCAGCGCCCTCCAGTGGACAGGTGAGAGAATCCATACTTCCATTCTTTTTTTTCACCGCATGTGTTAGCAGCGACTGTTCAACTCACAGAGACAACACTGTTGCCGTTAAAAGCTGTAGATGGCGTGGTATGGTTTACAAAGCAATTCTGATCATCATACATATATGTCATACAAATATATTCCACACATAGAGCAGTAAAAAGAATTGAAAAGTAGGAGTAACATATTGTTTAATTAGTAACATATTTACCTCACATAAAAAAACTCTATCATCCACCATGAAAATGGTAAAGGTGGTCGAGCAACTGCCGTTTTTACATTACCACATAAATCAAGAATAAAAATCTTTTTCCTCCACACAGCCCCAAAATCGTTTTCCTCCACACAGCCCTAGTACCATCTGGATGGCATTATTTCAACGCAAAACCAGATTTTATGAACAGCCTGAAACAAGACCTGGACCTGATAATAGCCACTGAGGTCTTGATTTTCAGTCAGCGCCCCTCAGGAGTCAGGAATTTATGCACCAGATCAGGTATTGTCAAGGAACAGCTGTGACAAATAAAGCACCGCACAATGTACAGCGCGCTGCGGCGGTAAGTGCTTCCTGCTGTTGGAGTCACTGACAAACATACATGGAAATCCGGCTAGGGAATGCAATGCGTACCGTGGATTGGTATGTACACATGGCGAACTCGGGCTCCTGAGGCCTGCATGGAAACTGGTTCCGCCGGCACTTATGTTGATTCATGAACGATGCTTATCAATGGTCAGCCGGGGGCCCGCTGGCGGCGTCTCCTCTTTTCCCGGGGCTTCCTCAGCACACGGGAGCCCCGCACCAGCCCACACTTCCTCCTCGGGCCAGCATCACCCGGTCTCCCCCTCGTCACAGGAAACCGGACATCGAAGGCTTCCCCCAGGTAGGGGGAAGCAGAAACCCCGTCCTCCCGGCCCCGCCCACAACCAGGCGGCGGACATCTTGAGGTGGCTCGGGCCGCGGCGGTGATCTCTGGGGCAAAACGAGGGGTGGGCACCCTCGAGATTAAAATAAAATAGAGAAGCCCCCTAAGGCCCCCCCCAAATTTTTTTTCCAGAAAAATCTCAGGGTGCGCGCACGGTGCGCGCTTACAGATATATAATTTTTTCTCTTTTAATTTTCTCAGGAACTACTGGAGGGATTTACACTATTTAAACAAAAGCGTGATCTGCGTACCAGACTCTACCATTATGACAAGTTTGGTGTAATTCCGTTCAGCGGTTCAAGCTGTAGCCGTGTCTAAAGGTCCTATGGAAATTAACATGGGGAAAACACGTTTTGGGACCCCCCTTTTTTCTCAGCCCCCACTTGACTAATCCCCCCAAAACTTTCAGGGAAGGAGAGGAGCGGAGCGGGCCATCTTCTTTGAGAAATTTGCGAAGATTCATCAACCAGCGCCAAAGTTATTCCCAATAGAATGTTGCGGATTTCCTATGGAAACTAGGTCCTAACTATATATACCTACTGGCTATCGCCAGTAGGTAATATATATATATATATATATATATATATATATATATATATATATATATATATATATATATATATATATATATATTCACTGAAAAAAACCATAGGTTTCACACCAGTTATAGTTAGGAATTAGCATTTAAAAAACCTATTAAATTCACTGAAAAAAACATAGGTTTCACACCAGTTATAGTTACCTGGAAATTTTACTGACATAAAACCATTGAAATTCCCACGTTATAGTTAGTTGGACTCACTATAACTTGCGCGTGTAATGCACTGCTGATGACATCACATATTACATCACTCATGACATGGTCAGTGACATCACTCATGACATCACTGATGACACCATCCAGTGAATGTGTGTCTTTCTGATAAATAAATATGTTTTATATATGTATATGTAAAGGTCGATGGGAGAATAAATGTTTAAATTATTGTCTTAATGAATGTTTTTTTTTTTTAAATGATTGGATAACTGGCTTATTAAGTGTATCTTAGTGAATACATATATTAGCGAGTATTGTTTAAATATTTAAATGTTTGTATCAGTGTTTCACTTTGTGTATAAGTGGCTGCATGGGTTGGTGAGTAGCTACATGTGTGTGTATATGGGTTATTAGATGCTTTTTTTAGTATCAGTATAAGTGTCTGTATGATTTGGTGGGGGTGTTACTTAGCACACAGATGCATCAATGACTGACTCACTGTTTGTATGTGTTTTGAAGACAGCATATGTGCCGGACTGCATGGGTGAATGAGTGTGTATATGTATGTGTTAGTAAGTGAATGACTGTCTTACTAGTGTCTTTATCACTAACTACATATGTTTTAAAATAGTATATGTGAGTATTGGTGTATATAAATGAGTATATGTGAGAGTGAGAGATTGAAAGAGTGGACCTGAAGTTAAGTATTGCAGCAGCGCCTTGCTGCTGGGTGTGCGCGCTGTTTTCAGCGTTTATAGCGTCATAGGCTATTTTAAACTGCCCGTTTTGTATTTTATTTTAATATTGTTTGCTTTCCCATGGTTTTAGCTACAGGGTCTCTGGCCACTCACCTGCACTATAATTCTGTCACCCCACCGCTGTTTAGCGGGTCCGGTTTCCGGGGAGGCAGGGGACAGGGAGCGCCATCTTTGTGCAGGGAGGGGAACTGTGGGCGCCATCTTTGAGCGTTCTTGCGCTCAGGGACACTGGGAGCTGCCTATTTAAGGCGGAGTATCCACCGGGACAGCCTGGCACAGTGGACCTGAAGTTAAGTATTGCAGCAGCGCCTTGCTGCTGGGTGTGCGCGCTGTTTTCAGCGTTTATAGCGTCATAGGCTATTTTAAACTGCCCGTTTTGTATTTTATTTTAATATTGTTTGCTTTCCCCTGGTTTTAGCTACAGGGTCTCTGGCCACTCACCTGCACTATAATTCTGTCACCCCACCGCTGTTTAGCGGGTCCGGTTTCCGGGGAGGCAGGGGACAGGGAGCGCCATCTTTGTGCAGGGAGGGGAACTGTGGGCGCCATCTTTGAGCGTTCTTGCGCTCAAGGACACTGGGAGCTGCCTATTTAAGGCGGAGTATCCACCGGGACAGCCTGGCACAGTGGACCTGAAGTTAAATATTGCAGCAGCGCCTTGCTGCTGGGTGTGCGCGCTGTTTTCAGCGTTTATAGCGTCATAGGCTATTTTAAACTGCCCGTTTTGTATTTTATTTTAATATTGTTTGCTTTCCCCTCGTTTTAGCTACAAGGTCTCTGGCCACTCACCTGCACTATAATTCTGTCACCCGAACGCTGTTTAGCGGGTCCGGTTTCCGGGGAGGCAGGGGACAGGGAGCGCCATCTTTGTGCAGGGAGGGGAACTGTGGGCGCCATCTTTGAGCGTTCTTGCGCTCAGGGACACTGGGAGCTGCCTATTTAAGGCGGAGTATCCACCGGGACAGCCTGGCACAGTGGACCTGAAGTTAAGTATTGCAGCAGCGCCTTGCTGCTGGGTGTGCGCGCTGTTTTCAGCGTTTATAGCGTCATAGGCTATTTTAAACTGCCCATTTTGTATTTTATTTTAATATTGTTTGCTTTCCCCTGGTTTTAGCTACAGCGTCTCTGGCCACTCACCTGCACTATAATTCTGTCACCCCACCGCTGTTTAGCGGGTCCGGTTTCCGGGGAGGCAGGGGACAGGGAGCGCCATCTTTGTGCAGGGAGGGGAACTGTGGGCACCATCTTTGAGCGTTCTTGCGCTCAGGGACACTGGGAGCTGCCTATTTAAGGCGGAGTATCCACCGGGACAGCCTGGCACAGTGGACCTGAAGTTAAGTATTGCAGAAGCGCCTTGCTGCTGGGTGTGCGCGCTGTTTTCAGCGTTTATAGCATCATAGGCTATTTTAAACTGCCCGTTTTGTATTTTATTTTAATATTGTTTGCTTTCCCCTGGTTTTAGCTACAGGGTCTCTGGCCACTCACCTGCTCTATAATTCTGTCACCCCACCGCTGTTTAGCGGGTCTGGTTTCCGGGGAGGCAGGGGACAGGGAGCGCTATCTTTGTGCAGGGAGGGGAACTGTGGGCGCCATCTTTGAGCGTTCTTGTGCTCAGGGACACTGGGAGCAGCCTATTTAAAGGTCTTCTCTCGACGTGCAGCGGTGACGCGCAGCGGGAGCGCCTTCTCTGTGCCTGAGTCCCGCCAGAGTCCCGCCCGTCTGTGCTCGTCCGCGTCTCGGAAGTCGGCGAGGTAGGCGTGCAGTAACTTTGCTGTCCTGTAGTCTGTCATTGGTGTTGAAGACGTATCAGTAGTTCCGATGCTCTCTTATTCCGCCACTGAGCTATTAGCGCTACGAGGATCGATTACCTCCTGTCACCATGTTTTTCCAGGAGGCCGCTTGCTTAGAAAGGGTTGCGCTGGCTGCGGCTGGAATTTGCCGATGAGGGAAGGTGTTCCGCCTGTATCCACATCACCACTTGTTCTTTGTCACCTGCTCAATACCAGATCTTTTTGTAAGCATTCCATTGACATCTGGAATTTGATATCTGGTTACTGAGTGTTCCGGCCCTGATATTGCCGCTGCTGTCCCTCCAAATTACACCATCTACAGGAAGGACAGAGTGGTTGGTCGGGGTGGCGGTGTGGCAATAGTTGTCGACAAGAGTCTCTCTAGCTCGACATTCCCTGTGGATAACATCAAGGGCAGTGAAGCCTTAGGCTTCACTCTCAAACTATCTTCCCGTCAAACTTGCACAGGGATTATTATCTACAGGGCACCTGGCTCTTTAGGCTCCTTTTTTGAGGACCTTCAGGCGGCACTTTCTGTACCTTGCCTGAGATCGGAGCATTGTATCCTATTGGGAGATTTCAATCTCCATATGGACAACACTGTTGACCCCGATACCATTAAGCTCCAAGACATAGTTTGTCCGCTAGGGTTGTCCCCTTTCATTTTTAGCCCGACTCACATCAAAGGCCATACGATCGATCAGATCTTTTCTACTAGGTCTATCGAGGCCTCTCCACCGTGCCCTGTTCTCTGGTCAGACCACTTTTTATTAGAATTTTGCATCTCCGTTACAGCCATGCCCAGTGTTAGAGGAGCGAAAGATACCAGAAGGATGTCGCGGCCTTTTCATCGAGTCACGGCAGAAATGCTTTCTACCGCTCTTGGCCAATATCCCTGCCTCCTATCAGGAGATCTGGAGCATGATATTGAACTGGTCCAAAAATGGCTCGAAACTAGGTTTGAGGAGTTAGCCCCTGGCAAGCCAGGTAACTCGGTGGGTAAACACATCTCGGCCCCCTGGTTTACTCCTCCTCTTAGCAGGATGCGTCAGGACTGCAAGAGGGCGGAAAGAGTCTGGAGGCGCCTGTATGACCCAGAAGATAAAACTAAATACAGGGAGTTAATCCGACTCTACCACAAGCAAATTTTGGATGCAAAAAAAACTTATCTGGAACACAGAATTGACACAGCAGATAGTAGGAGTAAAGAAATTTTTAGAATTGTACAAGAGTTAATTTCTCCTGCCCCGAGCTCTCCCAATCATTCTCATACGGAAGTCTGGATCAGCCAACTTAGTGAATTTTTTATTAATAAAATTAAGCTTATCCAAGGCTCCTTCCCTAGAGCGGGCCTTAGCTCTGGTGTCTGTCATCTGACTCCTCTGCCTTCACTTGTGAAGGAGACAGGACCTCCACTTTTGGACTTTCCGTCCATCTCTTATGCTTCCTCTCTCGATCTCCTGACTCGACTTAAATCAGGCTCGCCGCTAGATCCCTGTCCTGCTACATGCCTTGGGAGAGTGGCGCCGGCAATTAACACCTTGCTCAATCCACTGCTCAATGCCTCCCTGACATCTGGTGAGGTGCCCAAGGCCTGGAAGCACGCCTTGATTCTGCCGCTGTTAAAAAAACCTACATCAGATCCCCTTGTTCACGCAAACTATAGACCAATTTCCCTCCTCCCTTCTCTGGCTAAGGTGATTGAAAAACACGTGCACCTCTCTATCTCCAGCTTCATAGAGAATAACAACTTGTTGCACGACTCTCAATCAGGTTTCCGTGTGAATTACAGCACGGAGACAGCTCTTTTAGAGATTACCGATGCCATTTGAGAGACTTTGGATGGAGGAGGGAAAGCCATCTTGGTCATGTTGGATTTGTCGGCGGCGTTCGACACCGTCCCCCACGATGGTCTCCTTTCAAGACTCTGGGAAATCGGTTTCCGGGGGACGGTGTGGAAATTGTTTAAGTCATTTCTAACCAACCGCCGACAAGTGGTCTGGGCACCCCCGTTTTCCGCTGAAATGCCGCCTCTGGAGGTGGGGGTTCCTCAAGGGTCTGTCCTGAGCCCCACTGTAGTGTTCTTGCATCCTGTTTATGCTTTGCATGTTATCTCCCTCTCTACTCCAGCTTGTAGAATGTTGCAGCTATGATGCATTGTAGAATGTTGGGGCTCTGTGGGCTGTGGATGACAGTTGGCATTGGGCTGAGCATCTTGCTGGATGTTCCTGGTGGGGTGTTATTACCATCTGGGGTGTTATTACCATCTTAACTACTTGACTACTAATAAACATCTCTACATCATCAAATGTGTGGACCTATTCACTACATTATTCTGGGTTATGTTTTTGATGTTACTTGTTATCTTTTGAGCTCGTGCTGTGTGTTTCTTTTTGTAGGAGTGGGTTTGTAGTCCCATAATCCTTAGGGGTGGGTTTTTAGTCCCACATCCTATTTTTTTAAAGTTTGTGGTTTTACTGGGTTCCAAACCCTTTTTCCTTTTGATTCATTTGTATGTTTTTTTAGGGGGTTCGAGTCCCACCTATGCATTAATTTTGGGTTAAGTCCTATTTACTCAGTTTTTAGGTGGTGTTAGTCCCAAATGTTTAGGGGGTGTTAGTCCCACCTAGGTTTAGGGGGTGTCAGTCCCACCTGTTTAGGGGGTGTTAGTCTCACCTAGGTTTAGGGGGTGCCATTCCCACCTGTTTAGGGGGTGTTAGTCCCACCTAGTTTTCTAATTTTTGGTCTAAGTCCCATTTACTCAATGTTAAGGGGCTTTGTTGGGTTTTAGTCCCATATACGCTGTCTACATGCTGCTTGTCCACATGGGGAGCCTTTTCTGTCCCTCTGTTGGGGTTGGATTTGGGTTTTTGTCCCATTATCCTATGTCTTACATTTATTGTTCTTCTGTTTGAGACGTTTTCTCCGTCTCTTGCTTTAGAATCCCATAGTTCCCTCTTGTGGGAGAGTTTTTCTTCATTGTGAAAGTTATTTCTACATGCTTATGTTTAACTTTCTGGTGGGAGGATGGGTAATTCTGTCTTCTTATGATGTTGCAGTTTTATCTGTTTTCTCTTGTTTTTTTATTGTTCTCACTCTCGTGTTGTGGTTCTTTACCATATATCTCTGAGGGTTGGACTTTAAACGTATCTTGGTTCTTGTACTTTTGTCTATCTGTCTTGCATGCCTGTCTGGCCAGTAGGTATGTATGTCGGTTAGCCGTTGGTATTTTCAAGCTTGGTTTTCCTGTCTGCTGTTTTCTTATCTTTCTTCTGTTATTGAAGGGAAAGTGGATGGGTTCTTGTATGTTTTTCTTGCTTGCTTCTTTTTGTCTTCCTGACTTTTTCATGTTTCTTTTCTAAAGGAGGATGGGTATGTTCTTCCGTATGTTTTGCTTTTCTTTGGTTCTTTCTTACCGGGGTTCTTTCTGTTCTGTGTTCTTTCTCTGTTTGTTTTCATTTCGGACAAGGGGGGAAAATGTAGTGTTCTTGCATCCTGTTTATGCTTTGCATGTTATCTCCCTCTCTACTCCAGCTTGTAGAATGTTGCAGCTATGATGCATTGTAGAATGTTGGGGCTCTGTGGGCTGTGGATGACAGTTGGCATTGGGCTGAGCATCTTGCTGGATGTTCCTGGTGGGGTGTTATTACCATCTGGGGTGTTATTACCATCTTAACTACTTGACTACTAATAAACATCTCTACATCATCATCTGTGTGGACCTATTCACTACACCCACCCTTTTCAATATCTATATGGCCCCTCTGGCGGCGGTAGCGGAATCTTTTGGTGCCCAGATCATATCCTATGCTGATGACACCCAGCTACTTTTCACGTGTAACAAGGGTGAAGACTTTGACAGCGGTCAGATCAGGGAATGTCTGGAAGCCGTGTTTGAATGGTTTCAGAGACATAGTTTGAAGTGCAATTCGGACTAGTCAGAGTTGCTCTTCTTTGGAAGCCCGCCGGACCCCGAATGGAAGTCTTGGTGGCCTCGTGACATGTCACCGCCTGAGGATACCTCGCAAAAAGCTAAAAATCTGGGTGTCTTATATGATGTTGATCTTTCTTTTAGACCCCAGATTGTAGGGCTGACCGGAAAGTGCTTCGGCATTTTGAAAATGCTGCGGAAGTTTCTTCCCCTAATATCCCTCCAACATAAAAAAATTATTGTCCAGGCCCTGATAGACTCGCGTCTTGATTACGCGAATGCCCTCTATCTAGGCCTTCCGAAGTATCTTCTAGCCCGTTTGCAGGTCGTGCAAAACTCGGCCGCTAGAACCATCTTTGGACTACCGCGAAGGGCTCGCGCGTCGGAGTTGCTTGTGAGACTTCATTGGCTTCCGGTCGCCAAGAGAGTCACTTTTAAGATCTTGACTCTGGCCTTTAAGGCTCTCCACTTGATCGGCCCTAATTACCTCCGGAAGCGGATGGCCTTCTATGCTCCCAGGAGGTTCCTAAGATCCGCACAGCAGGCCAAAGCAGCTGTACCCATTATTAAACGGGCTCGTACTGGAGGCCGCTCTTTCCGGTATTTGGCCCCTCGTTGTTGGAACGAGCTTCCTCTTGCTTTGAGAACTACATCTAACCTGCTCTCCTTTCGAAAGGACTTGAAGACGTGGCTTTTTGCCCAGTAACTCTGTGCCGCCTGAGGAGGGCGTTGTGTTATGTACTTTCCTCTATTCTCTCTTTGCCAAAGCGCCGGGACACTCCATGGAGTAGCCGTGCGCTATAGAAGAGCCCTTTATAACATAACATAACATAAGTATGTGTTTCTATAAGTGATTGTTTAAGAGAGTAAGTATGTGTAAGTTTCCTTAGAAGTAAGGTGGTAGTGTGTGTATAGCTGTATATGCAAAAAAAAGGATGTTCAATATTTTATTTTCATGTGTGAATATGTGTGTGAGCAACTTTTGGAAGACTGTCGGTGTGTTAACAGATGTATAGGTGTCTCACTACATATGATGAGTGAGTATATGTATGACTGACTATATAGAACTGTTGGTGAATGAGTGGATGTATATGTAAATGGTGGAATTACTGAATTGGTTGTTGTAACTGGTAAAGGTATCTCCACTTTTTTGAAAATGTTAGGTTCTATTTTTGAATATGTGTTTCAAGGGTTACTTTACAGTGAAAGAAGGTCAGTCTCTCTGTCACAAGGATGGTGTCATCAGTGATGTCATGAGTGATGTCACTGACCATGTCATGAGTGATGTAATATGTGATGTCATCAGCAGTGCATTACACGCGCAAGTTATAGTGAGTCCAACTAACTATAACGTGGGAATTTCAATGGTTTTATGTCAGTAAAATTTCCAGGTAACTATAACTGGTGTGAAACCTATGGTTTTTTCAGTGAATTTAATAGGTTTTTTAAATGCTAATTCCTAACTATAACTGGTGTGAAACTTATGGTTTTTTCAGTGAATTTCAAAGGTTTTTTTGATGCTAATTCCTAACTAAAAGTCTCATTTTATAAGTAAGACTGTTAGCGCTCTAGTTGTTCTTTAGAACACTCTGGTACATACTATCATTAGGCTATAGTTGCGCTACATCTGGCTGATATTTGGGCTACATTTGTATTTTTTTGTCTCTGGTGGCCATCTTTGGGCTACATTGGGCTACATTGGGCTACATTTGGGCTACATTTGGGCTCTAACATATATATAGCCCAATGTAGCCCAATATATATTTTTTAAAAGTTAATTTTCTTAAAAACAACTGGAGCATATATCTTGAGACATAGCAAACGCACATCGGGCTACGAGTCCTTACAATTTTTCAAATTTTTTTATTTTTAAATTTTTTTTGTATTTTTTTTTTTGCCCTGGAGCGCTCCCGGTGTGTGCCCCCGGTGAGCGCCCCGGAAAGCGTAGTATTTTGAAGCGCCCCGGTGCGCGAACTGGGAAGCGTCCCGTTAGCGCCAATGTCGCGATCGAAAACAACATCGTGACGCGTCGCGTAAGCGTGACGTATCGCGTAGCCGCCCGATGTGTCTTATGACGCGCTGCGTGTACGCACCCGGAAGCGCTCCGAGGCACGGCCCGGAGCGTGTAACGTAAGCGTGCCGGAGAGCGTAACGTAAGCGCAACGGGTCATGTGACTTGAAAATAACACTTTTCATTGGTTCTCATCATTTTTTTTCTCAAAATAATGAAAGCCCCCTCCTTTTTTCCTCATTCTTACTTTCTTCATTGAGAGAGCAAGAGCTATTTTTGTGCAAACAATGGCATCACTTGTTGCTGCAGCTGGTGCACTCCCACCACCAACCCCACCACCAAGAAAAGAAGGTCCACCACCACAGTTTCTTGGAGGACAAGAAGAAGAGGAGGAAGAAGAGGAGGAGAATCAACAACAAAGCCGCTTCCTCCCTGAAGAACCAAGACAAAGGCACGTTAAAGTGCACTTCATTTGGCAATTCTTTTCTTTTCCAGATGACCAGAAAAAGGTGAACGCCCCCAAAGTCACCTGTCTTATTTGTGACAAAGTTCTTTCCAGGGGCAATCCCTCAAAATATTCTTTTGGTAATTTTACCATGATCCGCCACATGGAGAGGTGGCATCCCAATAATTTAGCCCAGGCTGAAGTCCAGGAACTTCGCAACAACCCACCCCCTGTGGCCAGCACTTCCTCTTCTGTACCCTCACTTTCTGGTCCTGAAGAACGACAAATGGTGCCAAATATTCGGGAAAAATTTGGCAAGCTCAAATTTGTTTGCATTTTCTGTGGCAAAACATTATGCTATGGTGAACTTAGCGTCACCTTAATAAATAATGCTGTAGACAACCACCAATGCAGCAATAAAAGAAAACAGTAATTCTTTTCTTTTTTTTTGCTCCTGTTGAGCCATTTCCAATTCCCTGTTTTTTGTTAATTCCCTTAAAAAACCCCCAAAAAGTATAAAATTGTTCAAAAACGCAAAAAAATAAACAAATGTTCAGAAAAATAATAAAAAAATATAAAACAACAAAAAGAATAAAAAAAAAGTTATTTTCAGAACTACCTCCCATTTATAAAATATTGGCAAAAATTTTAAACTCTGGCATTCTTTTTCCTCTTTTGTGCGCTTCCCGGTGCGCTCCCCGGTGCGCGTACCGGGCGCTCCCTCCGCGACAATCGAAAAAAAAAAAAAAACATTTTTTGCCCCGCGAGGCCCTTTTATAGCCCCCACATCAAACCTAGGGGGTCAGGGGGGGTCTACCCTGCCCCCTTATGGTCATTTCCCCCTTTGTTTTGGCCACCTCTTGTGTCTCGATCCTACGGAGACACAAGATGGCGGCCACTCTGAACTGTTTCGAATGTTTACAGACACCCAAGAACCAATCAGCTTTCTGCGCGCAAGTAGCGTGGCGTGCCCGGAGTGCTCCCCGGAGCGCGTACCAGGGCGCTGTCATAGATATATATATTTTTTTGAACCTAAATTACTCAAAATCCACTGAAGCACATATCTTGAGACATAGCAAAGGCACATCGGGCTACCAGTCCCTACAATTTTGCCAAGTTTGGTGGAAATCCATTCAGCCGTTCGGGCTAAAAGTGAGGTCGACCGCCCAATGGAAATTAACATGGGGAAAACACGTTTTGGGACCCCCCTTTTATCTCAGCCCCCGCTTGACAAATCCCCCCCAAACTTTTAGGGAAGGACCGGGGCGCACCGGGTGGACTCAATAGTGGAGAGGTTCTGTCCATACATTTATGAACTATGAAATCAGGAAGTTGAAGCTATAGGAACAATAACCTTAAGTACAGTAATGAATCATGATGTAATGATGACATATGAAAGTATTTCCTGATAAAATATGTTAGATATAATGTGAATTTTCGAACATAATGACAGGGATCTGTCATTTATGTTAATGTCTCGTGAGAGGAAATGAAATATTGATGTTTATATGGGATTTTTAGATTAGACTAATCATATGTTAAGTAGAGCAGCTTAATGTTTGTATGTATTTTTATTGACAACAAAGTATGAGGGACGTGGCAACCTATATGGGTTGCTTTGCCGATCCACGGCAAGATAACACAGACTAAAACTATATGTTTTAAAATGTTTAAGGCGTAATATTAATGCGCGACTTAGACTTAAAAATACGGCATGAATATGTATGTTATGCAATGTATTTAGTACTTACAAGATGGCGCCCATGAATATTCAAAGAGCGCGCAGTCCCTCATTTGTGTCATTAGACTGCGAGTTACCTTTTAAAAATGTTGGCGCGTAATGCGCAAATGTTTGACACAGAAGAAGGGAGTTTCTCCCGAAACGCGTCTGTCTAAGGCGTAAATAAACCCACTTTTTTTGCCACTGTTCCCGTGAGTGCTGTTTGTGTTTCTCAGAAGGGAGAGAAAACATTGGAGCTTATATATATATTTATATATATATATATATATATATGACGAAGAAGCACTCCAAAATGAAGAACTCAGAGGCCAGAGGGATTGCAGGACAAACAGCTCGTTTTTATTCACAGGTATATATATATATATCACTGACAAAACAAAGATTAAAGAAATGTTATAGTTAGGTGAATATGCCAGTGACAACATTAAAGTTTCGAACTAAAAAAAACACAGAAATTCACCAGTTATACTTAGCACAGCTGACTATAACTTGGGCCCCTGCCATGCACTGCTTTTGACCTCAACACATCACTCATGACATCACTGAGGACCTCTCAAATGACATGAGGGATATATGCCTAAGAATCCCATGTGTTTCTCAGAAGGGAGAGAAAACATTGGAGCTTTTATTAATTTCACGGACACGTCGCCGTGTGTACGGCACCCGTTCTTTGTAGTGACTCCTTTTTCGGCGTACTTTGGATCGTTGATATATATATATGGTGAATTTCTGAGGATACATAGGGCCTGCAGTTCCACTGAACTCCGTGATTACCATCAGCTAGAAGCAAAAGCTAGACTGATAGCGAGGGGTTACAATTCCCATACCCTCGATGTGGCGATGCAGAAGGCCAACCGCCTTAATCGTCTTGAACTACTAGACCCCCTTAGAGCATCCAATTCACAAACTAGTGAGGGCCAGGAGAGCAACAACATCAGACTAATCACTGGTTTTAGTCGCCAAGCTCAACAGATTGCCTCCATGGTTAAAACTCAATGGCCTGTCATCCTCACCGACCCTGTACTCAGAGATATTCTGCCCAACATTCCAACCATCACCTATAGGCAAGCTTTTGGGATGCGCAATGAACTAGTCACCAACAGTCCAGAGTTGTCCAAGAGTGACAATTGGTTATGCCCACAAAAGGGCTTTTTCCGATGCAGCTCTTGCAGAGCTTGCAATTTTGGAATTAATACCAAGTCATACACAACCCCCTTTAGTATAAAACCGTTTTTTTTGAATGCACATTATACTTGTAGGACAGAACTGGCAGTATATGTGCTTACTTGCAGTTGCAACTTGAGATACGTTGGGAGCACCAAACTACCTGTGTACCAACGCATATTACAACATCTAAGGGCCATTGTGAACGTTGACCAAAGCTACCCTGTAGCGAGACATTTTCAGCAATTTCACAATAAGAACCTGGCACAATTGAAATATTTTGTGATCGATGCAGTGACCACCTCTAAAAAAGGTGGAGATTATGAATCAAAACTTAGGCAGCTCGAATCACGATACATTGTGCAACTCAATAGCAAAATACCGGGGGGTCTAAACATGGGGGAAGATCTAAGCAATTTTTTGTGAGAATTTTTTGTGAGAATCTCATGACCATTTGTCCAGTGATATGATAAGACAATTTACATCATTCCCACAAATTTGCATTGCTTACCTTCGTTTCAGTAATTTAAGAATCCACATATGTGAAGGTTTCCTCTGTTCAAGTCCATTATAATCTACAGACACCTATTTGGTGACAAATCATTGCCGTATGTGCCTCAAGTCCTATTTAGAGCAGATTTTTGATCATTTTCTCTTTCTTTTTTATTTTTCTTTGCAATGATATTGGGTTCAATTCATTCATTTACAGGTATGATTGACCTTGGGCATTACTTTTCAGTTGTCACGTTTTTCTCCTCAGGCACTTATTGTTTGATTTTAGTTAATCAAATACAGACCACCATTGTAATAGCATTAGCATTTAAACATACTTTATTTAGTATGCGCTCCGACAAACCATTAGGATGTCATTGAATTCGCGCTATTTTTTATGTATTGAATATGGTGTGCACCACAGGGAAATTATTTTCCGAAAATGGGAATAAATTATCTTAGATGAGCATTACGAACGTTATATGATCATATTATTATGTTGAGACAAGTTAATATTATAGGTGGACATTTATGCGCATTTGCCAGCAAGATAAAGAAGCACTTTTGCACTTTATTATGCAGAATTTTGCACATATGAATGTTTACATATTGCACTAGGCACTTTATTATATAATGTCACCTATTCCTTGGATCTAAAAATCAATTTTGATATACAATTTAATGTGTAGTATTGTTCCAATTTATTATGTACAAATTCCCTATGGTTAATTCAACTCAAATATTGTAAGGGTAGATTTATTCATAATCCCTGACACACATTTTTGTGAAGAATTGACTTACATGTATTAGTACGGTCATTGTTTTTACCAATTGATATTTGTATCGCAATTTACGCGATCTGATCCGATATGCACAACTTTACAATTGTCCGAGCATGTACAATTAGTATACAGCTGTGAAATAATTATATGCAATGATATTTTGTGCATTGACAGCGTTTCACTCGTACCATTCCAAAATGGCGCCCATTTTCGTTTCAATATAGGCTTAGGCAATGTGTGAGCCCTATTTCTATTTCCACATACATGTTTTCGAATTTGGGCGCGCTTACGTTAAATGTATGCTATATATATGAACTGTGGTCCACATTCCAGCCAACAGTGAGCAAGGACGCTTTGTCCGAAACGCGTCTGTTCAGCATTTTTCACCCTGCACTCTATGATTTAATAAAAGCAGCAAACATCTAAAGACTGGCTTTGGCGTATTTCTGTGTCCACGCGCTGGATTTTGCGCTTGGAATGTTGGCGCGGCTACCGGCTGGATTGTAATATATATATATATATATATATATATATATATATATATATATATATATATATATATATATATATTACCTACTGGCGGTCGCCAGTAGGTAGTTATAGTTAGGATAATTTTCAATGTTAAATCTCAACATTCTATTTTGAATAACTTTGGCGCCGGTTGACGAATCTGCCTGAAATTTTCAGGAAAATGGTCTCATGGCGGTCCGGTCCTTCCCTGAAAGTTTGGGGGGGATTCGTCAAGCGGGGGCCGAGATAAAAGGGGGGTCCCAAAACGCGTTTTCCCCATGTTAATTTCCATAGGGCGGTCGATTTCACTTTTAGCCCGAACGGCTGAATGGATTTCCACCAAACTTGGCAAAATTGTAGGGACTGGTAGCCCGATGTGCCTTTGCTATGTCTCAAGATATGTGCTCCAGTGGATTTTGAGTAATTTAGGTTCAAAAAAATATATATATCTATAGCCGCGCTCCCGTGCGCGCACGGGAGTGCGCTCCAGGCGCGACACGCGACTTGCGCGCAGGAAGCTGATTGGATCTCAGTTGTCTGTAAACATTCTAAACAGTGCGGAGCGGCCGCCATCTTGTGTCTCGGTAAAATCGAGACACAAGGGGTTTGAAAAAAAAAGGGGCAAATGACCATAAGGGGGAAGAGTAGACCCCCTCTGACCCCCTAGGTTTGATGTAGGGACTAAAATAGGGTCCTGCAGGGCATTAAAATTTTTTTTTCGTTTTGCGCGGGGATATGCGCTCTCCCGTGCGCGCACGGGAGTGCGCTCCAGGCGCGACACGCGACTTGCGCGCAGGAAGCTGATTGGATCATAAGGGGGAAGAGTAGACCCCCTCTGACCCCCTAAATCCAGGACTATATTTATGAAGGCCTTGCGCTGTTAGTTTTGCGCTTCCTGTGCGTCAATTTTTGTGACGCACCAGCGGTGTAAAAAAATGCGCATTGTTATGCAATATTTAAAAAGTGACGCATCTATCTAGATGCGTCACTTTTTAAATATAGTGCAACGAGGTACATTTTATTACACTGCTGGTGTTATGCGTCACTTTTCTGTGCGCACTCCTTATGACGTTCCAGATGTGTCATATTTAATGTATGACGAATCATGTTGCAGATACAATATGGCGCAGAGTTTTAAAAAGTGACCCATGTACCTAGATGCGTCACTTTTTAAAAATAGCGTCAGGTATAATGTATGCAGAGGGGGTGTTCTCCCGCAAAAAGCTTTGTAATAGCGACGCAGTGAAATCTTTGAGATTTCACTGCGTCAGTTTTAGGATGCTGTTGCGTCAAAATCTTGTGCCTGCTTTACAGCAGGTGTTAGACTGAGGCAAGACCTTTCATATGCTGCTTTCCCCATTTGAAAGGACACATTACTGGAGTTGCGTCACTTTTGTGACGCACTCCAGCAATGCGTTACTTGGAATGTCATAAGGAGTGCGCACAGAAAAGTGACGCATTGCACCAGTAGTGTAAAAAAATGTGTTGCGTTGCGTTATATTTAAAAAGTGAGGTATCTAGGTAGATGGGTCACTTTTTAAAATCAAGCGCCACATTATATCTGCGTGAGGTATAATGCATGCAGAGGGGGTGTTCCCCCACAAAAAGCTTTGTAATAGCGACGCAGTGAAATGTTTGAGATTTCACTGCGTCACTTTTAGGATGCTGTTGCATCCTTTAAATATAGTGCAACGAGGCACATTTTATTACACTGCTGGTGTGATGCGTCACTTTTCTGTACACAGTCCTTATGACATTCCAGATGTGTCATATTTAATGTATGACGAATCATGTTGCAAGGAGTTACAGATACGTCAGTATTTCTGACATATGTGTAAACATAAAAGTGATGCGAGGCCGGCGCAAAATTTTGACGCAATAGCATCCTAAAAGTGACGCAGGGAAATCTCATAGATTTCAGTACGTTGTTATTACCAAGCTTTTTGCGAGGGATTGCCCCCTCTGCATACATTATACCTGATGCAGATACAATATGGCGCAGAGTTTTAAAAAGTGACCCATGTACCTAGATGCGTCACTTTTTAAAAAATAGTGTCAGGTATAATGCATGCAGAGGGGGTGTTCCTTGCAAAAAGCTTGGTAATAATGACGCAGTGCGTCACTTTTAGGATGCAGTTGCGCCAAAATCTTGCGCCTGCTTCACAGCAAACCTTTCACATGGTGCTTTTTCCATGTGAAAGGACACATTACTGGAGTTGCGTCACTTTTGTGACGCACTCCTGCAATGCGTTACTTTTGTGTTTAGAGATATGTCAGAAATACTGACATATCTGTAACTCCTTGCGAATTGATTAGTCATATATTAAATATGACATATGTGGAATGTCATAAGGAGTGCGTCCAGATAAGTGACGCATCGCTATTTTCACGTAGCGATGCGTCACTTTTCAGAAATGAGGCCTCCAGTTTATTCACTGTGTCATAAATTTCTTTTCTAACACTCACCTTCTTTCAGTCCTCCTACTTCACTTCCTTTCACCTCTCATACCTTTCTGTTCTTTCTTACTCATTCTCCTTTCAATTATCAATGCACTATATTTCACTTACTCTTCATTTTTTAAGATTATAGCTCTTTGATGAGAATTGGAGGTAGTTCTGAAAAGAACTTTTGGTTTTCTTCTTTTAACTGAAGAGGAACAAAAACAGGGAATAGAAACTGCTCAACAGGAGCAAAAAGAAAAGAAAAAAATTAGGGGTGGGAAGGGCAGTGATGGTTCTCTAATGCCCGAACCATGAGCAGGACACTTTGCTCCCCATAGGTGAGGAGTTGATTGCAGTATCTGCATCTGACGACCCCATGGTTGAATGCAGGTTGGATGTTTGCTACCTGCCCCTGAGATTGTTCTCTTCCAGAAGAAGTTGCTCCTCCTGTTGATGTAGAGGCCCCACCTCTGGGAACCTCCTGTGCCAGAGCCCTGACACTTTCTCGGGCAAAATTCTGGGGGTGCCTGGTCTCCACATGGCGAATCATGGTGAAGTTGCCAAAAGAGTATTTTTTTGGGGGGTTACCCCGTGACAGGACCTTTTTGCAGATCCTGCACTCTACTTTTGGTGCATTCACCTTCTTCTGGTCTGCTGGAAATTTAAAGAATTTCCAGATGAAATGTCCCTTCACCTTTGGGGTAGGTGGCTCTTCATCAATGAAGTCATCTTCACTGCTGGATGATCTGGCAGCCATGATGAATCCAGGAATATGGAGCAGCAAAAAAGGCAGGTCTTTCAGTCACAAAAGTGAAAGAAGAAGTGAAGGAAATGGGTGGGGATTTCATTCATTGTAAAAAAAAACTGTTAGCAACCAATGAAAAGTGTTATTTTAGGGTCACATGACCTGACGCGCTTACGATGCGCGCTCGGGTGCACTTCCGGGTGCGTTTACGCAGCGCGATCGTAGGCGCTTCCGGGGCGCACACGTGGCGCGATCGTAGGCGCTTTTGCGTGCGTTTAGGCGCCGCGCACGTATGCGCTTCCGAGGGCACGTACGTTGCGCGCCGAAGTGACGTCATCAATCTTTAATAGAAATGCATAATCATTTTCCATATTAAAAAAAACAAATTTTATTTGTATGGTACGAAATGTTTTGCATTATTATTAACTTTTCATTCATATTTTTTTTTCACGAACGACAGTTGCGCTCTGGGTGCGCTTTCAGATGAGCTCTCGGAGAAGCTTACAGGAGAGCTTAGCTGAAAGCTTCCCGGAGCGCGCACCCAGAGCGCAAAAAAAAAAAATTATAAAAAAAATGAATACTTAAAAAAAACAGCAAATTGTAAAAAAAAAAAAGGTTAGAAACTCGATATACAAAGGAATTAGCATTTAAAAAACCTATGAAATACACTGAAAAAACCATAGGTTTCACACCAGTTATAGTTAGGAATTAGCATTTAAAAAACCTTTGAAATTCACTGAAAAAACCATAGGTTTCACACCAGTTATAGTTAGGAATTAGCATTTAAAAAACCTATTAAATTCACTGAAAAAACCATAGGTTTCACACCAGTTATAGTTAGCTGGAAATTTTACTGATATAAAACCATTGAAATTCCCACGTTATAGTTAGTCGGACTCACTATAACTTGCGCGTGCAATGCACTGCTGATGACGTCACATATTACATCACTCATGACATGGTCAGTGACATCACTCATGACATCACTGATGACACCATCCAGTGAATATGTGTCTTTCTGAAAAATAAATATTAGTGAGTTATGTTTAAATATTTAAATACATATATTAGTGTTTCACTTTGTGTATAAGTGGCTACATGTGTTGATAAGTAGCTACATGCGTATGTATATGGGTTATTTGATATTTTTATTAGTATTAGTATGAGTGTCTATATGGTTTGGTGGAGGTATTACTTAGCACATAGATGCATGAGTGACTGACTCTTTGTTTGTATGTGTTTTGAAGACAGCATATGTACAGGACTGTATGGGTGGATGAGTGTCTATATGTGTTTGTTAGTGAGTGAATGACTGTCTCACTAGTGTCTTTATCAGTAACTACATATGTTTTAATCTAGTATATATGAATATTGATGTATATAAGTGAGTATATGTGAGAGTAAGAGATTGTAAGATTTCCTGTTTAAATAAGTATGTGTTTCTATAAGTGATTGTTTAAGAGAATAAATATGTGTAATTTTCAATAGAAGTAAGGTGGAAGTGTGTGTATAACTCTATTTTCAAATAAATGGTTGTTCAATAGTTTATTTGCACGTGTGAATATGTGTGTGAGTAACTTTTGGATGAATGTCGGTGTGTAACAGAATGTATAGGTGTATCTCTTCATATGATGAGTGAGTATATGTATGAGTGACTATATAGAACTGTTGGTGAATGAGTGGATGAGTATATAGATAGTGGAAGTACAGAATTGCTTGTTGTAACTGATATAGGTATGTCCATTTTTTAAAAATTTCAGTTTCTATTTTTGAATATGTGTCTCAAGGGTTACTTTACACTGAGAGGAGGTCTGTCACTGTGTCACAAGGATGGTGTCATCAGTGATGTCATGAGTGATGTCACTGACCATGTCATGAGTGATGTAATATGTGACGTCATCAGCAGTGCATTGCACGCGCAAGTTATAGTGAGTCCGACTAACTATAACGTGGGAATTTCAATGGTTTTATATCAGTAAAATTTCCAGCTAACTATAACTGGTGTGAAACCTATGGTTTTTTCAGTGAATATATATATATATATATATATATATATATAATCCAACCAAGTACGGGTCCTTCCAAGATCAATCCCATTGTCGAGTGGTGCATCCGCCGGCAGGAGCCCCAAGCCGGTTTTGTAAATATTCCAAAGTTCATCTGAGTGTAGATGCACACTCGGAAGTCGTTTGTTTAACACCAAAGTTTATTCCTGCAAACCGCTACGTGTTTCGACACAAAAAGTGTCTTGATCACACGAGTATGATCAAGACACTCCAGAAAGGAGAGTTGTTTACTCAAGACAGTAAATCGTATAAATCAGATATTTATTAGTGGCAACATGATATCCTCATGATGTGTTTCAGCCTCACAACCTTGATCACTGGCCCCTCTCCTGTGACCTGTCTTTTGGATTATGGGTGTGCAAATTAGGGTGTGAAAATGGGGTTACCTCTCTGGTCACACTTCTTCCTAGGATGACAGATGTGCAAGTAAGGCGGCGGGAAGAAATTCCCTTTGTGCTGAGACGTTTATCTTGCATAACAACTGTAGAGACTAGGGTATGGAGGCACACACTGCCCTGTCAAGTCAGAGGTCTCCCCTGACTAACACATGCAAAATAGTCTGTGGGTAGAGACTGCTCTCTCTGCTTATACCTTTATTTATGATGATGAATGTCCATAGTAGGGTAAAAAATCGAGTGGCCTCTCTTCTGAGAACTGACTCTTAGATGACTGGTGTGCATTTTTGAATGTGAGGACACACTCAGCTCTCCCTCAAACATCTCCCTATGAGGACAGGCATGTGTAGTAGGGTGTAGTCAGATATAGACCTTTCTGCTTCAACTTCTCTCCAGAGTCACAAGCTCATGTGCAGAAGAACTGCCCTCTCCGCTATCACATCAACAACATCTGATAGCTGTGTGTTGTATAGTACGAATATACACTGACCTCTGTGCCAAGGCCTCTCTCTTGTATGAGAGGTCTCTATACGACAGTGTGGACAAGGACTGATCTCTTCACTGAGACCTCACTGTTGCATGACAATTCAGCCTACAAGGGTATTCAAATAAATGAGTTCTCCATTACCCGCTCTCTGTAGCAACAAAGATGTGCATAGAACCGTATAGATACGTATAAATGCAGGAACAGTTCTACACGCCCTGAAGTTGGGACTGACCGTTTTAGTCAACTTTACAATACTGTAATAATATTACACTTTATAATAACTATTAAATAAACAAATCAATAGTAACTTTAAACTTTTTTTATTACAACAACATAACTGAACATAACAAAACTCCAACAGTTATATTAATAAACTATTTCAACAACTGTAAACAAACAAAACAATCAGCCTCAATATCTTATGATGTCTTCATCAGATTATGATGAGCAGCCTGGTGTAATTGCAGCAACTCAGTCACCTCAGCCTGCCAAAGAATGTGGTGGTAAAAAAATCTCAGCAAAGGTTTTCATGCATACAGTTTTTTAAAAGGAGTTCACGAAAAATAACTCGGACAGAGTTAGCAAATGCTGTTGAACTTGAGAGCTTGTCATGTGCTTTCACATCTTTTCTACCTGGATACACTATGCCTGCTCAGGTTCTTACTGCTGAACAACACAATAATCCTCCTTCACTTAATAAGACAATATTTTACTGTTTATCGAAGCAGGTAATTGTTTCATTAAAAGCTATATTTAGCAATCTACACCTCCACAAATAGGTTTTCACTAAGTAAACCTTGTGTCGAATAAGTTTACCTCTAATAGTGCACTTACTGAGACTACTCATTAACTTCATAAAACATATTATTGCATACCTGAACTTGGAGCTGATTCTTAAATGCAGTTCAAACCACCAGTGTCTTTCAATTCCAAATTAAGTCACGACTGCTGAGCACAACTCGAACAGACTTCTTTCTCCTCCAAAGCACCAAGGACAATCTGACATGTCTCTGGCTCTGCAGCCAATTACATCACAGCATTTCTTCAACCATGTAATAGTAATGTTAAATATTGGTTGTCCTTGGCCCTTTTTTTTTGCTTCTGCCCGTAATGATCTCGCTAAACTCTTGCAGGATCATAAAACACCTTGTTGTAAGTCCAGTAATTTTCCATGCGGGCCTCTTGAGAGTCTCGCAGGATTGAATGAGCCTCATGCAGTACGATTTACTCACTGGAACCTTTGTTCTACTTTGCGAGACTCTCGTGAGATTGCAACAGTATTGTAGGCAAATAATATTATATGGAAAGGACTAGCCTCTCCAATGACAACCCTCTCTTGCATAATGGGTGTGCATACTAGGGTATGAAGAGGGACTGCCCTCTCTTTTCAAACCTCTCCATCAGATGACAGGTATGCATAGTAGGGTGTATGGCGAAACTGGCCTCTCCACTGAGATCCCTCTCCAGGATGATGGGTGTGCATAGTAGGGTGTGGAGAGAGAGGGAATGACCTCCACTCAGAACTCTCTTCTACACCCTCCACATACTTAGCAAGATGTTCAAGAGGATCCTCCTCGAATCCAGGAAAACTGTCACCCACACACTCATCACCAACAGACTGGATTAAGGAAACACCCTGTACACGGGAATCAGCAAAAACCTCCTCTGAAAACTCCAGACCATCCAGAACGCCACAGCCAGACTTATCCTCGACATCCCACGACATGACCACATTACACAAAGCCTTTCTGCGACCTCCACTTGCTCCCTGTTTTAAGAAGAATAACCTACAAACTGCTCACACAAGCTTACAAAGCCCTCTACAACACCTTACCCCGATACCTCAATGATCAAATCTCCTTCCTTGCACCCAAGAAAAACCTCTGCTCAGCTGACCTTGCCTTAGCCACTGTCCCTTGTTTCTACAGGACCAGAGCAGGCGGAAGATCATTCTCCTAACTCGCAGCCAAGACCTGGAACGAACTCCCCCTTAACCTCCGATGAAGAACGACACTGAACCTATTCAGAAAGGAGCTCAAGACTTGGCTCTTCGAATGACCCCAGCGGAGTAGCATACCCCCCTCTTCAGTGCCTTGAGAACCTCACGGGTGAGAAGTGCACTTTACAAAAACCCTGATTGATTGATTGATTGAGTAATTGACCTCTCTCTAAAATGACAGGCGTGCATAGGAGTGAGTGGTTAAGGACTGGCCTCTCTCTCACATGATAGGTGTACATCATAGGGTGTGTGGAAAGACTGGTCTCTCATTTTAGACCTCTCTCAGATAACAGGTGTGTGTAGTAGGGTATATGGGGAGCAGCTTGCTTCTCCTTTGAGACCTCTCTCTCAAATTATGGGTGTGCGTGCTAGTGAGTGGAGAGGGATGGGCCTCTCTTTTCACATCTCTCTCTCAATTCATGGGTGTACGTAGTAGGGTGTGTGCAGGATCTGACATCTCCTCCAAGAATTCTGTCTCAGATGAGGTATGTGTATAGTAGGGTGTGCAGATGGACTGGCCTCTCCTTCAAGACCTCTATCTCAGATGATGGGTGCACATAGTATGGTGTAGGGGGGGAGACTGACCTCTCCTTTGAGACCCCTCTCGGATGATGAGTCTGCATAGTAAGGTGTATGGATGGATGGTCCTCTACTTTGGGACCTCCCTCTCAGATGACAGGTGTGCGCAGTAGGGTGTTTGCTTGGACTGGCCTCTCCGTTGAGAATGATGGGTGTGCATACTAGGGTGTGAGAAGAGACTGCGCTTTCCTTTCAAACTTCTCTCTTGGATAACAGGTATGTATAGTAGGGTGTCTGGAGGGACTGCCCCTTCTGCTGAGACCCCTCTCTCGGAAGATAGGAGCCATAGTAGGGTGGCAGAAAGAGACTTAACTCTACTAACAACTCTTTCCAAGCTGAAGGCATAAATAGTAGATTCTGATAAACTCCATCTTCATTACGACTCCTTCCTACAGTAACAAGTGTGCATACCAGAGTGTATTCAGATATCACCAACTCCTTCCTATTTTTCTCAATACAGCGACAGTCTCGTGAGATCGTAAATTTTAAAAAAAGAATTCACCTTCTACTCATGACAGTACTTATGTCTTACACACTTCCTCTCAAAAACACGCACCGAAATAAGCATTTCTACTCGTAGAGAGTATTGCAAACTCACCTACTCCAATTTATTATTCATGATCCTGCGAGAGTCCCACAGTAGTTATCTCTTTGAGACCTCCTTTCTAAATCTAGGGGGACAGTATGTCTTTCTGCTGTCCCCTTATATAGATTTTTTACTTCATTTGTACAACACCTGCAATTTTTCACAGTTAACAGTAATTGTGGCCATTTCATTTTTAAAATTCCAACATCAAGCCCAATCACAGCGCTTGCAGGACTCACAGGAGCCTCTTGTAATAGCACAAAGGCTAATGGGAACAGTGGGCCTCTCAACCAATCACAGGGCTCCATATTTTTATTTGTTCTCTTGTGGGACTCTTGCCAACCCAACCATCTAAATATCTATATTTTTATGGCCATATATCTCATAAACTTTATGAATGGTTTTACACCAAATCAGAAACAGAACGATCTAGCTTCCTGCCAAATTTGGTGTAATTCTGTTCTGCAGTTGTTGCTCTAGCCAGTGTTAAAGAAGTCTATGGAAAATGCATGGGGAGTTTGCATTTTGGGGCAGCAGTTGTTCTTTTGTCTCCTCTTAACAGATCACCCTGAAACTTTTCAGGAAGGAGCTGAGGTGGATGAAACTTTTCTTTTGGAACGTTTCGTGAAGATTTGTCAAATAGGTCCAAAGTTATTAGAAAACCAAACAATGCTCCATCTATGGAAAAGCAGACCTAACTATAACCACCTAGTGGTAAATACATAAAGGCTGAACGGATTTCCTCCAAATTTGCCAGAAAGCTAGAGCTTGGTCTTGAAAGAGTGCAGTTTGTGATTTGGTGTAAATTTGTTCAGTAGTGTTTGTCGAATTAATGCTCAAAAACATTGTTGTGGAACATCAGCAGAACCCACAGATCTCATGCTGAGATCTCATTGGCTTCCACCATATCAACCAGGAAGTGGTGGCAGTCATTTTAGGACTCTGGACTCAGTCTAAACCTATGCCTTTGCAGTGTGCATGCAGAGCTAGGATTACAGTTCTCATCTCACTGCGCTATATCAGCAGGATTGTAACTTAAAACCTTGAAGTAATAAACAGTGTGTTCTGCAGCAGGCATATTAACCCTCTGTGCTACTTTAAAGTAAGTCAAAATTGTTATTAGACAAAATGCAAATCATTGCACAAGGTGGATTAACCAACAGATTTATCCTACTGTTATTGGTATTCTTCTTTCACCTCATATCGGGCCTCAAGCATGACATGTGGCATAAAAGAGGACAAGGTGAGGAGATTTTTTTTATTTCAGGCCCGGTCGCTGTGAAGCTTGACTCACTTCCTGAGCACGGGTCACTCTGTCACTGGAGGACAGGACACACCCTGGGGTAGGATTTTTTTCAAACAAGGCCGTCAATAGAAGCGTTTTCATGCACTGAGTGAGAATGACATCCCTACCATGAAACAACACTGGGGGATGGTGCCAATAACGACACAAGTAGTTACATTAAGTGGTAAAACGTCTCATCACACCTTAATGGAAATCCTTGTGTCAATATTGTATGTGCAACCATGATAGGCTGCTGTTGAGTTTGGGGTCTAGAAGGGAATTGACCTGGGAGAAGGGAAGGCAGGCTGAGGAAGGCTTGAGCCTGCAGGCAGACAGAGCGAGAAAAGCAGACAGCTGAGCTCAGAGGGCAGTGTGCACATTGAGAGCACAGTGCAACGAGAGACATCCATGAGGCACCACTTCATACATAAAAAAGACGCACACAGTGCACAACGCAGCCCAAAATTCCAAAACCCACCAGATGTGGTTTTTCTCCATACAAATGGGAAAGATGGAAAAATATCAGCCATTTGTACAGGAAATAGCTCAATCTGGTTCTGCAGCCTCTCAGAGTGTTATAAAGAACAAGCAGAGTGCTAACAGTCTTACTTATGACAAAAGTGTGGCAGTGCTGAAGCCATCTTGATTGCAACAAATTGGTAAAACTTAAAACATTTTCTTTAGAAAGGAACAAAATGAAGGTATTCCATTTTGTCATAGACATTATGTTTAGTGCTGTACAACAGCAAAATTCTTCCTAATCTATTTCATTAAATCATTCTGACATGCGGTTTGAAACATGCACTTTCAACACCAGCAGCAAACTGCCATTTAACTCTGTGGTGATAAACTGCAACTTTGCCACAGTGTTCTAATGAACAACTAGAGTGCTACCATTCTGCATTCGGTGCATCTGAACACCATCTTGATGGAATCAAAATGGAAAAGTGAAAGCATTTCCTACCAAGGATACTGAAGCACATAAGGAAATGAAGGAGCTTCATAACAAAAAAGTCTTCAAAGATGGCCACCAGAGAAAAAGAGCCCAAATGTGGCCCAATGACAGGCATGTGCAAAACACCTGCTTTTTAGTTTTTTAAAAACTTTTTTTAAGTGTGAATGTGACAAAGGTAAGCAAGTGTTTTACATGAGCATGAGTTATATTACACAAGGAAACATTCATATTGGTTTTAGGCATGGAGAGATTACGTAATTGCCCAGAATCACAGGATATTGAGCAGACGCCAAAGCCCGAATCTGGTTTCCCAGTTCCAAAGTCAGTAGCTCTGATGGTAATGCCCATCCTTTCCCCTAAATGCAACAAATTATAAAGTGATCAACAGGATATTTTACAGTTTTAGAGCACTTACCATAATTTAATATGGGAAAAAGACCTCCTCATTTTAACATTTCTAAACAAAGTACTTTAGGTTTTACAGCTTTGAATCCGTTCAGATGACTTCAGTTGTGTTCGCTCACCAACCTGCGTCTCATTAACTTTCCCAATGTGCGCTAACAGCTTGGACTGGGAACGGTGTAGTAACTTTCGTGCTTTGGTGCTGATCCAGCGCTCTGGGCCAAAACTCTTACGATTTGTCTGCCGATGGATCTTTTCTTTTCTGACAGAGAGGTGATAGGAGTTAACATAAGATTAATCAAAATTAAATTAACATTGTAACCCATTTGGCTACACAATAAGGGGCACAAATCAGTAACTAAAGTTAAGAAGCTGTATCAAGAGTTATGATACAGGAATCTCAGCACCATGGTATAAAGTTACAGAATAACAACCTACTAAAGAAGTTTAGGTGTACCAGTATTAAACAAACAAGAAGTTCAGTCACAGCAATACAAAAGATCAACCGTAAGATCTGGTGCTCAGAGAATAGTTTCTGATTCTGTCTTCTATACATGGATGAATCTAAATTGGTTAAGGTTGGTTGCATCTTAAAAGAATCTCAGAAGCTAAGGAAATGTAATAAAGGGAAAATACAACATGGCAGGAAAAGCAGTGGGAAGGTGTCAGCATTTTAGATTCCCAGTCAAGAGTCTTCTTTGGTCAGGGGAATGTGTTAGCCTAAGCCACACTCAGAAATAAAGTGAAGCATAGAGGTATAAACCTCTCAAAGTCCACAGGAAAAGTCTCCTGAGAGTCTGGGGAGATTCTGAAAGCATTCTGGGACCTGTTTTAGTGAACACTAGGTTATAACACAAGAGTCTCTTGAGCAACACCCCTCTGTTTGCATCATCAGGGGTACCATTGTCCTTTTCCATTCTCACGTTGTACTCTGCAACATGTACGAAGTATCCCACACTAGACATGGGAACGACATTGTTCTTGTTCACTTAAGTCATGTTGCAAACATTCTAAAAGGACTTGTCAGTTAATGCTCTTGCTCTCCATGTTTTTCTGTCCAGATCTTCTTCTCAGGCTCTCTCTCTATCGCTAATGTAGTATTGTATCTATTCTTCATTAAGAATCCCATGTGAATTGCAACTGCAAGAAAGGTCATGTAAGCATTAAATGGAAAATATGCAGCATGGAAAACAGGACTAGTTAAGGCAACTTAAAGTATTAAATCATAAGTGCACATTTAATATGTGTGTGCACAATCAAATACAAATAAATGTAAGTTGTCAGTACATTTGATTCATATTACATGTGGCATTAGGTTAAACCTTAAATGTGTACATGTAAGTATGTCTAAGAACTACATTTGAATACAATAAATGAATCATTAGTGCACACAGCACATACATTAATTTTGTTACTATAATGAATATGTCTACTAAGTAAGGATGGATTATTCATTGAGTCTTCAAATATTATATCATTTAACATGGTTAAGGCACGCAATAGGAGTAAAGTCTCTAATCCTACAATGAATGCACTTTTAATAATATCAAGTGCAACACTTTCCATTGTTCATTAGATCACACAAAAAAACATGTACTAAGTGCACGTTTATGCTATGTATTTGTGATGTATATGGGTGGGGCTAAATTTACACTGCCCCAGTTCTCCCTGTTGGGCCCGTCTCTACCTTGTTGTAATGTATACATTTAATTTCCCTGTAAGCATTCCCACTAAGATTGGCAGACAATCACTAAAGTTTGAAAGTTTACACACATAATATCAGTACAGAAATACATAAGCTGGCCATCCATCAATTAGTGTTGAAGTATGTAATCATAAAGAAGAAGAGAAATTAAGTAAGGTCTACTGAAAATCCAGCATAGACTTACCTTCTTAAAAAGGCAAAAGGCGAGCCCTTAACATAGAGAAATTACAGCCTTTTATACGACTTTAGACAAAGAGCTTCATTAATTTACGACACAAATAACTGATTCACAGGGTATGCACCAAAAGGGAACAAGCGAGAACAAAAATGTACTACAGAATACATTTGTGGATTCTCTCACCATCCTATTGCATTAGACTCAGGGTCAGGGGCACGGACAATTGAGAGCAAGGCGGAGGGTCCAGAGGGAGTAAGTTGAACATGCTGGACAGACGGTAGGGGGCAGTGGCAGCACAGTGGACCACAGAGGGCAGGGGAAAAGGGGCAGGGGCAGCAAACCAACCATGCAGAACAAGCAGGAGAGGCTATTGCAACACAGTGGACCACAGAGGGCAGGAGGCAGAAGAAGTGGCAGTGCAACCATACATGCCACAAACTCGATTCATAGCAGGAAACTCATGATTCTTTAGTCCAAAGGGGCTTTATTTTATCTGTCGCCTGCCTAAAATCTCCTCCTTTTCAATGTAAGTCAATGGGAAAAATCAATTCCCCTGATTATTTTTTCAAAATCTCCCTCTTACCGAGTTCAAGTTGTTGGCATGTATGGTACATAGGATCATGAAAGGCAGAATGAATGGGGTATGGACATGGACCCGGACAATAGAGGGCAGGATGGAGGTGGCAGGGGCCCCAAACATATCTTATAAGGCAGGTACCCTCCTGCTTGGCCTGTCACATATATTATTTGGGCATGGTGAATCTGATTCCCCCATGTATGCACTTTCCCAAGTTTGTGTTTGACCCGTCCTGATTTATTGAATTTCCCTAATGTTTGTTAGACTGGAAACAGAATACTAAATCTGACCACCCCTTGCCTTATCTATGCACTATTGCCAATATGTTACACTGAAACTGGAGCAGAAAATCTGAGTATCAGCACTCCCCAACTCCCCCCCCCCGTCTGAATTTTTTTATGATTATTCCACTGGAGTTAGAATAGTAAATCTGCTCTCCCTTGCCATTATATGCACTTTCATTGATAGTTGTTCAACCCCCACAATGTATCCCCAATTGCATCCACTTATCCCAGTATTTATTAGATCGAGGTTAGAATGGTTAATTTGCATAATGAGCCAAAAATGTGTATTAACCACACATTCCTTTACCACGCATGCCTATACCACACAATTTTGTTGTAAACTAATGCATGATTAACTTTGCCACTACTCCTACCGCCATAACCTGCCCTAAGTTACAAACCTCCTACCTGTCCCTGTGGTCCAAAAACTGCCCTGAAAACAACCCCTTTACCTCCCCTGTCCTAAGGCCTAAATACCTGCCCCTTAACATACACCAACCTGACCCCGTGATGTACCTAAAACTATCTCAACCCCTTCTACTGCCCCGAGGCCTAAAACCCTGCCGCCAATTAAAAAAAAAACCGATCCCAATCCCCCCCACCCTGAACCCTAAAGCTGCCCAATTTCTAAAAAAACTCCCCCCAAATCAACCCTTAAAACTACCCCAACTCCCTGCCCTGCACCCTAAAATCCTGCCCCCTTCTTAAATGTACCCCTCCCTGAGCCCTTAAAACCTGCCCCCTTCCCAAAAGTGCCAAGACCCCTCCCCCCGAAAGCGACCCACGGACCCGGCCTCAGTTGCACTTACCTGTCCGCGTTCTAAGCTTCCAGTGCGACCGCTTCTCTCCGTAGTCCCGGCCAATCCTGAACACAGTCCAAGTTGCGGTTTGCATTTTTCTTTAAAAAATACTTTTTAAACAAAAAAATTATTATTATTATAGATGCTTGTATTGTGTATCGTTATTTATTATAATTGAATTATATATTTTTGGAGTTCTATTTAATACATTTATAGAAATGTATAATTTAACAGTATATATTTTGTATTAATTGACGAAGCATGTGTTGAAGTTATGTGTAAGGTAGGATACCCTTGATTTTCCCTGAAGTACGCTGAACAGGCTTCACCCGTGATGGAAAGGGAGTGCCCATTTAAGAGAGGCATATTGCTCATTGGGACTCATTTATCCCTTGTCCTACCCAATCGACATGAATTGAGTTGTGGTCAGGAAAATATGTGACACCATTTTGAGGCTTTAGACAGCACCTGTTGATGTTGATAAAAATACATATACAAACTACTTACTTAGAAAGGCTTTCACAGAGCCCTCTTCACCCATTGGTCTACTACAGTGTCATTAACCTTTTGCTTCCGCCCACCACAGCACATAGCTTGGAGCAATGAGTCACCCTGCTTGAGTCAGTGGCTCCCTTCATATTGAGTGAAAGCAGTCTGCTTGTTCACAAAGTGCAATCTCATAAAAAAATAAGACCTGTAAGCTAATGTGTTATTTTTTTAGAAAAAAATCCCCTTTCTTTAATTTTGCAAGGGTCTGATGCAGTGTCGTACTGGCCTATAGCGCAATCAGGCAGGTCTGTGTGGGCTGGTTTGAGTGGTCAGTATGTGTGCTAGGTTTTTGACTGTTTGTGGGCCTGGTTATGGTATGGTGGTCCGGCTTTTACAGTTGATTTCCCTGATATTGCAACAAACATTCCCCGCAGCAAGCACAAATGCATGCAGTCTCCGCTGCCTTTGAAAACACGTAAACAGCATCTCTTCATAAGGTCAAAACTGCCCCAATTTACAAATGTGGGTCACTTTTTCAGCTATTTGATTCACTAATGTGGGACACTTTTATTTTTGTGCATATTTTCTGTCCCAGTTCGACACTAGTCTGTTCAGACACCTCTACTAGGCCCTTTCTGCTGCTTATAGTAACCCACATCACAAACCAGTACGGCAACCATCGTTTATTTCAAAATGAGCTTCAAACCCATTGAGAAAATAGCCATTAATGCGTGTTGATGTGTCAAATATGTATGTACTACGCTGATCTTTGAATTGGCTTCAAACTAAACCCACAACAGCTGTTCATTGGGGAGCATGCAGTCACATGCACACCCATCGGCAACCATTTTGTATAGTTTTTGCATAACTTTATTACACAAAACCTTTGTGCATGTGCACACTTGGGCATGCAGGTACGGCAATCCTTAAATACGTTTGTGAAGTTTATTACAAAAGCATTCACAAACGGTTGTTTGTGCGTTCTCACATATAATTTATACTTTTGTAATAAAGATTTACAAAAACATAGCTAAAGCAAGCATTGACAAGGCACTGTGGCAAGCACCCAGCATCAGACCAACAGGCTTTGCCATTGCTTGTTGTCTATTCTTACCAACAAGCAGGGCGGACTCTGGTTCAACCCAGTTACAGTAGTACATGTTACCTCTCTTATTTCTTCCAGCGGGACGTTGGGAGCAGGGAAATTTATTGCGGTGTTTGAAATCTTTCTTGTTTTTTTTATCTGATGTTAAACTGAAATAAAGGGTGGTTCGTGACAAATAGAACTGGGACTAGATGAGTCAGTAAGAGGGGCTTCTATTGTAGACCCAAGACAGACCACTGAAAGGTTTCCCCACCCGGAATTATTCTTTTCTGAAAAAAACGTTGCCCTTCCTCATACCAAGGCAACATGTTTTTTTATTAGACAATATGTTAATCTGTCGCTACACAAATGCAATTGATTAATAATTTTCAAAATGATTTTCAATAGTTGTTGTCTTGTACTAACAATTGAGGACACTTCCACTGCATTACCTACCATCTGGGAGAAAGATCCATCTCTTACTAAAGACAACATGGCGCTTTCTTCCCATTATTGCACGCAATCTCGTGCCTGCATTTCTCTTCTCTGCCTTAAGAATCATGAAATAACCTAAAAAATTGAATTACAATCCCAATGCTTATTTTTCTTAGCCAATAGAGTTTTATTGGAGTTGAGAACTTCTGCTTTGCAGTACTACACTGCCTCTTGGAACATTCATGTCCAAGCCTTATTTAGAGTAATTACAAATCGTGAGATAAAAGAAAAAGTGCATTACGCGCCTGTCTAATTTTTGTTTTTGGGGTTTATAAAAGCTTTAAGATGTGCCTAGCTGTGTGCTCTACAGATCCCTGTTACAGTGATGTTGTGAGTTGTAGTTGCCATCAAAGGGCACATCAAAAGGGAACTGGTAGGAACTCATTTCAAGTCCTTGGCAAATCCCAATAGGGTGCACGTCTGGTAGGCTAGTTGCATACCCAATGGGGTTTGACCACACAGTATGTTAGAGCAAAAGTAACCTTACTGTGCAGAAGAACAACACACATTCTAATCTGAACTGGGGAAAGCACACACAATCAGGGGCTTATTTATGAGAGGCTTGTGCCATCGTAGCATCACTTTTTCTGATGCTCCGGCGGCGCAGACCCCTCAACCATATCTGTGTGGGCACTCAAAGCTACCCTGCGGGGCTTTCCATAGCCCCATAGATATGGAGCAAGACAAGCAGCGCAAGTGGCTACTTTGCCTTGCTCTGCTCCAGGGAGGCATTCCATGGACGTTGCAGTGGGTTTTCCCAGGCAGCACCAATGGATGTTGATGCTGCCCCAGATTTACTTAATCACGTAAAGCTGGGGCAACGCCAAAACCTTACAGCCCCCCTGAGCATGCATAAAAAGGAGAAATATGTATATTTCTCCGCTTTGTTCCTCTTTTCACATGTGTTGTATTCTGCAGCGCACGTAGAAAGAGGAAAACGCCTATTAGGATTATTTTTGTGAAGGAAGGTGCCCCTTTCTGCAAAAAAATAAACCAGCATGCAACGCAGACACACATGAGGGGAGAAAGGACAGGAATTTCACATTGGCGTAGGGCAGCGCAGCAAGAAGACTTGTGATGCGCTAGGATTGCTTCCCCGGGTGCAGCTCCAGGGGCAAGGATATTTGGATCTTCAGACAAATGTCATCCTGCTGTTTGTGCACACCCTGTGCCCCACCTGCATAGCCATTTTTAGGCCACTTGGTCAAATCTCATACTCTTGTGGAGTTTGGTTGTTTTGCTGTAAGGCAGCTTAGCTTGCTATCATTGCCTTAATGTAGCAAAGCCCTGTGTTGCCCGGTTGCTGCTCATTGCCCCAGTGAGTGAAACTCTAAAGGATGCTAAGAGACATGCTGGCAGTGGCAGCTGCCACTGGGTAGCACGTGTGGGGCAGGGGGGAATAGAAAAGTAAATAAAAAAATGATTTACCTTGCTGCCAGACAGCCAACTCGCATCATCCTCTTCTGGTCCTGCTTGAAGCAGGAAGCACACCCAGACTACCCTAAGTCAATCGCAATGTTGCCATGCAGCATTGTGATTGGTTTGAGTGCTGTGGTTCGGTGCTCAGATAGGCAGTGGGAGCCTGTGCATGTAACCAACCAGGCTGTGTATTATAGTTTGGTGGGGAACTAGCAAAGTGTGCATGACTGTTTGGCTGGCCCACCGCTCCTCCCCTTGCTGGCTGTGATGAAAGCCAAGCCCCATCCACCCCCTAAACCTGCCTGACAACAGAAAAATAAAAATATAATAACGTAGTGTTATTCTCATTTTGTTTATCTTTTTCCACTGCTCAAAATGCAGTGGGGCGGAGCTCCTCTGTCTTAGCGGGGTGCCGCCGATGCAGGCTGGGTGAGTCACCATCACAATTGGGGACCCTCCACTGCTCCCTCTACCTCTTCTGCTCCTTCTTTGCCTTTAGTATTTCTACTATTGCTACTGACACTTATATCTAGACTCCATCTCCATAACGGGGCAGCATAGTTTTATTCTGCATATTCTTTGCAGAGTTAGAGGGAGCTTGAGTTCATGGGCGCCACTCTTTCCATTCACTGCGCTCTCCGTATGCCAACTAAGGTCTGCTTTGTGCCACTTGTGTTCTTCTCCTGGGTGGTGGGCACTTAGGGAAGAGGGGCCTGAGGCGAGGTCTCTGCCTCCAGACTGTAGCAGGAGTTTCTGATGCTGATCATGGTCAATTGGCAGTGGATCTAGAGCTGCCATATTCTTTTCAGCTAGCTTTTTTCTTTTTTTGCAGTTTTTATATAGCGCTATTTCGAGCCAAAGGTATTGGAGCACTTTACATAAGCACCAGTTGCGTTATGCAAGTTACATTATGCAAGGACACATTAATTACTTTTTAGGCAAAAGAGAGATTAAGTGATTTGCTCAGGATCAAAGGATGTAGAGTGGAGGCCAAGACTGGAATATTGTTCCCAGCTCCAAAGTCGGTAGCTCTGGCCGTAACACCACATCCTCAGTCCGAAAGTCAAATTCAATCAAAATAGCTTGTTTATGGTCCATAAACAAGAACTGAAAGGCAGTGGTATGGCAGAAAGGACACACTCACTCATTTTACAGCAAGTGCTCCTTTGAAAGTCCAGTAGCCAGCAGGTGCCGCCTGCAAGTGTGGTTTTCCCAGAAAACTAACCTAATTTATTATGCATGCGGATTCTCAGAATCACAGCAGGACTACCATCTTTTGCATAATAACTATGTATAAGGGTCATCCCTTTTGTCATCCTCAATGGACATGACACAGCAAGGTAGAATCCTATGTATTGGCTTCAAGCTTGAAGGAAAAATAGTTTCCATTGTGTAAAAAACCTTATCTCAGTTTCCTTGAAAACTTTTTCAACAATGGCTGACGAAGACAACCCTGCGCCAGCACAACGTGCGAATGCAGGGGAGGAAGGAGAAAAAGAAGGCAAAATAAACATTTCAGAAAAAGTCAGAACTACCCTTACTTCAAAACTAGCAGAGTATGAAGTCACAGCCTGGGATGGGAAACTAACATTTGCGATTGAGGCACACAAATCATATAGAACCAGAGGTATTCTATTCATGGGTTAAATTTCCACCAGCAGATGCACTCACAAATACCTTTCAATCTTACACTGAAGATGAAACACCATGGAAATATTGTCCATAAGAGGATATTGATGTCCTGCTCTCCTACCAGAAGCACATAAACTGGTTTAAAGGTGCCCTCCCATACATAAAAGATAAAGTAAGACTCAGTATACTCGGCAGAGATGGAGCCACTTGGCCGGTCTTAACGGATTTCACACCGCATCCAGACATTGACACTATGCCAGTAGCTGACTTATGTCCACTATACAAAGAAATAATAAAACTTTACAGAAACCAGACACCGTTCGTGATGAGAACACTCACACTACAGCCAACAATGGCTACCTACACCAGAAGGACAAATTCAGAGGTCTGCAACTAAAATTACTCCTCAAACGCTACACACAGTAATGGGTAAAATGCACACTAGACATGAACAAATACCATTATGGATTGCTCAGAAAATCACAGTTAGAGGCAGTGTTTCCACACACAAGCCCTCAGGAAAAAAACAGAATGCTAACAATCTGCTTGCCAATGGAGATAGTTCTTCAGATAGAGAATTGTACCTCTTGGGGTACAGTTTTCGCTGCAGTTTGTACCAGAACACATGGTATCCCTTCAATAGCCGTAATACTAGATGTATAAAGACAAATACAGAATGAGTAGGGAGCAGTACCTGCTCTTAAGGTAGGAATGAAATTGTTAGGAAATTTTGCCCAGGCATCTGCTATTATATTGGGAAACAGAAAGGGGAGGCAGCAGCAGTGGCAATACACCAATGCCTGAGGGATTTCACTCTTATACAACAGGAGCGTGAATTACCTAAATTTATCAAATATACCTATGCAAATTAGGTATATACACTTTGGGACCTAGAACAACAAAACCTCCACTCTTGGGTGGACCTGAAAAGGATAACACCAAGCAAGCACAGGATTCTTCCAAGAAGAAATGGGAAAATAAAAAACAAGAGAATAGATAAAATTGATCACAATCAAGGAGTGGGTCTCCGAAAGGACGTACAACTTTAGGAATCGTGATAACATTACAAAACCTGACAGGTATCAAGATAATGATACATGTTCCTCTCGTTCCTTTCAGGGTTCATCAAAAATTCAGAGAGGGAAGGGCGGTCCAAACACAGACAAGAAGAATGGACAAAGTCCAGAGACACACATCGAACTTCAGACTATGATATCAAAAAAGAAGAAAAAACAAAATCAAAACCTCAATTTAAAGAAGAAAGTAGCAGGTCTTAAAGTTAGACATGCCCAGAATTCTGAGGACTCCACTTCTGAATGGGTAATGGGCTCTGACGATGCTAGTCAGTGCAGCAGAAGTAACAATAGCTCACCAGAACCTGATGGAATTTCTGTTGACAGCGAGATAAATCAACACATCACAGTGGAGACACCTGATACTAGGGTAAGTGGCCCACATCGGTTACATCAATGAATCAATCATGGGCATTTGTATACCACGCTACTTACCCGGGAGGGTCTCAAGGCGCCGGGGGGGAGGGGTCCGTTACTCCTCTTGAGGAACTTCCTGAAGGAGAGATGATCCTGGGTCAGCCGGAGGTGGATCGGGAGGGAGTTCCATGTCTTGGCTGCCAGGTAGGAGAAGGATCTTCCTCTAGCGGTGACTTTGCGGATGCATGGCATGGCGGCGAGGGCGAGGCTGGACGATCGTAGCTGGTGGGTGGGCACGTAGAAGGTCAGGCGGTTGTTGAGGTACTTGGGGCCCAGGTCGTGGAGGGCCTTGTGTGCGTGGACGAGGAGTCTGAACGTGATTCTCTTGCTGACGGGGAGCCAGTGCAGGTCTCTCAGGTGGCTGGAGATGTGGCTGTGTCAGGGGATGTCCAGGACGAGTCATGCGGAGGCGTTCTGGATGAGCTGGAGTCTTTTCTGAAGTTTGGCTGTGGTTCCGGCGTAGAGGGTGTTTCCGTAGTCCAGCCGGCTGGTGACGAGTGCCTGGGTGATCGTCTCCCTGGTTTCGTTGGGGATCCATCAGAAGATCTTGCGGAGCATGCGCAGGGTGTTGAAGCATGATGATGAGATGGTGTTGACTTGTCTGGTCATCGAGAGGGAGGAGTCCAGGATGAAGCCCAGGTTGTGTGCGTGGTCCGTTGGTTTGGGAGTGGTGCCCAGGGCAGGGGGCCACCAGGAGTCGTCCCAGGCGGAGGGCAATGATCCCAAGATGAGGATTTACGTCTTGTCTGAGTTCAGTTTCAGGCGGCGGTTCTTCATCCATTCGGCGACGTCTTTCATCCCTTCGTGTAGGCTGGTTCTGGCGGTGAAGGGGTCGTTGGTGAGGGAGAGGATCAGCTGGGTGTCGTTGGCGTAGGTGATGATGTTGAGGTTGTGTTTGCGTGCGATGGCTGCGAGAGGGCTCATGTAGACGCTGAAGAGGGTTGGGCTAAGTGATGATCCTTGTGGTACGCCGCAGATGACTTTGGTGGTCTCGGATCTGAACGGGGGGAGGCGGACTCTCTGGGTTCTTCCGGCGAGGAACAAGATGATCCACTCCAGTGCCTTCTCTTGGATTCCGAGGTTGTTGAGGCGCTGTACTAGGGTGCGGTGGCAGACAGTGTCGAACGCTGCAGAGAGGTCCAGGAGGATGAGGGCCACTGTTTCCTCGTTGTCGAGCAGGGATCTGATGTCGTCAGTGGCTGCGATGAGGGCGGTCTCGGTGCTGTGGTTGGCTCGGAAACCAGACTGCGAGGGGTCGAGGGATCCGTTCGTCTCGCGGAAGGCGCCAAGCTGTCTGTTGACGGTCTTCTCGATGACTTTGACAGGAAAGGGGAGGAGCGAGATGGGGCGGTAGTTCTTGAGGTCATTGGGGTCCGCTGTTGGTTTCTTCAGGAGGGCGCTGAGCTCGGCGTGCTTCCAGATCTCCGGGAAGGTGGCGGTGTTGAAGGAGGTGTTGATGATGTCCCGGAGTTGGGGTGCGATGATGGAGTCGGCCTTGTTGAAGACGTGGTGGGGGTAGGGGTCGGTTGGTGATCCGGAGTGGATGGTGTTCATCGTGCGGGTGGTGTCTTCGATGCTGACCGGGGTCCAGGCGCAGATGGTGGTGGTGGGGGGCGTTGGTTCGGTGGTTGGGTGCGTGGTTGGTGCGCCAAAGCTGTTGTGTATATCGGTGATCTTGCGGTGGAAGAACGAGACGAGTGAGTTGCAGAGCTCTTGCGAGGGAGTGATGTCATTGTTTCCGGCGCTGGGGTTGGAGAACTCTTTGACGATGCTGAAGAGTTCCTTGCTGTTGTGGGCGTTGTTGTCTAGTTGTTCTTTGAATGCTGTCTTCTTGGTGGTGCGGATCAGCTAGTGGTGTTTGCGGGTGGCATTAACACTCCAAGTGGAGGAGGACAAAATAAGAAAAATTAAAGGTCTCTTTTCGGAGAACCTGACTTATGACTGTGACATCCTTTTGGCTAAAAAAGATTGGCCGCCTGAGATTGTTATGGCGTGCCCAAAGGGAGAACCAGAAATGTTACCAGCTTTTTCCCACCTTGTTATAATATACTTAAAACATTCATACGCGCAAAAGTGAGCGGTAGCACTTGCTCCAGCATTATATTGCAACCATGTAGGGTGGAATGCTGAGTCATCTCACCACGTGATCTCAGTAAAAAATACCCCAACTCCATAGAAACAGTACCCTACTAAACAAAAAGTGAAAAAGCAAGTCAGAGAGATCTTAGATACACTTGAATACCAGGGTATAATAGAAACTTGCACCTCTTCAATGAATAAGCCTTGGTTTCCTGTCATGAAACCCGATATTTCATACCGTCTAATTTTAGTCTACAGACATCTGAACACAAAGGCATTTGTAGTACAGAACTCACACAGTACTGCCTTAATGAATAACATTGTGTGGAAAAAATACAAAACACTAGATTTCTCAAATTGAGTTTTCTGCCAAAAATAGCACCTGAAAGCAGATATTTGACAATATTTTCAAGGCTGGGTTCTGAGCGTGTATTCTGTCAACTCCCCCAAGGGTATAAGAATAGCCCTGGGTTGTTCTCAGCTAGGGTTACACAGTTATTTCAACATTTTGATGAGGAGGAATTGTCCTATGTAGATGATATTTATCAGACGGATGAAGATTTGATGGATCATTTGATCAGGGTGAGTAATATAATTTTGGGGTTCGCCTCTGAGGGCTACAAATTCAACTTTCAAAAATCAAAAATAGCCTACCTCAATGTCCTATTTTTGGGTTATAAGCTTTCAAGTGAGGGGAAAAGCCTAGCAGCTAACTTTCTAGAAAAGTGTGCTTTGCTCCAACCTCCAAAATCTTACAATCCTTATTGGAATTCCTAAATTTTGGCAAAACATATATTTTAGATTACGCAGAAAAAGTAATACCTTGCTACGATTTAATCAGACCTGATTTTTCAATTAGACATTGTTAGAACTGGGGGTCTCTAGTTGGCAGAGGTAGGTACCACTGTCCAAATAGGGACCCTTGCTTCTAGTCAGGACAAGGAGATAACCCTCTCAGATAACCCCTGCTCGCCCTCAAGGTAGCTTGGCCTGAGCAGTCTAGGCTAACCAGAGGCAATGCGTAAAGTATTTGTACCAACACTCACAGTAACACAGTGAAAACACCACAAACTGATTCCACAACAGTTTAGGAAAATAAAGATATTTATTCTAAACTACACAAGACCAAAACAACAAAAATCCAACATACACAGTTCAAGAATATGGTTTCAAAAGAGTTCTTCAGGTTGTAATCAAAGTTCTTTAAGTTGCGTTAAAATAATCCACAGATGCGTGAAAAGTTCACAGTTGCGTCACGTTTACTCACAGTACCTTTTAGATGCAACAAAGTTCCACAAGCAGGAAGCTGGTGCGGTGGAAACAAGCGATGCGTCACTCCTGAGACCCTGGGGAGGCGATGCGACAGCCCCGCTGCAGCAGCGGGCGTGTTGCGACGAATCCGGTCTGTATGGGGAGGAAGGCAGCTTGCGTAGATTCCGGTGCGTAGGTTCCGTAGGAAGTCTGTTCTCGCAAAGGCACGATGCGACGATCTCGTAGGGGCTGCGACGATCTCCGGGGCGACGATGCGCGGTCCAGCGGTGATCCTCTCTCTCGCAGCTCCTCGATGCGATGGTTCTGCGACGATGCTCGCAGCGACGTGATGCGGTCCGCAAGCAAGTGGTGCGGTGATCTCACCCAGCGACGACAGGCTCTGCGACGACACTCGCAGCGATGTTCGATTCTCCCGCACCGGTCTGGTGCGTCCCACAAACGAAGGGTGCGACGGCTCCGGCAGCGGCGTCAGGCGCTGCGCCGATCTCGACCTTCGTAGCGGCGGGAAACTTCTCGCACTGTCGGGGATGCGCTCCGCAAGCGAGCGAATGCGACACTTTTCAGCTTCAAAAGTCTCTCAAGCTTAGTTTCAAGCTTCCCAGCTCAGGTTCAACTTCCAGAGGCCCCACAACTGGATCAAGCACTCTAGGAAGGACAGAACTCTCTCAGCAGAGTTCAGGGAAACTGGGGGTGAAGTCCTTTTGTTCCTGGGACTTCAAAACAGGGAGCCAGCTCTTCTCAGGCCTTTGGAGATTCCTTCAAGACAGGGGACACAGCTCACAGCAAAGTCCTTCCCCTCTCCTTGGCAGCAAAGCAACAGCAGGTCAGTCCAGCAGAGCAACAGCAGGACAGTCTTCCTTCTTCAGAGTCAGCTTTCTCCTTGGCAGAGGTTCCTTCTTGATTTCCAGGATGATCTAATTTTCTGTTGTCAGGGGTCCTGTACTTATACCCCTAAAGTCTTTGTTCTCTCTGTGCATGTGGGCCCTGAGCCCGGTCTGAACCAGTTCTGGGTGGATCCTGAGTACTTTGTTTTGCTGGCTGCATCTTTCCTTTCAGAGTGAGGGGCAGGGTCCTCAGCCGCCCAGCAGGAGGTGGAGCCAGCATTGTGGCAGGCAGGCACAGCCCTATTCAGCCCAGGTGCTAACTCCTCCCACCACTCAGGTTGCAATTGCTTCATTCAGCCTAGTGCTGACTCATCCAGCCTCTGGGGGAATTCCCCAGCCCCTGTCACTCACAAACCAGACAGTCAATACACAAACAGGCCCAGGCACACAGAAGGGTCAGACAAGAGAACAGCAACCTTCTAAAAGTGCTGTTCTCAAACACAGGATTTAAAAACCACCTTTCCTAAAAGATGTATTATTAAATTCTGAGTTCAGGGATACTAGATACTTATGTCCTATCGTGTTCCTATGGGAAGAAATGCTGTTAACCACTGTAGCCAGCATCCCCCATGTTAACCTATGGAGCAAGATAGCCTTACAATAGTGAAAAACGAAAATGGCTGTAATTCACTACCAGAGCATGGTACCTGCACTAGTACATGCTCTACCTTTCACATACACTGCACCCTGCCCAGGGGGGTACCTTGGGCCTTCCATAGGGGTGACTGATGTGCACGAAAAGGGAAGGGTTAGGCCTGGTCAGTGGGGACACTGACCAGGAGGACATGGCAGTTCTAAACTGCCCATAGGCGCTGCAGTGGCAGGCCTGAGACACCATTTTAGAGCTACTCCTGTGGGTGGCACAATCAGTGCTGCAGGCCCACTAGTAGCATTTGTCATCACCAGCCCTGGCACACCCAGTGCACTTTACTAGGGACTTCATGGTGATACAAATATGCCAAACATGTATATCCAATCGGAATAACAATTTACCTAGGGAGCACTTACACTCTGGCACTGGTCAGCAGTGGCAGAGTGTCCAAAGCATCTAAACCAGCAAAAACGAAATCCAGCACAGCATCAAAAATACAGGAGGCAGAGGCAAAAAGATAGGGGTAATCACGCCAAAGATGCCAGGTCTAACACGTGTCCCCTCCAGCTGAAAGTGGGGAGAACTACCCACCCTCTTGGGAGTTCTCTTCACTAAGGCGGAAAAACCTGGACAGACCATCAGCGTTGGCGTGTTCTGTACCAGGGCGGTGTTCCACCGTAAAGTCCATTCCCTGTAGGGAGATGGACCACCTCAACAGTTTTGGATTTTCACCCCTCATGTGCATTAACCACCTGAGGGGCCTGTGGTCGTGAGGTAATATAAATTTTATGATCAATTGTGTCCCCTATCTTAGACCCCACCGACTCCGTGTACATGCTACAAGTATATGTATGTTCCCTCCACTTCAAGCTATGAAGACGCAAATACATTTGCGTCCAACGTTAACATGTCCTCTTTCAGACCCACCATGAATGGGTCAAATAGTCCGTTCCTAAATATGCCATGCCAACGTCTTTATGTAGTGTACCTTACACATTTTTCAGTTCTGGCGAAGTAGGCCCTGGACTCTGCCATCGAGTCTTTTTCTGCCTTCTGACTCTGAATCTCAAAACCTGAGCCTGCATCTGTACTGGTGACCTCTGCCTTACTTTCTGCGCGGCTAACGGTGCCTGGCTCAGCCTGTTGCCTGCCAAGACTGTATTCAACCTTCGAATTATCTGTTTCACTCCTCAAAAATACATTCCTGTCTAGTGGTTCACGTCAACATCCTTCCAGCTGCAGAGTAAAGGGTTTGGCCATCACTGTCTCTGTGCAAAGTAATTCATGGCTCTGTTTCCATGGTAGGCCCATGCCCTCCCTCGCACCCCTCGCATCTCATGCAGACACGTAGACGCTCATACACGCACTCATGGTCAGTATAGAATAGCCTCTTGTCCGAGAGACCTTTTCCTTCCAGATAATACTGTTCCTTAAACATGAGATATTAGATATGATTTGGGATTAGGTTGATCTGACACTCCAGACTTCTGTCTCCTCATGTAGGACTAAATGTCAAGTCCCCCTTCACCCCTCAAGTTACACGTACATTACACGTCATACTGCTGCGCGCGCATCTCTGCCATGTATTTCTGCTGACACTGCCGGATTCACTCATGGATCCGCCTATTTGTGACATCATGATAAATGACGTTCTTGTTCACGCCTTCATGCACGCCTATTGTAACGCCTTTTTGTATTACGTATATGCACTCTTATCTCTCTTCTCAGCTGTTACGCCTCCTGCCTATGCTTTTACTGTAATGCATTGACTATATATATGAATGCCTGTCAATAATGTATTGTCGCATACTTGCATATTCGCTATTACCATTGACTCTGTCAGTCTGTCCCTTCCCGAACCTGCGTGGTGACGGAACGGTATGCCACCTTGGCTCGAGCCAATATGCTAATTACCCAATTCCTTTTTAAGGAATAAAACCCTTTTGAGAAACCTCAAATATCACGGATTTTGCCTCTTATTTATTATGAGTTATTCTTATTGACTTTACCGCATAGAAATTCAGTACCAGGTAATTAAATTTACCACATAATTGGCGCCCGAACAGGTACCCCTCCCCCATCTCACCTGCCGGAGGTGCTTTGCAGGCCTAGCCCCCTGCCACAGCCGGACGGAAACTACGCGTACCCGCAGGATTTCCTGTATCTCCCTCAGGCCAACGGAGGTGACTGAGGCTGCGATCGACACCCAGACGAGGCGGTGAGGAGTGCGGAGGATCCCGACCAGAGCCTAGCTGAGAGAGCAAGATCCGAGGTATACGGAGGCCCACCAGGTTCCGAAGTTCCGAAGTATCTGCGTCACGAGTCGAGTCCGAATCCAGTACGAATCCAGTCGAGTCCAGTCCAGAGTTTCCGAGGCCTTCTGTTTCCGTGCTTCCCGGTGAGTACCGTTGCTGAGGACGCATCTAGACGTGCACATTAGTTTGTGCCGGTCAAGACAGGTTTGGGTACACAGATCTGGTCTGCACTGTTTTAGACAGTGTATCTGTACTGTTTAGCAGTATATCAAGTCTGCACTGTTGAGCAGTGTATCTAGTACTATGCAGTTAGCAAGTTTTATTCCGATTATTGTTGTTCGTTTCAAAATGTTTTAATGTGTCTCAAAATGTCGTGGTATGAGTGATTGTTCGATCTTCATTATTGTGATTATTGTGTTCATTGTGTTCATATCTGAGTAAGAACCAAGTAGCCAGATTTTTAAAATGCCGTTATTCTCCAAATTAAGACAGATAAAAACGAGAAAAGGGATACTCGAGGAAGCCGTTCCCATTCCACCTAGGGATACTCCAGGGTACTTTATGTACCATAAGCACGGCCTAGATGCCGTTCTATTTCTCGATTTATGGGTGGACTACACTAAAGATCTAGCGGAGAACCAGAGATGGCCCGCTGCAGGGACATGGGATGCGGATTGCATCATAAGAGTAGAAGAAGCATTGCGGAAAAAGAAAGCCAGACAGTCACAGAAGGATGCCATCGAATTATGGCGTAAAGAATCGCATAGGCGTACAGAAAAAGCACTTAGAAAAGAAGACAAAAGGAAAGAGGATTCAGACAAGGCCCAAGAAAACGTATTAGTTGAGGAAGGTATCCGAGTAAAAATAGAACAAGTAGACAGACAACTAAACACCCTTAGGAATGGTATGTATCCTCTCCTGGCCGAAGGTTTACCTAAGGCCACCCCGGAAGTACCAAAAGATCTACCACCTCCAATGCTCCCGACTAAAGTACATCAGAAAACAGCAAAGGACATTTTCCTTACTTCCTATCTAGACGATGTAGTGCCCGCATATGCTAATACCGCACCGCAGCGCACACCTCCTACTGGCGGCGCTCGACCCCGAGACAATCAGCCTCTACCCCCGCGACAAGCTACTCCTCCACCTCTTCCCCCTGTTCCGAATGTCCCTCCTGGTCTTCCCCCCATTCTTCCAGCTCTTCCCGCACCCATTCCTCCCACTTTTCACCCAAATAACCCCTTCGGAGCCGGTGCCTCAGGAGGCGCGTCCGGAGGGGCGATAGGTTTCCAGACACCTCCACAAGTACATAGATTGACTTACAGGGATCTAGCACAACAACGTACACCTCGATCAGCCGATTTTGATATAGTAAAAGAACGTATCGGGGATTGTAGATACGATCCAGTACCCGGTAGAAATGATGACAGATTAATACTCGCATCAGTACGACTAAGACGGGTTACCAATTTCTTGTTAACCTTACCCGGAATGGTTGAACACCTAGACAGAATATATCATTTTGTCCAAACAGGGCAAGGACCTGAAAGTATTAAGGAAGCCATGGCTCACCAGAAAGTTGACACTCAAGCCAAGATATTACGGTTTTTTATAAATTGCTTAATAAGAGAACAAGATAGGCCGGGGATGGACCCGGAGGAAATGAGAGCACTTCATAGATGGGGTCAGAATATAGCAGACGGGAATCATGATAAACAGAATAGTATAAAAAACATGTATCAAAGAATCAGAAGTGAAGTATTAAAAATACATGAAACAAGACGGCTAGAACCAGAAAATGAATCAGACAAGTTTGAGTCCTCAGAGGAGGAGCAACAAGAAGAAGCTACAGGACAAGAACAATTACCAGTTAGAGAAACGATAGCGTATGTAGGAAAAGGGAGACCTTTTAATAATTCAATGCGTCCAGTACGTCCAGAAAGCAAAAGACTTTTTCAGGAAGCCATGTGTAATCCGAGAACTCCTGAACACTTATTCCAAGCCACTGACAACAGACTTCGAGAACGAATGGGGTACCATGTACTCGATTCTATGGACGAACAAGAACTAGCTAGGTCAGCAGTACAATGGGCTGACAGTCCCGAGAAATATAGTGATGATGCGTTAGTACGCACGTTTTTGAACATGACACCAAGTGAACAGCGTTTAGCTGGTACATACATGATACAACACCTACTTCTATTGTATAGAAGCCAACATTCCGATCCAGGCCCCCTGCATGATATATTAACAGAACTACTAATGAATAAATGGAGAGGTCTAGGTACCGATCTGATTAAAATAATTCTAGAACATCGACACAGATATGGTGCCTTTCTATGTCCACAGTCTGATTCAACCCACTCTATGGAAAGAAAAATGTATTACATGGATAGACAGAATCCGTTACGAGAAGTGCACCCAGTTCAGAATGCCGACCATACACTTAGACGTGTGTTCGTGTATACCCCTATAACTAAAATAGAGTTATTGGAAATGAAAAAACTAGTACCTAGCCATGATAAAGATCCTGCAGGTTTTCACCGTGAAATAAAGGACATGTTACTCATGGGTGATTATACTTATCCCGACCTTATGAAAATATTGAAAGTACTACTGCCTCCTGGTATCTATGAGAAACTTAAAGAAAAAGAATGGGAAGTGGGAAATGCAAAGATTGATTGGACTGCATTAGAAAACGAAGAAAATACTAGAATTCCAGGCCTAGGGCTTGGAGATAAGGTTAAAGAATTACCAGGATTGTTAGTTCAAGTATTGCCACGTTTATTAAGTACGAAAAAGGAGGATTGGGGTGCAATCTCAGCCTGTAAACAGAAAGCCGATGAAGACACTAGTGATTTTTATTCACGATTTGAAAAATGTTTTGGTATTAACAGCGGCCTGAAACCAAGTAGCGAATCATATCCACACCTTTTTGTAACGAAATTAGTCGAGAATTCACTGCCCCAAGTAAAGAACAGAGTACTGAAAGTCGAAAGTACTTGGCAAGCTAACACCCCTTCACAAATGTTACAAATGTTACAGTATCACCAGAATAGAATCAGAGAAGAACAAGAACATGAACAAAGACGTATGAAAGACACGAAAATGAAAATGTTAGTTGCCCAGTCAGTTCCTGCTGACGGTCACAAAAAGGGTGCGACCCAGCCCAGTAATTCGACGGCTCCGGTTAAAGGGACATGTAACTACTGTAAACAGCCAGGTCATTATGTAAACGATTGTGCAGTTCTGAAACACAATATCTCCACGGGTAAGACCAAGGAGAGACCGCGTGCACCTAGACAAGATCAGGCCCAACAACAAGTACCACAGAATATACAACATATTCCGCCTATGCCAGTTTCACAGCAGACTGTAGCAGTGCCACAGCAACAGCCTATTACTGCAACACAGAACACGACACAACAGATGTACCAGTATGCACAAAATGACTACCCCGATTATCAGCGATACACATGAAACAGCCTAGAGAGGGAATTTGGCTTGCCTCTTATTGAAGTACCTGTAGATCAAGAGGGTCCTTATGTACACAGTCAGGTGTTAGGTAAAGACAGAAAGTTTTTAATTGATACAGGGGCAAGCAGGACCACAATCAGTCACAATGAGGTTCCAGGGGCACCCCTCTCAGGCTCACAGAATGTTTCCCTTGGATTTTCAGGAAAGCCTATTATTAATGAAGTATCACAGCCACTTCCTCTGGCAGTTGGTCCTTTGACACGGACTACAGATCTATTGCTTACGAAATCATGTCCAGAAAACTTATTAGGAATAAAAACATTGAAGGCTCTAGGAGCTATAATATGCTGTTCTCCGGAAGGAGTACGATTATTCTTACGAGATTTTAAAGGCCATTATGTATTAAGAGACATGGATCCCCGGTTACAGAATGTACCTGCACACTTGTGGGCGCAAGGCCCCACTGATGTAGGTTGTATGCACATTACACCATATCGAGTCACACTCAAAGCAGGAGTGGTATTACCACGAATTCGACAATACAAGTTACCTCCAGATGCTGTAGTGGCTTTACTGAGAATCATTGACGAGCTCATCGCACAAGGAGTGGTCGTAGAAACCGACTCCAATGTATGTAATTCTCCTATTATTCCAGTTCTTAAACGTACTGAGCCAAATGCACCACCTGTTTATCGATTAGTTATTGATCTGCGCGAATTGAATAAATGCATTGTACCACAGTACCCAGTGGTTCCAGATATCTCTTCCTTACTGACAGCTATTGATTCAGAAGCGACGTTCTTTACTGTAATTGACCTCAAGAACGCCTTCTTTAGCGTCCCAATTGATCCAGAAAGCCAATACTTGTTCGGATTCAGTTTAAATGGACGAAGTTTCAAATTTTCACGCGCACCTCAAGGATTCACAGAAAGCCCCAGCATCTATAGCCAAGCTCTGAAAAGACAACTCGACAGTATCCACATGCCTGTTAACACCGCCCTACTTCAGTATGTCGATGATCTGCTGATCACCGCCCGAAGCGAACCCGAATGTGAAAAAGCCTCACTGACGGTTTTAAATTCTCTGGCTGACAAGGGGCACAAGGTATCCCCTTCGAAGCTACAATTCTGTGTTCAGCAAGTTGTGTACCTGGGTCACTTGCTGTCCAAAGTGGGGAGACAGCTCACTCCAGATCGCATCCAGTTAATTGTAAACATGTTACCACCGAAAACGCAAAAGGAGGTGCGGGCTTTTATAGGCCTCACTTCATACTGCAGACAATGGATTCCCCAATATGCATTTCTAGCAAAGCCACTCATTCAATTGACAACTCAGGAGGCAGCGACATCGACTGTCCTCCCTTGGACTCAGGAACATACACAAGCTTTTGAAGATTTAAAGAAAGCCCTATGCCAAGCACCTGTTTTAGCAACACCATGTTACAGTAAGCCTTTTACACTTTTTGTCACAGAACGTGAGGGTACTGCATTATCAGTCCTCACTCAGGAACAAGCAGGTTCACACAAACCGTGTGCTTACTTTTCTAGCACATTAGATCCAGTAGCCCAAGCTTTACCTGCATGTTTGAAATCAGTTGCAGCGACAGCTTTAGCAATCAGACAGAGTGATTCCATAGTACTAGGACATCAATTGACAGTACAAGTTCCACATTCCGTGGAAGTTCTTTTAAATCGTACACAAACCCAACACTTGACCATAGCAAGACTGACAGGTTATGAATTGACATTGTTTCAACCACATATAGAAATCAGACGCTGCAGCACATTGAATCCTGCCACACTTTTGCCATTAAGCGGTGTAGACCCACTGAAGCATGATTGTATTGAAGTCATTACTATTACGACGAAACCCAGACAAGACTTGACAGATGTCCCATTACCAGACCCAGACCTGACACTTTATGTGGATGGTTCATGTATGAGAACAGGTACAGGTGAATTAGTGGCAGCCTACGCAGTCACAACAGACACTGAAGTTATTGAAACCAATTGTACCGACACCCTGTCAGCTCAAGCAGCAGAGCTTATCGCTCTGACACAAGTCTGTATTCAAGCCAAGGATAAGAGAGTTAACATATACACTGATTCACGTTATGCATTCGGAGTCGTTCACGACTTTGGAGTCCTCTGGCGAGAGAGAGGTTACCTAACTTCTCACGGTGCCAACATTCAACACGGTCCCCTCATTCAAGCTCTGTTAGATGCAATACATCTACCAACTGCGATATCTATTATGAAGTGTAAGGCACACACAAAGGTTACCGATACGACCTCCCAGGGTAATGACCTGGCAGACCGAACAGCTAAGCAAACTGCCCAGAATCGAATTCATGTAACTGACTCGACAAAGACAATAGTTACGACACAATCACACTGCATGACAGTCAAGGATCCCGCACATGATGTAATTGACATACAGACACATGCCACACCAGATGAAATAAAGAAGTGGACTGAACTAGGAGGGATCCAAACAGATCAGGGATGGATGACGAAGGGAAAATGTACATGGTTTCTCCCCGATTCTATGGTTCAAGTCATCATTAACACTATACATAGCCCAGCACACCTAGGAGAAAAAGCCATGCTAGACAGCATTCAACACATATGGTCCAATAAGAACTTAAGAGCAGCAGCGAAACAAAAAGTGCGTACTTGCATGATTTGTTGTCAGTTCAATCCAGGTAAAAGCATTCCTGTAGAGAAAGGTGGATTTCAGCCTCCCGATCACCCTTTTGAAGTCCTCCAGATGGATTATATCCAGATGGAACGTTGTCGAGGATTCAAGTATGTCCTCGTAGTCGTATGTGCACTTTCCCGATGGACAGAAGCATACCCAGTCCCAGATTACACTGCTCCGACCACTGCCAAGCAGCTGGTTCGTGAATTCTTCCCACGGTATGGTTTGCCCCGTATCGTGTACTCAGATAACGGTCAACCATTCTCATCCGAGCTTGTAAAACACATTACACTTCTGTTAGGTTATCAGTGGAAGTTCCACTGTGTCCGGCATCCCGAGGCGGCAGGTCTCGTGGAGCGCCATAATCAGACACTAAAGATCCGACTTTCGAAAATATGTAGAGAGAAAGGCGTTGACTGGATAGTAGCCTTGCCAGTTGCCCTTTTCTATATGAGGATGGTTGCGCACTCTCGAACCGGGCTATCCCCGTATGAAGTGGTCTTTGGTAGGCCACCGAATATGTGGGGGACGCCTATACCTCGTAAAATAACAGATGTTGACTGTATTATGCTGACAGATTACCCTGCCTCCTTGATGTCTGCACTACAATCTTGTCGTTCACAGGTAGCTGCAGCCTTTCCCGACAACACCGAGGTGAAGCCCCATGAAGTGGTCCCTGGCGATTTTGTGTTCGTGCGGAATTTTGACCGGAGAAGTCCACTGGAGCCCCGCTGGCAGACCCCGAAGTTGGTTCTTCTGACAACGAGGACGGCTGTTAAATTGGAGGGCAGAAAAGGATGGCTGCATTCGAGCCACATAAAGAAATTCCACGGACTTCCTTCAGACTTGGACTCTAAGCCCTGCCCTCCTCCACAAACTGACTCAAAACTCCCCCTGGTTGAGAAAACCGCCTCTGAAGAATATAGACTAAAATTACGGTCTAGCAAGTCAGACAGTTTAATTGTTTAAGTCCTCCCCTAGGTGAATCGGTTAAATTAGTTTCTGACATGTATCCCCTAGATCGAGATAGAGAGAGAGATAGACAGAGACAACTCAAGAAACGTGCATATTGTAAATCACTTCGTAGTCACTGTATAGTGACGTTGTTGATTATGTTTTTTCTAAGCCTTCTTATTATTGCTGCCAGTATATTATTACACATGTACTACCCTATTTTCAAGCGTGCACAATCTGCTTACAATGTTACTACCGAACATTCTTTTAGCGAATTACCTCCCCATGAATTGTCTTACAGACTTGCGCTGCGCAACAACACATTCATTAGCATGTTACATCACTCCCATCAGACTAACAATGCTACAAACTGCTGGATATGTGGCCGACTCCCTCCCTACCAGAGATACAAGGGAGTTCTGCCCCTCTTTCCATATCCGTTCACTCACAATGGCTCCTGTGGGGCATGGTTTAGATTGATTAATTCCCTAGATTCTGACATTGCTGTTTACAATGGGAATTGGGTTTGGGGAAACCTGAACTTAGTTCTACTTAAAGTCTGTTACCCTGACAAGAAGGGACTTCCCACTAGAACAGGAACTGATCTAGAAAATGAAGTATATGGATTAGGTAATTACACAATTAACCTCATGATTCTGACTGTTGAATCCGAAACTGCACCAGTCTTACCTGCCATGTCAGTGTTACCAGTCAAAGGTGAATTATGTATCAGAAAGAATGGTTCCATACACTTAGGCCATAGTGAATGTACTACTGTGATCGAATTCAGTGATCAAGGCAAGTCCACGTTTAGAGCTACCCGTCATTCCTACTTTGTCTGTGGCCATACCGCATACATACGTTTGCCTCCAGATTGGGATGGTACCTGTTACATTGCATTCCTTCTGCCACCTGTTTTCCTAGCTCCTCCTGATTATCACAGAAATACCAATCTAGTAAACAGCAGACTCAGAAGAGATCTCCCGATTGTCGACTACACTGAAACGGCATGGGAACAATACACCGACTTCAATAAAGGTTTCTTCCCCTACTTAGGTACTGTTACTAATAGTAAACTGATACGTAGATTAACTAGAACCCTCGAAGCAGTAGTGAATGAAACTACTTCCGCTCTAGGTAACTTAACAGAGGAACAGTCCGCTATGCGGGTTGTTGTTCTTCAAAATCGTCTCGTCATTGACGTCATCCTAGCTGATAGGGGTGGAGCCTGTAAGGTCATCGGGTCAAGTTGCTGTGTTTTCATTCCAGAAAACGCGCCAACGGTATATAAAGCCATAACACGTCTTCATAAAATTGCAAGTCTGATACATCAGAATCCAGGCACCTGGACTTGGTCCGGTTGGTTCTGGACAACGTTGACCGCTTGGGGATGGAAGATCTTATCCTTCCTAGGCATTGGCCTTCTCATAGTATTCAGTTGTTGCCTGTGTTTACAATGTGGACCGGCGATTTGCGGCCTGTGCGCCACATCATGTATTCCGAATTCAAATTCCCATTCAAACCGCCAAAAGAAGAAAGAAGAGCAAATGATGTTACATGAACAGATTGATCGGTTCATGCAGATCGATATATCATGAAGGGTCCGTAGGGGACAAGGAGGGAATGAGGTAATATAAATTTTATGATCAATTGTGTCCCCTATCTTAGACCCCACCGACTCCGTGTACATGCTACAAGTATATGTATGTTCCCTCCACTTCAAGCTATGAAGACGCAAATACATTTGCGTCCAACGTTAACATGTCCTCTTTCAGACCCACCATGAATGGGTCAAATAGTCCGTTCCTAAATATGCCATGCCAACGTCTTTATGTAGTGTACCTTACACATTTTTCAGTTCTGGCGAAGTAGGCCCTGGACTCTGCCATCGAGTCTTTTTCTGCCTTCTGACTCTGAATCTCAAAACCTGAGCCTGCATCTGTACTGGTGACCTCTGCCTTACTTTCTGCGCGGCTAACGGTGCCTGGCTCAGCCTGTTGCCTGCCAAGACTGTATTCAACCTTCGAATTATCTGTTTCACTCCTCGAAAATACATTCCTGTCTAGTGGTTCACGTCAACATCCTTCCAGCTGCAGAGTAAAGGGTTTGGCCATCACTGTCTCTGTGCAAAGTAATTCATGGCTCTGTTTCCATGGTAGGCCCATGCCCTCCCTCGCACCCCTCGCATCTCATGCAGACACGTAGACGCTCATACACGCACTCATGGTCAGTATAGAATAGCCTCTTGTCCGAGAGACCTTTTCCTTCCAGATAATACTGTTCCTTAAACATGAGATATTAGATATGATTTGGGATTAGGTTGATCTGACACTCCAGACTTCTGTCTCCTCATGTAGGACTAAATGTCAAGTCCCCCTTCACCCCTCAAGTTACACGTACATTACACGTCATACTGCTGCGCGCGCATCTCTGCCATGTATTTCTGCTGACACTGCCGGATTCACTCATGGATCCGCCTATTTGTGACATCATGATAAATGACGTTCTTGTTCACGCCTTCATGCACGCCTATTGTAACGCCTTTTTGTATTACGTATATGCACTCTTATCTCTCTTCTCAGCTGTTACGCCTCCTGCCTATGCTTTTACTGTAATGCATTGACTATATATATGAATGCCTGTCAATAATGTATTGTCGCATACTTGCATATTCGCTATTACCATTGACTCTGTCAGTCTGTCCCTTCCCGAACCTGCGTGGTGACGGAACGGTATGCCACCTTGGCTCGAGCCAATATGCTAATTACCCAATTCCTTTTTAAGGAATAAAACCCTTTTGAGAAACCTCAAATATCACGGATTTTGCCTCTTATTTATTATGAGTTATTCTTATTGACTTTACCGCATAGAAATTCAGTACCAGGTAATTAAATTTACCACAGTCGGTCTGAACACGAAAGTGAGTCCCAAACAGGTAGGGCCTTAACTTTTTCAGAGCCCAGACCACAGCAAAAGCCTCCCTTTCAATCGCACTCCACCTCTGTTCCCTGGGGAGTAGCCTCCGACTAATGAAAGCTACTGGCTGGTCTCCATTCTCCTCAGTGGCTTGTGAGAGTACTGCTCCCACACCATGCTCTGAAGCGTCCGTCTGAACTATGAACTCACTGGAAAAGTCAGGTGCCTTGAGCACCGGTGCTGTGCACATCGCAGTCTTCAGGGCCTCAAAAGCAGTTTGGCAGGCGTCAGTCCAGTCAACTCTTTTGGGCAACTTCTTGGAAGTGAGTTCTGTCAAGGGGGCGACAATGGTGCCATATCCCTTGACAAACCGTCTGTAATACCCGGTGAGTCCTAAAAAGGCTCTCACCTCTGTCTGGGTCTTGGGGGGCTCCCAAGCCAGAATGGTATCAATCTTTGCCTGTAGGGGCGCCACCTGGCCGCTCCCCACCTGGTGTCCCAAATACACCACAGATCCCTGCCCTATCTGGCACTTGCTGGCCTTGATAGTGAGGCCTGCCTTTTGCAGAGCCTTCAACACTTCGCAGAGGTGTTGCAAGTGTTCCTCCCACGTGGAGCTGAACACGGCAATGTCATCCAGGTATGCGGCGCTGAATTCCTCCAGCCCGGACAGTACCTGGTTAACCAGTCTCTGGAACGTGGCAGGGGCATTCTTCAACCCAAAGGGCATGACACGGAACTGGAAGTGCCCCTCTGGCGTTGAAAATGCTGACCTCTCTTTGGCCCCATCAGTTAAGGCAATCTGCCAGTACCCGGAAGTCAGATCAAATGTACTGAGGTACTTGGCAGCTCCCAACCGATCCACGAGCTCATCAGCTCTGGGGATAGGGTGTGCGTCAGTCTTCGTGACCGCATTGAGCCCACGGTAGTCCACGCAAAACCGGAGTTCTGGAGGGCCACCGGGGGTAGCAGCTTTCTTGGGAACCAAGACCACTGGGCTAGCCCAGGGGCTGCTGGAGGGCTCAATCACCCCTAGCGCCAACATCTTGGAAACCTCCTCCTTGATGCTGGCCCTGACCTTGTCAGCTACCCTGTAAAATTTTTGCTTCACAGGCAGACTGTCTCCAGTGTCCACGTCATGGACGCACCAGTTGGTGACTCCTGGGGTCAGGGAGAACAGAGAGGAGAACTGACCCAACACTTGGCGACAGTTGCTCTGCTGTTCTGGGGTCAGGGTGGGCGAGAGGACCACACCATCCACTGACCCATCGTGCTCCTTAACTGCCAGGAGGTCAGGGAGAGGATCACTATCCTCTTCCATTCCTGCATCTGTAGCCATGAGCATGGTTACTTCAGACCTCTCAAAGTGTGGTTTGAGGCGGTTCACGTGCAAAACTCTCAGGGGCTGCCTGGGAGTCTTCAGGTTAACCAGGTAGGTTACCTCACTCTTCCTTTCCACCACCTCGTATGGCCCAGACCACTTGTCTTGGAGCGCGCAAGGCTCCACTGGCGCCATCACCCACACTTTCTGCCCAGGTTGAAATTCGACCAGAGTGGTATTCTGGTCGTACCATCTTTTCATTTCTTCCTGGCTTGCTTCCAGGTTCGCCTGAGCGAGCTTCCTGAAGCGTTGTGTCTGGTTGCGGATGGCCAGCACATAGCTGAACACATCCTGGGGGGTTTTCCCACGGGACTTTTCCCAACCCTCCTTCACCAGTGAGAGAGGTCCTCTGACAGGGTGGCCATACAGGAGTTCAAAGGGACTGAACCCTAAGGACTTCTGAGGCACCTCCCTGTAGGCAAACAACAGGCATGGTAACAAGACGTCCCACTTCCGTCTCATGGGCTCCGCTAGGCCCATAATCATACCTTTCAGGGTCCGGTTGAACCTTTCAACCAGCCCATTTCCTTGAGGGTGGTAAGGAGTGGTGAACTTATAAGTTACCCCACACTCCTCCCACAGAGACTTCATGTACCTAGAGATGAAGTTGGTACCCCGGTCGGAGACCACCTCTCTGGGGAACCCCACACGGGAAAAGATCCCCATCAATGCACGGCCCACCACGGGTGCTGTGATTGTCCTGAGAGGGACTGCTTCCGGGTACCGGGTGGCATGGTCCACCAAGACCAGGATGAACCTGTTGCCTAAGGCTGTCTTGGGGTCCAGGGGCCCTACGATATCTATGCCCACCCGCTCGAAAGGGGTGCTCACCACTGGGAAGGGTTGAAGGGGGGCTTTCAACTTCATTCCAGTCTTGCCACTAGCTTGACAGGTTTGGCAAGATCTGCAAAAGGAACCGACGTGCTTTCTCATCTGGGGCCAGTGGAAGTGGGTGACAAGCCGGTTTAGGGTCTTGTCTTGCCCCAGATGTCCTGCAAGAGGCACGTCATGAGCCAGACCCATTAGGAAGTTTCTGAAGCGCTCGGGTACCACCAGCACACGGGCTGCACCGGGCTCAGCAAACTTAGGCTCACTATAAAGTAGGTCACCTTCCCAGTAAACATAGTGATCTTTGACTGCTCCACCTGCTGCCTGATCTACAGCCTGTTGCCGCAGACCAACGAGGGAAGGGCATTCCTTCTGCTCCCTGCAGAACTCCTCCCTGGAGGGACCACCTTCTTGCTGCCAATGGGTCAGCTCAGGTAGGTCTCCCAGTTCGGCCACCTGTTCCCCTGTAGGTTCCAGGGCATCCCCCTCAGGTTCTGCTTCCTCCTGGACCGTGGGAACGGCTGGGGCTGGTTTCCCGCGCCCTCTGCCTCTTCCTCTCCGGGCAGGTCTCTGGGCCACTGTTTCAGGCTCCAGTACTGCTGATTCACCCTTACTGGCTGCCATAGCACGCGTGGTCACGCAGATCCACGCAGGCAGACCCAACATCTCCAAGTGAGTTCGGCGTTCTATGTCTTTCCATGGAGAACTCTCCAGGTCGTTGCCTAACAGACAGTCCACAGGCAAGGCATCACTGACAACTACCTCCAAAAGACCAGAGACTCCTCCCCATTCAAAGGAAACCTTCGCTAGCTTGCAGAGGCGCACTGAGCTGTCAGCTGCCACTACAGGGCGGAGTACACCAGGGATGATTTGCTCGTCAGACACCCACTGACACCTCACGGATGTCACACTGGCTCCGGTGTCTCTCAGAGCCTCAACCTCCCTCCCATTGATGGTCACCTTCTGCCCATATTTCTTAGTGTTAGAGGGCAGTAAGGTTTCCTGGACCACCTCTTGGTCTCCTAGCGAGACAAGGGTCATAACTGCTAGCTCTCCCCAGTCACTAGAAACCAAATCCCCACCCAAAGCTACACTAGCTAACGCTGGGGCGGGAGCACCAGTGGGTGCGGGCTTCTTCTTGGGACATTTCGGAGCAATATGGCCCACCTCGTTGCAGTGATAGCAGGTAGGGGGACCCTGGTTATTTCTCTTGTCCTGCCTACCCTTAGAGGGCCATGGCTGTTTAGGCTTGGGGGTTTGGGAATCCTTTTCCGGGGAACTACTTTGGGGCCCTTGTGAGAACTCCTTTTGGTTACCCTTGTCCCCCCCACTCTTCTGCTGGGGACCCTGCCCACCTTTGGCTGTGGTACCCACAATTCCTTTGTGGACCCTGGTACTGGTCCAGCGGTCCGCCTCCTTAGCAAGCTCAATGGGGTCGGTCAGCTTGCTGTCTAAAAGATGCTGGCGCAGCTCTGGAACACAAAGACTACTCAAGTGCTCCCAACTGATTAAATGCAACAACCCCTTCAAATCAGTTACTTTACTGCCCTTCATCCAACCGTCCAGTGCACGCGAGTACCCATTCACACACTCCATCCAAGTCTCAGACTCTTTCTTTTTGGAGTTTCTAAACTGCAGTCTGTACTGCTCTGGAGTAAGGCCATACCTGAGACATAAGGCCTCCTTCATATTGGGGTAGGTCATGGCATCTGTCAACTCTAAGGGCTCTAGAGCACTCCTCCCAGACGCCTCAAAATGTTTCCACAGGCCCGCCCCCCAATACTTGTCAGGCACCTCATTCATCTTCAATGCAATTTCATACGAAGTGAACCAGGCATAAATATCCTCACTCCTATGGTAATTCTGTACCAGGTCTTTGGGAATATATACTTTACCCCCATGCACTGGCTGCGCGCTGCCACCATTTGAACTGGCATCCACCTCCTTGTTTTTCAGATCCAGCTCTTTTATTCTCAATTCATGAGCCAAAAGCAATTTCTTTTCCTCTAAGGCGCGGGCATCCTTGCTCTCCTCCGCCGCCTTCTCTACTTCCAATTGCCTCATTTTCATTTTCATGACCTCCAAGTCATATTCTCTTATTCTTTGATTTTCCTGTAACTCTTCTGGGGTGAGGCCCCTACTGGAGTGGTTGCTGCCCGCTCCTGAGCCGACTCTGCCCACTGGCAGATCGTTGCCTTGAAAAGCATTTTCTACATCCACATCATCATCTCCCTCTAGTGCCTCCCAATGGGCTTTCAAGATTCTCTGCAGCTCCTCTTTTCTGTAGGCGCTTTTTATGGGGCACTCAAACTCAAGGCAGAATTTCCTAAGTTGCTCAACTTTGTATGAATACAAATCTCCAATGGCAAACTCCAATTCCACTTCTGCCCTCTCACTGGGTGCCTTCCCATTCTGAGACATGATGCTTTTCGAAGAGTTACTCAAAAATAGAATTCAAAAAACTCAAAAACCAATAGTATGCGGTGGCGTAGTGGTCTGCACTCACTAGTGATGTACACCAATTACTGTGGGTCAAGTACAAATACAAGTTCAAATCCCACCGCCTGACCACCAATGTTAGAACTGGGGGTCTCTAGTTGGCAGAGGTAGGTACCACTGTCCAAATAGGGACCCTTGCTTCTAGTCAGGACAAGGAGATAACCCTCTCAGATAACCCCTGCTCGCCCTCAAGGTAGCTTGGCCTGAGCAGTCTAGGCTAACCAGAGGCAATGCGTAAAGTATTTGTACCAACACTCACAGTAACACAGTGAAAACACCACAAACTGATTCCACAACAGTTTAGGAAAATAAAGATATTTATTCTAAACTACACAAGACCAAAACGACAAAAATCCAACATACACAGTTCAAGAATATGGTTTCAAAAGAGTTCTTCAGGTTGTAATCAAAGTTCTTTAAGTTGCGTTAAAATAATCCACAGATGCGTGAAAAGTTCACAGTTGCGTCACGTTTACTCACAGTACCTTTTAGATGCAACAAAGTTCCACAAGCAGGAAGCTGGTGCGGTGGAAACAAGCGATGCGTCACTCCTGAGACCCTGGGGAGGCGATGCGACAGCCCCGCTGCAGCAGCGGGCGTGTTGCGACGAATCCGGTCTGTATGGGGAGGAAGGCAGCTTGCGTAGATTCCGGTGCGTAGGTTCCGTAGGAAGTCTGTTCTCGCAAAGGCACGATGCGACGATCTCGTAGGGGCTGCGACGATCTCCGGGGCGACGATGCGCGGTCCAGCGGTGATCCTCTCTCTCGCAGCTCCTCGATGCGATGGTTCTGCGACGATGCTCGCAGCGACGTGATGCGGTCCGCAAGCAAGTGGTGCGGTGATCTCACCCAGCGACGACAGGCTCTGCGACGACACTCGCAGCGATGTTCGATTCTCCCGCACCGGTCTGGTGCGTCCCACAAACGAAGGGTGCGACGGCTCCGGCAGCGGCGTCAGGCGCTGCGCCGATCTCGACCTTCGTAGCGGCGGGAAACTTCTCGCACTGTCGGGGATGCGCTCCGCAAGCGAGCGAATGCGACACTTTTCAGCTTCAAAAGTCTCTCAAGCTTAGTTTCAAGCTTCCCAGCTCAGGTTCAACTTCCAGAGGCCCCACAACTGGATCAAGCACTCTAGGAAGGACAGAACTCTCTCAGCAGAGTTCAGGGAAACTGGGGGTGAAGTCCTTTTGTTCCTGGGACTTCAAAACAGGGAGCCAGCTCTTCTCAGGCCCTTGGAGATTCCTTCAAGACAGGGGACACAGCTCACAGCAAAGTCCTTCCCCTCTCCTTGGCAGCAAAGCAACAGCAGGTCAGTCCAGCAGAGCAACAGCAGGACAGTCTTCCTTCTTCAGAGTCAGCTTTCTCCTTGGCAGAGGTTCCTTCTTGATTTCCAGGATGATCTAATTTTCTGTTGTCAGGGGTCCTGTACTTATACCCCTAAAGTCTTTGTTCTCTCTGTGCATGTGGGCCCTGAGCCCGGTCTGAACCAGTTCTGGGTGGATCCTGAGTACTTTGTTTTGCTGGCTGCATCTTTCCTTTCAGAGTGAGGGGCAGGGTCCTCAGCCGCCCAGCAGGAGGTGGAGCCAGCATTGTGGCAGGCAGGCACAGCCCTATTCAGCCCAGGTGCTAACTCCTCCCACCACTCAGGTTGCAATTGCTTCATTCAGCCTAGTGCTGACTCATCCAGCCTCTGGGGGAATTCCCCAGCCCCTGTCACTCACAAACCAGACAGTCAATACACAAACAGGCCCAGGCACACAGAAGGGTCAGACAAGAGAACAGCAACCTTCTAAAAGTGCTGTTCTCAAACACAGGATTTAAAAACCACCTTTCCTAAAAGATGTATTATTAAATTCTGAGTTCAGGGATACTAGATACTTATGTCCTATCTTGTTCCTATGGGAAGAAATGCTGTTAACCACTGTAGCCAGCATCCCCCATGTTAACCTATGGAGCAAGATAGCCTTACAATAGTGAAAAACGAAAACGGCTGTAATTCACTACCAGAGCATGGTACCTGCACTAGTACATGCTCTACCTTTCACATACACTGCACCCTGCCCAGGGGGGTACCTTGGGCCTTCCATAGGGGTGACTGATGTGCACGAAAAGGGAAGGGTTAGGCCTGGTCAGTGGGGACACTGACCAGGAGGACATGGCAGTTCTAAACTGCCCATAGGCGCTGCAGTGGCAGGCCTGAGACACCATTTTAGAGCTACTCCTGTGGGTGGCACAATCAGTGCTGCAGGCCCACTAGTAGCATTTGTCATCACCAGCCCTGGCACACCCAGTGCACTTTACTAGGGACTTCATGGTGATACAAATATGCCAAACATGTATATCCAATCGGAATAACAATTTACCTAGGGAGCACTTACACTCTGGCACTGGTCAGCAGTGGCAGAGTGTCCAAAGCATCTAAACCAGCAAAAACGAAATCCAGCACAGCATCAAAAATACAGGAGGCAGAGGCAAAAAGATAGGGGTAATCACGCCAAAGATGCCAGGTCTAACAGACATTGGACACAAGAACACACAGATATACTTTGTTCCTTACAAGCTGACATGATAGCTTCGGCTATTGGACCTCCACCCTGAAACCAAACTGCCAGATCACCAAAACCATCAAGACGCCCCATAGCTGCAAACTTTCATTCTACACCCCCCCAACCACCTGCCACACTGCGGGATCACCTCGGTGACCATCTACTCCAATGGCACAGTCCTGATCCAAGCCAATAATGCCAACATTGAGGCTTTTGATCTCCTCTTCCCTTCTCTATACACCAACAGCACCCACACACTACCCCCCTCCCAGCGCTCCCCGTCCACCCGGGCAACCAGTACCCCAAACTGAACACCCTCACTATTCCACCTCCCGCTATCACAATCACCTACACGCAACCTCTAACCCTCTCTAATCCCTCTACCACCAAGGACACGGCCTCTCCCCCTGCACTAGTCCATCCTCTAGAACAACCCTCTGTGCAGAACCCCCCAATCAGTACCGAGCGACTGCAATACACACCCCAAGTCTCCCAATCACCGGCCTCTACCCTCCTGCAAGAAAAAACAACTACCACAACTCGACCCCCCTCATCCTATGCCCTATCCCATAACCCAAAATGACAACTCAATTAACACCAGAGGACAATACAACACTATCAGCTCTTCTCCGCGCCGAGGAGACCCCACCCAGAAGCAACCCACCTCCCCTCAAGAAGAGATGGATCGCCGCCTCACCCGTATTGAAAGCCAAGTCGCCATTATAATATAGGGCCTGCATCATATCCTAACCCACCTCTCGACACTCCACAATCCCCCCTAAACACTCACTCCACCCCATCTCCTCCTCCCCCACACACCCTAGGCCTCCCAAGCCCCTGCCACTGGCTAGTCCCCTGCCCTTCCTCGTCCTAGGCCCAGAGGCCGAATAGAGCTATGGAAGCCATGTCCTCCGAGGAAGCGCTCGAGCTGGCCTTCTCATCCAACATCCCTTCCACTCATGTCTTGCAATCTACAATTCAGGTAATCACCGGGTTCAGAACTGGCCACTCCTTCCCGAAACCCCCCAGACACACAGCCTCTCTCATCAACATTGCTACTCCCCGAACTAACTGCATGCTCATAAACTGTAGATCTGCCACGAAACTGGAATGATAAGAACAACGCCCCTGTACAAAACCTGAATGAGCTTTTACATTCCAGTAACCTTACCCAGCACTGCTCAAAAGAAACTCATAACAAAGGGGCAATCCTGGATGCCATCATCGCCTGGATGCCATCATTGCCCAACACAACGCAATTACTATAGACCATATCCTTCCGGTCGACTGGTCAGATCACCACCTAATCCTATTCAACATCTCTCAACCGATCATGTGTCAATTCACCCTTCCATCACAGACCCCCTACATGGTCGAGAAACCTAACGCAGATCAACACAGCTGACTTAGAAGAAAAAAATATCCTCCCTCCTGCCCATCTCCCCGGACGGCCTCTCAACTGTAGAACTCACATCCTACTACAACATAACCATGTCCTCCATCTTAGACCAACTAGCTCCCATGAAACTGAAAAAACCCAGGAACATCCCCTCCAGATCCTGGTTCAACAAGGACATCAACGAGGAAAGAAGGCAACTCAGAACCACTGAACGTCTCTGGAGAAAGAATCCCTCCTCCAGTCATTGCGAAGAACTCAGATCAGCAAAAAGTCAGTACAAAAAGCATATCAATATTGAAAAAAACAACTTTTTCTGTATCGCGCTGGACAAGGCTAAAATCAGACTAAGAGGACTCTTTTACATCCTCAAAAAACAAACATCCAAGCCATCTACTACCCATGTCCAGCCCTCTAAAGCCTTATGTGACAACTTTGCCAACTTCTTTAATGAAAAGATAGAACTATCACTGGACATCAACCTCCATCCTCCTGGCAAAAACTGCACCCCAGCAATCATAACTACCTCTAGAGAGCGACCCTCAATTACCTGACTTCCTTCGACCCCATCCCTGAAGCTGAGATCCTCAATTTAATCTCCTCCTCCAAGCCCTCATCCCACAACCTCGTCCCTATACCCTCCCAAATGGCCAAAGAGCTGAAAGTCACCCAGGCACCACTTTGGTGCAAAATCATAAACAGCTCCCTAAAAACTGGCATCATACTAGATTGTCTCAAAGTAGCCAATCGACACCTCTTCTGAAGAAACCAGGCCTAGATACTAACGACTGGAATAATTTCAGACCTGTCTCCAATCTCCCCTTACTAGCCAAAATCCTTGAAAAATGTGTTCTCCGTCAACTGAACAAACATATTGACAATATTAATTTGCTAGACCATCACCAATCAGGCTTTAGAAAAGGCGATAGCACCGAAACTGCAATCCTCAACATCGTGGATGACATCCTCAACTCCCTTGACTCAGACCATTGCTGTCTACTCATCTTCCTAGACTTGTCAGCAGCCTTTGACACAGTGGATCACAGTCCTCTTCTCATCAAGGCTCTCAAAGAGCGGGTAGGTGCAGATGAAGTGGCCCTTCCATGGTTCACCTTCTTCTTTCAAAACCGCTTCCAAAGAGTAAAAATCAAATCCTTTACATCTGACCTTCTCCCCGTGAACAGAGGTGTCCCCCAAGGATCCGTTCTCTCCCCTCAACTGTTCAACATATATATGGAACCCCTCACCACCATTCTGAAAAAAGCCAACATCCCTTTCCATGTATATGCAGATGACACCCAGATCTACTTGGAAACCTCCTCCCTTAAGAAGTCCAAGAATGGCTATCAACAAATCGCCTTAAACTCAATCAGGGAAAACCGAGATCCTCCTCATCTCCAACAAGGAAGAAAACCCGCAAATCGTTGAATGGCTGAAAACAATCGATACCCTCAACGGGAATCTCACCCTGGCAAACTCAGTAAAATCACTTGGAATCACCCTTGATCACAAACTATCCGTGACCAACCACATCAAGAACTCCGCTAAGAGCGCCTTTCTCCATCTGAAGCTTCTCAATAAAATCAAACCCTACATTCCACCTATGAACCTCAAACATGCCACCCAATTACTGGTGTTGTCTAGACTGGACTATGGGAACGCAGTCCTCTCCGGTACAGCTCTCTCCCACCTAGTGCCACTCAAAACTACCCTCAATGCAGCTGCCAGAATGGTCACCGGGGTCAAACAATTTGACCATATATCTCCCGCACTCAGAGATCTAAAATGGCATCAAATGGAAATGCGTGCCAGCTTCAGAACTGCCTGCTTTACACATAAAGCCATGCACACAGGGAAACCGGAATACCTAGCTTCTATACTTAAGAGAGCTCGACAGTTTAGAAGTCTCAGGAGTTCCAACTCCCTCCTACTCATCCCCCTGAAAACGCACAAACAAAAAAACACAGCACGCTCTTTTTGCAGGCAACGCTCCGAAAATCTGGAACATCCCTGTTGACATCAGAACAACCCCCTCCTTTCCAAAATTCAAAAGCCTCCTAAAAGTCCTTTACCTCAACCGTGCCTTCCCAAACTCAATTACGTGACTCACATGCTTCCACCTGGCAGTCACCTGACATTGCACACCACTGCCTACCTCATCTCCTCTCCCCAACCCATCACCTTGATTCATCGCTGCTAGGAGAAAATTTCAGCATAAAACGTTGACTATGCATTGAGACTACCTCTTGACCTCTCTACCTCTATGTCGCACCTCAGACCCTTTGACCTCTCTACCTCAACAACGCACCTCAGGCGCTCAGCACAATTGTAACTTTTGAACACTTATGAATACGTCTATTTTGTTCTATTATGATGTATTTGTTTCTCTCCACCCTGCTGTAAAGCGCTCCGATATCCTCGAGTCTGGCCAGCGCTATAGAAAACTTCTAAAATAAAATAAATTTTAAAAAACACCTTCACACACGTGTAAATAACACAAATTTGGTGATCCAAAACAGTACCCATAGCATATAAATCACATTTGTACACAAACGCTGAAATGGCTTTGCTTTTACAGGGAAAATTCTAACAGCAGCACAGTCTGCTACAGTGAGAGAAAGAGCACTGACTCTGGGGAAACAAATAATTGTCTTAACTCCAGTACCAGCCTTAGAGGTTGTTACAAAGGCAAACGTTCCACATGCTAATGCTTTACATCCGAGATGGATACAAGAGCTAATTCTCACACTGCAGTAGATGTAGACTTCAAATGTGATTGTACACTAAAAACGCAAGCATTCCTGCAATACAAAGAAGAATATCCTCTCCCGAACGAAATAATGCCTCTAGATCAGTATGAATACATTATTTACACTGACGGTTCTACTCAGCCTGCCCTGGAAGTAAACAGCCACACAGCACAGCTTGTGCAATTGTAAAAGTATGTATGCAGGATACGGCAAGTTCCATCCTTGCAGTACGAAGACACCGTCTCTAGGAGACTGCACAGCACAGCAGGCAGAATGTAAAGCTCTATTACTGGCACTAATACAAACTGATCAAGAATTCCTCAAACTTATAGTGTGCGATTCGTTTTACAGTGTCCTGTTTTACAGTGAATATCTTCACTACTGGGCTCAGACTGGGTTTAAAAACTCAAAAGGTTGCACAATAAAGAATAAAATGCTTTGGGAACAAGTGGCAGAGTTGAAAAAAGACTTGTTGAGAGCCCACGTGATGCACAAACTAAGTCATCAATGTGATGGCGTTCACGATGAAAGGAATTCATTGGCTAATGAAGCCGCAAAAGAGGCAGTACGAACTGCTGCCTTAGCTGTAATCACCCGTTCTTGCATGAGAATAGACGGAGACATAATGGTAGCTGTCATTGCTTCATGCAAAAACAGCTCAGCTGTTTTAAAGACATTTCCACTGAAGTACTCCTACAAGTCAGATGCAAAGAACATTCCATATGCTCAAATTACAGGATTGGAGGATATAATAATATCGAACATGGATTGAAGATTAGGTTTAATTCTAGTTGCACATTAGGGTCTGGGTTCTGCACATTTGGGTCTGGGTTCTCCACTGAAACAACGCTATTGGTGGCCAGGTTTAACAAAACAAACAAAATGATTGGTTCTTATGTGAGACATCTGTCTGAAGATGAAGAGTTCCACCGTAGCTCATCTGGCACAAACACCATTACTAATATCAGACAGACCTCTTGCCTGTGTCTATTTGGACCACTGCTGCCCCTTACAATCTGATGGGGCTTACAAGTACAACTTGGTGGCAGTGGATTCATGTTCTAGATTCCTTTGGGTTTGGCCTCAATGCTTGGCTGACGCTCGAACTTTTATAAAACATTTGCAAGTCTTCATGGGGACTATGAAGTTGGCACATTACATTCTGACGGTGGCCCAGCGTTTAGCTCTAGGGATTACAAGCAAGCCATTCGAAGTTTGAGTGTTTTGCTTTGTGGTATTCCTCTCCATCCCATCCTGAGGGAAATTCAGTCATGGAGAGGAAGAACCAGGAGTTAAAGCAATCTTTAACAGCAAGGGTATTAGGTTCAGGTGGTAGTTGGGTCAATCACCTACATGGGTCCAGAGGGCACTAAATAATATGCCAAGAAGTTCCCTAGGAGGTGTTACCCCTTACGAAGTCCTATTTGGAATGAGAATGTGGGTAGGATAAGCGTTTGGCCGTTTTACAGGATCTTAATGAATTCCGGGCACTACAGAGCAACATGCAAGTAAAACGCACCGCAACTGTGGAAGTCAAATCAGTCACGGCAAGACCTGTCGGGATTCCAAAAGTTGGGGCTCTGGTTAGAGAAAAGATTGTGGACAAGAAAGAATTTGGGCCATCCTACAGAAAGCCTGTACCTATCCTGGCTGTCGAATGAACAAGAACAATACTTCTGCCTTGTGCCGACAAGAAGGAAAAGTGATTTGTCTCAATAGATCTGATCAAACCACACTATGTGGCTGATCCTGAATAGCTCCTGGGTAGCCGCCGCTCTCTTCTCGCTACCATACAGGAAGTTTAGACAGAAAGACTTATAACATTCGAAGAGTCTTCTATATGTAGTAATGGAGTTACCAACAATGAAATGAAACTCATTCCTATTGAAATTGGACATCAAAACTCAAATGAAACAAGATATCAATTCGGCCTACCACGAACCTATACATCAATATGCCTCAACAGGCGACATCTGCCAGTTCATCAAAACCTGCTGAGCTTCCAAAGATAAATCAAACTGCATATGGCTATTTCATAAATTTTTACACATTTTTCCTGGATCCAAGTGAACCTGAGTCACCGCCAGCTCCTGCTTCCTGCAAATAACAACTTCATGACTTCTAAATTTTACAGAAAAAGACTTACCTAGTCTCACCATGGCTACAGCTCTGGATTATCACTGGAATACTTTTCCGACTGTTTTGGACAGGTTTAGTGACTGTGGCCCAGATGTAGGTAAAATAGATTTACCGATTTTTAATTACCGAATTCTTCCGATTCGGTAATTAAAAATCGGTAAATCTAAGGGGTGGATATGTAGGAACATCCAGATGTTCCTTTTACCGAATCGGTAAATATCTGTATTTACCGATTCGGTAAATACCGACCGGTAATGCCCCATTCATTCCTATGGGCTTTGAAGCCCATAGGAATGAATGGGGCATTACCGGTCGGTATTTACCGAATCGGTAAATACCGATTTTGACAAGGGTGCAGGGGGTGTCACTTTGACACCCTCTAGCACCCCCAAAAAAGATTCGGGGGCCATGTGGCAGGCATACCTGCCCTAAGGGCAGGTCTGCCTGTCATATGGCACAGGTGTGCATGCACACATGTGCATGCACACCGGAATCGGTATTTTACCATGAAGTTGGACTTCATGGTAAAATACCGATTCTGTAAGGCTTGTGGGACTCAGAAGAGTCCCACCTACATCTCATTGTTACCGAATCGGTAAAAATACCGATTCGGTATTTTACAGATTCGGTAAATTTACCGATCGGTAAATTTACCGAATCTGTAAAATATGTGGCCCTACATACCATTTTGTGAATCTCGGTCGGTAACGGCCGAAAATACCGATTTTCGGCCGTTACCGACCGACCTACATCCGGCCCTGTCTTTTTCTTACTCCTGAGTGGACACTATCTTCCAGAATGCTCCACAGCATTAAATTTGAACTTGGTACTGAAACCTCATACATTATCTCATTGTGAACAGAGATACCTGTCCTATGTGAGCATTACAGCAGTTCCTGATGGAATAGGTTATATATGGTTGCTAATGATGTATTTGGTCCCACAGAATTTTTGAAAATACTACATGTATTCAAAATTTCTTTCAAGATATCATCACCTTCACTACATGATCTGACGATTGGGATTTTGAAACTGTAAATAACATGTTGTCTGATTTAGAACTTTCTGCAGCATTTACAAAGTATGAAATGTTTGATGGCATTATTGATTTTTACACAATGTACTGTTTTCAACATTATGGTCATCACTTTCTGCATAAAACAAGTGCACCATGGAATGTTTTCACATATCACCAATGGGAACATTGCCCGACACCACCGAAAGGTAGTTCACAAACGTTTGCACAGAAGTTTGCTTATTTTTCTGGGTTTAATACATCAGATCCACACTCATACTATTATAAGCTTGCACCCACACAAGTTCAGGGAATGGGGGCACTATTTAGAACATGCCTCATACCCCAACAAATCATCTTTCCAGAACAACACTGTGCAAAAGACGTCCTGTCTTGGGTTAGCCAAGATTAAGGATTTGGACACACCAAGTATTCTCTCATGTTCATACTTTGAGTGTTTGCAAAATTACACAGAACTTGGTGAGGGTACACTAGTTAATATTATGCAGGGCATTTCATATACTTAAACAGACTCCAATTGGAAGGGATGGTTAGTTTGGCCTGTAGACATAAATAGGCGTCAGTCAAGATTTCGGGGTACCACCAGAGGGTTTAGTATCCATAGGCCCGACTCACACTATGTACAATACAATCATCTGGGGTGGTGACATCATACAGTTTTGGGAAGTTATGCCTAGATTGGCTAAGAACCTCAACACAGTCTCAGGCAAAACAACACAAGTCCCTACTGTCAGACAACATGGATTTAAGGGATTTTTTGCTAGGTCTCCATAAGCCACATCGTACCAAACGCTTCTTATATGCCACTTACAATTAAATTTGGAAACTCTCTCAACAAGAAGCTGCAGACAGATAGCGTAACATTGACAGAATTAACCTAGAAAAGGCCTAAGCAGTGGTTGATAATGGTATGATATGATCACATTAACATCCAAGATTTATTAACTGGGCAATATTGTATCTTCTGCTATAGATATACTGGAACAGGATCTGCCCATCTTAAAACACGGACAATCACAGTTACGTTCTGTTGTGTCATTAAGCTGGTGCTACAATCTTTGCATTCTGGTTATATGCCCTAGCATTATATCAACAGTATGTCTCTGTTCTCTGCATATAATTTAACTGAAACGCAGATAACAATGGCACAAAGGGATGCAGAATATACAATGCTGCGCATTGAAAAAGTAGACTGATTACCTTTCGCCGTAGCAGAGTCACCATCCACAGAATGGTTAATTCATCGCCATATAACATTGCCAGTAACAACTTTCCTGTTTCAATATTGCCTAGAACACCACCAGGTAGGCAGATATGAAGTAATTGGTAGGGCAGTCATCAATGAATCTTGGGAAATACCGTATATATTTAGATTCAGGAACGGGGACACTGAAGTGTTTCTCAGTGGTACAGACAGCAAGGATTCTTTGAGTGGATCTCTCATTTGACAGGATATTATGCTTCATGGGGCCTGTAATGGTTCAGTTGGAAACTTGTCCTGTCATTTGAAAGGGTACCCAGCTGCTGTGATTAATCCGGTGTTCAGGCTACTCTCAAATGGGAGTTACTTAATGCTGAATGATCAAGGTTGTTGTGGGATGCTTTCAGGCATCGTATATCTTGTCACAGTGAGTTCCAGGGTTACTTGTTGTATGAAAGTATTTTTTCCACTGACCAGCACAGTCAGGAAGGCCCTGTTATGGTCTTCACTGAATGTTCCCTTTATACAGTTTGATACTCTGAGCCGAATGAAAGCCATGCTTTTACAGAAAGATGTCTCCTTTACCTCAGCCCGAGAGACTTTCGATCTCCAGGTTGCAAGGTCCTCAGCTGAGATACAGGCACCTGTACGAACTGACTGTCCCTTCCATTTCAGAGAAATGGTACGGCACATCTTTAACATGTCTGATATGAAGGGTGTAGTACACCTATTTAACACCATCGATGCTAGTGCTATTTTCCTCCTGTGCTGACCTTTTGGTTTTCCCATTGTTCATGACGAGTTCAGCTCGTCATGAGTGTATGGAGGTGTACATCATGACGAGCTGAGCTCGTCATGAGCGTCGAAGGAGTTAAGCCAATAGATTCTGAACTGCTAGGCACCTTTCAGACAGTCTTCAGAGTGATTCCAGCTTTTAAACACTCCTAATTCTGAAGCATTTTCAAAGGACTTCTACTAATCCTGCCACTGGTAGCGGGAATCCTGATTTAAATTTTTGTGCTACGCAATGGATATTCCAGTCACAAAGGAGATGGAAAAAGCGCTCTTGCAGCGCCGTTACCGTGAATGCATGATACTCCATCTGGGCACACCTCGACTTCGGGAACTAAGCTAGTCTTGGTTCCTATCATTTCGACTAGTCTGAAATGACTGTGTTTTGCCTGTCCTCCGCTGCCTATTCTGCAGACAAGAATGCGTGTTGGACCTCTGTCTGAAACTTCCATCGGTTGCACCACTGGACGTGGATGCATTGCTGGACCCGTTACCAGCCAACGTACTGCAGTGTCCTCAGCATATTCCCATGTTGATGTCAGCATTCTTGGAGCCACCACGGGATGCTTTCACTCCTGTTGGATCGGACACTGCCTCCTCTACAGGCACACATGCTCTGGATATTTCAAAGGCTTCCCCAGCACCGGCAGTGGTAACTGAAGAAGATCTTCTTTGCTTGATTTGACCTGATCTATGAAGTGTTACTGGGACCGTTGTCTGCGATGGCAAGCAACAGTGAAGTTGTGTCTCTCACACTGGACACATAAACCTTTGGCTCTCCGTGTGCTCTGGGAAGAATTCGCCTTTTTCCAAAACAACCAAAATTGTAATTTTAAACAAAATCTTTTTTCACTCCTTTTCTATTGCTGAGCACCATGGTTTTCAGACATTTTCAGTTGCCCAAACCATATAGAGAACTTTTTACATATATAAATTACTTTTAAGCATTTTTATGAACTTTTTAGAAAATATTTTAAGCAGTTTTTTTATTGTGCTTAAGTTAGAAGGACATTTCCTTTTTTAGTATGTATTAGGAGTGGGTGTTATGATTTTTAAATGTACCCCAATATAGGCTTAGGTAGTCACCCAACTTTTCACCTATATTTCTCCTACCATTACACTACATAACGGATTAGGAATTGACCTTTTACCTAGTTAAGGTGCTGCATAAATGTTGTGTAGTATTCCCAGAAAACTAGCTTCATTTATTATGCATGAGGATTCTCTGATTCACAGCAGGACTACCAGCTTATGCATAATAACTATGTATAAGAGTCATCCCTTTTGTCATCCTCAATCGAAATGACACAGCAAGGTAGAAACACTAAGGCTACCTTTTGGGTATATATACACAATATCTTTGCTGGGGCAGAAAGAAGAGAAAGACATCCATGCTAACTCACTGACGAGAGACATTGAGGTTCCTGCACCCAGACACTCCAGCTCGCAGTGATCTGACATCCCTTGCAGGGTGTCCATTTCAAGACCAAGGTGGGGTCCCACTGTCTCTCACTTCAGGTAATGGGGTTGGGTTGAGCCTAAAAGGATTCTTGGCTCTACACCTACATAGATGCTAGGTACACTTAGGAACATCTAGTTAGGGTTACATCGCAGGAGTACGTACTATTATTGTCATTTATTTTTATACCTGCCTGTATTCATTGTTTTAGCACTCTGTTAGGAATCTACCATCCACATACTCTATTGATGCTTATAATCATTTATATCTGTTTCTGTCTTATGGTGGTTTCAGCACACCTATTTTACACTAGAATGATGCTGGTTCAATAAATGTTTATTGAAAAACGTCCCCACCATTCATTCTGTGTATCTCTCTGAGACAAAGTGAGCATGAGTGACTGAGCGAAAAGTACTATACTGTTTCCATGATCCCTGATGGGACACAGTTGTCATGTTCGATAGTTGCCAAGAACTATTCTCTACTTGGTAAGAGGAGTTTATAGTGGCACTTTGAGCTAGCTGGTATACAGGTGAACATACCCGGTAGGGGTGTCTGGAATCAATCTGGAAACCAATCCCACAGTCTATGTTGTCTAAATGCACAGATCCTATATAGATTTATAGGAACGACACGACAATATATTCAGTGGCAATGAATGTACTGCTATTATTGTATGCCCAGAAATGTTTCCAGTTGACGTAACTGGGCACATCTAGAGCATGTCCTCTGAGAGTCTGTTGCTGCTATCTAGAACTGTACTTTGCATATTTTAACTCTCAGCAGCACACACATGTTTTTGAATGTTTCTCGTTTGGTTTGTCTCTTTGCTTTGCTTTGTTGCTCTTAAAGTTGGAGGTTTTGCGCACTGTACTGTCAACGACTACATATCACACTACAGATTGCTCCAGCAAGTATGCCACAATCTTCAAAGTACCTGGGTCATAATGCTAAGTCGCAGCTTAAGATTCTGCATTGTTGATGGTGTCCCTCTCAGTATGATGACTTCTTTATAATACCCTTGAATATGGCTTCCGGACTGTTTGTATAGTGACCCAGAACAATGAACCAGAACATGTGTGCTCAAGTGGATCCTGGTTTCTACTAGCAGAAATAGTGGAAGGTGGCATATTTTTCATTCAAGGACCAAATGGGAACACTAGCTCCCTTTTGATGCCTCCTAAAGTGGAAAGGGACCGCTTCTCCAAGCTACCAACAGCGTCCTTGAGGAGGCTAGTACATTGCTGTTGCTGGCAAGGTCTCATCGGCCCTAAACGTGTTGGCTTGCAGGGATCATGTCTCAATTTGGGGCCTAATTTATTCTTCTCATAGTCTATTGATCTTGAAGGTAATCTGGGATTCTGTACTGGGTTATACGTTGAATGAATAAGTCTCACATACAAAAAGACTTGTACTTACTTAGAGATAAGCACAAAAAAGGAACGCAAGTGCCAAGAGCACAACCATTGGAAAATGGCCCCCCTCACTGCTATATGGGTAGTAAAGTACATTAATTATCTGGGATCAATGGATCCCTCCGGCCTCAAAACCTGATGCAAAAACTGGCAGAAAACTGGTGTTTTCTAAACATTATGGTTCAGTTGTGTTACTCAAAATTATTCTTATTTTCAAGACAATTTTGTAAGAGGGTTAGTTCACAGGAAATGTTGGACTACTTCAGTGGCAAATTGTAAGTTCGTTTTCCTTCTGAAATTTCATCATTACATAGGGCCTTTAAACCAATGTGTTAGCAGTTTAATTAGGTCCTATAAATTCAGAACTGTGCATGGGATAATGTTTCGAATGCTCACGCACCATGGGCAGTTCCTCCCAGTGAGACCTAAAATAAATGTTAGTGACTGGCACTACATCTGCATAACCCTCATGGCCAATCAGTACCAATCCTTCAATCACTGCTAAAATCAGGGTCAGTACTCCTCAGTGATACACTGTCCTTTATCAGTACATAAAGTGCAAAATCTGCAGACTGCTTCTATGAGCACATTATATTCCTAAAGCTAAAATATAATTGTTCCATGTCATTAGCACTATACACTAAGGCCCTGATTTTGAAGTTGGAGTTAAATTCTGATCCCTGCATAAATTCATGTTTGCACAGGGATCAAAATTCTGATCTGTGTGGATTTCTACCCATGGATGAAAACATGATCAACACTCAAAACACAAAAACTGCTTGGCAATTAGGGAGGGATTTGGAAATCGGTGTGATAGGACACTAAGATTGATTGTTATACCCATATCATTGCTTTAAAGATAGAAAACACATTGCTGGTAGGTTCTAAAAATATTATGCCTGACCTATAAATGTGTTTCAGGGATAGTTCCAGTTTAGCTTTGGAGTAAAACCAGTGCTGTCTTAACACATGGGCACGCTGGGCAGTTGCCCGGGGGCTCCACGAGCATAGCGGCCCTATGTAGACCAGAATTTAACACTCATTTTCAGTTAAACATTTTTATTCCTGTGAGTGGTTGTGTAGGCATGGCCTAGTGCACTGTTATTTCTAGGGGGCTATAATGCTGTTAAGACGGCCCTAGGCAAAATTACTGTATATAGTTATACTTGGGCTCGGTACTCTAACGATCATTTCAGCTGGTTCTACCATGTGCACACCTGATGTGCAAAAGAGACATGGGGTTTTAGGTTTTGGGCCTTTGCCAACAAAATGCTTTGCTATTGGATTTTAGAGGGACGCTTACTCTAGTTAGCTTCCCAAAAATATAGCAAAACCCTTCTTCGTAATATATATAGATCCTGCCTCAGTAATCCTAGTTCTTGCGCCCTCTACTCAGTATTACATGAATTCAATTTCTTCTATTAAACACCTGTAAACATTTAGGTTTACGGTTGGCTCACAGAGCTCCCAAGTCAAAATGCTTGCTTACACTAGGCCCTTTTCTAGCAGACATGTAAAAAGGTCTAAACCCAAGTCTAATTCTTTGTAATGACATCTGTATTACTGTTCTCTCTCCTCTCTCACATTTGTGGTTAAGTGGCAAGTGGGTACTCTTCTCAGTCTATGTGTCAGCAGAGCCAGCTCTAATGCCGCGGGCAGGGAGGTAGTTAGCAAATTGCTCATTATTGTCCTGAGGGAAGAGCCTAGCAGAACTGAATTCATTACTACTAAAGCTTCCACACAGCACAAAGTAGGTGTTTACAAAGTAATCTTTCTAGTCTATTTTGTAAAAAGATAACTTCACTACTAAACAAAATATTTCGGAACTGGTAAAAATTAAAACAGAGGGTTCTACAGTATTCACAAAAGACTCTGATTGGTTTAGTTTTTCCTGGGTTTCTTTGTGTTTCCTTTCCAGAAGGGGTCTTACTGATCCCAGTTAGAACAGGATCTGGGGTCTCCTTTCTCTCTGGAGGTCTGTAACACTTTGAATCAGCCCTTCTGCTTGGCCCCTACTTGCAAGCTAAAAAAGAAGAGAAGGAATCAGGTAGGTGATCAGGAAGGTGTGTGTTCGGTTGGAATTCTGACTCTTAAATATGGAACTAAAATCCCCTCCCACTGCCCTGTCACACCTATGACAGCTGTGATTGGTGGATTAAGTTTTCATATAGCTCTGCCTGGAAGGGTCCAGTGGATGCCTGTGAGACTATCTACCCTTAAATGGGGTGACCCACTCTAATTCCCGGAGTGAGTAACCACACGGCTGATGGTGTATTCATGCAGGGACACGGTTTCCTTGTCAACCCCAATTTGTTTTCCCTTGGATCCATTTGTGTGCTGCTGTAAGTCAATCCCAGATCCTGCCTGGACAGTCAGGTCCCCACTCCTTGATTTCCAGAGTCACCAAGATTAAAAACAGGATCCACAGATAAGGGCACATCAGTGTCCGCTGTGTCTACAATGGGAGGGTGGGATGCTGACCTCATTTTCACCCAAAAACCCTACAAGCTATAGACAGCATCACATCAAAAGGGGCAAGCCCATGTCTCAGTGGTAAGGGTAGCCCTATAGGTATACTTCCTAAAGATAAGGTAATGTGGGGAATGGGAATGCTGATTGAAGTTCAAAGTAATATAACCCGTAAAGTGGACTCAGAAGTGACAATATGGATGTTATTATCAGAATCCTTGAGGGAAAATGTTTTATTTTTTTTATTTTTAACAGTTAATCCTATATTGCAATTATTAATGTTACAAAGATGCGTCCTATTACAGACATTGAGAAGGGTCAAGGTCAGCAACATGATGCCTGCTTACCCTAATATTTACACAAATGTTCTGGAAGAGAAGATGATGCTTCAATAACCAAATTAGAAAGATAAACATTTACTTTTGTAGTGGTTTCTAAATAACGTTTTTGAATCTTGGTGAGTTATAAAGTCAAAATTGGAACTTGTTAGAAATTAACATGCATCATGACTCACAGATTTGTGTGCAAATGTACTAAACATGAACATTGATTTTCAAGACATTGAATTCAAGACTGAGTTCTTAATTTTACAAATCGCACTAAAAAGACTATTGATGGCAACACGATTTTATTTCAATTCAAAAGAAATGTAGTTAACCCTTCAGTCAACTTCCCAGAGTAAAATGCATTCTTATAAAATGCATGAGAAAGAGATACTTAACAAATAAAGTGAAAGAAAATATTTCTAAGATGTGCTTGTGATAGGAGTAAACAATTCAACAAATACCACATTTGAAAGTGCTACATTAAAGAGAACCACACTGGGTTTGTCATGCTGATAAGTAGGCATCAATATAAGAATACAAATGTTATTAAACACCAGTGGAACATAGTACACGACAAAAATCTAAAACCCTTGTACGGAAAAAAAAACTGCCTGGTATACACAAGGAAATACAACTTAAGAGATTTACTTATCAAGAGGAACAATTAAGAAAATCAGATGTTCCATCTGTGTTAGCTTCACAAAACATAAAAAATGTTTATGTTTGACATGTAGTATTTAAAATAATGCTGTTAAAGAACAAAATAGAATCCTACCACAAACACGCAAAACATTCATTTGAGATGTTTTGTACCGTGTGAGACAGCAAGTGTTATATGTTTTATTAAATGTCAATGTAGGCAGGTATATGTAGGACGAATGCCAGGAGAAATAAAACTGAAAATTATTGAGCACAAGTCAACCTTCATAATGAAAGCCATGCATTTTCTCTTGAAAGCAACCTCAATATTGCACAAGTACGGCTTCAACTGTGTGAAACTGTATGAAAGTTAAGACATGGGGATATGTACTCACAAACGTATTACAATGTAAATATTGCTATACTATGAGAGTGTAATGCAATATTTATACATAGAACATCTTTATAGCTCGAATAATACACGACTCCGGTTTCTTTTTGTGAGTGAGGTGAAAAAGAGTACAGATTATAACACAGAATCAAGGTTAGTTTCAGGGATACACTAGAAATAATACATGCTGGGGGGTATGCGAACAATTGAAGATGAAGGGCACAAACAGGATCTTGAGTTGGGCTTTTATCAGATTATTGGCCAATAGGCCTGAAGATAAAGAAATGATATTAATGTGATGGAAAGCCAAAGATCTTCTTGAATGCTATGATCTTTAATATCATAGAAAAGTAACACTATTTGTATGCTTTTGTTTGAAGATTAAAGCATTAATAAACATACTGGTGAAAAGTGCAATATTTAATTGAAATATTTGGAGGATATTTTATTGCTACCCATAACTATTCATAAAAGAGAACAATTGGGTTCCTTAGATTTACTGTAACATTTTCAACAAAAGAATGTGTTCACTTGTAGTAAAAATAACTGTGGTCTTGTAGGTTGTCATTACCACAATGGTTAAGTGTTCTGAAGTGCACCTGAAGCACTTGTGAATCTAAGTGCACTATAGTTGAACACATTTTCAGACATTTGGGTGGACCCAACTGATTTCCTTTACTGATGAGAAAGTGGATGTGATCAATTCATCCAGACTAGAGTCACAGAGGTATGATCAATTCTATTTCAAAATTGATTATGTTATCCCAGCCCATTCCTTCAAGCAGTGCAAATGTGTCTAATGTGCGGGTGGTGAAGGATGTCACAGCTCTCTGCACAGGCTGTTGTATACTGTTTTCAAATTAAAAATGGATGATTGATTTTCTGGGTCTTTTGGGCACACACATTTTGTAAGCAGGGATGTTATCATGTATTGTGTCAGGAACACAGTTGATAGTACCAGAACATAACCAAATTATGGAGATAAGACATTAAAGTCAAACCGTACCCGCTTTGGAGACACTGTGGATCATTTTTCGAACTGCTTGTAAAACAGTTGCTGAAGACACTCAGGGGCATATTTATGAAATTATCAAGCAGTGCTGCATGATAGAGAAAGAGCAGGCAATATGTGGTTCATTCCTATCATTTCCCGGTGCTGGTGCTCACAGTGCTGCCTAGAGCCAACCCAGGAACCATTACACCAGGTTACAGGATGGCTGAGTTGTCAGGAGGATTGTTTGTGTGCAGGAAGGGGCACCTTCCAGCACAAAAATAATTCCCCAATGCATTTTCCTCTTTTATATGTGCTGCAGAATAGAAAGGAAGAAAGAGGAAGTAACGAGGACAAATAAAGATATTTCTCCTCTTTGCACCTCACCTGGGGAGGCGTAGCACATTGACCCATTCCCAGCTTTGCACTTGATGGTAAATCTGGGAATGCGCCAAAATCCATGGTCACCCATGCTCCACCCATGGAACGCCTCTCTGGGGCAGAGTAATGCAAAGTAGTGATTTGCCCTGCAATGCGTTACTCTGGATTAATCAAGCCACACAAGGCCACGTAAGGTGGCCTTGCGTGGGTTGATATAAAACTCTTAAGAGTTACATCACTCTTGTGCCCAATTGCTTGGGGCAAGAACAACGCAACTCCTACATATAAATGTCACTCAATGACAATTTCATTAGAGACATTCAAAATGGTGGTTGCGATTTGTTTGAAGGGAGATCTGCATTCTAGTTTTTCTGATTCTATAATCATCAATGTGCATGCCCAAAGCTCGTGCTGTGCACTTAAGTTGTTGTCTGACGAGCAAGAGCCATGTTTTCATTTCGTGCATGCTCCGAAGGGAATTTTTGTGACATATTTCCTAGTCCAGCTGTTGTTCCCCATTAGTGTGTGCACAGATAGGTATTCCCCATTTTCAGGACTTTCATTTTTTGTAGTTTTGAGTCGGCGCTTTCAAAGAAGGTTTCCAGAGGGCTTCGGTGAAGAGAAAGAAGTGAGTAAGCTATTCAGTTTTTAGTGCAAAGGAACATTGTTTACAGAGAAGCATGAATAGAAGTAAATGAGAAAGAAAAGTACTACCAAAAAACTAGTAGTAAATATGGAGAAAACAAAAATTGTCTGTTTTGGCAGGAAGAAAACAAAGTTCTCTTGGTACCTGGGCACAGTATTGCTCGAGAGGGTAGCGGACTATAGATATCTGGGAATGTGGTTCTCTGGTACCCTGAAATGGCATACTCATGTACAAGCACTAAAAATGAGGGCATTGGCCTCTGTGAAAGGCTTAAAAAGATTTAACAATACATACGGAGAAATGTCAGACAGACCGGTCCTGAAAGCCTATCAAGCAATGGTGCCCCCTCAATTCTTGTATGGAGCCGAAGTTATTTACTTAAACTGTAAGACCTCCTGGGATAGAGAGGAGGGAAATATATTAAAAAGCCTATTTGGACTGCCCAAATCTTCTATGGTACAGGCGGCCAGACTTGAGTTGGGAATTACCTCATGGGCGATAACCGCCTGTATGGCCCTTGTACGATTCTGGCAGCGATTGGGAACTGATGAGCTCCTCAAAATCTCTCAGTGGGCCAAAGAGGAAATTACAAAGATCGACCTACCCTGGGCAAAAGAGGCTAGAACATCAATAAGGAATGCATACAGGGTGCTCGATCTGAAGGTCTGCCCGCTACAAGATCATATAATAATAGGTAAGAGAGAACTAAGGCTCCAAGGCACCGAGATGTCCCGCACTTATGACCGGGAGTACCTCTCACAAAAAAGCTCGGTAGCCCACATGACATCTGCCTGGGAGCTTGACCAGCACTTCCCATATGTAGACCGGCTACCAAGTCATAACTTAAGGCGGGAAGTCCTAAAAATGAGAATCGGAATAAACCCATGTTACACGAATAATGGAGCCCGAAATCAAATGATAAGTTGTAACGGGCTCTGCACTTGCACTTTAGGCACTACCTGTAATATTATACACATTTTATTAGATTGTATGTGGTTTTTAGATTTGCGGAAGGAGATTTTATGTCCGATTTTTTAAAATTACAGTATTACAAATAGGATGCAAGCCGTAAAATTGTTGATGGAAATGGAGAACTTAGACATAGCCTGTGCCTTGGGGAAATATATGAAAAAAGTTAAGGCATTCCTCAGTTGCACAGAGTAAGATCCAATAATATAGGTCCCTGACATCAAATAATGTGAAACAATTAGTGTTTAAAATAGTGCTGTATGATTAAGAAGTTGATGTATAGATGTGAATTAAGTGTTTTTTAAATTAATTGTGATAACATCTCGATTTTAAAAATGATAGTTATGTATATGTATATTAAGATGTAATATGTTTATCGATACCGCCGTGCTAGGTATTTTCTGTTGCTTTTACTTTTCCTGTTTAGTAAGATAAGATGCAAATTGTACTTTTATGGTTGTAACAAACCAAATAAAGTTTGTTTTGACTGACTGACTGAGAAAGAAAAGTAAAACGTGTGAAGCATTAATATCAGACATTTGTAGAATGTTTGCTTAGGTGGGCAGCATGTCTCTTGATGACATTTTCAAAAGAAAGACATTTTTATAAAAATCATTAATAGAGAGAAGCTAGTCCTCAGAAAGATTCAGGTATTGTTTAATGTATTGTACAAAGTTTTTATTTTTTTATAGTATTTATTAGGTCATACATTACAGAATGAACGAGCTTTGCTTCCATTAAGAACCGTTAATGGAAACCAGTACCAAATGTACATTCAGGGAGCATTTACATACAAGCATACTGTAATAAAAAAAGTAATGCTAACCATTTTTTATCCTAAAGGAGCCACAGCAAAGACATGTAGTGGACACGACTTCCAAAATTCCGTAACACCTCAAGTTCAACTACAATGATAGAGTGATTGTGCACGTTAGTTACGTACCTCAGTGCCACATATGTCAATTGGCCTTAGTATTTACCCCGGGGCACCTTCTGTATCAAAGGGTGGGTCTGCAGTGGGGTGGGCTTTCCCAGCTAGATATGTTTGGTATAAACCCCAGATGTTTTTGGGGCGACTTCGGGGGGGGGGGGAGCAGCTCACTATATAATTCCATCTGAGTATTGCAAAACAACATGTCCCGTGACCATTCCTGTATTGTGGGAGGCGGGCCTCACATCCATTGCACCGCTAACCTGCGCTTTGCAACTAGCATGCCATTTTAATCAAACAACGGATACCCTTTTTTAGTTTCTTGGTATAGCCCAGCAGGGCAACCGAGGGGCCCAGGAGCATTGGGACTTCTGTGATGTCACTCAGTGTCTGAAATACCTTTGCCCAATATATGGCAATAGTTGGGCAGCGCAAAGCTACGTGAATGAAGTCTGCTGGGCGCGTCCTACATCTCTCACACTCTGCAGGCTCCCGCAGGCCATATTGAAATTACCTTTCTGGGGTATAATAGGTTCTTATGTATTGTAGATAGATACAAAAGCTTGCATAATAGTAAATGTTAGGACACGTATATATTTAATGTTAATGTTAATGTTAATGTTAAGCTAAACTTATAAAGCGCACTGACACCGTAGGTTTCCTGACGCTGAAATAATGATTGTAGGGTGGTGGCAGAAAACTAGTTGGAATTCAAGAAGAGCCAGGTTTTTAAACTCTTCCTGAAGCTCAGCAGGGTGTTAATTGAGAACTGTATTTGAGGAATGTATAATTGAGTTTAATTTTAGGTGTCATGCATAAGTTCAAGTTCAGTAATTTGTATAGCACACTACTCACCCAGAGGGTCTCAAGGCGCTTGAGGGAGGGTGGGTGCATTACTTATCGAATAGCCAAGTTTTTAGCTGTTTTCTGAAGGAGAGGTGGTTCTGTGTGAGGCGGAGGTGAGTGGGGAGAGAATTCCAGGTCTTGTAAAAGGTCAGCACATACTAGTATCGATGCCCGGGCTGCTGGCGCAAGACGCCTCTTAGTTCCCATTCTGAATAATTACCAAATAAAAGAGACGGGCGCTGGAAGCCGGAATCAAAGAACAGAGTTTATTTCTCATGAGGAGAGCCTGTCATTTCAGACACGAAACAAGGTGCCATCGGGAGGTGCTCTAACAAGTGAGCTGAGACTCAGTCTTTTATACCTTACAAAACACTTGGCATTACAATCAGGACATTGTGACACAAAGAAAAGACATCCCTATAATCCTCGTGTCAATCCTACCCCACATATGTTATCAATAGAGACCCTTGAACTGTCGATAAGGGAAGGGGCCATGACGCAGCTGACTGTTCCGCTGATTATTAGGATGTGTGCGCCTGATCGTAGCCCAGGGGGTGGGGAAGCCAGGATCAATAGTGGGTTCTTTGAAGAGGAATGACTCCATACAATAAAGGGTAGTAAACAGTATCTCCCGGCTTAGGCGATGGCCTCGGACAGGTGCGGACAGTCCATCGCAGAGGGAGGGTTTACTAACAGAGGGGTTATTCATGAAAGGAAAGGAGGTGCTGGTCAGGCGCGGCCGTGACTCCCAAGGACAGGGTCTTGCAGAGGAGGAAGGTTTATGACTTGTCCATGTGAGGGAGAAGGAGGGGGGTCAGGGTGCGCGCAGGGACAGAGTCGCACAGAGAGAGAGAGAGGTCTTATGACCCGTACATGAGAGAACAGGGGCAGTCAGATACAGCTGGGGGGTTATGTCAGCTGAGGCGAAGGATGCTTCTTCGAGAGGAAAATGGGGGGGGGGGGTGCATGGGTCAAGCAGGAGGGTTGCCTTTCAGGGCAGGGTCGCGCAGAGGGAGAGGGTTTCATGGTCTGTGCATGAGAGGGGGGGGGGTTGAATACGCGCGGAGGGGAAGCCGGTGATTCTAATCTTAGGCGGGCAGAAGGCCAGGGTGCCTGAAATGGCTGTCATGTACACATGGGTACAGGCCTTTGCTGGCAGAGTGATGCAGTCAATACTTTACGGTATTCATGGTGCGTGCAGGGAGAGGAGTGGGAAAAGGGAAATGAACGTTGCTTATGTACATCAATATTTCTAGTTTTCTACAGTCGCCCCTTTTTACATAGCAAAGTTCATTTTCGTAATCGATGAGGGTACATATAAGCAGGTGCGGTCGAAGAATTAGCATTTGTCAATACTAACATATGGCATATAATCATGGACAGTTGATGCGCCTGGCAGAATGCAGCACATAGGAAATTGCATTTGTCGAGTTCCTATCATTTCAGAAGCACTACATAGCATAAATGTTTCTGACTTAAAAAATGTGACCAATGAACATTTTAACCAAGTAGTTGAGGGCGGAATTAGTTCAATATACAATGTTTCTTCGTCACAGTGTCTTTTAGCAGTGAGCCATCACTGGTAGGCTCTTGTCCGTGTCCTTTCGTTGGCGCTGTTGAGCACCGGCGGTGGAGCTATAGGTCCAGCTCGGGTCTATCCTTACGCGTTGCAGGGTGCAGTCAGTCCTCTGCTGTTAGACCACAGTCCTGTTCCCTAACCAGTCCTTTTAGTGGTGCCTTATGCTCGGCACCTATATTTCCGTGGCAACACCCTTTTCCCATCTGAATGCCGTTCTTCCTTTTGGCGTGAAGTCATATGGAAAAGAGGGGGTGTGTATGGTTCAAATAGTTGATAGGAGAGAGGGCGGAGTTGGGTCAGAGTTCCTGGGACACACAAAAGGGACCAGGGGAGCAAAGGATAACAAGCAGGCAGGCCCATCAATCGGGCCCAAAGAAGGGGGACGGAGACTCCAGGCACACGTGGGTTAGCAGACGGAGGGCTTCAGGGCAGCCCATCAAGCTTCATTTTCCACGTTTGAAATTGCTGTCTCGTCCCATATCTTGTTGCTCTGCGGCTCCACCTTTGGTCGAGGTCACACGTGTCTCAAGATCTGCAGCTAGGCTGTACGTCACGTCCGACCCTTCTCCTCCGGTGATCGTGAATCCTTGAATAGGTACAAAACAATTTTTTAGAGAACTGGTAGACGAAGTCATTTATGCAGGTGAATTCCTCCCTCAATCCTGCGCACTTGGGAGATACGCTCATCGGTCAGTCAGAGGTCTATTACCAAGCAGTGCATATGTCAACATTCCTACTGTGTTCATGCCAAGGGTCTATTCATGACATAAATTTATAGAAATAATATTCCCATCAACTGCGTATTTCATCATATTCAACATTTCGGAACATTTCCCTTCAAGGCTGGCTAACCTTTTCAAACAGGGCGGGGGCGCTATCATCGAGAGTCAGGGTAAAACAGGTTTTTCTCGAGGGACGACAGTTACTCATGGTCATCATGTTTATATCCGGAACAGCAGCTGGGGTCTATCAAATGGGGCGGGGATGCTTCGGGCGTTCGCGCTTGGGTGCAAAAGGGGGTGGGGCAATCTGGGCATTGGGGGTCAATCTAGACGTTGGTGCTCGTCTCTGATGAACAGAAAAATAAGGTGCCATTGACATACAGTTCCCCTATAAAAGGCCAAATTGGGGGACCTTAGTCGTCTTACCTGTCCTTTCCTTCTCAGCCAATTCGAGTTCATTCATTTTGCAGAAAGGAGAGGTAGTAATATGGCGAGATACAATCATTTTAGTTTCGGTCAATTTCGCTGAACACCTTCGCGTTCAATAAGTACCCAATCAGACTGGTGCCAGCGAGGCACGGTTTTACCATAAAAAGGAAGAGGAAATAGGGAGACTCTCATAGAGAGTGAGAGTCGTCCGCAATCTAAACGAGCCATATGGTACACGTATGACATGTAGAGAGAGAGAGAGAGAGAGAGACAGAGTGAGGGAGAGAGATAGAGAAAGGGAGAGACGTGTACAAAAATAGGTCATTTAGTGCGTTCATAGCACAGAACAGTAGGGGGTCAGGTAACGGAGAGACGCAAACAGAGGGAGAACATAAACCCCTACAGTACACACACACACACAAAACTCAGACGAAGGAAGACAGTATCTGTATTACATATATAAGACATTCACAACAAAACAGAAAACAATAGTTGGCCAACAAAATCTTCTTTTTAAATCCCATTTATCTTTTACTATCCTATTTATCTACGTGCTTAGCTCCTTCTACCTTTCTCTCCTTTTCCCTCCTTTTCCTTTTCGTTTGTTATCTCTTCGAGCGTTCTCATTTGCCAATACTTACACCTCGATCAGTCGATCAGAAATTAACCTGGTCGCGCTATTTACCCATGGTTGGATCTTAAACCATTTTTCAGTTCCTTCCTTTGGTGGGAAGTTCTCCAGGCTGAGGCAACGGCAAGTATTGATCGGGAGAACAGTCGGACAGCTTGGCTAGATCTATAAGAGTGTGAGAAGGGGGGAGCAGTATATTTTGAACATCAGCAACATTTCTAACTTCCCACACGGGAGCAGCCTTGGTAACCCTTACCCGTGCATTTTTCTTTTGTCCTTTCCCTACCTAGTCAAACGTCTAGTTACATTCTTTAACGTGTTATCTCAAGTCAATTTTCGTCATACAGTACCCGTCAAGTCTCTAGGTCAGTCCATCCTCCCAGCCGTTCTAACGTACTAATTTCCAGTCAATTTCCGTCATACAGTACCCGTCGATTTTCCATGTCAGTCCATTTTCTCAGTCGCTATGCTCTAATGGAGGAACAGTCATATTTAAGTCTACGTCTCTAAAAACTTATCGTCATAAGGACTATGCTCATATTCCCTCCTTCCCTTTTTCGTCGGTGGTTCGTTCATCGTTCTCCCATACTTCAGCCGATGTTCCAACGCGACCTGCAGAAGGGAGGAGAAAGAAGGGGTGGGGGGCAGCATTCAAACCTCATCAGCATGCAGTAATCCGGAAATGTTTTTACCTACCACATACTCGACCTATCTCCACGTAGTGCATTTCTTTGCCATCTCGGCATTTAAGCCCAGAGGGACCAGTAGCGTCAGATAGATAATCATTGATGATCTACGTATCTACATGAGTTACTTGGTCGCGACCCCTTTAGGTTGCGTGCAAGGGTGGCGGTCAGGTGGCATTTCTGCGGTGTCGTTTAAAAGCGTCTAAAACACTTTTCCGGCTGCCTGTCACACATAATGTAGCTGCTAAATATCGGGTCCTTTTTAACCTTCAGCCTTCATCATACTTTCTCGTTGCTCACAGTAGTAATACATTCAAAAACTCATTAATGCAACCGCTACAACTATGCTTTCTTTTTCAAAAATACTTTTAATAAAAAAAGTGCTGGTGTATAAATACAGGCCTACAACCCAGTGGACCGGCCACGGAGCAGATTGGAACTGTACATAGGAAGAAAGAAGTTGGTGGCAGTTCATTGCATAAAGTGCAGCAGTGCAATAAAATCGTATCAAACTTCCCTACAAAGCAAGCATGATGCATGTCAAGAATTCAGTTTTTCAATTAATTCATTAATTCATTATCCAAATGCTCATTCATTATCTGAATTACACCAATTCATTTTCCATATCATAATTGGTACCCACCCTAAGTCAGTTCATTGTCCAAACATCTGATCAATATCTGTCTTACATTGTTTCTTTCTTTAAACACATACTCATTATCCATCTTATCGACTTCCATTGTCCAAAAAATGCATACATATCTCAGAGCATCAATATTCGAGCAATCCGGGTGAACAGGGAGTTTGAAAGTTTTCGTTTCGTGTATCGGCGCCATTTTGGGCGAGGTTAGGCAGGTTCCGGTATAGTCAGAATGTCTCCTATGACTCATGGTTGGACCAGAACCTTCCGTTGGCAGTTCAAAAAGTTTTTCGCAATGTGGTAACAGTCTAACAATATGGACCATCAGTCAAAGAGTGGGGAGGGCGGTAACAATTTTCCTACCGGGTCACTCTGGTGTTCCACCGGAACTGAACAAGTCTGTATCTTGGCTGTGGTTTAGCCATTTCCAAACTGAGGCTGGAGCCGGCAGGAGTGCGTCGATGTTGCGGGTCCCGGTGAGGGGGACGGGGGCGCCCATGTAGAGGGGTCGGGGGGCCCCCCCGGCTCTCATAGAATCTTCAAAGTCGAGGAGAGAAGGCATGGGGCGTGTGCCCGCCCCGGGCGAAGGATCGTTTTTCGTTGTGGACCCTCTTTAAGTAAGAGCGTTGGGGTGTCGCTGGAAGCCTCCACCTGGAGGGAGGTGGGGGAGGCTCGTTCGCGCCACCTCCCCCTTCCAGCGACCCCTCGCCGATCCTCGGCTCCGCCGTTTCGATATTGGCCGTGCCGGCTATTGAAGATGGGGGGGGGGGTCGGTGGCTGAGGCAAGACAGCCCCCCCCCCTTTTGACATGTGGCGGGACTACCTCCAACTCTCCAGGGGTAGACATGTGGCGGGGCTACTTGCGCTTGTCCAGGCGTCGGCATGTGGCGGGACTACCTGTAACTATGCAGGAATTTGACATGTGGCGGGACTACCTGTAAGCGCCGCCGTTCTTGCTTTTGGCTTCGGCCTTCTTCGCGGGTCGGACCAGGCGAGAGACAGAGGGGGGGGTGGTCGGTGGCTGAGGCAAGACAGCCCCCCCCCGTGGCCTGCAGGGCAGCAGAAGAGGAGAGAAGGAGAGGCCATCACGGTTTTCTGGGCCGTCCGCCCCACAGCCTCCCCTTCCGACTGCGTCCAGGCGAGCCCCGCATGCCTCGAGGCCTCGCCTACCGGATGGGCGTAACCGCGGACCTGTGGCACTTCGGGAGTTTCCGGAATGGGGGTAGGTACCTATTGATTTGTATCTATTTCATGTGACCGTTATTTGGGCGTGGTGGGCAATGAGGCAGACATGTTTGGGGCAGGAATAGGCAACGGAAACTAGCTACCTCGTGGCTTGCCTTGGTGTCAAGCTTGTCTTCCCTCGCCATTTTTATGTTTCTTATTGCGAGTTATTTCTAACGTTTCTTTTTTTTTTTATTTTTTTTTAGCGAAGTTGATAACTCATCAGTGGCCTACTGATTTCGCTCAACTCTTTTTCTTGTATTTTTATGCCATAACCTATTATAAGCTATAGCGACTAGTCCACACTTAATGAACAGGTCCTTATTAGGTGTGCCCTCCAGTGGAGCTGGATGGTTCATCTCTAATAAGCGGTCCGGGCTAAACAGGCTACCAACCAGTGGGGAGAAGATAGGCATGACGGATTACAACGGGGACAAAAGTCTGCATTACCTATCTTATCACTGCGGGCAAAGACTAGGCAGAATATTTCTATTCTCCGTTGTTTGGCGGCGGTGAATACCTCAAACGAACCAATACCGAACAATCAATGTTCGGTCAATCAAACAATTCAGTGGGGAGAATAAGTGGGCACGAAAAGTTATCGTTACCCACTCTTTCTCTACCTGCAAAGCGAGACCTTGTTCTTCCCTGTTTGCAGACAAAGAATCTCCAGACAATAATCCACGAACGACAGTTCGGGAAACAGTGGGGGAGGAAGATAGGCACGACGGATTACAACGGGGACAAAAGTCTGCGTTACCTATCCTTCACTGCTTGCAAAGGGAGAGCCTGTTGTTTTCTCCGTTTGCAGACGGTGAATCTCCAGAGGTTTCAACAAAGCGTAATACTAGTATTATCCAACAAACAATCATTTCACAATTTGTCGCATTTACGCGACCTTACCCGGACCGGACCGTGTGGGCAGTTCTTCGCCTTCCTCCTTCCAGCGCCCGATCGTTCTCTTACTCCATGATTTTACCGCAGCAGTCCTGTGGGATTCCAGTCAGGACAGTAGGTCACTCAAGAGAGGTCCGTTCAGAATAGGTGAAGTTCATTCAATCGGCAGCCGGACGAGGGCCCTCTCAAGGCAGGTATACTCCGATCATTTAGATGTTCACCTCATCGTCTGGATCTCTCTTACTGGACCGTATGTCACTGATGGACCCCGCGTTGGGACGCCAATTGTAAAAGGTCAGCCCATACTAGTATCGATGCCCGGGCTGCTGGCGCAAGACGCCTCTTAGTTCCCATTCTGAATAATTACCAAATAAAAGAGACGGGCGCTGGAAGCCGGAATCAAAGAACAGAGTTTATTTCTCATGAGGAGAGCCTGTCATTTCAGACACGAAACAAGGTGCCATCGGGAGGTGCTCTAACAAGTGAGCTGAGACTCAGTCTTTTATACCTTACAAAACACTTGGCATTACAATCAGGACATTGTGACACAAAGAAAAGACATCCCTATAATCCTCGTGTCAATCCTACCCCACATATGTTATCAATAGAGACCCTTGAACTGTCGATAAGGGAAGGGGCCATGACGCAGCTGACTGTTCCGCTGATTATTAGGATGTGTGCGCCTGATCGTAGCCCAGGGGGTGGGGAAGCCAGGATCAATAGTGGGTTCTTTGAAGAGGAATGACTCCATACAATAAAGGGTAGTAAACAGTATCTCCCGGCTTAGGCGATGGCCTCGGACAGGTGCGGACAGTCCATCGCAGAGGGAGGGTTTACTAACAGAGGGGTTATTCATGAAAGGAAAGGAGGTGCTGGTCAGGCGCGGCCGTGACTCCCAAGGACAGGGTCTTGCAGAGGAGGAAGGTTTATGACTTGTCCATGTGAGGGAGAAGGAGGGGGGTCAGGGTGCGCGCAGGGACAGAGTCGCACAGAGAGAGAGAGAGGTCTTATGACCCGTACATGAGAGAACAGGGGCAGTCAGATACAGCTGGGGGGTTATGTCAGCTGAGGCGAAGGATGCTTCTTCGAGAGGAAAATGGGGGGGGGGTGCATGGGTCAAGCAGGAGGGTTGCCTTTCAGGGCAGGGTCGCGCAGAGGGAGAGGGTTTCATGGTCTGTGCATGAGAGGGGGGAGGGGGGGGTTGAATACGCGCGGAGGGGAAGCCGGTGATTCTAATCTTAGGCGGGCAGAAGGCCAGGGTGCCTGAAATGGCTGTCATGTACATATGGGTACAGGCCTTTGCTGGCAGAGTGATGCAGTCAATACTTTACGGTATTCATGGTGCGTGCAGGGAGAGGAGTTGGAAAAGGGAAATGAACGTTGCTTATGTACATCAATATTTCTAGTTTTCTACAGTCTTGGCTGCTAAGTAAGTGAAAGATCTTCCTCCCATGGTGGATCTATTGATGCGCGGAATTGCGGCGAGGGCTTGATTGGATGAACGTTGTTGGCGGGTGGGTGTGTAGAAGGACAGTCGTTTGTTGAGGCATTCGGGTCCTAGGTCGTAGAGGGCCTTGTGTGCGTGGGTGAGGAGACGGAACGTTATTCTCTTGTTGACGGGAAGCCAGTGGAGATCTTTCAGGTGACCGGAAATGTGAGCTTGACGGGGGATGTCCAGTATGAGTCTGGCTGAGGCGTTTTGGATGCGTTCGAGTTTTTTCTGTAGTTTGGCTGTGGTTCCGGCGTAAAGGGTGTTTCCATAATCTAGTCGGCTAGTGACTAGTGCGTGGGTGACTGTATTTCTTGTTTCGGTGGGGATCCAGCGGAAGATTTTTTGAGCATGCGTAGGATGTTGAAGCATGATGAAGAGACGGCGTTGACTTGTCTGGTCATCGAGAGGGAGGAGTCTAGGATGAAGCCTAGATTACGTGCGTGATCTGTAGGTATGGGTGCTGTGCCCAGAGCCGGTGGCCACCATGAGTCGTCCAATGCAGAGGGGGATGATCCTAAAATAAGGACTTCCGTTTTGTCCGAGTTTAGTTTTAAACGGCTGTTCTTCATCCATTCGGCTACTTCTTTCATTCCTTTGTGTGGATTGGTTTTGGCGGTGTTAGGGTCTTTGGTGAGGGAGAGGATTAGCTGGGTGTCGTCAGCGTAGGACAGTGGTTCCCAAACTTTTTTGACCTGTGGCTCCCTTGACCTAATCAGCAGTTGGCCGTCGCTCCCCACCATTTTTTTTTAACCGGGGGGGGCGGGATGTAAGCCCGACCTCGGGAGTACTTCCTGTTGCCTTCCTTAAAGTAATTGGGATGTAATGAAGGTATTCTAATCATATTTGTAACAAAATAAGAAGCCCAATGCAAACACTGAACTATTACTGCTTATTCTGCCAGCAGTGTGCAGCTTGCCCAATTCAAACACTGATGTCTCTCATTTGTTACTGCTTATACTGCCAACAGTGTGCCCAGTAATGAACACTGCTGGCAGTGAGTCCAGTGTGAGCAGTGGAAGGCCTGAGCACTATACTAAACTGCTAACACTGCCAGCCACGTGGACTGCTTCACCCTGTTGAAACTGCCAGCTCTAGACAGGTGACTACCCTACCTTGGCAAGAACACCTGATGTTTGTTCCCCCTGACCTGGAAGCCGGCAGCCCCATTTCACGCTATTAACATATATATATATATATATATATACATACATATATCTATATATCTATATATATATATATATATATATATATATATATATATATATATATATATATATCATGAGAAATTGTATAGCATGTATGTCTCTACAGGTTCCGTTTTCATCTTTTGTTTACATGCTAAATACTTGTGAAATTGAGGAAATTACTGTAATTCCTCCGGATAAACTCTAACCCTCTCGGACAGTATTTATTATTTCGCCAGACATAGTTACCAGTATTACGTGTAAATATTGTTGTATGGTGAAACCAGCTAGCAGCAAAAGAGGGTTGTATATTCTTCGAAGCAGCCAGGTCCGGGGGCTGTTCAAGGTCCAACTAACACAAATGCTTGCATCTCCCATAGCTTGTTGTGCGTCTTTACAGGCTCTAGACTGCCCTGGCTTGTAAATGGGGCCACTTTTATTCTCTATCCCAGACTCGGTGTGCAACGGCTGCCTCTATCGTAAACATATTTTGTGTCATTAATACACGGGAGACAAGTATGAGTAATTGACCGTAGTAGGCAAAATGTTACAATGCTGTGGTATTCGTGAATGTAGTTATCAGTAATGGTGTAATCTCGGCGTCCCGTCAGTAAACGCGTTTACCAGTCACTAGTTCTCCAGTTCAGAGGGGAGAAGTGAAAGAGATCAGAGAGCTAGGGAAGAAGGAAACAGCTGAGGTCACGATGTGGGGAGGTTGCTAAATTAGATAGTTACGGGCAAATTAGTTCAACGAGCAGAAGAGGAACAAGGGAGAGACCAGAGAGCGCACGGAGAAGAGAAGAAAAAAAGGAACAGATCATTTGAGAATAAGGGTGGAAAGCAAAAGAAGAACAAATGAGCGAACACGTGGTGAGGACAGAAAAAGGCGTTCGGAGAAACAAAAGAGCAAAAATCTGTTAAGTAAGGTAAAACTCCAACACAACAAAATCCCTCATTTACATGAAAGTGCGCATCGAGGCGCGCCACCACAAGCACTTGCTTACTTACCAATTGTTGGTGAAGGGGGTCCCACGAGGCACGGCACAACACGGGGGTCAGCAACAACAATCTTCAAACGCTCCAAACTTGCTACAGAAGAAATGCAGAGACCACGCATCTTAAGTACGACACATGCGTACATACGCACCTATGCCTATGGCGGCAGCGCGCTCATGGGCAAAACCAATCTGAAGGTGGAATTTTAACCCCCCGCATGTTGGGCTGTGGCTGCAATTCATCCTGCATGCCGGCGCGGCGCCCCTGGCTGCTCATCACGGCGCACCGGGGTGCCGCGGCGCACACTTTGGGAACCACAGGCGTAGGAGATGATGTTGAGGTTGTGTTGTGGTACGCCGCAGATGACTTCGGTGGCCTCTGATTTGAATGGGGGGAGACGGACTCTCTGGGTTCTTCCGGCGAGGAATGAGATGATCCAGTCCAACCTTTTCCTTGTATTCCGACGTTGTTGAGGCGATGTATGAGGGTGTTATGACAGACTGTGTTGAAGGCTGCGGAGAGGTCAAGTAGGATGAGGGCAACTGTTTCACCGATGTCCAGTAGCGTTCGGATGTCGTCTGTAGCAGCGATGAGGGCGGTTTCGGTGCTGTGTTTGGCTCGGAACCCGGACTGTGAGGGGTCAAGTGAATTGTTGGATTCAAGGAAGGACGCGAGTTGACTATTGACGGCTTTCTCGATGACTTTGGCCGGGAAGGGGAGGAGTGAGATGGGGCGGTAGTTCTTAAGTTCAGAGGGGTCCGCTGTGGGTTTCTTCAGAAGGGCGCTGAGTTTGGCATGTTTCCAGCTTTCTGGGAAGGTAGCGGAGTTGAAGGAGCAGTTGATGACATCGCGGAGATGGGGTGCGATGATGGAGTCAGCTTTGTTGAAGATGTGGTGGGGGCATGGGTCAGTTGGTGAACCTGAGTGGATGGAGTTCATCAGACGGATGGTGTCTTCAGTCGTGATTGGGTTCCAGGCGCAAAGGTTGTGAGGGTGATGTTTTGGTTCGGAAGTGGGTGGAGTGGGTTGTTCTTCGGGTAGGATTTCAAAGCTGTTATGAATGTCGGTGATTTTGTTGTGGAAGAAAGAGGAGAGAGAGTCACAGAGGCCTTGGGAGGGAGTGATGTCGTTGGTGCCGGCGGTGGGGTTGGTAAATTCTTTGACGATGTTGAATAATTCCTTGCTGTTGTGGGTGTTGTTGTCGAGTCGATCCTTGAATGCTGATTTCTTGGTGGATCGGATCAATAAAATACCCTGGCATTCGTTCAAGAAGATAACACTGAGGGGGACTTCCATTCCTTCATGAAAATAACATAGAGGGGGAGTGAGGAGATAGAACATAAGGGTGATATTTCCTTTACTTATGAGGAAGTCTCTCTTTTCTTCCACTTCCCCTAACCCCTCTGGCTGGTGCACTGTGACAGAATCATTTTGGTTTTGGCACTTGTAGTGATAGAGCGTCATTGGAAGTACTCTTCTGCTCATGTGGATTTCGCTGGCACAAGGTTAGTTCTGATAGACTGAAGTGAAATTTCCACCTAGGCAGAATGGCAGAGGGATAGTACTATTGAAGAGAATAAAATATGGAGAGAAGACATACAAAGATCCCAACAGGAAACACAACATTTTTTCCGAAAGACTGATGAGTTAGTTGCAGGAGGCTCACCATTGCCTAGAGATAACGGGGCATACGATTAACCTTCTCAATCCTCAACATCTGAAATCTGCCCTCAAGTAATTCATGCAATTTCCCTAATTGTCCTTTAGCCCCTCCAGAGCTCTTTAGTGGGGATACTCATAAGGCACTGAAAACCAATCCAATTTTGCGTTCATATTATCATATCTGAGAAGTAATGCAGCAGCTTGGCCCCTGCAATTGGTTCCTCGCAACGATCCAATATAAATGATTTTGAGAAATGTAAAGCAACATTTCTTAGCATTTTTGATAGATCAGTGTCACTAGCAACTGATAATGAACTTTTAGCACTAAAGCAAGGGAACAGAGATTTGATCTCGCACAATTCAATAAATTAATTTTAGAAATGGAATGGGCAGAAGCCAAAAGAGCGGCAATTTTTTACAGGGGACTTAGAGAAGATTTTAAATATTCCTTAGCACAGATACCCAAGATACCCTTGGAAGTTTCAGAATTGATTGATTTCTCCACGTTGACCAGATATTGAATAAATGTAAGACGGAAAAGAAGAGAGATTTTTGTCCAAGTCTCTCATGCTTTGACAGATTTAGACCTGGAATCAACAAAACCAGCGAGTCAATGGAGGAACCCATGCAAATAAGGTCCATTGGAGGTCTGGTATCAAAAGAAGAGATGGAGAAATGTAGACATGGGAATCTTTGGATATATTGTGGTAATACAGGGTACTGGGTACTGGATACTGGGACTAAGACAACTCATGATGTACAACAAGTCATCAATAAACTTAAGTCAGCTGCTACTTAACTGATCATTCCTCTAACTACAAAATTTAGAAACACAGTGATCAGTTGTTGTTGATTCAAGTGCCACAGGGAATTTCTGCAACATCAAATATACCTGCAAAATTGGAATGCATTTCATCAAAAAGAAAATTCAAGAAACAGTTTGCGTAGGTGATGGTACAAACTTGTCTTCCTGACCGATCATCGGCAAAATTGGACTATTAGTTTACATCATCATCATGACCAAATACAATTCAATTTAATTGATGCCTGTCAGTTTCAATAGATGTTCGCCCTGCTTGTCTTGCAGAGCATAATCTATCTATAAATTATAAAAAAGAATGGTGCTGATCAATTCAAGTTATTTCCAGGAGTATTGCTTTCAGACCAAGGATCAACTACTGAACATTCTCAGGCCACGCTGTTAGCTCAACAGACAAAGGTAAGCTGTCCTACTGAAGCAATTGAGATTTCCAGCTGAATATGAAGGTTTGTCTGCAGTAGTTAATGAGAAGGATGCTGAGAAGGTATGATATCTGATCCTGATTATAGAATTGAGTTGGAACCTAGAGCCAGTTTGGCCTGTGGTCAGTTCTACATTTTGATGGAAGCTGAAAGTTTATATATCAAGTAGTATTGGACCAGTATTTGAACAGAGGATTCATCTGTCATTCTCAATACCAGGTGTCTTCACAACAGCAGCTCCAATTGCATCCAGAGGAACCCTTTTATGTGGAAGCTAAAGCATCAGATCTAGCTATTAGGAGAAATCTCTCCCATCGGCACAAACCTACTCGTCAACTCCATCCAGTTGCAGATCATTCAGGAAACTACCTTCTCCTGAAATAAATGATTCCACAGTTGACAAAGAATTGCTGGCAGTAAAAGATGCCTTTCAAGAACGGAGGCACTACTAGTTAGGAGCTTGACATGTTGTTACAGGTTTCATTGATCACTGATGTCTGGAGTTTTAAAAATCAGCTAATACTCTCCCTTCATAGAGAGTCATTGGAGATTAGGATATAAAGAGACCTGAGATTTTGGGAGGGACAGAGCAAGAAGGCTGCGCACTTAATGGGAGATATTGGAGTACCATTACTTGACTGCAGGCACACCAGATTTCTAAGGTATGCAGACATAAGTATTTGGCTTAGGAAAAGTTAGTCTGGGAAAATAATAGTCATTCAACCTATACAGCCTATACAATAACCATGAGGCTGAAATACATATATGTGTAGGTATGAGGTAGGGATTAGACTAAATGCTTACAGTTTGAAGGGATATGTGATCTAAAATGCTTTGCGTTATTCTTATGTTCATTTTATTCTACATAATGACTGCTGTGTTCACAATAATAATTTCCAGAACTACTACACACAAGTCTGATGTACTGATTCTACATAATACATGTTGGAAAATGGCCGTCTCTAAAGGGCCACCCCAAACGTTTTCCCTTCCTCCTCTTTTTGCTGAACTCTTTTGGTTGGCCTTAGGACTCTGAGTACTTTACCTCTGCTAACCAGTGCTAAAGTGCATGTGTTTCTCCCCTAAATGTGTGACATTTGTGAATACCTTATTGGCATATTTGATTTATTAGTAGGTCCCTTGTAAATGGGTATAACATATAGTTCCTGATCAGAGAAGAGTACCTTTTCATATTTCATATGTTTGAATGGTAATGACAAATCCTCCTTACTGGTTAAGTTGGATTTGGCATTACTGCTTAAGAAATATTTCTGTACTTATAACTTTATGTGCTTTGCAGCCTGTCTCCAATGCTCGTCTGATGTAGGTGACAGATACACTTTGTACATTCCCTTTAGACATCCACCACATAGGAAGGATAGGTGTGTCTGACTACCCATGTACATACATATGCATTCTGATGGGCTTGCTTGTGCAAAATGGAAGGGACGGTCTAACACTTTAGTTGTATAGGTAGTGTCCTGTCCCCACACAAATGTTTGATTTCCCTCCCGATAGCTTGGCAGACGGGACTGGGTTAAAAGGAATCTTTGGGCATTTCAGACAGTTTGCCACATGAAAGGCACTTTTGGGTCTTAGTACTGGGTCTCAGGCCCCCTAAAATCAGACACTACTTGACATGTAACTTAAGCTCTGGCAGAAAAACGGCTGTGCGGCTTAAAGGACTCAACTGGACTGCTGATCTGGAAGGCGTGCTTTTCTGTTTGTTGCCCGCTGCTTACTGCTCTCTGACGCTTCTGAAGGAGTGCTGGACTCTACATTCACTCCAAGTGATCTTTAAGGGCTTGTTGGCATTCCTCCTGTCGTTTAAAACTCAGGGATATCAAAATCTCTACCCAGCTCCTGTGCTGGCCCACATGAAGTGGCTAGATATTTGCAACATGGATTTCGATGCATCTCTTGTCTACGTGTAGCAGAACCAGTGCATCGACCCAGTTGCGGAAATCAAATTAGTGCATCACCTCGGAACCAGTGATTTGCCTCCAGATATCGACCTATTAGACAGCGTATCCCCACTGCTGCATCTTGATGAGATAGATGCATCTCCTCAACTGCGTGGCAGAATCCAGGGAATCGTTCAATGTTTCTCGTCTCCAGTACTCATCTTCGGAACTGACATATTGCCTTCAGCTGCGGGCCTCAACATTGAAGTTTACGACCAGGAAAGGTACTTTGTTCACCAGGGCCTGCATAGGTCCTATAGCCGGCCGGCGCTCCATCACGGTCAGCCTGAACTTTGACTTAGTCCCAGTCCAGTGTGACCTAAAGTATTATTTTTAGTGCTACTTGCTTCTAAGCATGTTACTGCTTTTTTACCTTTAAATTTCAATATCTCAACTTCTATGCATTGGATTTTTGTCCTTTTGGTCTTGTTGTGTTTAGAATATAATCTATTTTTATAAACCTGTGTGGAGTCTTTTTGTGGTGTATTAATTGCGTTGCTGTCAATATGTTTTGCACAAATACTTTACACATTGCCCTGTCAGATAAGCCTGACTGCTCTTTGCCAAACTAACAGAAGGTGAGCCCAGGTTATCTTTTAGTGTGTATCTAGATACCCTTGACTAGAGTGGTGGTTCCTGCCGGGCCTACGTGCATACCTCAGCCAACCAGGTATCCCATTTCTAGCAATAAATAATATATTTTCTATAAAATACCTACCATTGTGTGTTTCTATTATTTCTGGCTTCTGAGGTGAGAGTTCACACATCCACAAATGAAATTAGAGTTTCTCTGGCAGAGTTGTCTGATTCATTACACTCTGACTCTGTGTGACCTTACCTTCTCATTGCCCCTTGGGGATAAGGAAATATAACAGGGCCTTCAACATCTCCCCCGCTAAAAGGGGAGTTTCAAACAATAGGTTATGTCCAATTAAGGAACTAGGGTTGATGTAGTTGAGACGTTCCTGAAAGAGTTGGATGCTTCCACAAGGGGTGTATTTGAAGTCATCTAGTCTATGATTTCCCTGTAGGTCTTGAAAAGTTTACCTGTCTTGTTTGTCATTCTGATTATTTATGCAAACTATTACCCTTTCGTTGCACTGTGAACAGTACTATGATATTCTCTCTTGCGTATTTTATGTCAGTTCTTGTCTTTATTTGTTTTAATCTTTTTACCTCTGTCATTTTAAAGTTGCAGATTATTTTTCAGGGGGCAGCAATCTAAGTGAAATATAAATTTGCTTGAGGGGTAGGATTACTTTAGCTGGAGTAACAAAGTCTCACTCAGTGTTCATGTGATCATACAGAGGAGTTGCAGTAATGTTTATTGTTCACTTACTTAAAAACTTAACTGTGTATGTATCCATTGATAGAAGCAAACACACTTAAAAACATGGTTACTGCTCAGTCCTGCCTACAGCACATAAAGTGGTTGATTCCAATTCGGGAAACAAATCTGTATGACTATTTGTTGCCGTTTCTGTACGAATCGTACAAATCCATCCAAATCGCATAGTAGGATCCGTAGGAAAAGGATACGTACGAATGTGTGCGAACCGTACAAAAAGCAAGGGAAAATCCGTACGATACAAGACCCTCACGGTTAACCATACGAATCGTAAACATGCTGTACGACCCGACAAGTACAATCCGGACCGGGGAACGAACGTGATTCGGATGGAAAACGTCGTATGAGCATAGGGGTACGCATCGTACCCCTATGCTCCGTACCCCTACGCACCGTACACCCATGCACCGTACTCCTACGCATCATAGACCCATGCACCATACACCTACGCACCGTACCCCTACGCACCGTACCCCTGCAATCATGGGGTGCACTCGCGTACCCGGGGGGGTCCGTTTCGCACACGGTTCGAGTCAAAATATGCTTTTACGGACGTTTTAAACTCCCGTAGTAAAAGAATCGTACGGAGTGTTTTCGTAACAAATCGTACTTGCTGGTTGGTAAAAAGAGACTTCAATCCATACGGATGTCGCGTACTGCATGCTCCAAATGCGATTTGTACGTATTTTTAAGTCGTATGGTGTTTCGTATGATTCGTACGGAGATCTGCTTTGGGTTCGGATCGTACTTCATCGTACGTACGGGGACGTTGAAGGTGTACGATTCGTACGGGAAAAATGCTCCATATGGCGATTCGTAGGGGATTTTACCGAATCTGAATCAACCCCAAAATGTCATGAAATGCAGGCAGTAAGTACCAAAATAGTAAAAAAAAAAAATAAAATAAAAGATAACAGCATTAAATTGATACAAATTTTGCAACCCTTCCATTCATCAAACAGTATTTATAAAACACAGCTAATCACCCGCGAGGGTATCCAGGCGCTGAGAGCCAAGTTGCTTGGTCAGCATCATAGCCAGGTCTTGAGTCTGCTTCTGAATTCTTGGAGAGAGGCTGAGGTCCTCAACTGGAGGGGGAGGCTGTTACAGTATTTTGCGGAGAGGTAGTAGAAGGAGCGTCCTCCACTATTGCTACGGCAGATGCGGCGGTGTGAGTTAGGACTAGGGGTCTGAAGGGTTGGTGGAATTTCAGGCTGTGGTTGATGTACACTAGTTCTTGGTTGTGCAGGGCTTTGTAGGCATGGGTCAGTATCTTGAATTGGCATCTATTGTGGACTGTGAGCAAGTGGAGCTTCTTCACATGAGGGGTGATGATGTGGGTCCATCAGGGGAGGTCAAAGATGAGTCTGGCTGCTGAGTTCTGAATGCCTGCAATCTCTTCAGGAGTTATTCCTGCATAGAATGTGTTGATATGATCCAAGCAGCTGGTGACTAGGGCTTGAGTGACAGTGCATCTGGTGGTGACAGTGCATCTGGTGGAAATAAAAGGATATTAACAATACATTATTATTTAATAGTACAGACCTTGAAAATGAAAATACTTTAAATATCTTTTTTTTCTCATTTTCAATGCACCTTCAGTGCATCTGGTGGAGATTGGGAGCCATTTGAAGATCTTTAGTAGCATGCACAGGGTGAGGAAGCTGGCAGGAGAGACTGCATTGATCTGGTTCCTCATGGTGAATTTGCTGCCAGGATGATGCCATGGTTCCGGGCATTGTCTGTGGGTCTGGGAGAGGGTCCCAGGTCAGCAGGCCACCAGGTGTCGTTCCATGGGAAGGTGTTGTTCCCGAAGATCACTACTTCTGTCTTGTCTGTTTTGAGCTTGAGGCAGTTGTTTTGCATCCAATTGGCGACACTGGTCATGCACAGGTGGAAGTTGGCCCCAGAGATGGATGGGACTTTGGATAGAGAGAGGATGAGTGCGGTTTCATCTGCATAGGAGATGATGTTCAGCCAATGGTTTCTGATGATGTTGGTCAGGGATGTTTTGTAGGTGTTAAACAGAGTAGGGCTGAGCGATTAACCTTGAGGGATGCTGTAGTTGATGTTCTTGGGCTTCGAGGTAAATGATGGAAGACATATTCTCTGTGTTCTGGTGTGGAAGGATGCGATCCATTTGAGGATGTCCTCTTGGATTCTGATCTGATGAAGCCTCTTGATCAGGGTGTGGTGGTATACATTGTTGAACACAGCTGAGAGGTCAAGGAGGATCAGGGCAATCACTTCTCCTTGGTCTAGGAGGGTTCTGATGTCATCAGTGGCTGCAATCTGGGTGGTTTGTGCAGAATCTGGATTGTGATGCGTCCAGAAGACTGTTGTTCTCGAGGTATTCTGTGAGTTGGTGGTTGATGGCCTTTTTGACGACTTTAGCAGGACAGGGGAAACGGGAGATGGGCAGGTAGTTCTTCAGCTCATTGAGGTTGCGGACGGTTTCTTTAGGAGGGGTTTGACTTCAATGCATTCCCACTCATCTGTGAAGGTGGCTGAGGTGATGGATCTGTTGAATATGGCTGTGAGTTTGTTGCTGATGGGCCTGTTGCCAAGCCTGAACATGTGGTGGGGACATGGGTCCATAAGAGCTCCAGGATGGATGAAGTGCATGATGTCAGTGGTGCACTGCGTGGTGAGCTGGTCCCAAGTGGTAACCCGGTGGTCAGAGATTGCAACTGTGGAAGCGATGAGGCTGAGGATGTCGGTGGCGGCAGGTTGGGGTTCAAAGTGTTTGTAGATGATGGAGATTTTGTCATGTAAGAATTCCACCAACACGTCACAGAGTTCTTGAGATGGGATGATGACGTTTTCTGTTGCTGAGGGATTGGTGAAACTCCTTGACGATGCTGAAGCTTTTGCTGTGGTTGGGGCTAGCTTCGTGGGGGTCAGCTAGGACGTTCCTTTTCATCTCTTTCAGGAGTTGGTGGTAGTGGTTGAGTGATTTATTGATAGTGGTCTGGCCGGTGGGTTCCTTGCTGGTGCGCCATTTCCTTTCTAATGTACCCACTAGCCTGTTTGGTGGATCTCTTGATTTTGGTGGTTTTGATGGGGGGGTGAATGTGTCGGTACAATCAAAGATCTAGGAGTTGAAGCCTGTTCAAGGTTGGTAGTAGTGTCAGGGTGGGAGAGTCGGTCCATTGGCTTTCAGATACTTTGTTCCAGCTGCAGTGTGTTGTGCTGGGCAGTCTGGTGATGGCTCTGGGATCCACTGTGAAGGTGAAGTGGACAACTGAGTGCTCCATCCAGGTGTACTCGGTGACATGGCAGTAGTTAACTCTGTTGCTGGCAATGAAGAAGAGATCCACCGTGCGTCTTGCAATGTGTGTGGGGTCAGTGAATAGCTGGGTGAGGCTGAAACTCTTCATGCTTACAAGGAGGTTGGCTGTGTTGGTGTTGTTTGGGTCGTCGAGGTGAAAGTTGAGGTCTCAGAGGAAGATCTAGTGTTTGGCGTTCATGGCTTGAGGAGTAATGAATTCGGAGATAGCGTCGCAGAAGCCTGGGGCATGGTCCAGGAGGTCTGTAGGTGAGGGTGCCTCTGATGGTGGTTTTCCCATTTGTTCTGAGTTGGAAGCTGAGGTGTTCCATGATTGGGGTGGTGTCGTCAATGGTGGGGCTGCAATGGATGGATTCTTTGTGGATGATGGCGATCTCACCTCCATATTTGTTGAAGCGGTCCTGGTGTGCAATCATGCAGCCATTGGGCATGCCGATGTTGGGTGCGGGTGAAGGGTTGAGCCAGGTCTCGTGAGGAAGACAATATCCGGGTTGAGGGAGGTGATGGTATCCTAGATCTCTATGGCATGTTTGCAGAGTGATCGCATTGAGCAAGAAGCAGTGGAGTTGTTCGGGTGCAGTTGTGGTCGGCGTGGTGTTGGTATGTGCATGTGCTTTGGTTGTGCAGGTGAAGAGACAGTGGCAGCATGCAAAGATTCCTACTGTTGTGCATGTAGAGTTGTGGCATCTGGGGTTCAAGGCACTGCGTTTGGCGCTGATGTAGGGGGGTGATAAGAGATCCAGGGTTCCTAACGCTGGGTGCGGTCCAGTCGCAGATCGGTTCAGATCGGCCTGCCTTTAGTGTGCCTTTGGTGAGGCCGCACTGAGGCCTCCATTAAGTAGGTCCCATGAGGGGTGCTGGAAGCTGGGAAGCGGACGGCGGGAGCGGGGGGTGGCAGAAAGTGAGAGACAAGGCTCACTGTGCACTGATTAGCAGTCAAAAACAGGCACGAATAATAATAAAATAAATAGAATGAGGTAAAACAGGCAACATTAATGATATAATATACAGAATTGGGCAAAAAGAAAGAGCAACAGTTATGGCAGAAGAATCGACAATACACAGGCAGCAGAGGGACAACAGAAAGGGTACAGAGGGCAAGAACAGAGAAGGGTGGAGGAAGAGACCACTGAGCATAGAGCTTACAGGCAGTGAGAGGAACTTTGTGCCTGCTAGGTTGCAGCTTCATTTAATACAGAATACGCGTTTCCCTATTACAGACCTAACTGCTTTTAATGAATATGGGTGTAATAACTTTGCCGCTCCTTTGCAAGATTGAGGCATATGCAAATTAATTGAACCTTATCTATTAGTATGCAGTTGCATTTCATCTATCCTGGGTAGTTTTATTTTACCATTGTCATCCTAGTGACCAGTCCAAGCAAAGTTGCTTGCTAAAGATTACATTGTAGTTCAGGTCCAAATTAAGGAATGTGCAATATATTTGCGTTGATCTACAGTACAAAAGGTAGCAAAGAATGTTGCATAGGTGAAGGACCTTTCATAGATCCAGTGCTTATATGCTACAAGAGCTTTCTTTGCAAGCCCACTTACATTCAATGGGCCTCATTTATGAGGTTTGGGGCAGGGCAGTGCTTCGAGGAATCATGCTGCTCTGCCCTGCCTCAAAACAAAAGGGCAGGAATAGGTTGTATCTATGAGATATGGTGTATTCCTGTTTTTATCCCCTGCTCTGGTGCACAATGGGCTGCCATGCACCAACGCCATCAACATTGCACCATGGTGCAAAGGTGTTTGTTTTGAGTGTCTGATTGATTTTGTACAGGTAGGGACATCTTTCAGCACAAAACCAATCAATTGATGTGATTTCCTCTTTCTCTGTGTGGTGCAGAATGAAGCACACCGAAGATGGAAAAAATGAGGAGAAATGAAAATATTTCTCCTTGTTGCGGTCTATAGTGCCACCCCTGGGGTGGAGCTACATTCTGACGCATTCCCATGTTTAGGATTTCTCGTAAATCTGGGAATGCTGCTGATTCCATGGGTGTTGCTGGGAACACCCAAAGCAACACCTATGGAACGCCCCTTTCACCCCGTGCTCTGCGTGAAAGGGGCACATATTTACATTCATTAAATTGTTAATATGCTGTGGGCGTGTAAAAAAAATGACATTCTAGCGGTGCAAAAGTGCTGCAAGGGCCTCATAAAGGAGGCACACTCTCTTTTTTTTAGTTGTGGGCACTTGGGAGACTGCTTCCCATGTGTCCATAAATAGGGAAAATAATTAAATACATGTGACAGTGCAGACAAACATTACCCGCCACAACTGTATGTCATCTGAATGCAATGCTGAGTGGAAGACATGCATGGGAACATCAAGACTTGTGGCTCGCAAACAGGCGCACTGTCTGCATATTCCTCGTTTCCACAACAAGCCTGTGCTTCCCTGGAGAAGAAACAACAGCATAAGGTGTTCAAGCCTCCCCACAATGCAACCCCAGCAGTGTGGCTGCCCACCTGGGGCAGTATCATGATCGGCTCAGCTGGGGCAGGACACAGCGCCTGTTTTTATGTGCCTACGGAGGCAACACCGATTCATTCTACCCGCTTTTCTTTTCTTTCAGACAGCAGCTCAGAAACAGAAAGAGTCAAACCTTGCTCACCGTTTCACTGATTCCCAGCTGTACTGTCTGAAAAAGAAGCCCTAACTCGGCGAAATATCTGGTGAAATGAATTACCCCCTACATTCTTTGAGAGAGTTTTTGAGCATTTCAAAGCTACTTGAAATTGGAAACCGCAGGATCCCATCAGACCTGAGAGATAACTACATAGTAATGCACGTGACATTAAAATGCTGCAGAGTAATTAACAGTTCAAAGCAGGGGCTCCGAAATCAAGGAAGACAGTCAAAAGGATTCAAGGTTGTAATTAAAATGTTTCCAAACTTCTATTCCGAGAATGTTTGAAGATCTTTCACATTATATTGGAAGGTTTATTTTGTCTTCGCACTGTGATGACTTTCAACTCTGAATCAGATCTGACGAATTCATTCCCATTCATATCTGCACTAAAGGTCAGCAGTTGAATTTTTCTGGGGAAATAAATATCCAGTAATTACTGCTCAGATTGTTCAAAGAGTATCCTTTTGAATAATTAGGTTTGTGGGCAGGCAGCTCAAAATAGAATTGGCGCACTAAATATGTCGTCGTAGCGAATTTTTTTATATGTCCAGAAAAATCCATGCACGTCTTTTTAAAGAGTAGTATATATGCAGATATAAGTGCATTATTACAATGGGAACCAGGACCCTCAAAATCGAAAATGAATCCAATTTGACTAAACCAGCATTGAAAATATATTACTAGGACAACAAGGTCACTCCCCAAAATAGATACACGAATATACTTCCTTATTTTATTTTCTCAATCAATTTCAACTTAGGACTTTTTTGCGTATTTAGGTTCCAATCTCAAATGTAATAGAGATACAGAGACATCTACTCTTGAAGTAGTCAAAGACGCCCAGCTCATCAAAGACAAAATGACCCATCCCTGGCGACCCTTCTCGACGTTGCTGCATGATAGTAGACAATGTTGACAATCATGCACAGATTCACACCATGCAAACTCTCATGGGGGTTCTCATTTATACTCTCTCATACTGTAAAAGGGCAGGAGTCTTGTGTATGTTTTGCTGTTTTTGTTTAACCTGCTGCATACACTGACCATAACCATAGAGTGCTTTTGAGTGGGCAAGGAAAGCTCAGGGGGTGTATTGAGAAGAATCCTCATACGGTTGGGATGGTGTTATTGTATGTTACTTTCTTTTAAAATGGCACAGAATTACCGTCACTATGGCCTTGGAGAGCAGCACAATGCATGTTTGTTTGGAGATTGGGTTGCTTGCAGACCAAATTTAGTTCTGGTAGTACAAGTGGTATAGTACCTGTGTCTCACTGTATCTGTACTTTCTATGTATGTTTCTCTTGAGTCTACCCATGTCCATTTCCTCATATGTCATCATTGTATGCAAGTTTGTGTCTTCATGTTCTAGAGTCTAGGACTCCACAGTCGCAGTTGTCCATAACTCCTGGTCTACAGTATGTATGACATTCCATCCAGAGTGAGTTATTTTAGTGCAATGTCTACTTATGTACTAGTTTCTACTGTCAGTGTCTTGCGTGTTTCTATTAGTGAGAGTTTCTATCTAGTTCCCAGAGTACCCAGGACCATCTCCCCATCTCCAGTGTCTCACTATCTGGTGTCAGTCTCCACATCACACCTGCAAATACCACCCTGCTCTAAATATGCATGTTCCTTTGCCCAGTGGTAGGTATCCCAGTAAAACTATCACAAGAGAAGCCTTCTGTCTAGTTTAAGTGCCTCACATAGGGGCCGATTCGATTCGGTAAACTAATCCGTACAACCGAATCAAATCCGTAGCCCTTTCCGTACGACTCGTCCAATTACCGTCCGAATCCCGCAGTACTATTCGTAGGAAAAATATACGACCGACTCGTTGCGAACCGTACAAATAGCAAGGGAAAATCCGTACGACACAGACCCTCAAAGTGAACCGTACGAATCGTAAACATGCTTTATGACCCGATAAGTACGATCCAGATCGGGGAATCAGAATGCAATTTGTACGGAAAACGTCGCGTATGAGCGAGCCACACAATCAAATACGAGACGAACCCACACTGAACGACGTGCACGCGAACCCCGTACCCCGGCATTCATGGCGTGTGTGCGCCTTGTATCACTATTGTGATGGAGCCATACGCGAGCGTGTGTAATGCACCGTACCCCGGCATTCATGGCGTGTGTGCGCCTCATATTACTATTTCAATGGTGCTATATGCGAGCGTGTGAAACGCACCGTACAAGTACACTTCCGTTGTTGCGGTATGCAGGGGTTGCTGGACACGCCCACCCCCAAGTAACCGGACATTGGTGGTGATGTATGTCATCCAGATTATGGGTTTGGACTTTGGTATGGGTGATGTTTACCGCCCCTCACCCCTCCAATCGCCCCTGGTTGTTGTTCGCACCGTATGCGCCCTCGTCGGTTTCTGTGCACCAGGTCGTAGGCGTACAGGACTGGGCTGACACAGGCGATGGGGTTCTTGGCGTGTACGTCGCATACCTGGGATGCGGTTCGGGTCGGACTCTGCTTTTCCGGACGTTTTGAGCTCCCATAGAAAAAGAGTCGTACGGAGTGTCGCAGAGACGAATCGTACTTGCTGGGCCGGAAACTGCTGCTTAATTACGTACAGACGTGTTCCAGATACAAATCGCACGTATTTTTTAGTCGTACGGTTTTTAGTACGATTCGTACGGAGTTCTGCTTTGGATCCGAATCGTACTTCATCGTACGTACGGGGATGTTTACGGGTACGATTCGTACGGGGATTATGCTCCGTACGGCTATTTGTAAAGGGATTTTACTGAATCGGAATCGGCCCCATAGTGTTAATATTTCTATTTTGAATTTGAGGATCTACCCCAATGTTTGTGCTCCACTCTCCAATGTAGTTTCCTACTGTGCGGACTCCTATGTCGGTCTGTCACAGTCCCACTTTGAGAGTTATCCACAGTCCCATTGTTGTAGTTCTGACTTGACCAATCTCGTTGACTGCCAGTCACAGTTCTAAGCATTTCACATAACTACTAGTATATTTACCCTGTCATAGTGTTGTTATCTTCCGAACCCTCTGTGAGTGGTTAAGGTCTCCATTGTTGTGATTCAGTTTTCCAGAGTCCTTTCCCACATTTTCATGTGTGAGAGTCTCTTTCAACCTGTGTCAGTATCTTTCTACTTTAATTTGTCTTCCTCTTCTGTGTTCACATCTCGCTAGCCCACATACCAGTGTACCACCATTTTCAGTTTCATCTCCCAGTAACAGTGTGCTTCTTTTCGATATTGTCAAGGCATTCTAAAACAGTCCAGCACATCTTCATCTTCCTGCCCCAATAAAAGTTACTCTGGTTACCCACTATAAGCATGTGCCAGTCATTGGTATAGCGTCACCCAGTCTCATTGTGGTAATGTTTCCCGGTTTCAATGACAGCGTCTCCTACAAGTAAAGTCAGAACTAAAATTTTGCCGAAGTCAAATATTGGACATGCCAATCTTACCAGACAAATACATTACTCCCTTTCATAACCACACTGCAAAACATGAAAAAGACAGTACTGGAAAGAGTTAAGAACTAGTACAGCACAAGTTACCACATTGATTTTTGGAGATGCAACGAGGAAGTTAAGATGCAGTATATGTGAGATTAACCAACCACAATCAATACCTATTTACTACACCATGTGTAATTCACTCTGAATGCCAATGGAAACAATATATAAACATGGTTCATAACTGGTGTTCATCATAATTTCACCTTTAAAGAACACTTGTCACAACCATTGGCCTCAAATATGTACATTATGCAATCAGTGTTAATACAACTGTTGTACAAATAACAGTTATAAATACCAATAGATTTCTATTTGCTAATAAATTATAACATAAGCCGTTTATGTTTCTTTAAACTGAACTAGAAATAATATTACCATAACCATGATTGAGGTTCCATTCTTTGAAATGGTAATACACAACCCAGAAGAGGATCATGGGAACTGCACATATGACAACAGAAATAATAAATATGCTTAATAAAAAAGAAGTTTCGATAATTTGTGGCATTAATGCAAAGAATACCAAGAGAATGCAGTAAATAATGAGGACACTGCAACTTCCATGACTACTCGGTGACCAGGTGACACAAGGTTAAACGTAACACATAGGTGCCTAGTATGTGTGGTTAGGTGGTCCGCATCATGGGTGTAAACTCAGTTTACACAAGGCTGCTGCCTCCATTCCAAGACTGGTCTCTCTGCTGGAATTCTCCCCTCTTACCTTCATGGGGTCAAGACACAGTTTATATTACAAGAACTGCTGTGTTAAATATCTGCAGCTGTGCAATTGTGTTGTGTCTAAAATGTTAGGCAAAGTTGCTGACTGGGCATAGAAAAACAGAACACCATCTTGTTCGACCTTGTACGAAATCTTCAGACTAAATCCCAAGAAAAGTCACTGAATAACAAATATTATGTGCACTGTATTGCTAAAATAGTATAATATGTTATGTTGGCTGTGCAAAGCAAAGATAGCCTAGAGCTGCTAATACCCGCAACCGACTGAGAACCAAAGTGAGCCCAGTAGGGAAAATACTACATCACCTCCTTAGTCTGGAAAGTAACTTAGCAACTAAAAAATAGTAAAGATATGAGCACAAGCTAAGCAAATTCAATGTGCAATGCTATACCTCACTTTCCCCTACCTTTTCATTCGCCCTTCCCGAGGGTCCACACGTCCTCAGGTGGCCGATTTGGGTCACTAGGGACGCGGGATCAGGATCTCGAGCGCTCCGATACAGGCGCCATCTTGAGGGTAATCACAGTCGGCGGACTAGTGGTGAGGGCGATTTGGCCCACCCACTACATATAGGACCGACCTTGAACAAGCACTCATTGATAGATAGTCAGACTCTTGAGGCGGAAGCCGGGAGTCAGGGAGGAATTCGTTTTTACTTGTTTGAAATACTGAATATTGAATATTGAATCTGTGTTATTTGTGTGACTTTTTTAAAAATTACTCACAGAACGGTACGATCTCTGTGCACTTTTTTTAAATCCCCTCACTTTCCCCTACCTTTTCACTCGCCCTTCCCGAGGGTCCACACGTCCTCAGGTGGCCGATTTGGGTCACTAGGGACGCGGGATCAGGATCTCGAGCGCTCCGATACAGGCGACATCTTGAGGGTAATCACGGTCGGCGGACTAGTGGTGAGGGCGATTTGGCCCACCCACTACATATAGGACCGACCTTGAACAAGCACTCATTGATAGAAAGTCAGACTCTTGAGGCGGAAGCCGGGAGTCAGGGAGGAATTCGTTTTTACTTGTTTGAAATACTGAATATTGAATATTGAATCTGTGTTATTTGTGTGACTTTTTTAAAAATTACTCACAGAACGGTACGATCTCTGTGCACTTTTTAAAAATCCCCTCACTTTCCCCTACCTTTTCACTCGCCCTTCCCGAGGGTCCACACGTCCTCAGGTGGCCGATTTTGGTCACTAGGGATGCGGGATCAGGATCTCGAGCGCTCCGATACAGGCGCCATCTTGAGGGTAATCACGGTCGGCGGACTAGTGGTGAGGGCGATTTGGCCCACCCACTACAAAATGCCCTCCCTAAATCGTACGCGCAGCGGACGAGCGCAGCAGGCGCGTCAATGGCGCGCCGGAGGTGCGCCAGAGGTAAGCCCGTCTGCGCCCGTCCGCGCCAGACCGGCCCTAGGGCCTAGCACTATGACTACCACACCCCTTACCCTACAAGAGTATTCCAGGGACTCCCTGCTCCAATTGAGACAGCCCATTTCGCCCCTATGCACACATTCAATCATACTTGATGGCCCTCGTAATTACTGCCTCCATTGTCCATACGTGTTACCCATCCATGAGTCATGCTGCCCACATCACACCATTTTCAACATGGCCCTGATAAACTGCAGATCCCTGCCGAAACACGCACTGGAAATTAATAACTTCTTGAAGAATACCAACTGGAGATACTGTTTCTAACAGAGACATGGTTATCTCCTGATTCTGACCAGGACATTGTCCAGGCCCTGCCTTCAGGTTTCCTCATCCAACATCTTGATGGGATAGCGATAATATACAAGGAGCATCTCTCCTGTCAGGTTCACGGCAGTCCTATACAAGACTGCGAAAACGTATATTTCACCATTCAAGTCTCCCCATGTAAATCGCTCTCTGGACTCCTAATTTACCGCCCCCCAGGTGCTGTTGGACAGTTTTGCAGCTCACTTACGGAAACATCACTGACCTTGGCCAGTACACTCCCTAATTTTATGATCCTAGGGGATTTAAATATCCACTTCGATAGTAGGGAAGATAGTCGAGCCAGCTTTACCTGGGAAGCCATCAACCCACAAACACCTTGGGGCACCTTTTGGACCCCATTTTTTCCAATATCACTGATTTTAAGGTGCACGCACCTATTCCAGTACCATGGTCAGACCACTCTCTCATCCTGTTCAATTGGCGGATCCCGACCACCTATCATCATAGATTAGTTCCCCGTAGGCCTACACGCCCATGGTCAAAATTGGATATAGATAATTGGAAGCACACCCTGGAACTTTCTCCTCCTATTTTTGAAGTGGATCCCATATTAGCGGATACCATGTTTACTACATGGATTGAAAACTCCTTGGACGCAGTCCTCCCAAAAAATCTCACCCTTAATTCTCGGGAAAAAGCCACCTCGCCTTGGTTCACCAAGGAGGTTCGTCTCCTAAAAAAACTTTGCAAGAAGGCCGAAAGGGCATGGAGGAAGGATTATGACCCCGGTAGGAAACGGGACTATAAACTTACGATACTAAACTATAAAAAGGCACTGAAACAGGCGCAAGCTGCTTTTTTTGCTGAAAAAATGAGATCCTCCACGAATTCATCAAGAGAAGCCTTTCAAATAGTGAAAAAACTCCTAAAAGCTCCGGACCCCCCGTGCCCGATAGCTCCCTCGGACAACCGAGCTAGCCGAGTTCTTCAACCAGAAGATCCCAAAAATTCTGAAGCATCTTCCCTTTGATAGCCCGGCTGATCCACTGGAATCTCCCTCATTAGCAATACAGCAAGCTGAGCATAGCTTAGATATGTTTGTCCCCATCACAATCGAAACACTTCCCCCCATTTTTCAGTCAATCAAAAGCGGTTCCCCGCTTGACCCAGCCCCATTACATATTCTAAAATCAGTTGCACCCAATATTCTGGCCCCTATGGAAAACTTGATTAACATCTCTCTGTCACAGGGGGTTGTACCCCCGAGTTGGAAGATGGCAGTAGTCAAAGCCCTACTAAAAAAAACAATCTTGACCCCATGGAGCTGAACAACTTTCGGCCTATCTCAGGTATTAGCAAGATGGCAGAAAAATTCATCAACCGTCAGCTATCTGACTACCTGGAAGCATGCGACTTACTTAAACCCTCACAGACGGGTTTCCGACCTGGCCAGGGTAAGGAGACCGCAATGATGGCGGTTGTTGAAGAGGCGAGGAAGATCATCGATTTTGGGGGATCAGTGGCAGTGATCCTCCTGGACCTGAGCGCAGCCTTCGATACCGTCAATCATCTAACGCTGCTTCAGAGGCTGAGGGACCTGGGCATCTCAGGACTTGCTTTATCTTGGCTGAATTCTTTTCTGCACAATCGGTCATTTCAGGTAGCTGAGGGCAACTTTATTTCCAACACAACCCCACTTCACTGTGGCATTCCCCAGGGCTCATTCCTGAGCCCTACGCTTTTTAATGTGTATATGTCCCCTCTTGAAAAAATTGTCACCCCCTATGGTATCAAGCTCCTGACCTATGCCGATGACACCCAGCTTGTGGTATCATTAAGCCAACTGGACCATCCTTCCATCGACCTGCACACCTGTCTGGGGGATATAACCAGTTGGATGGACAGGTCCCATCTTAAGCTCAACAGCGATAAGACGGAGATCCTGGTTATGGGCAATCAGTCACATTTCCGTCCTGAGACGCTGTGGCCTCCATGCCCCAAAGTCTGACATCAAAAGCCTTGGGAACTGGCTGGATCAAGGCCTTACACTTAACACTCAAGCTAGGAAAACAGCCGGGGCCTGCTTCGGCCTCCTCCGCACCGTGCGAAAAATTCTCCCGCTGTTGCCCACACAGTCTAGGAAGCTCTTGATTCAGGGCCTCATATTGTCCAGATTGGACTACGGAAATGCGCTTTATCTTGGCGCTCCAAAGAAAGTGACAGCCAAATTGCAGGTTGTACAAAATACCGCTGCTCGGATTCTCACGGGCACCAACAATCGTTGCTCAGCGAGGCCGGCCCTCAGGTCACTGCACTGGTTGCCAATACTCGAAAGGGTACACTTCAAGGCCCTGTGTATCACCCATAAAATCTTGCATGGCAAAGCCCCTCCTATTCTAAAAGATCTTATTACTCCACACAAAACCAGCAGAACCCTTTGATCCACGCATCTCCATCTGACTACAATACCCAGGATCAAGAGGGTCCGGTCAGGAGGACGCCTTTTTTCGTATAATGCCTCCAGACTCTGGAACGCACTTCCACTGGACATTCGGTCCCAGACCAATCTTCTTTCCTTTCGCAGGCTTCTGAAGACCTGGCTGTTTCCCTAAATTCCCCTCACCTGCTCTCACCTATTCTATCATTAGCGCTGGGACGCTCACGGGCAGCCATGCGCTCCAGAAATCCACAAACATAAACATAAACATATACAAAACAAATAAGGATAATAAAATAATAACATGAAAATTTGGAAAATGTAGCCAAATTAAGGTCAGCCGTAGGCACCCAATATTTCTTCTACAAGTTCAATGTTTAGCAAACCCAGAACGAATTCTATCTCTGCAGACGATGATTCTGCAAGTGCCCCATTTAAAAGATCCAGAGAGCAGGCATGATCTATGATGCGGACCACCTAACCACACCTAGGGGGCCCATATCTACTTTTCAGAAATGTATAGCTTGTTTAAATCACCCATGGGTTACACACGTTTCCACCTCAAACTGCAGGTAGGTTGAAACCACAAAAAATAGGAAAAATTGTGAAACTTTTTTTTATTCGACTCTTCTTGTGCCTGGAAGTTGGAAACATGGTGATCCTAGGGTAGCAAACCTTTCATGGATGCCATTTTTAGACACGAAACACACTCTCTTGCACAGCACTTTTCTTCATTTTTCTCAACAACCCCGCCTTCCAATTTAGCGATAGTTTGGCTATTATCTCTAATCATCCAGGGAAATCTACAAACCCTGGGTACCTTTACCGGAATTGTAGGTTAAAACCCTCAATAATGGTAAGTCAGATTTTAAGTCACAATTCTGAAAATGACACTTTTATAAAATTGGTATTTTCTTGTCCTAAGCCTTTGGTGCCTGCAACCTGTTCCTGGGTCACATGACTAGGTGCAGTTGGCATTTGTGTAGTCCTCCCAGACAGCATCACAATGGAGGGTATGAATAATGGCTGGAATGCCCATCCTGGCTTAACGGTGGGCCAGAGCTGCTACCTACCATATTTGCATTTCACAGCAACCCCTAACTCTGATTTGTAAAACTTAACACAAATAGTGACATTAGTGCATCTGACTAAAGACAAACCTATTTGGGGTATTGCAAGTTTCCCTCACGATTGGTAAACTTATATGAAGCTAAGTTGACCAAAAAATCCCAGTAAACAAAGGGTCACAAGAGTCCTAGAGACAAATCAATTTTTTTGCTATTTCTATTTTGCCTACCTTATGGAACAGTGGTCCCCGACTTAAATTTAGGACCTTTGTAGAAATAGCAACATAGTGCACCTGACTAAAGGGTGCTATTCGAAACTTCTAGCACTGCCAATACAGGTATCTAAAACAGCACCCCCCCACTCCAAGTGGATCAAAAACTATTAGTAAACAGAGACTGCCTAGCCATGCATTGTGCCTCCCACTAGTACTCTCATGAAACTCAGAGGCCATTGATTTAGGTGAGGTATACTATAATCCTTCTTTTAAAGTCACTAACAAAGTTCAAACTAACTTTGCTGCGATTTCACGTGTTGGTAAGTAGGATACTCATTTTTAGGTTCAGGTTTTCATGACATAACCAAATGTGTTTGGGTCTCATCATTTTTGAGTTAATATATTGTTTAAGCTCCGATTTATTTTTCATTAAGATGTCTGGTGTAACTCGAGCATCAAGACGTACAGGCCACACTCTCAATACATTAAACACCAGAGTAAGTTAGAACAGGCTGGGAATAGTTAGAGAGAATGGCTCCTGTATTATTTAGGACTTTATGAAGGCCCTGGGATCATCTGAAAACACAAGATAGGACAGTAACATGTCGACCATAACATATTTGAGAGAGTTGTCCTAATTCACCCGTGCCCCATTCTATGTGTTTTAATCATGTATAAGCCAAGAGGTACACCAGTTAAAGTAACTCTACTCCTTTTTTTGTGCATTTAAGACGAGCCCTTCTCAATAACCTAAAATTGCTAAATAAAGAGCTGTGGTAAGAGCATGCTTTGTTAAACCTGTTGCTGGCGAAGGAGCAACCCTGTGATAGCCTACCACCTAGAGTGGGTGAGAGGTTGTATTTTTTAAAGTCCATTCCTTGATGCATGATTATCCTTTGGCCCAAGAAGACGTAAGGGTGACTGTTTTACCTACATGAACAACTCAGCAATTTATTAGGTCTGCCTGAACTCAACATTGCTGTCTCCCTGGTGTTGTGTTTCTTTATCACTTACTTGCCCCACTGTTCGTGTCACGATATATCAATGTCAGAATTTCCCTGTCAATGTTACTGGTGTCTCTCTGACTCAGGCGTCAGTTACTTTTCGCCATTGTCAGTGTCTCTCTGGTAATACTTTTAAATACCCTTCCTAAGTGAAGCGGTACCCTGCCTCCACTGTAAATTATCTGTCACTAAATGTGTGCATATATCTCACTTGTCAGTGTTTCCCTGTACCCATTGTAATTGTTTTCCTGTCTTTTGTATCAGTTACATTTCCCCTCTCACATTGTCTTTCTGACCAAAGTGTCAGATAGTTGACCCTATTGTAAGTACCCCGCTGCCCTTGTGTCATTCTTTCCCTGTCCTCATGGTTAGAATTGCCATTTCCACTTCTGTAAATGTTCTGCTGCCCCTATTGCAGGTGTCTCCTGGTGTCCACAGTCAGTTAGGTACCTGTTGTGTCTATGTTCCCCTGTGCACATGTTCACTGTGTCGTCCAGTATTTTTCCAGTGCAGAGTACTTTGGTGTCTTCTTTTGTGATGTCTCCCTCCTCATCGGTTGAGCTGTCCAATCAATAGTTGGTATAAACAGATCCTAATGCCAGTGTCCTCTTGTCCCTCCATTTGTGCATTGAGTTTATTTTAAGTCTTGTGAGCCCATGTGTGGCCAAAGGGTTCCAGTGCGGCTAGAGACAGATACTTTGCAGGAGTCATAAGGTGGAGCTGCCACTGTGTGCAGGTGCCAGTGAGAAAGGATGACTTTACATAAATGATTGGTGCAAGTGGCATTGGATAAAGGTGCTGCTAGCTGCAGATGGCAACGGCGGAGTGTGCTAATGTAAGCATTTCTAATGGAGGTGCCAATGATTGGACATGCAAACCAGTTGCAGATACCAGTGGATGGGGGTGGCATTGCGTTCTAGTGTTGTAGTGTTTATGCCACTGACTGATGACACACCTGGGGGGCAAAATTAAAGCTGTCTTTTACTTATGTGGTGCAGATGTCTTTGGGTGATAGATTGTTAGGGTTTGTACTAGGAACATAGCTCAGCCCCATACTGTGTTGTAAGAATTGGCCCTATGGTGTCTTTGTTTGTTTTAAAGTGTCATGAATAATGTTCCTTGTTTCATATTTATTATGAGTGGTTTTCAAGTTGGCTCCTTTTACACAAACATAGGCCAAAGTGACATTTTTGGTACAACCTGATTCAGGAATAAACTAGATATTCAGTTTGAGCGGATCACTGACATAATATCGAATACAAAAATATAGACTTACCAAAATATCGTTGACAAAATATAGAATGCAAAAATATCGAATTCCTATCTACAAACAGGTAAGTACAAAAATATCGAATCAAAACTATCGTTGTAAAAAATATAGTTAGTCAAAATATATATATTTTTTAAATGTCTTAAAAGTAATTTAAAATTAATGAAATAATAAATATAATTGACTGAAACATACTTAAAAATACTTAAATAACCTTAAAATTAATAAATAATTAATTTAAGTTAAGAAAAACATACAATTTTATTTTTTAACACATATATATATTAACGTAATATTAATAAAAAATATACAATATTTTTACTGGAAGATAGCGGGAGGGTAAAATTTACTAATACCATTCCAGTGAGTGCAACAGTAGGGAAAGCGTTGGATAGCGTACGGGTAGAAATTACTATTACCACTCCAGAGAGTGCAACAGTAGGGAAAGCGTTGGATAGCGTAGGGTTAAAATTACTATTCCCACTCCAGAGAGCGCAACAGTAGGGAAAGCGTTGGATAGCGTAGGGGTAAAAATTACTATTCCCACTCCAGAGAGTACATTAGTAGGGAAAGCGTTGGATAGCGTAGGGGTAAAAAATTATATTCCCACTCCAGAGAGTGCAACAGTAGGGAAAGTATTGGATAGCGGGAGGGTAAAAATTACTATTCCCACTCCAGAGAGTGCAACAGTAGGGAAAGCATTGAATACAGGAGGGTAAAAATTATTGTTCCCACTCTAGAGAGTGCAACAGTAGGGAAAGCGTTGGATAGCGTAGGGGGAATAGTAAAAATTACTATTCCCACTCCAGAGAGTGCAACAGTAGGGAAAGCGCTGGATAGCGTAGGGGTAAAAAATACTATTCCCACTCCAGAGAGTGCAACAGTAGGGAAAACGTTGGATAGCGGGAGGGTACAAAATACTATTCCCACTCCAGAGAGTGGAACAGTAGGGAAAGCGTTGGATAGCGGAAGGGTAAAAATTAGTATTCCCACTCCAGTGAGTACCACAGTAGGGAAAGCGTTGGAGGGCGGGAGGGTAAAAATTACTATTCCCACTCCAGAGAGTGCAACAGTAGGGAAAGCGTTGGATAGCTGGAGGGTAAAAATTACTATTCCCACTCCAGAGAGTGCAACAGTAGGGAAAGCGTTGGATAGTGTAAGGGTAAAAATTACTATTCCCACGAAAGTAAGTTTAACAGTAGGGAAAGTAATGATTTAATATATTAATAAAAATAAATTAAATATCAATACCAATAAAACATTAATTACAATTAATCACCAATTTAATATTATGTAATAATTACTTATTTCGAAATACAAATACATATTAGTTATTAAAAATTAATTACATATTCATAATTAATTAACAACGGATTAATTTTCAATAACAAAAAATAATTAATATTAAAAATTAATACCAATTAATAATTAACAGTAAATTATCAATACACACAAAGTATCTTTAATATGTAATTAATTACAATTACATTACTTCCCACCCTATTCCCCTATAAACCCACAACCCACTACAGAAAATAAATCAATAATTAATTAATGAAAATTAGTTACCAATTAATAAAAAATAATTACCAAACAAAAATAATTAACAATAAATTAAAAATCAATACCAATAAATAAAACATTTTTTTTTACTTAATTCCAATTAAATTACTTCCCACCATATTCCCCTATAAACCCATAACCCGCTACGGAAAATAAATTAATACAATTAACATAATTATCAATTAATCAATTAGTAGAAATTAATTACCAATTAATAAAAATAATTACCAATTAAAAATTAATTAACAATAAATTCAAAATGAATACCAATAAATAAATACAAATATTTAATTAATTACAATGAAATTACTTCCCACCCTATTCCCCTAAAAACCCACAACCCGCTACAGAACTAAAAAGCAAAATGAAATTAAAAATAATTAATAATTGCTAAAAAATAATATTTAATTTAATATAATTAAATTACTTCCCACCCTACTCCCCTATAAACCCACAACCCGCTACAGAATTAAATTACCAAATTACAAAAAATTAAATAACATAAAATTAATTAATTAAAATAAATTAAACATACATTACAAAAATACTAACATACAAAACACTTTAAAAAAATTTGATATTAATAAAAATTTGATATATTTTAATGCCTATATTATATACTTCGATATTTTAATCTTCTATATTTTGACAATCGATATTATATTACTTACCTTCAATTCGATATTTTTAACCACTATATTGTGTCCATTCGACAGGGGCTCATTTACATACTCAGCACATTGCTATTATGGCAATTGAAGCATGCTTCCCACGTTTTTCTCACCACACCCCAACTGAAGAACCCTACCCAAAGAAACAGTATAAAAAGCCCTGCATTACAACAGAACTCGCTTGTGCTCATTGAATGCTGTTCCTCACCTGATTTCCAGAGCAGCTCCCGTCCCGTGTGTTTCTCTGTAGTCTCCACGGCAACTTCCCAGCGCGAGGAGTGTTCCGGTGGTAATCCAGCCTCGGCAGGGTTCTCATGGTAACACCAACGCAACGAATCTTCGCTTCCGGTCCCGACTGTGAAATCTGTTCGATCTGCAACAAAAGAGACAGAAAACATTAATCAAGTAAGATCTTTAAAAACGCTCGCATAAAAGGAAGCGCGTATGAAGGAAAAAAATTAATTAAAAATGTAATTAGTTTTGCGAGTGTGAATTCTTTGATTTTCCGAACAATGTTTAAAAGAATCAAGACTTTGGCAATAATGAAGGATCTATAAAGCATAAAGAATGGATATTTGTGGTTAATTGAACTTCCGATTACTTACCCTTCTGACTTCATGAGCAAATCCGGAGTTTCTTCTGTCGCCAAGAAAAAGAATCTGTGCATAAAAACTAAAAGGAACATTATCAAGAACATATTAAGACTCAGTGAACAATGTGAATACTATTCATATGTTTTTTGGAAGCTATTATTTAGTAAGTCAGTGCGAAGACCATACCCTATAGTGTACTGGAATTAGTGCAGAGTAGTGATTTTTTCATTTTATTTCCACAGATTTAAAGATAAAGATTATAGTATTCGGTTATTAAAAAAAACCTCTTTATAGGGAATCAGAACCATGTTCTATAAATGGTATCTTCTTGAATAATGTAATAATAATATAGAGAAAAGACATGTTTTTATGACTGAAGGTTAACATAGTGCCACTCCATCATGGTGTAGTTCAACTGCTAGTGGGCAAGGGTGTCACTGCTCGCATGTGTTGTTAATGTGCCAGAGGGTAGAGATTTCCCAAAGAATAGGTGGTAGGGTAAGAGTTCTACCAGGATATTATGTGATGCAAGTGTTGGTGAATAGTGGAGCTTCTAGGTGAAACTCTGGTGTAGGTCGCTGTTGGTGGATCCTCAACTGAGGTCGGATACCAATAGATGGAGGTACATGAGAATTATATCTGGGCTACTGGACACTGTCCAGTAGCTCTCACATGCCTCAACTATGATAGCATTCCAATTGGATAACCAAGTTAAGCCCCCTTGTACATTTAAAAAGTCAAGCATTAAAGGCTTACTCCAATAGATCTAAGAGAGTTTTGAACTTAGACGGTCAATGAAAGTTTCACTCAAAAATTCATTGTCCCGTCAGTGTTATATCTTTGATAAAGATTAAAGGGAACATTTAGAGTTCAGCAGAGCAAGATATCTACCACAGAATGAGGGCACTCCCACATCGCCAAACTAACAGTCCCCCACTTCATCGACAGGTCGGGGAACCAGCAGGTTTCCAATAGCTGAGCCTCCACTGGCTCTGCTATCGCAAGCCTTGATCCAATAGCCTTTCTGCCACAGTATCTCTGTGCTGCACTGACAGTAGCCACACCCTATTTAGGACGAGGCCAATGATTCTTCCTGTCCCAGTCCATCATTTGAGGTATGATGTTCAGGCTATAGAAATAGTGGTTCTCTTGTTCAGGGAGAAAACTCATTGTACATTAAGGCAATTGTTATTTTGCTGTCCTGAAAACAACCCTTGTTACACTTTTCATTTGTTTCTCAAAATGCAAAACAAAAGCAGAACAAACCAAAAAACATGGCAGACTCTTCTGCACTCTGCACTCCACTGAGCATGAAAGTGCATCAACCAATGCAAAGGATGCACTTTTGTCACAGAGGTCGCCACCAGGTAGGCAGGAATATCTAAATGGGTCATTCAGTCCTCAGCCAGGAGCCAAGGATCAGGTCTTCTCCGACCTGGTGGTCTGGCAGACCGTTAGCCGATGCCGGAACGACCTAAGTGTTCCATTTGCATGTAGTGAAATAACAATGTCACCAGATGAGGATTCAGACAAAAACAAATGATGCAAGCACTTTTGGGTGATAAGAAATGCCCCACTGAATTGTGTTAGCACCACTTGCACTAGAAAATCAAATAATATTGAGCACTATGGGCAAAGTTAATAAACTGGCAGGCTGGTGGAAGGGCTTGAAGCATTGTATCAATGGTTCCAGGGTTGTCACAAAAGTGAACTACTGTTATTGTAGTCAGATTGTAGTCAATAATGAAGCAGTGCCTGAAAGCAAGATACATTGTGTGGCTCAGGGGTTAGAGGCGGCAGACCCGGAAGCTGAGATCGGCCCTGGACCAGGGTTCAATTCCCCGCCTCGACGGGGCTTGGGCTCAATAATTCCACGGACTCGATATTTCTCGCTCCGGTGCCTACTCGACTCACGGGTTCACACTCTGCGACTCTGGGCAATAGCTTGCTTAATCTCCACAACGGCCCCTCGCGGCGGGATGCCTGGCTTTCACCTTGTGGATACCCTGCCAGGGTATCTCACAGGGGAATACCAGGACGGGTTCCCTAAGCAAGCGCTTAGATACCTGCAGTGTGGGTGATTTGCGCTATATAAATACATGTACATCATTATTGTATTAAATTGAATACAATATATGTGCTCAATACCTCAGTGTGCCACAACAAGGAGTGAAAAACTGAACATGTAGGGGAATTGACCCATTATGACTGAGTTTTACGAATGAACGATCCTAAAAGGTATAATTTACTTTGGAACAGGTTGACACCCAAGCATAAAAGGTCCTTAGAGTGCCAGGGATCTCAACTATAGAGTCTTGGTGTGCTTTTTGATATAGTCTATCTGTTAGTCAGGAGGAAGATACAGTGCAAAAAAAAGGGCTCCACTGATGTCAAGTCAGTGCAGTAATACTTTTAGGCTAGTATGGAGAAAGCATCCACAAGTGACCCCTGGGCCTATGTCTCAGAACTATCTAGCTATTATTGAGACTTTCTGTTGGCAGGGGGACCCATGGAACTTGGTGCACATTGGCAGGAATCGATCAGCAGACACTGGGAAATTGGATTTAGTGTCTAAAGCCAACCAAAGGTTAAATATTTCTATATCTATAACCATATGCTCTAGAGAGACACGGTTCTAGAATCAGGAAAAGACCCACAGTCAATGAGATACTATTGCAAGCCTGGGAGAGTAGAGAAAAAAGCCTCTACGTGCCACTGACTAAATAAACAGAAATAAATTGGTTGCTCTATAGTCAGAGATGGCACTGGCAGGTAGAGCCAATTCAAGCTCATGACACAGGATTTTTCTTCTGCAGGTCCATGACCTTTGGGCACATTGCAGCATCGCTATAGTTTTGTTTGTCAATTTAGACAGCTCTGCTACATGGTTCTTATGTCTCTTATATAACACATCCTCCATCCTGGCTTTAGTCGCTTTGACCTTCATTTGCATACCTTGGAGGTGAAATCAGTTCATCTACTCTTATTGACAGCCCAACTCATAGGAGCACTGTTCTTCCAAAATATAGGGCTCAGTGCCAAATCTCATAAAGGAGGACAGCAGCAGAGGAACCAATTCCCTTTTGAGAATCCTTCTGGGCTACGGTGTTGAGTTTTCTTTAGGTCAGAAGGTCAGATAAAACACAATTACAGGCTTGGTGGGGCCAGCATCTATCCTGCTTTGTCACACTGGGTCATTCAAAGTGAAAATGTCTTTAAGGTGTAAAAACTTTTTTAACCATGATTACATTTATGAGCTAGTCTTTTTCCTGTTTCCTTGGCTCTTCTGGAAAAGCATACAAGGACTACTCAAGATAAGCACTAGAGAAGTGACATACACCGAGACATCTTCAGCCAAGGTCCTCTGTTTTGTTAGGTGGCACCGAGAATAACACAGGAATGGGAGGAGTGAAGCTTATCTAAACTAAAAGCCTACTTGAATTGGGAACAGAGCAGATATAAACTTCAACACATAACCTTGGAGCTGTGAGACCAGGACCTGGGAAGCAAAGAAAATACAGGTTGTAAAATCTACAGCGGGACCACTGTTTAGTGCAGATACAATCTATGTTCTCCATGAACAACAGTCACCATACACACTGTTTCTTGGTCTCTCCATTGCACACTCTTAAGCTCTTAAGTCCAAATACACACACACACACACACACAAACACGCATACATGTAAACTCATATACAAAGAGACACACACAAACACATGTACAATGCACACATATATCACACCACGCACTATGTAGGAAGGTAAAGATACCGGATATGGAGACTGCATAGATTCTATAGGGGATAGAGTTTTATCTCTTCCCCCCTCTAGTGGTACATGTACTCTGGTAAGAGTTATGGTGTCCTCAAATGTCTTTCCCTGTACAGCCTTAGGTTGTGGAGTAGTAGTTGTCCTCGATTGTGTGTGGTGCTATACTTTGGCTACGCCCTGTAAACCAGTAAAGCCTTGGCTGTACAGTTGAACTCGTTATCAAAAGTCCAGAACTCCTTTAATGGATTCACATATTGTTGAGTTCACTGAGGAAAAGAGAAAACATACAAAAGCAGGCCAAAGTGATTGAACAGGACAGGGTATCACAGCTTCCAAAACCCATGCTTAGATGTCACTGAATTCAGGGATGAAGCTAGAGTGCTTCAATGGAGACAGTTGCCCCCTTTCTTTTTTAACAATATAACCGTTTATTGGTAGATTAAATGTGCTTTAATCTCTTGTCAGGAATTTACAACCAGTGCTTAATTTGAGCCAGTGGTTTCCAGTGCTCAGCACCGTCATTTAATCATCAGCAATGAATCTTTTCATGAGCACCAGTTAGATATTAAGTGATCCAAAATCACAGAATCTGAGCTGACGCAGAGACTTAAACCTGGTTCCTCAGCTCCGAAGTCGGCACCTCTGGCTGTAACAGCACATCCTCTTCCCACTTTCATGGTCAGTAGTGTGTCCTGTTTGAGGCGACCTTACAGGAGAAGTAGGCTGGTGCAAGCCACCTTCTGATGAGAGCCACAGCACTTATTTATTTTACAAATTGACCACTGCTTATAACTACCCCACAGATCACCTTAGACCAACATTCTATCCTGCTTTCCTCCCAACATTCTAAATGGCTATCCAACTCAGAATATACTAATGGGGTTGGAGGGAAGGGGACTACATTGCCTTTTGATATTCTGAGTTGTGCACTTCTGTGGTGCACGCTGGGATATTACACCTTCAAATATAGTCTTGTTTTATTCACCAGGATAAGTATGGAACTTTTGGTGAAATTTGTCATCTTGCCAGCTCCCATGATCCTCTTTAAGCCCTCTTTCTTGTGTACTGTCAGTTGCTGGTCATTAAATGTAGCACTAGATTCCCATGTTTTGTCCTCTGTGACAATCGTGGCAGCCTGTAGGCTCTTTCGAAGGTATAGCGAGTCTTCAATGTGGACTTCTTCTTTATATCATAAATTATGAATGTCCTGAATTGCTTCTCAACATTTATTTGCTTACCAAGTGACAGGAATTTAAACATTGAGCATGTTGCAGTGCAAAAGTCACTTAAAGTGTCGCCCACCCTACTCTCAAGGAGATGTTTCACATATAGACCAATTACGCTGAACACTTGGTAGACAAGGGTGTTTTCAGACTAGTATTTTGATTAAGTACATTACAGGTGTCATGTTTTAATGTAAAAGCCTAAGCATGTAGTGGACTACTTTTTTCACATCACTATCAATATGTGACCAATGATCATCACATTTCTTGCCTTTGGCATCATCACTAAGCAAAAATTCGGTAAACAGTCACCACATTGATAATATAGCATTCACAGCCTCTAGGACTGAGAACCACCGCCTATATGACACAGTTAGGAGGACGCTTTCTTTGATGCCACACAAAATTAGAAATATTTGCATTTCAGTTCCCAGGCATAACGAAACAGTGTACCAGAATAGACCACAAAGTCAATAGCATTCTTCATTAACTGTGAAGATTGAAAAGATGCTTTCAGCATACCATCTAGCAAGTGACAAGAATCTATTACAGGGAAGCATTTCAGCTCAGGTAGCTATGTTGACATATCATAAAACTTTTTCATCTGCACAGCTGAATTACTGTCAAACACAAACAATATCACTTCAATCTTTATTGAACTTGATAGGAACTTTTTCCAGCAGCATTCCAAGTGACAATGCGTTCCATGTTTACCATTGTCTGGTGTCATGGTTTAACCACTATCTCAGATGCTTGGTGACAACATTCTTTTCACATATACATGTCACTACACCTTGCTTTCAATGTTTGAAGCCTGGCAAATTCACCTACAATTAATACTGACTCGCTAGAAAAGGGGGCTGATGTATCAAAGGATTTCATCCATTCTCTGTCTGTGGGTAAATGTGATGGTACATATTGGGGAAGATTCTTATGAAACCAGCCTTTTTGCCTATCAGTGAAATCAAATGTAGCAAAAATACCAAATATGATTTTGACATTTCCTGATTCTCTGTAGTTTTTTTAAATTATCAAAATAAGACCTAAAACATGTTTTGAAACACTGCATTTTTAGACCAAAGACCACAAAACTGAAAAAAGCAGAAGGAAGAAGAGACAATATTTTAGTGACATCCCTAAACAACAAAACTCAAGCAGCTTAATGTTAGCCCAGTCTTTCTTGTTATTGTCTTTTAAAACAAAGTTGTATTGGCCCCTTCAGGAAGAAATAAAAATAACTCTTTCACTTATCTTCTCCTTTCTTTGAATGGCACTTAGTTTGTGGTTGCGAAGGTGTTTTTTCAGTGTTTATATGTTTACACCGGTGATGGCTATTTTCCTTTCGGTGGGGTTTTATCAGTTAGTATAGGTTTAAACCTAAAACCAGATAGCCTAATCATAATACTCTAAGTGGATCTAGTTGGGGTTAGGTGAGATGTTCGTCATTGCCATTACATTATTCTGTTGCTATCGCTGCTGCACATGCCAATGTCATAACCGTTCTTTTTTGATGTGCCTATCTCACTTAGCCACAGGATTGGCACATTTGTATTCATTATGCAAATGGATGATGGAATGCACTCCAATATTTCTTTAATTTCACCAAATTGTAAAGTGCTCGAGGCAAAAGATTTGCATGCAAGCTTGATTAATGTGCTCTGTCCCAAGAGCATGAGTGAAATTCTGAAAGTAGTTGGTGCATTGTCATACACCATTCAATCTGCACTGTGAGTCACACAAGTCAACAAACTGATGTCTATTTTAATCCAAGTAAACCATGTTTAATCCAATTTTATTCCATAACTTTCCAGTTTTAAAGTCCTTTTTCAGGAGTGACTGGAATGTAAAGATTAGCCAATCAACATCATTCAAGCCTTAAAACACCATATTTTGGTTAGTTTTGGCTTGGAACACAGTGGTTTTGGTAGAGTGTTGCACATGCATGTTAAGGCTTGCATGTCCATATATGATTTACATATAATGTTATGGACATTGTGTAAGAGTCCCTATGATGTTGACTATGATGTTGATGGGCTTATCCTTACATTCCAGTCACTCCTGAAGAAGGGCTTTAAGCCCGACATGCATTGGGTGGATTTCTTTATGGTTGGCCAGGACATACTCTGAATTTCCATTGTGCTACTGGATAAAGTTTGGATGGGCAGGTCTTTTAGCATCTGAAGCTTAGAAACACATTAACTCTGTTGTGAACCCGGAAAACGTTTTGAAAGTTATGGAATAAAATTGAAATTAACATGGTTTATTTGGATTAAAATAAATATCTGTGGATTTGTGCGACTCTCTGTGCCGCTTGAATGGTGTATGACAATACATTTGTATTCACTCACGCATTGCTAACTAACAAAGCAATCTTTTATGTGAAGCTGAGCAGGTGCTGTGGATGCTTTAATTGTGCTTTATTGTATTATGTGATTAAGTGCCTCACCCTGATAAATGCATGTAGGGTATTTGAGGGTGTTTTACTGAGGTATTTGTATGGTAGAAAGTCTCTGCATGCTTCCCATAGACAGCGAGTTTCGTTAGGATTGTCAGTCCAGCATGAAGATGTTTGTCTGCAAGGTAGAGCACGAGGGATTACAGTCACATAAGGTTTGCTTTTATTGGATGGATCCCAAAGCGGCCTCGTTCTCTGGAAGCCTGATGTCCTCTATTGAAGTATGGATGTATGCAGAGATGAAGCTTTGTTGGGTGTGCTAGAAGCACCCAGGAGCCCCATGAAGATAAAATGAAATCCCAAAAATGGAAATCCCAATGCGGCACACTCCCCAGTCATGTGCAACAATATTTCAAAGCAGATTGATGATACATTTTTTAATATAGGAGCAAATATCCTTATCACTTTTAAGATAAGTTCCTTCTCAAATGCCTATATCAAAAGTGCTTTGCCTCTCTGTGGAGTGAATTCCCATCATTACTGTTAGAACTGGGGGTCTCTAGTTGGCAGAGGTAGGTACCACTGTCCAAATAGGGACCCTTGCTTCTAGTCAGGGCAAGGAGATAACCCTCTGAGATAACCCCTGCTCACCCTCTTGGTAGCTTGGCACGAGCAGTCTATGCTAACCAGAGGCAATGCGTAAAGTATTTGTACCAACACTCACAGTAACACAGTGAAAACACCACAAACTGATTCCACAACAGTTTAGGAAAATAGAGATATTTATTCTAAACTACACAAGACCAAAACGACAAAACTCCAACATACACAGTTCAAGAATATGGTTTCAAAAGAGTTCTTAAGGTTGTAAACAAAGTTCTTTAAGTTGCGATAAAATAATCCACAGATGCGTGAAAAGTTCACAGTTGAGTCACGTTTACTCACAGTACCTTTTAGTTGCAACAAAGTTCCAAACGAAGATGCTGGTGCGGTGGAAAACAAGCGATGCGTTGCTCCTGAGACCCTGGGGAGGCAATGCGACAGCCCCGCTGCAGCAGCGGGCATGTTGCGACGAATCCGGTCTGTATGGGGAGGAAGGCCACTTGTATGGATTCCGGTGCGTAGGTTCCGTAGGAAGTTTGTTCTCGCAAAGGCACGATGCGACGATCTCGTAGGGGCTGCGACGATCTCCGGGGCGACGATGCGGCAGCAAAGCAACAGCAGGTCAGTCCAGCAGAGCAACAGCAGGACAGTCTTCCTTCTTCAGAGTAAGCTTTCTCCTTGGCAGAGGTTCTTTCTTGATTCCAGGATGATCTAATTTTCTGTTGTCAGGGGTCCTGTACTTATACCCCTAAAGTCTTTGTTCTCTTAGTGCGTGTGGGCCCTGAGCCCGATCTGAACCAGTTCTGGGTGGATCCTGAGTACTTTGTTTTGCTGGCTTCTTCTTTCCTTTCAGAGTGAGGGGCAGGGTCGTCAGCCGCCCAGCAGGAGGTAGAACCAGCATTGTGGCAGGCAGGCACAGCCCTATTCAGGCCCAGGTGCTAACTCCTCCCACCACTCAGGTTGAAAATGCGGTCATTCAGCCTAGGGCTGACTCAGCCAGCCTCCTGGGGGCACGCCAGGACTTCTGGGGACTCACATAGTACCCCCTTGAGGGTGACACACAACTCATGTGTCCTGTGACAGTCTGCCTGGTGCAGATCTCCCGACCCCTGTCCTCCTGACAGTGCAGGAAGATCCCCCAGGACAGAAGTGGTGTCACCATGGTCACTCCTGGGAGACTCAGCCCTTCTGACTGGTTCCTGACCCACTGGTTCTCCCAGTGGGGACTCCTTCCCTCTCTCACCCCTCAGTCTGGACTTCTGCACCCTCCCAACTGGAGTGGCACTGCCAGACACCAGAACTGATGGAGGCCTGGTTACAGGCACTCCCCGTTCAACAAACACTAGGAGATCCTCCTCAAATGGCCTACAAGTACAGTCTAGGTCCCCAAACTGGTGTTCCCTTAAGGAACCCTCCAGGCCCTGAGACTGGGTTTCGGGCACCGTGAGACACACCGTCCCACACTTATTCCTTCTCCACTGAGACTGGACATGAGCCCCTATACCCCTCCCACTATACTGGGACCTAACTGGGCTACACTGAACCTCTTCCACCTCACAGGTATGGAAGATATCTGAGCCACTCCTTTTGGGATCACTCCGCAATGCCTCCTCAGACTCTCTGGAATTCACCAAGAGGTCTGCCTTCCATGCAAGCTCTCTGGGGTCAGAGAACTCACACTCCACCGGGTGTTGGCATAGCTCTGGAAAACAGGGACTTAAAATATGCTCTCCAACAAATGAATCACACAGCCCCCCACAGTTGTTACCCAAGCTATCCTTTGCCTCACCCTCCAGTGCCTCACACAAGTACCCCACACCACTCTCATGAGACTGGCAAGACAGTATCTGACTGTCTCTGTCACACAACCCACACTCTTCTAGCTGGTCTTCTCACACACACACCAAGGTTTCTACCAGGGGGGAACCCCTCTCCCTGTACCTCTCTTCTAGAGTCAGTAAAGTGTCCCTCCAACCACTAGGAATATGGTCCCCTGTGCCAGTCCCCCAATCTACTTCAGGGATACTGCACTCCACTGGAACTACATCATAAACCTGGACCCCCTGGTGTATGTTGACCCCCTCCCTCAAGTCAGGCGCCACATCTCTGGGTGTTTGTACCTTTCTCTCCGCACTAGATATCATAATCATGCTGCCACCATCTGAGCTGGACTCCACCTCCAACTCAGCAAAGCTCACCTCTTGAGCTACCCATGTTTCTTCTTCAGCTGAGACCCTCATGGCCTCACGCCTCTCGAGCTCCATCTCAAGTTTCCTCATTCTAAAATCATGGTCCAAGGTCAATTTCAGTTCTTCCAGGGCACGGGCATTTTTGCTCTCCTCCGCCGCCCTTTCTCTCTCTTCCTCCATTTGCTTTATCTTCAATTCAAGCCTTAACATTTCTAACTTATGATCTCTAGCCCTTTGGTTTTCCTCCAACTCCTCTGGGGAAACACTTTCAGCTAAATGGTTGCTGCCAGCCCTTGAGGCTGCTCTGGACACGGGCAGATCCTGTGGCCTGAAACCATCCCTCTGTGCATCCTCATCCACTTCTGCATCATCTGTCTCCCCAGCCTTTTTGGTCTCCCACCAGGCCCTTAAGGCCTCCTGTAGCTCCTCCTTCTTGGAGCAGCGCTTCATGGGGCATCCAAAGTTCCTGCAGAACTGTCTGAGTTGACCTACTTTGTAATCACTTAACATTTCAATATCAAAATCCAGTTCTGCTACATCACTTGCTGGTTTACCATTCTGAGACATGATGTTTGAATTCTTTCAGGGTTACGATCAAAAATAGAACAAAAACAAAATGTAGTATGTGGTGGCATAGTGGTCTGCACTCACTAGTGATGTACACCAATCACTGTGGGTCTAGTACAAATACAAGTTCAAATGCCACCGCTGCCACCAATGTTAGAACTGGGGGTCTCTAGTTGGCAGAGGTAGGTACCCGCTGTCCAAATAGGGACCCTTGCTTCTAGTCAGGGCAAGGAGATAACCCTCTGAGATAACCCCTGATCACCCTCTAGGTAGCTAGGCACGAGCAGTCTAGGCTAACCAGAGGCAATGCGTAAAGTATTTGTACCAACACTCACAGTAACACAGTGAAAACACCACAAACTGATTCCACAACAGTTTAGGAAAATAGAGATATTTATTCTAAACTACACAAGACCAAAACAACAAAAATCCAACATACACAGTTCAAGAATATGGTTTCAAAAGAGTTCTTAAGGTTGTAATCAAAGTTCTTTAAGTTGCGATAAAGTAATCCACAGATGCGTGAAAAGTTCACAGTTGCGTCACGTTTACTCACAGTACCTTTTAGTTGCAACAAAGTACCAAACGCAGAAGCTGGTGCGGTGGAAAACAAGCAATGCGTTGCTCCTGAGACCCTGGGGAGGCAATGCGACAGCCCAGCTGCAGCAGCGGGCATGTTGCGAGGAATCCGGTCTCTATGGGGAGGAAGGCCACTTGTATGGATTCCGGTGCGTAGGTTCCGTAGGAAGTTTGTTCTCGCAAAGGCACGATGCGACGATCTCGTAGGGGCAGCGATGATCACCGGGGCGACGATGCTCGGTCCAGCTGGGATCCTCTCTCTCGCAGCTCCTCGATGCGATGGTTCTGCGACGATGCTCGCAGCGACGTGATGCGGTCCGCAAGCAAGCGGTGCGGCGATCTCACCTAGCGACGACAGGCTCTGCGACGACACTAGCAGCGATGTTCGGCTTCCCGCACCGATCGGGTGCGTCCCGCAAACGAAGGATGCGACGGCTCTGGCAGCGGCGTCAGGCTCTGCCACGATCTCGACCTTCGTAGCGGCGGGAAACTTCTCGCACTGTCGGGGATGCGCTCCGCAAGCGAGCGATGCAACACTTTTCAATTGAAAAAGTCTCTCAAGCTTAGTTTCAAGCTTCCCAGCACAGGTACAACTTCCAGAGGCCCCACAACTAGATCAAGCACTCTAGGAAGGACAGAACTCTCTCAGCAGAGTTCAGGGTAGTTGGGGTGAAGTCCTTTTGTTCCTGGGACTTCAGAACAGGGAGCTAGCTCTTCTCAGGCCCTTGGAGATTCCTACAAGACAGGGGACACAGCACACAGCAAAGTCCTTCCCCTCTCCTTTGCAGCAAAGCAACAGCAGGTCAGTTCAGCAGAGCAACAGCAGGACAGTCTTCCTTCTTCAGAGTCAGCTTTCTCCTTGGCAGAGGTTCCTTCTTGATTCCAGGATGATCTAATTTTCTGTTCTCAGGGGTCCTGTACTTGTACCCCTAAAGTCTTTGTTCTCTTAGTGCATGTGGGCCCTGTGCCCGGTCTGAACCAGTTCTGGGTGGATCCGGAGTACTTTGTTTTGCTGGCTTCTTCTTTCCTTTCAGAGTGAGGGGCAGGTTCGTCAGCCGCCCAGCAGGAGGTGGAGCCAGCATTGTGGCAGGCAGGCACAGCCCTATTCAGGCCCAGGTGCTAACTCCTCCCACCACTCAGGTTGCAAATGCAGTCATTCAGCCTAGGGCTGACTCAGCCAGCCTCCTGGGGAATCCCCAGCCCCTGTCACTCACAAACCAGACAGTCAATACACAAACAGGCCAAAGCACACAGAAGGGTCAGACAAGAGAACAGCAACTTTCTAAAAGTGCTGTTCTCAAACACAAGATTTAAAAACAACCTTTCCCAAAAGATGTGTTATTAAATTCTGAGTTCAGGGATACTAGATACTTATGTCCTATCTTGTTCCTATGGGAAGAAATGCTGGAAGCCACTGTAGCCAGCATCCCCCGTGTTAACCAATGGAGCAAGATAGCCTTACAATAGTGAAAAACGAAAATGGCTGTAATTCACTACCAGAGAATGTCACCTGCACTAGTACATGCTCTACCCCTCACATACACTGCACCCTGCCCAGGGGGGTACCTTGGGCCTTCCATAGGGTTGACTGATGTGCACAAAAAGGGAAGGGTTAGGCCTGGTCAGTGGGGACACTGACCAGGAGGACATGGCAGTTTCTAAACTGCCCATAGGCACTGCAGTGGCAAGCCTGAGACACCATTTTAGAGCTACTCCTGTGGGTGGCACAATCAGTGCTGCAGGCCCACTAGTAGCATTTGTCATCACCAGCCCTGGCACACCCGGTGAACTTTACTAGGGACTTCATGGTGATACAAATAGGCCAAACATGTATATCCAATCAGAACAGTAATTTACATAGGGAGCATATGCACTTAAGCACTGATCAGCAGTGGTAAAGTGCACAGAGTCCTATTTCCAACAGCCACGGGTCAGGAAAAATAAGGGAGGAAGAAGCAAAAAGTTTGGGGATGACCCTGCAAGAAGGGCCAGTTCCAACAATTAACAATGAAGATGTCGCTCACGGTAAAGAAAAAGGTGCACAAACTTTAAGGCCATTTACATGCTCTTTCCTCTTTTGGCATTGGCTTGTCCACCACACCCTAAAAAAAGAACTGAAAAAGTAAGCAATTATTCTTACTTGATAAAAATATGAGTTCTTGGTTTGAATGGTCTCTACAAAATACCATCTGTCGGACTCCTAATATAGTAGTAAACTTTCCTAAAAAGATAATAACTAAACAATGTCATGAGCTCCTGGACCAATTTACCATGTTAAATCCCAGACAGTCAGCTGAATTTAAGCTAAATCGCACTATTGGCGTTATTAACAGTATCTGCCGTTTTGTGTGTACAGCAGGTTGTTCTTCTCTGCACAATTTGACATCTGGGGCTATTCAGACGTCCCTCAAAGGCTTCAGTCTGCAGTGTGAGAACATAGATACCCCATTTGCCTAGTTTATGTCTCCTCTATACAAAATGGACTATTCTCCACCTCAGGATCTACACTGCTAGAGGGTTTGTTCCCCAGATCTCTTGTCGCCTTGTTTTATTAAATGTGTATGCACCCTGTCACCTAAAACTTTACTCAGTTTCAGCAAGTAGTTTTTGATTTGAGTATTTCTGTCGCAAAAATATTTTAACAACAACGTGATCCTGTTCCTGATATTCCTCCAAAGAGCCCAAAAGATTAAACAGGGGTGAGGACTAACCCTAGGCAAAGCACTACGCTACGCTCGCGTAGTTTGCGAAGTTTGCACTACTTCGCACTATGTGAACTGCACGTAGTACTGTGCAAACACGCGTAGCGTAGTGCAGCGGTCATTTTTCGCTTGCTCGCGGTCCTCAACATCAAGTTGGCGACCGCAAGCAAGCAAAATGACATCCAGGCAAGACTTTTTCCTCGTTCGCGCTCAGCAACATCAAGTTGCCGATCGCGAATGTGGAAAATAAACCTCCTGGCGAGATTCTCAACGTGGGGAGGTCAGGTTTCTCATTGTGAGTGGTCGCATATGCTCGCCACTGCTCGCGATGAGAAACTACCAGTCCGCGTTGAGAAAGCTGCTGCTTGAGTAAAAATCTACAGCTCGCAATGTGCAATATGCCGTTTTCAATGATTGCACAGTGCCGGATGCTTGTCCGCATTGTGCAATCATTGAAAACGGCATCTTGCACAGTGCGAACAGGGTACTCCGCAGTCCGATTAGTGCTACGTGTAGCTCCCGTAGTGTGGATGTGCACTTTGCGTAGCTATGCGTAGCGATACTTCGCGTCCTCCACCCAGCCCTAGTGAGGACCATTTTGGTAGTAAATCTATCCTGTAAGATACGGAGTCACCACCGACTGCTGTCATTACCGAGATTTAATTTTGTGAAAGTGTCAAGAGTTAAAAGTGTGTCTAGTTTTGAAGTGATAGCAATATAGAAGATTGTTTTATTGATATATTATTAATATGTTCTGGATGACTTCACCCATTTTTTATTTAGCTTCCTAGGTACGAAAGTGACTTACAGTTCTTTTTAAACTGAATTAATGCACTTCATATTGAGATCGGAATGGAGAGCAATATTGTAGACTCTGATAAGAAACTGAATTTTAATAATTTAACAAGATGAAAAATAATTTTCGTTTAGAAGATTGGTATGGTGTTTATTAACTGAAGCAATAACGTTTTTGTATTTTGTATATTTGTATTATGTCTAGTTTTGAACTGCAGTATACACCTCATCCCAAAATAGTACGTTTGATGCATATTACCAAGAATTTTTTTCTAGTGAAACCTTAAAGTTAACGTTGTCTAGTAAAATGTAGAAAGTGATGTATACTGAAACCTATCATATCATACTAAACTAAACTAGAAAAACTTTTTACAGAATTTCCATTTTTTATTGCTTTGTGCATCATCAGATTAGTTTGAACAGCTTTAGGGCCATATGTATCAAGGTACCAATTTGCGATTCTGTAATAGCGGTTTTTAAGAAATCGCTATTTCAGAATCGCAAATTGGTATGTATCAAGAAAATCGCATTTTTTTAGCGATTTCCTAATATTCCTTAGTTTCGAATTCGCAAATTGCGAATTTGCAATTAAGGAATACTTTCCCATTCATTTCTATGGGCCAGGAGGCCCATAGGAAGGAATGGGAAATTTGCGATTCGCAATTTGCTAATCGCAATTTGAGAAGAATTTCAAGGGTGCAGGGGTGTCTCAAAAACACCCTGCTGCACCCCTGAAAATGACATGTGTGCACATATGGCGCACATACATGCCCTTACATGTGACGCTCATACATGCCCTAAGGGCATGTATGAGCGTCACATGGCACCATTGGATTTTCAAAAAAATGCTTTTTTAAAGGAATTCACAACTTACCACCAACTAGAAGTTGGTGGTAATTTGCGATTCCTTAAGGGCATTTTGGAATTTTTTTTTCCTTGATACATTGCATTTAAGGAATCGCAAAATTTGCTATTCCTTAAATGTAATCGCAAAATAAGGAATGGCAAATTTTGCGATTCCTTATTTTGCACCCAAATTGTTTGATACATACCATTTTGCTAAATGGGTTCGCATGAATTTCGGCGTTTGCGAACCCATTTGGCTTTGATACATATGGCCCTTAGTACCTTGTGAATCTTTCCTCTGGGAACCAATACTTGGCTGGGAGAAACTGCTGGGTTGCTCACATTTAAGCAGGGTATTTATTTCGGTATTCTACCATTACTACATGGTCATTACTCCGTATTACCTTTACTATGCATATTTTAGTTTGCAGATGCCATTACTTAGCATGCATTTACTACGCATAATGGAGTTACTGTGCACAGGGGTATTTTTAGGGGTCAGGGTGGGTTAGGGTTTTGGGGTGTAGGGTGCATGTTTAGTGTTCAGGGTGCATTTAAGGTTTTGGGGTGCTGGGGTATTTTTGGGGTTCAGGGTGTTTTTAAGTTTTGGAGTGCTGGGGTAATTTTAGGGGTCAGGGTTGGTTAGGGTTTTGAGGTGTAGGGGTAATTTTAGGGTACAGGGTGCACTTAGTCTTTGGGCTACTGGGGTATTTTTAGGGGTCAGTGTGGGTTAGGGTTTTGGGGTGCATGGGGTATTTTTAGGGTTCAGGGTGCGTTTAAGGTTTTGGGGTGCTGGGTTATTTTGGGGTTCAGGGTGGTTTAGGTTTTGGGATGTTGGTATATTTTTAGGGGCCAGAGTGAGATAGGGTTTTGGGGTGTAGGGGGTATTTTTAGGGTTCAGGGTGTGTTTAAGGTTTGGGGTGCTAGGGTATTTTTGGGGTTCAGGGTGAGTTTAGTTTTTGGGGTGCTGGGATATTTTTAGGGGTCAGGATGTATGTATGTATGTATGTATCGCGTATTTGTATAGCGCTAAACTGTCACCCAAAGGGTATCCTGGCGCTTTGACTCTTTTAAAAACCATACGCGATGTTACACTGCCACAATGTTTACATTTTCCTAGGAAAAAGTTACGTTTTTAATCCTTTTTTAAAAAGAGAAAATTCCCCAACGCTTCTAAGGGACAAAGGTAAAGAATTCCACAGTTTGGCTGCAGTGAACCCAAAAGAGCGTCCGCCCATCCGAATCCTCAAAATCTTGGGAACTACCACCAGGCATGTCGACGAGGATCGCAGAGGTCTGGCTGGCGTATACCAAGAAAACAGCTCCTGCAGCGGAACAGGCCCCTGACCATGAGGGGCCCTAAAAACTAAGAATAATGCTTTAAAATAGATGCGCTGGTGGATTGGCAACCAGTGAAGTTCCATAAGCGCCAGAGAAGAAGAATCAGGTCGCAGCAGAGAGAGAGCCAGCTTAGCAGCCATGTTCTGTATTCGCTGCTACCAATCAGGGTGTCAGGCGCACCCAGAAGTAGTGCGTTGCAGTAATCAAGCCTGCTTAAGATGATGCTACGCACTACCTCTGGTCGGGCATGGGCCGGAAGCATGGGAAGGATCTTGCGTAACGTGCGAAGCAGCATCATACAAGTAGCCACTGTTTTATTCACGAATGCATCCAGCTGTAAGTTAGAACCAAACATGACACCTAGATTCCGAACAGAATCTGCTGACACGACGGTACCCTGGGAGGAGGTAGGCCAGAAGTCCGTCGGCAAGGGCCGTGGGGTGCGGTCCGTGGAACAATGCAATATCTCAGTTTTTGAGCTATTGAATTGCAGAGAGTTTTGACGCAGCCATTCCGCAGTGGCCGTCATGCAGCAGTGGAAAGTCTCCTGAGACACAGCATCACTACCCTCAAAAGAGAAGATAAGCTGCGTGTCATCAGCGTAATTGATGACCGCAATACCAAAAGACTTAATCAGCCTGATCAGAGGACGGAGATACAGATTAAATAAAATAGGGCTGATAGCCGACCCTTGGGGTACACCCTGCCCTACTTTCTTGATGTCAGATCTGTAGGGCGGTAAGGCTACCCCCTGGTGTCTATCACCAAGATAGGAGACCAGCCAGTCCCGAGCCAAGCCGGCCACCCCGATTTCCTCCAGTCTGCTGACCAGAATGGCATGACTGACCGTATCGAACGCGGCCGACATATCGAGCAGCACTAAAAAGGCTGCCCGACCAGAGTCGACTCGCGAACGTAGGTCGTCCAGAACGACCACCAGTGCGGACTCAGCACCATGAGCTGGCCTGAAGCCAAACTGAGCCACATCCAGGCAGATATTAGTCTCCATGAAGCTGGACAGGTGTTTAGTGACCAGTTTCTCCAAGATCTTAATAGGAAAAGGAAGCAACGAAATAGGCCTATAGTTCGCCGAACAGGTGGGATCCAGCGTTGCCTTCTTCAAAAGAGGAGAAACCACGGCCAATTTCCAGCATTCAGGGACTCTGGCGGTGCTGAGGGACTGGCAACAGATAGCATGAAGAGGGGGAAAGAGCTCCTCCTGAAACGTTTTCCAAAATGTATGAGGTAGCGGGTCCAGGGGAGAGCCTGACGACACACCGTTAGCCAAGGAGCAGAAATCATCAATGGAAGGGAGGGGAAAACTATCCAGCTGTACCTGCCTTCCGGCTTCCCCACAGGTCTCGAAGGTGGATGCAGGTGCTGGATCAGGCAAGCTCTGGGGCCGGAACACAAAGATTGCTCAGAATATTGGCAATCTTGTCCTCGAAGGCCTTTGCCAGGGAGTCGCATAAAGATTGAGAGGCCGGGATGTCATTGGTAGCACAGTCAGGACGAGAGAGATCCTTAATGATTTTAAACAGGGTCTGCGATTTATTCACTGCTTGCAGCAGCGTCTCCTCGAGAAACCTGGCTTTGGCACACTTGATCTGTGCTTTATAGTCCAACAGGGTCGGTTTAAAGAAGACTTTATCTGACTCAAGGTACTGTTTTCTCCAAACTCGTTCCGCCCGCTTACACCGGAGTTTCAGCTGGAGAAGATCTTTTGAATACCAAGGCATGGCAAGTTAGGACCTATCCCTAGCTTTCCGCAAGTGGGCTATTTGATCCACAGAGTCTGTGATTTTCCGGCTAAGGATCTCATAGCTCTCCTCCGCGCTTCCCCCTAGGGTAAATCCCTCTGAACGCAGAGTTGGCAGGCTTGAATGTTTCAAGAGCCTGGACCACTGCTTACTAAGTTTGGTAGTAGCTCCTGTGCTGCCACTCCTCAAGGTATCAGCAGGGAGAAAGAGTGAGAAGTGAACAAGAGCGTGATCCGTCCAGCATTGGGGAATGATGTCTCGGATCGCAGCCTGACTTACATCCGCAAAAATCAGGACTAAGACATGGCCCTTTAAGTGAGTCTGAGGGAGCACCACCTGCTGCAGATGGATATTGCAGCAGGCCCGGACCAAGTCTTTGTAAGCTGTGTCTGCAGGCCCGTTCGGCCATAAGTTAAAGTCACCCAAAACCATAAACCTGGTATGAGTATTGGAAAGATCGTAGATGAGATCTACCAACTCAGGTATGGCTGACAGAGCATTAGCCGGGGGTCTGTAGCACAGCAACCCAGAGTGCAGGACACCTCCCTGTCCTTTTAAAGGAAAAGCCCATTAGTTCACAGCCTGGGACTTCCTTATGGGATCGGGTTTTGGGGTATAGGGGGTAGTTTAAGGGTTCAGGGTGCATTTAATGTTTTGGGGTGCTGGGGTATTTTTGGGGTTCAGGGTGCGTTTAAGGTTTTGGGGTAATTATTTGGGGGTCAGGGTGGGTTAGGGGTTTGGGGTGTAGGGGGTAATTTTAGGGTTCATGGTGTATTTAGGTTTTTGGGTACTGGGGTATTTTTAGGAGTCAGGGTTTTGGGAATCATTAAGTATTTTGAGGTTTCAGGGTGTGTTTAGGTTTTGAGGTACTGGGGTATTTTTAGGGGTCAGGGTGTGTTAGGGTTTTTGGGTGCATGGGGTATTTTTAGGGTTCAGGGTGCATTTAAGGTTTTGGGGTGCTGGGGTATTTTTGGGGTTCAGGCTGCGTTTAGGTTTTGGGGTGCTGGGATATTTTTAGGGGTCAGGGTGCGTGCCAGGGGATAGGTTACTATTACAATACATTTTTTGTTTTAAAGTACCAATAACACATTGTAACGTTATGCGTAATATTTAACTGCGAAGTAATAGCAATTTTAATGTATTTGTATATATTTGCGAAGTAAAAGCATGCACACTAAAATCATGCATAGTAATGGTATTTGCGAAGTAAAAACTTCGAAAGTAAATACCTGTGGAGTAAAGGTATGCTAAGTAACATCATATATTCTATTTATTTCAGCATACAGTTCGTATATTTTAGGATATATTTCTTTTGAAAATAGTTCTATGGCGTCCTGTGTAGAGGAGATGATTTAATTATTGCATTTGCTTATCTCCAAATATAGAAATCTTCTGCAAAAAATGAATATTACCAAACTTAACCCGAAAGTGTCATGTTCACAGAAGAGAGCAGACAATTAGCAGCACTCGAAAATCGATGAGGCTTGTTATGTGGATTCTCGTTTTCCTGGAATTTCATGTAAATCATAGGACATTAAATGAGAAGGGAAGGAAGTGGAAAGAGGACTATGTGGGGATTCAAAATGAGAAAAGCCAGAATAATGAAAAGAAACAGAGAAAACCTCAACACATTATGGGTCATATTTACAATCCCCTATCGCCACAGGAACGCCACTTTAGTGGCGTTCCTGTGGCAATAGGGGTTTTGCCTTATTTACTAGGCAACACTAAGACTTAACATGGCTTAACGCCGACTTGTAAATAAGGCACCCTTTCTTGCTATACTTAGCATGAAAGGGGTGGGTAATGGGTGTTGCGTTGGGCATTCTGCCGCAACACCCAAGGATTTCGATGCTGACTCCTATTTACAAGGGTGGCGTGAATAGGAAGCAGCTCCAAAATGAAGACCAGAGAAAACCTGGTCTCAACATGCAGAAACAAAGAGAAATGGTTTATTTCTCCTCATTTTTGCTGTTCCAATGTGTGCAACATTGTGCAGCACACACAGAAACAGCAAAACACCGCAAATGATTGTTTATGTGCAGGAAGGGACACCTTCCTGGACATAAACAAATATTCCCTCAACACAGGCACCCTTGCACTATGGTGCTAGGGTGCCTGCGTTGGCAGCTTAATTTAGCACCAGCGCTAGGGAAAACGCAGGGATATGAAGTATCCCTCCGCTTTTGGAATGGCAGAGCGCATCGTTAGCATTTTGTGCTTAACTCCATGCTCTGCCATTCCCTTGTAGATATGCCCCAATGTTTAACAATTCAAGGATCCCAATAATTGCATTATCGATCCTGGTTAAATGCATCATGTTGAATTATAATGGTACAATAATACAGCTATACAACAGTTTAATACCAATCTCACACCCAGGTGAAAGAACAAAGCTCCTCTAACCAACAAAGAAAAGGGAAGATCTGACAGACTCGAGGAAATTGCAGGATGCAGACTAGAAAGCCAAGAAACACAAAGGAAGGCAGACAGTTTCAAGGACTAGCAACAGACAATGGTTTGCATGCATTAATATCCGTCTATCCTTAATTAAATGGAGTACTTTCACCCTGCCCCCGCAACCCAGACACAGCCACAACCACAGCCCCACATCTTCCCAAGTAAATGGTATAAAGTGTATCCGGCACCTGTAAGTTAAGTGTCGCTAGTGGACTAAAGCAAGCCATGGTGCCACCCTTTACAGTGAAATTCCAAACATAACTGTAGGCCTACCAATATAGCCTATCAGCACTATTAAAACTGGCAATTCAAACAGGCAAAACAACTCTCTGTTGACAGGTCTACACCTGGCTTTTACACATGTATAAGTCATCCCTAAGTAAGCCTTAATGCTCATAAGGCAGGGTGCATGGTATTTACAAGTAGGACATGTAAAGATCTAATGTTACACAAGTCCCTACAGGGATAAGACCCCAAAAGCTACTTCACTGCAGCAGGGCTAGTTATCCTATAAGAAATCATTGAGATACAATATTGCATTTAATAATCTTATCTCCACCTAGGAAATGCCTACAAAGTTTATTCTTCAACTTTTTAATACATTTATTACAAGCCTAATTCACTGGTAAATTTGGATGTGTCATAAATATTTTAGAAACAATAATTTAAGTTAGTCCCTCATCACTGTCTAAAGCCTCTCGAAGCCCGTTGCTCCCCAGCTGTCACCCAGGAAATGAATATGCCACTTGATGAGTTGTGAACTTGCTCCTAGAGCTGAGAGAAGGGCCTAGGGTGTAGAGAGGTATCCTGTTCCTTTGGCAGGGCGGCCATCTGGGCTGTTCCTATTAACTTAATTAACTTCAAAGAGGCCTACTCTGTCATAGGCAGATGTAGCTAACACTTGGGCCTGCCCCCTTCTTTGTCCCTCTAGTTAAGCAGGCACAACTTCTAGTGGGAGTAGAACTGCCCCTGAGACCATTTAGAGTGACCCCAGAGGAGGGGTAGCTCATTTTTCCGCCCACACCCCTTGATTAGGCATAGTAACTCTGCTCAGGAGAAGAAAGATTCTGCCATGTTGAATTTAGGTAGAGAGGGGCAGTATGGGATTGTTTGCAGTAGGGCACACAGGAACTTCTGCTAACGTAGGTAGGGTTACCTCTAGGACTTTTCCCCTATTGGTTAGGGAAGGGCCAGGAGAAATCCGTATCCACGGGCTAGTTACAGGCATAAATGTGGCAATCCTGGGCACCTTATTTAGAGTACCATTGGTCCTGTGGAAGACAGAAGAAGGACTTCATCTGCTGTTGAGACCTTCATTGAGACCTGAAAGGCTGGTCCTGCCCCTCATTTGAACCCAGGACAAAGTAGTGGACTCTAAGTGTCAGTTGGCTGGCCTCCTATTCAACTACAGGGACACCGCAAGCTACTGAAAGCCCTTTTGCTGAAGAGCTAAGCCGACCAGTTCAAACTGGAACTGGCCTTTATCCCTGCTGGTTGCTTCTGCTGGAGTGAACCTGGGGCCCTTGGCTGTGTCAAAGTGCACTCCTCTTAAGATCCTGAAAACCTTGGACTTAGAACTTTTTGTCTCCAACGCTCTCCAGAAGACCAGGACAAACGTGGCAACTCAGTGTGACAAAGATGCATTGCAGCTGGGCTAAAGATTCACGTTGCTCTTACTCAGAGTTTTTTCCTAGCAGCAAATCTGTTTTAACAGGATGTCGCTGAAAATTTATCTAGCCTCGTGGAATCCTCTTCAGCAACAGCTGAACAACAGCTGAGCTACATAAGGTAGTTCAAGTTCAAGTTCAAGTTCAGGAATTTGTATAGCGCACTACTCACCCAGAGGGTCTCAAGGCGCTTGTGGGAGGGGGTGCAATATCTATCGAATAGCCATGTTTTAAGTTCCTTTCTGAAGGAGATGTGGTTCTGTGTAAGGCGGCGGTGGGTGGGGAGAGAATTCCAGGTCTTGGCCGCTAGGTAGGAGAAAGATCTTCCTCCCATGGTGGATCTATAGATGCGTTGGACTGCGGCGAGGGCTTGGTTGGAGGATCTTAGTTGGCGGTTGGGTATGTAGAAGGACAGTCGTGTGTTGAGGCATTCGGGTCCTAGTTTGTAGAGGGCCTTGTGTGCGTGGGTGAGGAGACGGAACGTTATTCTCTTGTTGACGGGGAGCCAGTGGAGGTCTCTCAGGTGACCGGTAATGTGATCTTGGCGAGGGATGTCCAAGATGAGTCTGGCTGATGCATTTTGGATGCGTTGGAGTTTTTTCTGTAATTTGGCTGTGATTCCGGCGTAGAGGGTGTTTCCATAGTCCAGTCAGCTGGTGACCAGAGCGTGGGTGACAGTCTTTCTAGTCTCGGAGGGGATCCAACGGAAGATTTTTTTGAGCATGCGAAGTACGTTGAAGCAAGAGGATGAGACCGCGTTAACTTGTCTGGTCATCGAGAGTGAGGAGTCTAGGATGAAGCCAAGGTTACGTGCGTGGTCTGTGGGTATAGGTGCTGTGCCCAGGGCCGATGGCCACCATGAGTCGTCCCAGGCGGAGGGAGATGAGCTTAGGATGAGGACTTCCGTTTTGTCTGAGTTAAGTTTTAGTCGGCTGCTTTTCATCCATTCGGCTACTTCTTTCATGCCTTCGTGAAGGTTGGTTTTGGCGGTGTTAGGGTCTTTGGTGAGAGAAAGGATCAGCTGGGTGTCGTCAGCGTAAGAGATGATGTTAAGGTTGTGTTGTCGCGCGATGGATGCGAGGGGACTCATGTAGACGTTGAAGAGGGTGGGACTGAGAGATGAACCTTGTGGTACTCCGCAGATGACTTTGGTGGCCTCTGATTTGAATGGGGGAAGTTGGACTCTCTGGGTTCTCCCGGCGAGGAACGAGATGGTCCAGTCCAAGGCTTTTCCTTGTATGCCGGAGTTGCTGAGGCGTTGTATGAGGGTGCTATGACAGACTGTGTCGAAGGCGGCGGAGAGGTCTAGTAGGATGAGGGCAACTGTTTCTCCGTTGTCCAGTAGTGTTCGGATGTCGTCTGTCGCTACAATGAGGGCGGTTTCGGTGCTGTGTTTGGCTCGAAAGCCAGATTGAGAGGAGTCGAGGGAATTGTTGGATTCAAGGAAGGCGGCGAGCTGACTGTTGACGGCTTTCTCGATGACTTTGGCAGGGAATGGGAGGAGGGAGATGGGGCGGTAGTTCTTAAGTTCAGAGGGGTCTGCTGTAGGTTTCTTCAGGAGGGCACTGAGTTCGGCGTGTTTCCAGCTTTCTGGGAAGGTAGCGGAGTTGAAGGAGCAGTTGATGATGTCACGGAGATGGGGTGCGATGATGGAGTCTGCTTTGTTGAAGATGTGGTGGGGACAGGGGTCGGTTGGTGAACCAGAATGGATGGAGTTCATTAGGCGGATGGTGTCTTCAGTGGAGATTGGGTTCCAGGTGCTAAGGTTGTTAAAGGGCGGATTAGGTTCGGAGGTGGATGGAGTGGACTGTTCTTTGGAAGTGTTCTCAAAGCTGTTATGTATGTCGGCTATTTTGTTGTAGAAGAAGGAGGATAGCGAATCGCAGAGGTCTTGGGATGGGGTGATGTCGTTTGAGGCTGTAGTGGGGTTGGTAAATTCTTTGACGATGTTGAATAGTTCCTTGCTGCTATGGGCGTTGTTGTCGAGTCGATCCTTGAATGCTGATTTCTTGGTGGTTCGGATCAGTTGGTGGTGTTTGCGGGTGGCTGCCTTGAAGGTGGTCAGGTTGTCCCAACCAAGATGAACCTGGTTTCTGGAACCGACCCAGGCTCCATCGTGGACAGCCTTAAATCACGCATAGGTACCATCAAGGGCAGCCAGATGGCTGTGATTCGTGGTTAATGCTTTTTGGCGCTATTTTTATTTAAAATGTCTTAATTTTCATATCTTTGGTTCCTCTTATTGGATTTTTGTCATTTTGGAGATATTCTATTCATTGCATTGTTCTCTTTATAAATTGGAAAGGGATTTTTATTGTATTGTGTTTTTGACTTTTTCACTGTTTTGATACTTCTAAATGCTTTACAAGTTTTCTTAAGTTAAGCCTGTTTGCTCCCTGCCATAGATGTCAGGGCCTGAGTCCAGGTTTAAATTACTGAAACCTTTGCTACACATAATAAAGAATAGTGCCATTATTACTTGTGATGGACTAACATCCACCCCAACTAATAATCCAGTTTCTTAAGACACCATCGATACAGGCTGTCAGTGTATGTGGTTGTATCCCGGACTGTAGCTTCCACAAACCCTATCAGCAGACTGCTCATTCTGGAACTACTCAAAAAAAATAAGAGGGTTCATATCAAGGGGGCAAGAGGTTGAGGTATTCCAGTCTAGAGAAGTGGCCGATCAGGGACAACCATTTTGCTGCAAATGTATACTCCATCTCTATTATGTTATATATCAGTAGGTCATTTGCCATAAGTTCACATAGTTCATTATAGCAAAGTACAATTAATAGGGGCTTCCTTTTTTTCCAAAATAGGGCTATTAGTTGACTTGTTGCTCCCAACCTGTGTAAATATCATGTGCAGCCATTCCCTCTATATTGTCAAGTGGTGTGAACAGTATAGAGAGTGCCCATTTAATCATGAATGGGAAGCCTAGTATCTCCATGTTGTGCCCCAGTACATTGTTCCACAATGTCTGGATGACTGAGTCGTGGGACCACAAGATATGGAGGAGATTTCCTGCTCCCTGGTGCTCCTCCAGTATCTGTTGGGGGTGAGAAGGAAAATGTGATGCATATGTGCTGGATTTATACACCGTTGGTACATCATTTGTTTACCAATTACATATGGGGTATACTTCAATACACCATAGGCACATCAGTCCAAAACACTGCCCATGCCTCGTCGGCTACATATACATACAGATCATCTTCCCACCTCCACTGATAGGACTATCTCCTAGTTGGCCCACTAACCTGGAGTACTCTGTGGATTTTGGAAATTAGACCCTGACTCGCATATGAATTTGCAAAAAGAACAATTGATGGACAGAATGCAGAACAATGTCATACATTCACCCCAGTACAGAGATCTGGGCCTAAAGCCGTCATTTTTTTGCTCACCATGCCATTCCAGTTTGGACCCAGCCATATGCAAATCAGTCTTGACCCTGCGCCCAATGGGAACAGTCCAGCCCGAGCTGCCAGGCCAGGTCCTCCCTGGACAGGAAACAAGCATCCTAGCCCCGGTTTCAGTCTTTCAGCCCTCATCAGTCAGGATACCTTGACTCCAGTGGCATGGAGAGTATGGGACCCATGTCTGGGCATACCCGTCCCACTTGGGGTGACAAATGCAAAAAGAACAATTGATTAACAGAATGCAGAACAATGTCATACATTCACCCCAGTACAGAGATCTTGGTCTAAATCCATCTTTTTTTTCTCACCATGCCATTCCAGTTTAGACCCAGCCATATGCAAATCAGTCTTTACTCTGCGCCCAATGGGAACAGTCCAGCCCGAACTGCCAGGGCAGGTCCTCCCTGGACTGGAAACAAGCATCCTAGGACCTATTTCGAGCTTTCAGCCCTCATCAGCCAGGATAGTTGACTCCAGTGGAATGGAGAGCATGGGACCCACGTGTGGGCATACCTGTCCCACTCGGAATGACAAATGCAAAAAGAACAATTGATGGACAGAATGCAGAAAAATGTCATACATTCATCCCAGTACAGAGATCTGGGCCAAAATCCATTGATTTTTTGCTCACCATGCCATTCCAGTTTGGACTCAGCCATATGCAAATCAGTCTTGACCCTGCGCCCAATGGAAACAGTCCAGCCTGAACGTACCATCGTAGCACTTTTTGCCCTAAGTGGGATGGGTAGGCCCAGACGTGGGTCCCTTGCCTACTGTGCCACTGGATTAAAGCTAGCCTGGCTGATGAAGGGCTATACCCAGAATCCGGTCCCAGGATGCTTGTTTCCGGGCCAGGGAGGACCTGGCTTGGCAGTTCGGTCTGGACTGTTCCCATGAGACACAGGGTCATGACTGATTTACATATGGCTGGGTCAAAACTGGGGTGGCATGGTGAGCAAAAGAACAATAGATTTAACGCAGATCTCTTGACGGGGTGAATGTATGATTTATTCAGCATTCTGCCCATCATTTGTTTGTTTGCATACGACTTTTCACCCTACGTGTGATGGGTATGCCCAGAGGTGGGTCCCTTGCTCACTGTGCCACTGGATTCCAGCTAGCCTGGATGATGAAGGGTAATACCCAGAAACTGGTCCCAGGATGCTTGTTTCCGGTCCAGGGAGGACCTGGCTTGGCAGTTCGGTCTGGACTGTTTCCATGAGGCACAGGGTCAAGACTGATTTGCATATGGCTGGGTCTAAATTGGGATGGCATGGTGAGCAAAAGAACAATGGATTTAACTCGTATCTCTTGACTGGGGGTGAATGTATGATTTATTCAGCATTCCGGCTATCATTTGTTTGCGTAGCACTTTTCACCCTAAGTGGGATGGGTATGCCTAGAGGTGGGTCTCTTGCTCATCTAAGCTGACAGTATTGTTAGCCTTTTAGCTTCAGGGACACAATAATCAGATTTGCACTGTGCCAATGACTTTATCCCGCCCTTAGGTAACAAATACCCCAGTGTACTACATGCCCTTCTTTCATGTGATGAAATGACTCGCCGTCCCATTGCCATAGTAAAAGTTAGATTGCAGTGAAGTGTGCATGGCAAGGGGAAGATGGTGAGTCCTCCCTCAGTCAGATGAAGAAAACATGTTTTTGTTCTTTCACTTCTTTTCTTGCACTAAAGGCCTTTCCATGAAAATATACATTTAGTTGAATTGAGTTATTACATTTTCCATTATCCAAATACATGTCAAATTCATGATCGAAGTAGATGGAGGTATGAAGCAGCAAGTTGGCATACGTGGGTTTGTAGCTCCTGATGCTCATGCTACCTAAAATGATGATGATTAGGCTTTACTAATATTAAATATACATCCATTTGAATTTAAGTTTAGATTGTATTTTCTTGTGGTCAATACAATCCCCATTGAAAGGATTAGGTACTGAACTAGGTCTCCTCATATACCATCTTGAACACTTCTGACATTATCACAGGGCTAGTATGCATTTGGAGGTGTGGAAAGTGGGGAGGTGAGTCTTCAGGTGGATTCTACTATTATTCCATACGTTTGTGGTGGATTCCTTTTTTAATTCTTTAATTCAGTTTTCATGACCTAACTGATAATATTCCTCATATTACACTATTAACCCATGGTGTGTTCATTTATGTCTGCTATACAGGGATATCATTTACATGTTTTTGTTGGTGTATGGTATTGCTCTAAAGAACAGGTACAGGGCAAGCATTAATATACCTAGGCACACAATTCACTGTTCATTATGTATGCACAGTACATGTTATATACTTGAAGAGGATTATTAGATTCAGCGGATTTCCCATCCTAGGTACAGTGTGTGCCTCATGATATTGCACATTGTTGCCTTTACCATATAGCTGTGGAACTGTTTTCTCTCACCTCCACTCTCTGATTCCTTTTGTTTCGGTGACACTTTCATGTGAATATCCTCTGTATGCCATCTCTTACTTGATAAGAATGTATGTAGCTGCAGAAGCAAATGTGCCTTTCCTCCATGGTTATTCCAGATTATTCACTTTTATTTAACCCTATTTTTTGTGGAGGAAAGTGCCTGTGCTCCCCTTCAAAACTTGGTTAAATTGGCTTACCCCTGATTGACAAATTTAACTTGCCTATACGTCCCTAGTATTTGGCTCAGGAAGGCCACCTAGGGCCTGGAAGTTGAATGGCACTTGTGGACTACAGCACCTGTAGTGGCATCCGCAATGTGGGCCAGTAAAATATTGCTTCTGACCTATCCTGTGTAGCCTGACTGCAGCAGCAGCCCAAAAACCTGCTGTCAGATTTGCCAAAGGAACTCTTTTTGATGTTCAGAAACCCCTGCTTTTAAATATTAATAACTCACTCATAAGTACACCTTGTCATCCACATATTAGAGTACCTGATAATTAAAAGTGGAACATGTGCCAACCTAAGGTTGGTAAGATCCTCCAGTGACTAACCACCTTACAGCTATTTCACAAGCAGTGTTGTAGCTGGATCATAGGAAATGTCAACGTACAGGTTATACCTTTTTATCTGTAACTTTTGAAAGGAAACAGTTAAAATATTAATTCAAAGACAATTTTTCATATTTATTAAAAATCCAATTCTTTGGTGAAATTGGATTTTCAATAAATATTTGGGAAAAGTAACTTTTAGTAGGTTACTCTTTCTCTGACTTTAGCTCCTGGAGGCTAAGCTGCACTAGCCTCCTAGCAGCTGCCCAGCCAGTACTTGACCTTAATGAGGGGTGAAAACGTCTCCCAGAGCAGAACTGGACTGGGTGTGGTGCATTTGATCCCTGTCAGCCCAGGAAGGACAGTTGGGATGGACACAGGAACTTCAATAACTTGAAAGGGACAGAGGTGAGGCCTGCCCATTTGTATCTAGACCCTCACTGACCCACTTCAGGAAGGGACTCAACACCTGGAACTTCGACTGCTGCTGCGAGCGCAGCCCATGAATACACTCTCGGGTGATAAGCCGTGCAGTACAAGTACAACTTTATTGATTAGTGGAGATCTGAAGAAGGGAAAACCTTTGTTCTCCAAGGCCCACACAAGCCAGGCAGGTTCCAACCCTAGTGGGATGGAAGATACCCCTATGGATAAAGTGGTTGGGACTCCTAATTTCACTGGACACACCTGTGGGTGGGCGAAAGAACTTTGCACATGGGAGGGAAGGTTTCATCATCTTAGATTTTGGGAGAGAGGGGTATTGAGGGAATGTCTGAAGTAGGTCAAACAGAAACTGCTGATAAAATGAGTAAGGTTGTCCCTGGGAACTTTAACCCCATTGTTCATGGAGGTGTTAGGAGTTAATGTCTACCCACAAACTAGTGCCAACCATAAATGTGGCATCCCAAGTAACCCTCCTCAGAACACTTTCTGGACCTGCGGAAAATCAGAAGTGGACTAGACCTGCAGTCAGGGACTTAAGAGTAGCCCTGAACGACTGGACCTGTTCTCTCTTGTACCCAGCATAAAGAAGTGGACTCCAATTGGCTGACTTCCTGTGTTGCCACTAAGACAAAAAAAGCTGTAAGAGGCATTTTTTCTTGAAGTGACCAGTTGACCAGTACCAACTGAACCTGGATTGGACCTTAGTGTTGGACTCTGCTGGAGTGACTACTGGCACTGAAGTGCTGTACTGAGGTCCTGAGAACTTTAGAAGTGATCCAGAGGAGCTTCTCCAGAAACCCTGAAAAGTGAGAACTTATGCAATGTTTGGAGTTTCAAGACATCTGGAACTTTCAGGGGACCTTGCGACAAAGGTGTCTCATTTCAATGCAACATCATGGAGGACTCTATAAAAAAGACAAATTCAAAAGGTAAAATCTTTAACGGGTTGAACCCATACAAGGTATCCTATCCGTGCTCCATCACAGTGTGCCCGAAATTGGCCCTACGTCCTGGGCTACTTCTTCCATAGACTATCATTGGCACTTAGTGGTACTTAAATCTTTAAAAAGTAACATCTCTGGTTCCCTTTTTGGATTTTTATCATTTTATTTATTATGCTTTAATTTATCTTTCTAATTCGGTTTGGATTTTTTGCTTGTTTAATGTTTTGACTTTTAATGCTTTTTTAGTACTGCATAAGTACTTTACACAGTGCCCTGAGTTAAACCTGCCTCCTCTGTGCCATTGCTACCAGGGGGTTACGCTCAAGCTAATTTAGTGCCTTTGCTCACCCCAAAAAATAATCCACTTTCTTACATAAGGTACGAGTAAAAGTAAGCAGGGCCACTTTTAAAGTGTGAATTTAGCTACAAAGCAATGGCACGTTGTAGAGCAGAAAGCAGAAAGATTTGGGTAAAGAGATGATTTGCAGAATTGTGTCTTCCGTTCCTTCCAGAAGTAAAGGATGGGGAAGAATTATCAAATCTGCAAGGGGAGGGACTTAAGTGTAGTAGGCGAAGGCATTTCTGGGATTCTCGGAAAAGGGTACACACACCACATTTGATTCATGAATAATAATTGTCTTAATATTAACTCGATGTCATATGATGCTTCATATCACACGTCTGCGTTTCTAATTGCTGTAAATAACATATTTTACTCTTACCCGATTAAAGGTACTCAAGGGAAGCTTACTTGGCTTGGCCACATTCTCTCCCAAACAAATTTCAGAATACCGTTCATGAAATTTAAAATATTAAAATACATATGTTACAAATCACCAGGTTATTATCCCGAATAAATTTGTGGAACTGCTTATAAACACAAACAATGAAATGTTAGTGCGGCCGAATATTAGCAGCTCTTGCCATATGTGGTTGATTAGTATTGGCCAGAAAAACAAAGCGCTACAGGAGAAGGCAGCTACAATTCTTCCCAAGAAATCAAATTGCAAAAATGTTTAATTGGCATTTGGCACGGAAATTACTAGTCTAATCTTGCATTTGTTAGCCGGGTCGGATCCTATCACTTCTGCCCCCGCCCTCATCTCTGTAAAGTCGACCAATCGATGTAAGCCGACGCGAGCTGACATCTTGAATGCGAGACGCGCGCGCCGCAGATTGCGCTGCCCTTGTTTCCTGCCCACCTCAGCCCGACAATGCCTCGCATCGATCCAGGGCCTTTTGTTAAATGAAAGCGCTGTGAGCTTTCAAAGCTGTACTGATCCGCAGGTAAAATTGCTTATCTATAGTGTTTTCCTCCTCAATGCGAGGAAGTGAGCCTGAATGCTAAGGAATAGTTTTGGAACTCGTTAATGTCCACGCGATGCTTGACAGAGAATCGATGGGATGCGCGTTGCAGACCCTCATGCTCGCCTGGTTGAGACACATCATGTCCTGTGTGTGCCAAACAGGAAGCAAACTTGTCTTTTCGACAGTGGGTGGGATTAAACAGTTTCATTCATATTCTATAAACATATCCGCTTTAAGCATTCATTTACTTTGATCTTCTTTTAAAATTGTGCGTTCCAGTGATGCAAACTTTTTATACACCTTCATTGTTCAGAAATAATTAGTGAGTCAAACTAGGCAGGTACCTAAATGTAAAATGGGTCTTCATACCTATAACATACATATTGGGACGTCCGTTCGTGTTACTCTGATGCTTCCAGGCGCTCTAGGGATGGGGGTGTAACCATAATGCTGAAGGCCAGTGGCAGATTTACAACGGGGCCAATTCACTACTTTTACACACAGCACAGCAGCTAGATTTCGGGTGTTGCATGTGCCATGGGGAATCATGGCACATATCTATTAAGACTGGCCTGCTTATGCTGTCACCCCCAGCACTCAGGGCCGGACTGGGTACTCAAGCAGCCCTGCCAATTTCGTCGGACCAGCCCTTGCGGGGTGGGTGCAAGTGTGATGCACGGCTGCTTTTGTTACTGGGGGCCGATGCTGCAAATTCGGCCCCCAGTGCCAAAACCGGGTCCCAGCCCTGCAAAACCGGCCCTCATCTTTCCAGCTTCCCGGGTAAAGCCTTATTGATGCCGGGTACAGCCAGGCCAGTCCGGCCTGCACTTGCGCTCTAATTTGGCTGCATTGGGCAACATACAGCCTTGCATCATGGTGCAGATGTGAGTGTGCACTGTCTATAGGATTTGTACGGGCAGTATAACCGTTCTGTAAAAAATCCACTTACTAGACACATTTCAGAGCTGAAATACACAGCTTCACAAGGTGTGTGTTCTGCCCTTCAGCACACATTTTTTCTTAGAAATAAAAACATTTTAGCTTGTTGACACCTGCTTCAAGGAGGCGTAAAGAAATGGGGGACTGCTCGGCCCCCACGTATGCGTGGCGGGGCGGGCCCCCCCTCCTACAGCCATTGGGTCGCGCCCCCCCGCGGCCCGGAAGCACCCCCGCGACCCGGAAGCACTAGGGGTGCTTCCGGGCCGTGGGGGGCGTGGCTTGCAGGTTAAAAGCCCGGCGAGCGCAGGAGACGGTCTCTTTGTCCCTGCGCTTGCCCAGGCAACAGCCTCGCTCCCCCCACCAGCGCCGGGGAGCCTTTAATTTTATTTTCTTTATTGCAGGCTACGTTTTGGCGTTTCCCGACAGAAGCAGGAGATCGGGTGATCGGGAGCGGAGCAGTGCGCCGTGGGACCCGGTATTTGAATCCCGGTGGCTGCTGTGGTCGTGGTACCGGGGGGCGAGCAAGCGGGCAGCAGAACAATCAGTGGTGCGGTAATTTGGGGGCATAAGCCGGCGTTTTTATCCCCTTGAGGGGAGTCAAAGGGGAGGGTCGATTTGTGTGGTTCACGAAGGGGATTTTGACCACAGTTATCGGCACAGAATCGAAGCAGGTTTCTCCACGGCAGCAGTTGGATGGGAGACCTCCTTTAAGATACACTATCGGGAGGATCATTTTAAAGGCTAGGTGGATGTGGCCTTTTAAACGCTTGGAAATTATAACCTTGGTGTTTTTTTTAAAAAGGTCAGCGTTATTGGTGCTAGAAGTGTAAAGAAGTTCAAACGTGGATTATAGGTGAAATAAGTATTTATTGTAGAATAGGATCCCATCCACAGGATAAAGAGTCACCAGTAGCAAGGTCCAAGCTCAACTGTCTAGCTAGTCTAAACATCACAACTTCAGAATCTGTACAGAGCATTCTAATGCCTGTGGCAACCTGGCAACAGGCTGCATAACCAAGAAGCTCAAGATGCCACACATCTCCCTCCTTATAACAGATAAAAATAAACAGAAAACATTATCTTACAAAGTCATTAAAATGAGTAGGTATACGTCTAATCCTTGAAGATTTCCTTGTGATGACAGGACCAGCCATAGACCGATGAGATGAGGTAGTTGTCGAAGAACCAATCACAGGGCGATGAGATGGGACACCTGTAGGTGAAGAACTTGACACAGGAGGTTTGGAATTGTCAACAAAATCTTTCTTGATCACCACAACTCTGTTCAAATTCCAAATGCGATGATCAGTTGTTTTGATTGCATTGCCTAAAACCTTGATGACCTGAATGGGCTTCAAAAATGATGCAGATAACATCTTGTTCATCTTACATGGATTTCTTATAAGAACCCAATCACCCACATGCACCACCGTGTGTTTTACAGAATGTTTTAAATCATGAATTCTTTTCCTAGCTTGTAACTTTTTCTCCTGACCTACCTTCCAATCCTCACTTTCATTAGAAACCTTGAGATGCAAATCATTTACCCAAGGCGGGGAAACCAAAGTATTTGGACATCTACCTCTGAAGAGCTCAAAGGGTGTTTTGCCCGTAGTGGCAAGTGGTGATAACCTGTAAAGTTTAACTTTTTCAAAAATATCAGATTTCCAATCTGAACCTGCAGATTTAGACATTCTAATTGTCTCCTTGAGCACATGGTTAAATCTCTCCACAGTGCCATTTGTCTCTGGGTGACAGAGAGAAGATTTTTTATGTTTAACACCATGTTTAGACAAGAATAATGCCATCTCCCTAGAGACAAGTTGACTTCCATTGTCCGTCAAAATGATGTTGGGAATGCCCTCCCTAGCAAAAAGTTTTTCCAAAAAGAGTATAACATGTTTGGACTCTATGCCACGAGTAATAGCAATCTCTGGCCACCTTGAAAAGAAGTCTATTAAAACTAAGACATACCATTTAGAACAAAAGTGCTTTCCATAAAAAGTCTTTCCAGGAAGTTGAATTAAAGGCATGAAGGTTGAAAGTTTCAAGTAAAATTGAAAATTGAAAATAACAGTACCTTTGATAAACTTCAAAATGAGATAAAAGAAGATATCTTTGTATCCTTGTTGAGATCCTTTCTTCTTTTCTTGAGAAATCCCGTCCCGTCGCCAAAGTAAAGAAGTTCAAACGTGGATTATAGGTGAAATAAGTATTTATTGTAGAATAGGATCCCATCCACAGGATAAAGAGTCACCAGTAGCAAGGTCCAAGCTCAACTGTCTAGGTAGTCTAAACATCACAACTTCAGAATCTGTACAGAGCATTCTAATGCCTGTGGCAACCTGGCAACAGGCTGCACAACCAAGAAGCTCAAGATGCCACAAGAAGTCCACAAGGGACATCGTTGGTGGTCTAGTTTACATAGACGGTATTTACGACATTGTGTGCGAATTCTAGAAGGGTTTGCAGAAAGCTGTAACGCACTAATTTAATTTTGGTTATGGCTACACGGGGCACGAAAGGCTCAAAAGTGGAACGCATGTTACAAACAATGATGCGCAGGATGGAAGCAATGAACAAAAGGTGGGGGAAAGTGGATGCGCTGGGGAGGACTGTGGCTGAGATGGGTGAGAGGCTGGAGGCAAGCACAGGGAGCAGGCCTAAGCGAACAATAATACCACCTAAGCGTAGAGGAGACTTGGAGGTCCCACCCGCGCGCGGTAGGGGCAAAAAAGGAGCGTAATAACCCCAGACCGGGTGGGGGGTCAACAATACCAGGGCCAGACGACGCGCCAGCACCCGCCCCAGCACCCGCACCCCCGTGATTATCCCGGCAGTGCCAGCAACCCCAATGATTGTACCGGCGGAACAGGCTCCAGCCACACCGCTGGTGACAGTGGTGCCAGCAGTGGTGCCACAGGTGAGTCCGGCAGTGCCAGCAACCCCAATGATTGCACCGGCCACACCGCCGGTGACAGTGGTGCCAGCAGTGGTGCCACAGGTGAGTCCGGCAGGCCAAAACCCTGGAGTGGGCCCGGTTCCCCTGGAATTGGAGGCCCAGATAGCGGCGCTGGTCCCATGGTTGGGGATAGGGGGTGTTCTACCGGCTGCCGCAGATCCCTTGGCAGAGGCACAGAAGGTGGTGACCCAAATTATGGCAGCAAGGGTAGGGGGTAACATGCCAGGTATTCCAATTTCTCCCCTAACAGGTGCAGAAGGTGACGGGGGAAAGAATAAGATTATTGAGCCTACACGGAGTACGGAAAGTGGTAAGGCAGTTGCTTTACCCCTTGTGGGGGAAGGCTCGCAGCCATGCAGGGGGGGGGGACCTGGCACAACACGTGGCTCAATCTGTGAAAGAGTGCATCTGGGCGGACAAATTTATCAATATGTTTTCCTTGCTCATTGATAACAGAGAGTGGGAGTACGCAAAGACCCAGAAGGATATGTTACTGCCTAGCGAGTGGCGGTCCTAGTTGTTGAAGTTTAGGGTGGAGGAGACCCTCAGTAACTGGCTCAAGGCGTTTTCAGTATTTGTAGCAGTAATTGCTGAGCATACACCGGGGATGCAGGCCCAATTGGCCTGTTACCAGAGTAGGATCATAACGTTTATCGAGAAGCATGGAGAGGCATGGAAAGAATATGATATTGCCTTTAGGAAAGCCAAGGAGTTTAACAAATCTTTAACTTGGGACAAAGTTGACTCGGCATCATGGCACTCGCAGTTTTCGGGAGGGCAGGCTCCGGGTGGGGCCAGTAGTTGGAGTAAAGGGTATCCCAACAGGCCACAACAGCATTTCCAGCAGCCATCCCAGCACTCTGGTCAACAGCCCTTTCGTGCGGGGCTTGGGTGGGACCCGTCCAGCAGTCCCAGGGGCAATGCGGGAGGAAAGGGGGCATGCTGGGACTTTAATAAGGGGGCATGTACTAGGGCCCCGGGCACATGCAGATTTAAACATGCATGCGCCAGCTGTGGGCAGGCTTCCCACACTGAAGCCAATTGCAGGGCAAAAGGTCCTCAGAGCGGTAGGGGGAGGAGGATACCAGAGTAGGTCTTGTCACATCCAGGTTGCCCACACCCCCATTGACATATCAGTGACGACCCCGTGGCTGAATAAATACCCAGACCATGACTCTGCCAGGTTACTACAGGTAGGTTTCACGCATGGCTTCAGGATTCCAGCCGCAGGCTATGTGGGTAGGCCGCAGTGCAGGAACCAACTCTCAGTTAAACACAACCCGGGGGTGGTCCCGAAGAAAGATAAGGGTGAATTCAGGCTGATCCATAATCTCTCAGCACCCAGGGGCAATTCATTGAATGATGCAATTGATGATGACATATGCAGCGTGAGATATGCCTCATTCGACCAAGCAGTTGGGATGTTAAGAACACTGGGGCATGGGGCATTGATGACTAAAGCGGATATTGAATCCGCTTTTAGATTACTCCCAGTCCAGCCCGAGGACCAACACTTATTAGGTTTCACCTTCCAGGGGAAATACTATATGGACAGATGCATGTCCATGGGTTGTTCCATATCATGTTCATACTTTGAAACTTTTAGCTCATTCTTGGAATGGGTTTTGAGACGGTCCACTGTACATTAACACGTAATGCATTATCTGGATAATTTCCTCTTCCTGGGGGCGGTGGGCTCACGGGAGTGTGCAAAGGCATTGCAGGACTTTTGCGTGCTGATGCGCGCTTTCGGGGTCCTGCGGGCTCAAGGGAAGACGGTGAGCCCGGCCACTTGCCTGAATTCCTAGGCATCGAGTTGGATTCAGTAGAGGGCTGTTTCAGGTTGACGGGGGAAAAATAGCCAAATTCAGAGCAGCTTTGCAACAATGCTTAATTAAGGAGAAAGTGACATTACAGCAGTTACAACAGACGGTGGGTCAACTTAATTTGGCATTAAGAGTCATACCCATGGCACGCCCCTTTTTTCACGCTCTATTGCCCAGGCTATGAAGGGTCTGAGAGAGAAAAACCACCGGACAAGGTTATCAACAGAGGTCCGCCAGGACATGCTCATTTGGATAGCATTCCTGGAGGATTTCAATGGCAGGGTGGTGTGGGGGCCCTCACCTGCGACGTCAGTGGAGTTAGGTCTATGGACCGACGGCGCTGGCAGTGTAGGCTTTGGCGCCATCCTGGGCAACAAAAGGGTGGCGCAGAAATGGCCAAAATGGTGGGAAAGAAATGGGCTGACTGTTAACATAAGTTTCCTGGAACTATTCCCCATTTGGGTGGCATTGATGGTGTGGCCTGGCCAATTGTCCAACCGGTCTCTGGTATTCTGGTCGGATAACATGGGGGTGGTCGAGTGTATTAACCAGCAGGCAGCACGTTGTCCCTTGATATTGCGCCTCATGAAAGAAATTGTCATTGCATGCATGAGGTTGAACGTTCAATTCAGTGCCACACAGGTTCCAGGGGTGCTGAATAATGCGGCTGACGCCCTTTCTCGCTTCAAGATACAGGTGCTCAGGGAGCAATTACCAACTACAGAGGCGTAGCGAGCTTCACTCTCTATTTGGAATCGATGCGCGAGGGGGGGGGCGGTCAGCAGCCACAGCTAATAGACACAAGGCGGCGGGGTCGTTCTTCGCACAAGTAAAAGGCGTCAGGGATCCCACAAACAGCTTCTTTGTGCGAGAAGCATTGAAGGGGTGGCGGCGGGAGCAACTGCGGCCGGCGGACGGCCGGAGACCGATAGGGATAGAACGGTTGGCAAAAGTACTGGTTGCCCTACAGGGCATAGGCAGCTCCCCTGGGGAGGTACTCTTGTGTAGGGCAGCGTTTACACTGGCCTTTTATGGGGCACTGCGAATTGGTGAACTGGTGTCAGCCAGATAAACAGACATGGCAGGCGGCATTCAAAGGTGAGATACAACGAGCCAGGGCGATGCATTATGGATTACAATCAGGAAGTGTAAGACGGATCAGGACGCCCTGGGGGAGAGTTTGGTGCTGCCTAGGGCACGCAGTAACCCATGCTGCCAAGTAGCCAGCATAGAGGCATTCATCAATCAGAGGGTCGCAACGCCAAGTGGACCTTTACTGGGGCACACGGACGGGACCCCTTTGTCCAGATTTCAATTCCAAAGGGTATTGGCAATGGCTATTAGAGAAGCAGGATTGGACCTCAAGGAATTCGGTACCCATTCATTCAGGATTGGGGCGGCGACGGAAGCCGCCGCTAGAGGTTTGCAGTCAGGCAGTATAAAAAGTTCGGAAGATGGTCTTCTGACAACTATAGGCACTATGCGCGGCTGCACATGCTGTGAGGTGGTAATATTTCCCAAATTGACATTTGCCTTGTTGTGTGCTTACCTTCCAGTTTCCTGGACCTGCCACGCAGGACTGGAGATTACACAAAGTCGCCCGACGCCCACACCAACAAGGATGCATCGCCAGGAGGAACAAGAGAAGAAGCGCATAATATGGGTTGAAGGTCATTCATATGTGCAACGTGCTAATCATGTTTTTATTTCAGATGGGTTTAGACGGCGGGCGGAGGTACAGGGGTCCAGGGTGACCTTTTTCGGTAGAGGGGGACTCTGCATTAGTCAGCTAAGGGGCTATATGACTCATTTGTTGCAAACACACATGCCACCACCCTCAGTGGTAATACTGCATTTGGGGGGGAATGATCTGGTGAGACTGAACAAAAGGGTTTTGGTGGAAGAGATAGTCTCCGCGGCTGGGTGTATAGCTATGGAATTGCCAGGGTGCACAATAGTGTGGTCCCACCTCATACCATGACTACAATGGAGGGGGGGCAACTCAGTAGCCGCATTGAACCACTCGGTAAAGAGGGTCAATTACAAGTTGGGGAAAGTACTGCAGAACATACCGCACAGATGCATCTGGGGCAGCCAATTTTACTTGAAGGACGGGGTTCATCTTACTGAGGTGGGCAATGACTTATGGGTGAGGAATATAATGGCATGGGTTGAGAGTTCTGGTAAGTAATCATGACCTTATAAGCGTAGGGAGGTTTTGTGGGGGGGGGCCAGATAGCCGGTTGACTATGCTGGCCCTTGGCGGTAAGGTCATACTTGGTGAGCAGCAATTGGAGGTCCTTAAGGGGGGGGCGGCACCATTAGCATATGGGCTCGCCCAGGGGGAGGGGCGACTGGTTTTTCCCAGGGTACCTCTCAGAACTCCAGGGGCAGGATATACGTTGGCTTACAGGGGTGCGGGGGAGGGAGCAACGCTCTCTCCTTTTGGGGAGTAGCCAACCCGCGCATACACTATGATGTCGGTAAATGACGCGAGTGTAAGGGCCCTCCTATCAGGGGTTAAATGGAGTTCCCGGTGTGTCCGAGGGTAAACAGGGTACAGACTCTCCTGGTGAACGGGCCCTCGTGGCGCATGCGCACTCGGTCGGGAGAGTGCAGCAAATAAGGATCTGACACCGGTTAGCGACCTTGCCGTAGGCCCAGTAATTATAAAACTGCAAATGATGTGGAATTAGATTCGGTTAGGAACACGCTGTATTAGACAAATATGTTAAGGTTAGCCCTTCCAGATATGTCTATAATACTGTTATCTATTTTGGATATTTGCCGTTTTATAATTGTGTAAAATAACGTTTTATTTTGACAATTTTTATTTGTTTTCATATTTAATAAATACGGCCGGGGGATCGCGAGATCCCCTGACTTCCAAAGACTCCAACTGCTTCATCCAGTTCATTTCATTTGTGCTTTACCTGTGTCAGGTGGGAGGGGGTGGCCGGTAGTCCCTGCCCATGCATTTTTTGATTCAAAGTCCGGCATGGTTATCTTAGCAAACCAGGGTTTGCATCAAAACCTATAGATGTTTGCCCCAGTAAAGCCCTCTTTAATGAATGAACGAATGGGATATTTATAAAACACAACTGTCACTCAATACTGAGCATACTGGCGCTGTACTAAACAGCTGATGTGATCCTTGTGCTTGGTCCAGAGTGCACCCATTTTAAATGAGGGTGTGGCAAAGTGTCTCTTGTTGCAAATCAGTGCACAAGGATTTTTGTACTGAGAAATGTATACCTTTCTAATACAAAAAAACCTTTTGTGCTGGAAAATAAATACAGCTGTGCTGCTTTGCCTTACTTTGCAACAGTGCAAAGCCTTAGTGAATTAGGCTAAAGACTTTAAATAATTTTAAAAATCTGCCCTACGCAAATCACCCATTTCACGGTATATGAAAATACCATTGTGTCTTGCAATGTAGCCATTGTAACTCCCTATGAGTTGCAAGGCCACACTTGAGAGTAATTGTTTGCATCACAGAGCATTGAAAGTTTTCCTGCTGCTTTAGTTAGTTGGTAATCTTATTTATAAAGGAGGTTCTCCATTAGAAACTGCTTCCTCTTTGATACTGACAGATGCAGTATTAGATAGTGGTTTAATAAGCCGATGGTTGCTCCCACAGTATCTCAATTGCAATGCGCAGTGATTGCAAAAGTACTGTGCAAGTGTTAATGCCGAGACAAAGGTATACTGTACCGGGCATTCACCAGAATATGCAGAGAGAATGGTGACCGTCCTGACTCGTGCAGATCCGGTTGCTCCCCTCTGTTCTCCTGCTGGGTATCGTAGCGCTTCTCCTACGCTGCTTGTAATATTTGCATTCTTCCAGCTGGACTACCATAGCGCCGCATTGTGCATTTAACTCGCTCTGTCCTCAGCGCTGCTTTGCTGCTTTGTGATTGCTCTGTGCCCAATTTCATAGCGCCGCTTGTCACTCTTAATGTGCTGTGCTCATAGCGCTACTCTATGTCAGCCATTTCTTTTCTAAAATATATATTTTTGTCATAGCGCCCCACTGCTCGCCCCAACCTCTCCCTGCGTTAAGTATTTGTTGTTGTTGCAGCCATTTGCTTCCTGTGACGTCCTAGCCCCTCCCAGCTGAGCCTGCCTCGCCCCTCCCCTTCAACTATCCACTTATGACAGTGGCTTTTGCGCGCAGCGTTCACGCGCAGCGATCACGCCCCAGTCGCGCCGAAGGTGCGCCAAAGGTAAGCCTGTCTACGCCCGTCCGCGCCTGGACCGCGCCCAGCGCCAGACCCCCTGGCCCCCGTACCACCCTCCCCTCCCGCATTACTTATGATGCCACCACCCTCCTAGCCCTTAACCCCGGCCGCTCCCCCAACTGCGTCCAAGCCGCTCCTGGACACACCCATGGGCCCTTCTCTTGCAACTCCTGCAAGTTCGACGGCACCAAGAACAACTCCTCATCTACGAACACACAACAGATATCCGACCCCAACCACCTAAAATGCATCCTGCTCAACACCCGCTCAGTCCACAGGCACGCCATCGACCTCTGGAATCTACTAGACACCATCTCTCCGGACGTCGCCTTCCTAACAGAAACATGGATGAACGCCTCCTCAGCCCCAGACATCACCATTGCCATCCCGGAAGGCTATAAAATCATCCGTAAGGACCGGACCGACCAAACAGGAGGAGGCATCGCTATCGTCCATAAGAAATCCATCCGCATCTCAACCAGCTCAGACGCCAATCTCGCCAACACTGAACACCTTCACTTCCAGATCCACATCAACCCCAAGACCACACTCAGAGGCACCCTCTTCTACAGGCCACCAGGACCCCGCGCACAATTTAGTGAAGACATCACGGACTTCATCACTCCACACGTGCTCCCCTCCGAGGATTACATCCTTTTGGGAGACCTCAACTTTCACCTTGAAAAGAGCAACGACCGCAACACCACCTCCCTCTTGGACAACCTCGCCAACCTCGGACTTAAACAACTTGTCACTACCCCCACCCACATCGCAGGTCACACACTCGACCCTATCTTCACCTCCAGCAAACACGTCTCCTTCAGCCACACCACAGCTCTCCTCTGGACTGACCACAGCTGCGTTCACTTTACCTACAACAAGTCCACATTCAACAACCATCCCCAACCCACTCTGCGAAGAAACTGGAACAAAGTCACCATCGACCAGATCTCCTCATCGCTTCTTCAATACCCCCCCGCCCACTCCTCAAACCCCGACCAAGCAGCCACTAACTTCACCCAATGGTTATCCAACAGTGCCGACATCCTAGCACCACTGAAAAAACGACAAACCAAACTAGGCAGCAAGAAGGCCTCCTGGTTCAACGATGATCTTAAGAAATCCAAGAAACTCTGTCGCTCCCTTGAGAAGGCCTGGAAAAAAGACCCAAACACCAACACCAAAGACGCCTTCAAAAACGCCACCCGCATTCACCACCAACTGATCCGGAATGCCAAGAAAGCCGCCTTCAAGGACCAACTAGATAGCAACGCCCACAACAGCAAGGAATTATTCAACATCGTCAAGGAATTTACCAACCCCTCAGCCAACTCCAACGACATCACCCCCTCTCAAGCCCTCTGCGACTCCCTAGCCTCATTCTTCCACAACAAAATTGCAGACATCCACAACAGCTTCGACAACCGACCCGAAGACCAACCCACGCAACCCTCTGCAGGACCCCCACCCCCCTTGAACACCCTCAATGACTGGAACCCTATCTCCACTGAAGACACCATCCGTCTGATGAACTCTATCCACTCAGGATCCCCCACAGACCCATGCCCTCACCACATCTTTAACAAAGCAGACTCCATTATAGCACCACACCTCCGAGACATCATCAATTGCTCCCTCAACTCCGCAACCTTCCCGGAAAGTTGGAAACACGCCGAACTCAGCGCCCTTCTGAAGAAACCCACAGCTGACCCCACTGAACTCAAAAACTACCGCCCTATCTCGCTCCTTCCATTCCCGGCCAAAGTCATCGAGAAAGCGGTCAACAACCAGCTCGCCGCCTTCCTCGAAACCAACAAATCCCTCGACTCCTCACAATCCGGCTTCCAAGCCAAACACAGCACTGAAACCGCCCTCATCGCTGCAACAGACGACATTCGAACTCTACTGGACAATGGAGACACAGTCGCCCTCATCCTCCTCGACCTCTCCGCAGCCTTCGACACAGTCTGTCATAGCACCCTTCTACAGCGCCTCAGAAATGTCGGAATCCAAGGAAAAGCACTGGAATGGATCACCTCGTTCCTCACCGGAAGAACCCAGAGAGTCCGCCTTCCACCATTCAAGTCAGAGGCCTCTGAAGTCATCTGCGGCGTACCACAAGGATCTTCACTCAGCCCCACCCTCTTCAACGTATACATGAGCCCCCTCGCGACCATCGCACGCCAACACAACCTCAACATCATCTCCTACGCAGATGACACTCAACTGATCCTATCTCTCACCAGAGACCCTAACACTGCCAAAACCAACCTGCATGAAGGAATGAAAGAAGTTGCCGAATGGATGAAGCACAGACATCTGAAACTAAACTCAGACAAAACAGAAGTCCTCATCCTAGGCACCTCCCCCTCCGCCTGGGATGACTCTTGGTGGCCGGAGGCCCTTGGAAAAGCACCCATCCCGACGGACCACGCACGGAACCTGGGAGTCATCCTAGATTCCTCACTCTCGATGAACAGACAGATCAACGCCGTTTCTTCATCCTGCTTCAACATTCTTCGTATGCTCAAAAAAACATTTCGTTGGATCCCCACCGAAACTAGAAAAACAGTCACCCACGCACTGGTCACGAGCCGCCTGGACTACGGAAACACCCTATACGCCGGTACCACCGCAAAACTCCTGAAAAAACTCCAACGCATCCAGAACGCTTCAGCCAGGCTCATATTAGACATCCCGCGTAAAGAACACATCTCTGGGCACCTGAAAAACCTCCACTGGCTCCCCATCAATAAGAGGATTACTTTCCGTCTTCTAACCCACGCACACAAAGCACTTTACGAAATTGGACCCGAATGCCTCAACACACGACTGTCCTTCTACACCCCCTCCCGCCAGCTACGTTCCTCAAACCAAGCCCTTGCCACTGTACCTCGCATCAACAAAACCACCATGGGAGGGAGATCCTTCTCCTACCTGGCAGCTAAAACCTGGAACTCACTTCCCACTCACCTTCGCCTTACTCAGAACCACCTAGCATTCAGAAAGCAAATTAAAACATGGATATTCGAGAAGTAATTCCCCTCCCTTCTTCAAGCGCCTTGAGACCCTCTGGGTATGTAGCGCGCTATATAAATCTCTTGACTTGACTTGACTTGACCTTTGGGAATTTTTTGTGTGCAAATTCTTGTGAATGGACTCTTTGTTCCAGCACCAGATTTGGATATTAAGCGCAGTATTAAGAGTTACCTGTATCGCATTACATGCTGACTACATACACCAGTTTCTCCCATGATAATTGAATTCAGTACACCCACTTTCTGGAAGCTGATAGCCATTCCATGAAGAGTAAATCTACTGTGCTATGAACTATGTACATAATCAACTCTATTCTAATCATTCCATAGCCACAGCATGATTTCCACTCTTTCATCTGTATTTCTTTCGCACTTGAAGGAGCTGCCGTTCCTACTAAAAATATTTTCCCATAATCCATCTGCACAGGAAGTCACATCACTAGATTTCCCATCATCCATCTGCACAGGAAGTGGAATCGCAGTTTTACTGCCAACGCTGACCTTAAAAGAAAAAGCAGAGCAAGAGAACTCATTTCCCATCATCCATCTGGACAAGAAGTGACATCACTGGTTTCCCCAAATTCAACCTTAAAAGAAGAAGCCAAGAAACAGGGCTCATTTTCATCATCCATCTGTACAGGAAGTGGCATCACTGGATTTCCCATAATCCATCTTCACAGGAAGTAGCATAACTGGATTTCTCATTATCCATCTATACAGGAAGTGACATCACTGTTTTCCCACCAAAACTGCCATCAATTGATGGCGGACACACCATGGACGAGCAGTGGATGAGCCGCAGGCACGCTGCTGATGTGCCAAAGGCAAGCCTGACTACACCCGTCAACACCCAGTGGTAGTAACCCTGGCCTTCCCCAACCCAGTTCCCACCCAGTGCTACTCTACCACAGCCTTCCTCACCCTGGTTGCATCTCCCAGCGCTGCAGCCATGCCTCACTGCCAAACCCTTAAGGTGCATTCTCCTGTGCCACCTGCCATTTCGCATGCACCCTCCTGCACCCACCTCGCACACTCAACACCCTCAAAATACATGACCACACACACCCAACCTTCACCACACCCCAAACCACCTTGTCCTGCATATTCATCAACACTCATTCATTCACTGAACACACCAAAGTAATGTGAAATCAGCTACACTACTGCTCACCACACCTTCTCTTCCTGACTGAAACATGGCTGACTATTTTATTGGCCTCCTTCATCTCCATGGTAATCTGTCCCAGTTGCAAGATTGCAAGACAGGACAGAATAAAGAGACAAGGTAGAATCGCTACCATCTTCAATAATCTATCCAATGCTCAACCACCTCTGAAAGCACCACCAGCAATATGGAGCACGTGACCTCCAATTGTGTCATTGCCACCAACTACAACCTGAGTGGAACCCATGTCTACCATTCTCCCGGACCACCGTCCAACTTCGGCAGCACAATCTAAGACTGCTTCCCTGATCCCTGACTCCAGCACAGCATCCTCCTCTGCATCCTGGTGTACCACCTGGAGAATAGCACTGATCTCAACACAACCACCCTCCCCAAAGATCACTTCAACCACAGACTCACCCAGTGAGTGGATGGGAGAAAGACTCAAACTTTCCATATATAGACTTGTTACCAAACCGTTGGTTAAGAACAGAAGTTCTTAAATTAAGAATAGGTATGAGATATTTTGCACATCTTACTGGATTGTTATATGTTTTTAAATTTACGCAATTCGTTTCTACGCCCGATATTTTTAAAATATGATGTTGAGGATCGCACCCAAGCACGGGAGCTTCTAGTTGATATGGAAAATCTTGATATTGCGATAGCCATCGGGAAATTTATGCAGGGGGTATATAAGTTCCTGATTTGACTGGAGGCCCAAAAATAGCCAATAGCCCTATAATCCAAATGAACTCTGGTTTTAAATTGTACAAAGGTTGTTTTTAGGATAATATAACTTTTACTGTTAAGAATATGAATTTGTGTTATGTGATTTTATATGATAAAGTATGAACTGTGGTTTATAGATCAAATGGTCTAAATAAACGTATTTTTTGACAGTGAGTGGAAAGCACCACACATGCCACTAGACACCAATTGCACCCCAACATCTCCAGCTTCACCAACAACACAGTAAACACACCCACACCAATCACCTGGTTGAACCACACCCTTGTCAACTTCAGCATATCTATCCCACACCACTACAGAAACACCTTCACCAAATCTTCATGGCGAGACTGGAGCAAGATCTCAGATGTATCATGGCGTCCTGGTGTTCTGAACTCCTACACCACTATCCTTAACACATCCTCCCCAAATCCATCTCCAAATTTAACACCTATATCACCGCCTGAGCATACACCCAGGTTCCTCTTAAAGCCAATAAAGCTACAAGACACGAAAGAGCTCTGGCTTACCAAACGCCACTGCAAGGAACTTGAACACACATGGAGACAAAGTCAGGATGACACCAACAAGAGAACCTAAAAATTCACCCTCAGATGCTACTATCAAACAATCAGAGCCACCAAATGCACTGTGGTCATCGACCACATCAACCACCTATTGCACAAGGCCAGCATCCTAGGACCCACACTTTGCTTGATTTTCTCCTCCTTGACAGACTGGAACCAGTCAGTCAGCCTAACCCTTTTCTCCTCGTGCGCCGCCAACCTCATCTGCATAGTTCCATAAGAATCCTCACTCACCACCTTTACGTTCAGCACCTCCATGACAGCACTCGCCAGCATCATCCAAGATTATGGAATCAACATCATATCCTATGCTAATGACAGCAATCTCATACTTTCCATCTCTAACAGGACAAGACACCAAAGGCCCAGGCATATTTCTCCACTTGCACGCTTGAAGTCACCAGATGGATGCAAAATGCCTCAAGCTCAACACAGACAAGACGGGAAAAAAATGATCCTCAGCAAAGAAAATCTGCTCTAAGATTTTAAATAAAACAACTTAAATAAAAAAATTCAGCCCGTTTTCCTTAAGGGAAAAAGGGTTGTGTGTAAAAAAGAAAAATGAAAAGTTTGATTTTTTTTTTAATAGCAGGCAGTGGTCCATGGGACTATTGCCTGCTCTGAAAAAAACGTTTTCTCTTCCATTCCCAACTGGGAAGGGGTCCCTTTGAGTTTATTAAGCGCAGTATTAAGAGTTACCTGTATCGCATTACATGCTGACTACATACACCAGTTTCTCCCATGATAATTGAATTCAGTACACCCACTTTCTGGAAGCTGATAGCCATTCCATGAAGAGTAAATCTACTGTGCTATGAACTATGTACATAATCAACTCTATTCTAATCATTCCATAGCCACAGCATGATTTCCACTCTTTCATCTGCATTTCTTTCGCACTTGAAGGAGCTGCCGTTCCTACTAAAAATATTTTCCCATAATCCATCTGCACAGGAAGTCACATCACTAGATTTCCCATCATCCATCTGCACAGGAAGTGGAATCGCAGTTTTACTGCCAACGCTGACCTTAAAAGAAAAAGCAGAGCAAGAGGACTCATTTCCCATCATCCATCTGGACAAGAAGTGACATCACTGGTTTCCCCAAATTCAACCTTAAAAGAAGAAGCAAAGAAACAGGGCTCATTTTCATCATCCATCTGTACAGGAAGTGGCATCACTGGATTTCCCATAATCCATCTTCACAGGAAGTAGCATAACTGGATTTCTCATTATCCATCTATACAGGAAGTGACATCACTGTTTTCCCACCAAAACTGCCATCAATTGATGGCGGACACACCATGGACGAGCAGTGGATGAGCCGCAGGCACGCTGCTGATGTGCCAAAGGCAAGCCTGACTACACCCGTCAACACCCAGTGGTAGTAACCCTGGCCTTCCCCAACCCAGTTCCCACCCAGTGCTACTCTACCACAGCCTTCCTCACCCTGGTTGCATCTCCCAGCGCTGCAGCCATGCCTCACTGCCAAACCCTTAAGGTGCATTCTCCTGTGCCACCTGCCATTTCGCATGCACCCTCCTGCACCCACCTCGCACACTCAACACCCTCAAAATACATGACCACACACACCCAACCTTCACCACACCCCAAACCACCTTGTCCTGCATATTCATCAACACTCATTCATTCACTGAACACACCAAAGTAATGTGAAATCAGCTACACTACTGCTCACCACACCTTCTCTTCCTGACTGAAACATGGCTGACTATTTTATTGGCCTCCTTCATCTCCATGGTAATCTGTCCCAGTTGCAAGATTGCAAGACAGGACAGAATAAAGAGACAAGGTAGAATCGCTACCATCTTCAATAATCTATCCAATGCTCAACCACCTCTGAAAGCACCACCAGCAATATGGAGCACGTGACCTCCAATTGTGTCATTGCCACCAACTACAACCTGAGTGGAACCCATGTCTACCATTCTCCCGGACCACCGTCCAACTTCGGCAGCACCATCTAAGACTGCTTCCCTGATCCCTGACTCCAGCACAGCATCCTCCTCTGCATCCTGGTGTACCACCTGGAGAATAGCACTGATCTCAACACAACCACCCTCCCCAAAGATCACTTCAACCACAGACTCACCCAGTGAGTGGATGGGAGAAAGACTCAAACTTTCCATATATAGACTTGTTACCAAACCGTTGGTTAAGAACAGAAGTTCTTAAATTAAGAATAGGTATGAGATATTTTGCACATCTTACTGGATTGTTATATGTTTTTAAATTTACGCAATTCGTTTCTACGCCCGATATTTTTAAAATATGATGTTGAGGATCGCACCCAAGCACGGGAGCTTCTAGTTGATATGGAAAATCTTGATATTGCGATAGCCATCGGGAAATTTATGCAGGGGGTATATAAGTTCCTGATTTGACTGGAGGCCCAAAAATAGCCAATAGCCCTATAATCCAAATGAACTCTGGTTTTAAATTGTACAAAGGTTGTTTTTAGGATAATATAACTTTTACTGTTAAGAATATGAATTTGTGTTATGTGATTTTATATGATAAAGTATGAACTGTGGTTTATAGATCAAATGGTCTAAATAAACTTATTTTTTGACAGTGAGTGGAAAGCACCACACATGCCACTAGACACCAATTGCACCCCAACATCTCCAGCTTCACCAACAACACAGTAAACACACCCACACCAATCACCTGGTTGAACCACACCCTTGTCAACTTCAGCATATCTATCCCACACCACTACAGAAACACCTTCACCAAATCTTCATGGCGAGACTGGAGCAAGATCTCAGATGTATCATGGCGTCCTGGTGTTCTGAACTCCTACACCACTATCCTTAAACCATCCTCCCCAAATCCATCTCCAAATTTAACACCTATATCACCGCCTGAGCATACACCCAGATTCCTCTTAAAGCCAATAAAGCTACAAGACACGAAAGAGCTCTGGCTTACCAAACGCCACTGCAAGGAACTTGAACACACATGGAGACAAAGTCAGGATGACACCAACAAGAGAACCTAAAAATTCACCCTCAGATGCTACTATCAAACAGTCAGAGCCACCAAATGCACTGTGGTCATCGACCACATCAACCACCTATTGCACAAGGCCAGCATCCTAGGACCCACACTTTGCTTGATTTTCTCCTCCTTGACAGACTGGAACCAGTCAGTCAGCCTAACCCTTTTCTCCTCGTGCGCCGCCAACCTCATCTGCATAGTTCCATAAGAATCCTCACTCACCACCTTTACGTTCAGCACCTCCATGACAGCACTCGCCAGCATCATCCAAGATTATGGAATCAACATCATATCCTATGCTAATGACAGCAATCTCATACTTTCCATCTCTAACAGGACAAGACACCAAAGGCCCAGGCATATTTCTCCACTTGCACGCTTGAAGTCACCAGATGGATGCAAAATGCCTCAAGCTCAACACAGACAAGACGGGAAAAAAATGATCCTCAGCAAAGAAAATCTGCTCTAAGATTTTAAATAAAACAACTTAAATAAAAAAATTCAGCCCGTTTTCCTTAAGGGAAAAAGGGTTGTGTGTAAAAAAGAAAAATGAAAAGTTTGATTTTTTTTTTAATAGCAGGCAGTGGTCCATGGGACTATTGCCTGCTCTGAAAAAAACGTTTTCTCTTTCATTCCCAACTGGGAAGGGGTCCCTTTGAGGCCCCTTCCCACATGCGAATGGGTTAACAGCTATTTGAAGTAGGTGGTCAAATGCGAATGTTTCAGTCGCAAAGCATTCTTACATACCACAGCAATTTGGTATTTGGAAGGGACGCCCTAAACACGCCCCTTCTTAATACCGAATTGGTATGCATTTGCAATTCTAAATTGTGATTCAGTAACATTACCGAATTGTAAATTGGATTCATACATATCAAAATGCATTTGACTGGTCGCAAAATGGCCCTATTCTGCCAATATGGCCGCTTGTGACCTGTAAGATGCATGATACATATGGCCCAATTTTTGTTTATTTTAAAAATTATAATAAAAGATACATTTTTCTTCATTCTCAAACTTAAACAAAGCCTTGATATTGCAGCTTTTTTCTTGAAATGCACGCGAAGGTGATCAATCACCTCCGGACAAGAGTGTGAACTACCTGTGGGTAAGAATGTAATACCACTTAAATTGTGAAGCATGGTCTAGTAGCCTGGTGCTTCTGATGGCTAGAAGGCTCTCTGCCTGAATGCAGGCTTTTCGCTCAGAGCTAATGCCAATGCTAATGCATATTATTAAACTTTAATTAATTATCATTAGACATAGTTTAAAGTCTGATTACAAGCTCTGCATTAACGTGGGAAGCCACTTAGCCTGAACAAAGAAAGAGCCCAAATTCAAAGTGTCCCATTTATTTTAATTCACAATAATGATTCAAAATAGTTTTCATTCCAATTATAAACTCTTTAATGGGCGAGAGAAGCTCACAGTGTACTCAGAGCCACAATGGCAATGCAGGGTATGTCACAAGTGACATCCCATTACTGCCAACATGGACGCACCTGGAAAGAACAGGAGAGGCTTGATTATGCGGTGGCGTATATAACAAAAATCACAAATCAGAAGTAAAACTTTCCCTTGATGCATAATGGGAACCACTTCTTAGCTTAAAATTGTTGATTTTGAATAGTTTTCCAGAGTACGGTATATGCACACGGTTTCTGCTGTCAGCTTTTAATTTCTATCTCATAAATAAAATATCTTAGATACAAAAACAATATATATTTGATAGAGTACCATCTGCTATATATTGTAAGGACATTGCAAGTCACTGAGACCACATAGAGGAACTAGGCTGAAGGTCGAGTTCCTTCTTTAATAACATCATGGAACTCCGAAGTGAGTTGTATTTATATTATAATGCATGGCAAAGGGTATGCCATTCCTTATAATACTTCACCACACTATCACCTTTCCCACCAGATACTTGGGGGCAGATTTACAATCCCCTTGCAACACGTATGCAGCGCAGTTGAGTCTCTTTTTGTGACGCAGCGGTGGTGTAAACAATGCGCCGAGTTGCGGCCAATTTACAATGTGACGCATCTAAGGAGATGCATCCCCTTGTAAAGCCCTGCTCCACATTATAACTGCATCAGGTATAATGTATGCAGGGTGGGTGTTCCGACGCAAAAAGCCATGTAGAACTGATGCAGTGAAATGTGCAACATTTCACTGCGTCACTCTACGCCTTCTCTGCGTCAAAATCTGTACGCCTGCTCCGACCAGGCGTAAGGAATGACGCAGAGCTTTTTGAATTGGACTCACAAATGTGCTGTGTCACATTGCTGGAGTTGTGTCACTTTCATGAGCAACTCAAGAAATGTGTTACTTTTGCGCCAACAGAAGCGCCAGAATTTCTGATGCATCTGTCAATCCTTGCACCATGGTGCTCTGTATTTTAAATATGGCACATCAATGGTGGCGCATGGGTTTTGCAGGCTGGCGCAGGGAAACTGACGCATCTACAGGTGCGTCAGTTTCTTGTAAATCTGCCCCTTCGTGTGTTGGTCTTTCATGCGAAAGGGGTATAATGCTTCTAAATTTGAAGAATAAAATTAGAATGTCTAGTGGAAATTAAACTCACCATAAACCAGCTAGATATT